>NC_138203.1:211192960-212392960 GCF_964194415.1 Vipera berus | reverse complement strand
TCACTGCCTTGAGTGACTGTATTTATAATAAAAATAAGATAAAGCAATCTAAAAAAAACCATTCAAGGAACAAACATATTGAATTAAAAAATAAAAAGTAATCAAAGACAAAAACCAATTTATTATTACAACAGGGAACAATGCAGCATGAACACCAAATTATCTTACTCACTTTAGGATGCCAAATTGCCCTGTCCCATAATCTGTTGGAAAGTCACATTTTTGGGGCTTTCCTAAATAGCGGCAGGGTGGGGCCCTGCAGGTTTCAGTGTGTGGGGGTGGGTGGGGAGGGTATTACTGCAATGGGCAGACATTTATGTTCTTTGTGTTTATTATTATGGACTTTTAATTTTTTTTATAGTGTAAGCTGCCCAAAGTTGTTCTACACTTGAGCAGTCTTAAATCAAATCAAATATAAATTCCAGGAGATAGTGGAGCCCAGCATGCTATGGTCCATAAAGTTGGTCACAACGTAGCAACTGAACAATCACATTTAACCTTGTGAGCAAAACATATGCATACATTAATCCTTGTTGAATCCATATTAGAGCTAGATTTGAACAATTTCCATGAATCAGTTATTTGGGTGTAGTCTGGCACATTCAGGAAAGAACAATTAAGTTGCTTCTTCACCTTCTTCAAGTCTCAATTTTCCCTTGTGATGGCATGCCAGAAAATAACTAGTTAAGTGGAACAGGCTAACTGGAAATAATTTGCTGTCATTAAAAGTACACATAATGTTTAATTTATAAGTATAGCTTTGTGTCCAGTTAGGACTTATTTAAGTTCTTTCAGAATAAAGATTCCAGTTTCGGATCTCTGAATAAGCTTCAATAACATAGAAACAAAAATATGAAATTAAAATTTATGTCTCTTCCTTGTTCCTTTTTGGCAAACACAGTTACATGGATATTCAATCGTTGAAACCTTTAATTTACAGTTTACTTAAAGTTGCATCATTACAACTTCCTTTACCACAAATAACTTCCACTCAATCCAACTCTTCTGCGCCTAAGAAAGCAATTAATTAAAACTTCAATTCCCAGCAAACAGTGCGGGATAGAGTCTTTTCTAAATCCTTCCAGTAAGGAGAAGAGGCCGGAAGATTCCCAGGATGCCATGCGATGGAATGCTCTGCCTTTCCTATTTTCTAACAGGCAACGTCGTTTCTCATAGTTCGGTACTTCGTTGCAGCCAGACTTCATATCCCAGCAGGCTTTGCGACCATGAGCTGCCGGTTTCCGGAGGCAGAACCGAGTTTGTCTCTCTGTGCCGTTGGCGAAGTTGGGGAGGTGGCAAGGCTAGACGGGCCTGGCCTGGCGGTGCCGTGGCTGAAGAGCGGCTAGTTGAGCTCCGAGGGGGAAAAAGAAGTCTGGGGAATTAAGAGGAGACTAGACCCGGAGAGGATCTCTCGGCGGCGCCACCGCCACCGCCACGATGCTCAATATGTGGAAAGTCCGGGAGCTGGTGGACAAGGCGTGAGTATTATAGGGTGCCGGGGAAAGATCTGGGGTCCCATCCCTTCTTATAAAATCACACAGATTTATGTCTGTAATTCGTTTAGTTTCCCTTCCACCGCAGCCTCTTACTCTCTGGCCACGAGTTCAGGTGCCTCATCCCCTCACCACCAGACGATCCCCCTTGTAATGCCTCCTACTAGGTCCTAGCCAAGATGCCATCCAGGTTGGCTCTTCTCTTTTGGGTTGCCTCTTCCGCCGCATTTCCAGTTTAGAAGCCGTCTCTGAAAAACTTCTTTCTTTTCAGCGGCTATAAACGGATGTTTTTACCTGTTGGCGCTCTGCAGACTTGACCTTAGTGTGGTGTGGGGCTTTAGCCATCTCCACCGTCCTAGTCCCATTTGATTGTCCCATCGTTGACTGATTTCAGCAATGCCCCACTTGCTGAGGGTGGTTGGCTTGGATTCCCAGGGTTTATCAATCTGTACCAGTCTACACTGTTTTTGGTAGCTGCCTCTGGCTGATCTTGAGTATTTCCTCCCAGGGAGGAATCATATTTAGCATAATTGTTCCTTATCTTATCTTGCCAGTTCCCATCCCCCGCCCAGTACATTTGCACTTCTTCATGGGAGTGTGTGTTGCGTGTGCTGGTAAGGCCTAACTTGGCATGGAAGGGTGCCAGTTCATATAGCTATTGAAAGTGTCCAAGGGTTTACAGAAATTCACCTCTGGCTTCCATATGTAACGCTGTCTCCTTATTACCTTGCTAATCTGCTAAGTCTGCTCAAAAATGGAGGAGGAGAGGGGGAAAAATAGGGATAGCGGAAGTAAAATAACTTGCTATCTTTGACAAAGGTGTGGTGGTTGCCATGTGTAAGAGGTACAGTAATGGCTTGTTGCATTTCTGTAATTTAACCTTTGCATTTCGAACATAGCTGTCACAGGAATGCTGGTATCTGCCAGTAATATACAGACGGGATAAATTCAGTAATTTTCTACTTTTGCTTGACAGAAGGAAGCAAAACTTTCATTGATATCCATGTCTATGGCTATCAGAGTAGAATGAAATTGTTTCTTGAAACATGATATAATTAAAGTAGTATTCAGATCAGAAATTTGACATTATTATTTGACTGCTGGTTAAAAAGATGTTAAATTGTTCCTGCCATCACACCTTTTATAAGTAAGTAGGTTGCCCAAGTTTGATTTACTTTTGTAAAGTAAGAAGCAAAAGAATCTTTTAGGAACTTTTTGAATAAATGTTGTTTTTGTCTGAACAAGCTAGATTTATTTTTGATGTCTTGGTCTTTGGTACAAATGGGCCTACTTTTAAGGGGTTGTGCATAAAATATACAAAGTACTTGTTTAATTGTTCTTGAAAAATAATATATAAGGAATAGTGGATGCATCTTCTAATCTTTGCTTACAATTGAGTTAGGAAGAAAATTGATTCAATCAGAAATGTGTGTTTCATAAAATAATTCACTGATGAATTGGATTTAATACCAATTCTTTATGTTTCGTATAAGTAATACAGGTAGTCTTCAATTGACAACCACAATTGAGCCCAAAATTTATGTTGCTAAGTGAGACAGTTGTTAGGTGAATTTTGCCCCATTTTACACTTTTCTTGCTACAGTTAACTGAACCATTGCAGTTATTAAGATATAACATGGTTGTAAAATGGCTTCCCCACTGACTTTGCTTGTCAGAAGGTCGCAAAAGCTAATCATATGATCCTGGGACACTGCAACTGTCATGAGTGATTTGCCAAGCATCAGAATTTTGATTACATGACCAGGAGATGCTGCAACAGTCATAAGTGTGAAAAATGGTCATAAGTCACTTTTCAGTGCCGTTGTAACTTTGGTCACTAAACAAATTGTTGTAAGTTGAGGACTATATTGTAGAAGTTTATTCTAATCAGAAGTAAGGTTTATGGCTTAACTCAGCCTGAGCCTTGGTGGAGCAGTGGGCTAATGCCTCCTTAAGTAACACCAGCTGCCTGCAATTAGTGCAGGTTCGCATCCCACCAGGCTCAAGGGTGACTCAGCCTTCCATCCTTCCGAGGTAGGTAAAATGAGGACCCAGATTGTTGGGGGCAATTAAGCTGACTTTGTAATAATGCCGCTTGGGGTGTGTGTGAAAGCCCTAATAAGCAGGCATATACATAGAATGAAGGCTACTGCTAAGCTTGTAAGCCGCCCTGAGTCTTCAGAGAAGGGCGGGATATAAATGGAATTTTAAAAAAAAGAAATGTGGTCTTATATTCACCAATTTACAATTTTCTAAATAAAAATACAGTTGCAAGAAAAAGTATGTGAACCCTTTGGGATTATGTGGTTTTTTGCATGAATTGGCCATAAAATGCGCTCTAAACGTCATGTAAGTCACAACAATAGAAAAACACAGTCTGCTTAAAATAATACTACACAAACATTAGCTGTTTTCATGTTTTAATTGAAGATAAGATGGAAACATTCACAGTGCAGGGCGGAAAAAGTATGTGAACCTTTGGACTTAATAACTGGTTGACCCTCCTTTGGCAGCAATAACCTCAACCAAACGTTTCCTGTAGTTGCAGATCAGACCTGCACAACGATCTGGAGTAATTTTGGACCACTCCTCTGCACAAAACTGTTTCAGTGTAGCAATATTCTTGGGATGTCTGGTGTGAATCGCTCTCTTAAGGTCATGCCACAGCATTTCAGTCGGGTTGAGGTCAGGACTCTGACTGGGCCACCCCAGAAGGCGTATTCTGTTCTGTTGAAGCCATTGTTTTGTTGAATTACTTGTATGCTTTGGGTCATTGTCCTGTTGCATCACCCATCCTCTGCGGAGCTTCACTTGGCGGACAGATGGTCGTACGTTTTCCTGCAAAATCTCCTGATAAACTCTGGAATTCATTTTCCCATCAATGACAACAATCCGTCCAGGCCCTGAGGCAGCAAAGCAGCCCCAAACCATGATGCTCCCTCTGCCATGTTTTACAGTGGGGATGAGGTTTTGATGTTGGTGTGCTGTGCCTTTTTTTCTCCACACATAGTGGTGTGTGTTTTCCCCAAACAACTCAATTTTGGTTTCATCTGTCCACGTTTGAAGTTTGCAAAAGAGCACGTGGAAGTTCCACAGCACTACTGGCAAAATATACTGTGGACAGATGAAACCAAAATTGAGTTGTTACACACACCACTATGTGTGGAGAAAAAAAGGCACAGCACACCAACATCAAAACCTCATCCCCACTGTAAAACATGGCAGAGGGAGCATCATGGTTTGGGGCTGCTTTGCTGCCTCAGGGCCTGGACGGATTGTTGTCATTGATGGGAAAATGAATTCCAGAGTTTATCAGGAGATTTTGCAGGAAAACGTACGACCATCTGTCCGCCAAGTGAAGCTCCGCAGAGGATGGGTGATGCAACAGGACAATGACCCAAAGCATACAAGTAATTCAACAAAACAATGGCTTCAACAGAACAGAATACGCCTTCTGGGGTGGCCCAGTCAGAGTCCTGACCTCAACCCGACTGAAATGCTGTGGCATGACCTTAAGAGAGCGATTCACACCAGACATCCCAAGAATATTGCTACACTGAAACAGTTTTGTGCAGAGGAGTGGTCCAAAATTACTCCAGATCGTTGTGCAGGTCTGATCTGCAACTACAGGAAACATTTGGTTGAAGTTATTGCTGCCAAAGGAGGGTCAACCAGTTATTAAGTCCAAAGGTTCACATACTTTTTCCGCCCTGCACTGTGAATGTTTCCATCTTATCTTCAATTAAAACATGACAACAGCTAATGTTTGTGTAGTATTATTTTAAGCAGACTGTGTTTTTCTATTGTTGTGACTTACATGACGTTTAGAGCGCATTTTATGGCCAATTCATGCAAAAAACCACATAATCCCAAAGGGTTCACATACTTTTTCTTGCAACTGTATGCACAAAGAAACACTGAATCCAATTTAGATAAAACCTTTCCTACCTCAAAACAGTTAAATAACACTACACTCTCAGGAATATGGGGAAAAACAGGGGCCTTAAATCTTTACAAGGAACTGTGCTTTTGACAGAAAACACATGTCGTCTACAGACTCTGTAACAGAAATTGAGTTGTCTAGAATGGCTTCCTGGTGTCAAGTACTAATAATACAGTTAAAGCCTCAAATACTAATAATACAGTAAAGAGGACTGAACTATTTGTATTATGGCATTAAGTGATATAAATTGGTGCAAATTAAATTTGAGTAGTTTGCCTAGTTGCGTCATTGTGCAAATAGTATAAATTGCCATTCTTGTTTACTTATTTAACAGACATTTGTGAATAGTTGATGCCCTTTCATTAGTCTGTTCAAATGAAATTGAATCACATTAATGAACATACTATTTGAAAACAAATTTAAGGTACTTTTCAACTTGAAATTAGTTTTGATGTTGGAATTCCTTGGTGTTCTTCAATAACAATAACTGAATACTTGGAAACCAAAGGATTACAATATGTTTGGAAATTTGTGTTGAATTTTTACGAGTTTTATTTTTGTAAAACCTGATATTTCTCTTGGTTGTGACTACTTTGGCCAGAACATGGTAAACTGAATATAATAGGCTATTGTGATTTATGTTTCTGGATTATGTTTTGGGTTATTTTGTATGCTCTTCACTATCAGCCTTATTTATTCAGAATTTAATTAGCATTTGGTTCTGCATTTTTTTTAAAAAAATCATTTTAATATACAAAAAGAACAAAAGATATAAGAACAAGAGAAAACAAGAAGTGCATAATGTATGCAAAAATAAGCAGCTCATTTTTAGACAGTACATTAAACCATGACCCAAAGTATAATATTGATCAGAATTTTCCATTATGTCCATAATTATTGAGTTCTTAAACAGAAAGCAAACATCAATCCAAAGCTGTAAATCTGTGATGATACTAACTTTCTACTGAAAAGGGTAATTGTGTTTGTTTTTGCTGTAGTTCACGCACAATAAATTCATAATTCATCACATACTGATAAATTTAATGTTAAATTTGTTGGCATATATTTAAAATGTTGGCATATATTTAAAATCACATTCTCTTTTTTAAATTGTACTACTACTGTAGTACCAAACCTTACTAATGTATAGTTATTAAACTAAGGAGAAATTTCCTGACAGAACAATTAATCAGTGGAACAACTTGCCTCCAGAAGTTGTGAATGCTCCAACATTGCAAATTCTTAAGAAGAGACTGGACAGCCATTTCTCTGAAATAGTATATAGGGCCGTGATGGCTAACCCCACGCCGTTGCCCCAGTCCTAGGCCTTCAGCTGGGTTTTATAAAACCTTTTCACTTTAGGCCTCCGCCGCCATGTGCAAAAAAAAAAGGTTCAATCAATCAATTTCAACTTCTCACAGGAAAAAAAAATCTCACAAAGTTGGAATTGATTGAACTTTTTAGTCCCACCCAGTCTGCTGTTACCACCATAGCCACGCCCACCCAATCGGCCACACCCACCCAATCGGCCACACCCACCCAATCGGCCATGCCCAGCCAGCAACGATGATAAATAAGTGGGTTTTGGGTTGCAGTTTGGGCACTCTGTCTCTAAAAGGTTTACCATTACTGATATAGGGTTTCCTGCCTGAGCAGAGAGTTGGTCCCTTCCAATTTTGTTATTTTCTGTTAAACCAAAAAAAAGGTCAATAGACGTCCAAATCCTTATGATATATTTTCAATGTAATGAAGTTGGCCACCAACTTGAAATGGGTAAAAATATGGGGAAGGAAGTACTTTGTTGAATTAGTCTCATCCTAACATTATAAGAAACTTCTTTAACATTTTTCAGACCCTTAATGTTTTAGATTTCTTGCAAATTAACAATATCCATTTTAGCAATAACTTTTAGGCCTTGGTAAATTACAGGTACTCCTCATTTATTTATTTATTTATTTATTTATTTATTTATTTATTTATTTGTTTGTTTTTATAAACCGCCCTTCTCCTTTAGCAACCATTTGTAGCTATGGCAGTGATTAAAAACTAAATTGCAACCAGTTCTTGCATTTACAACCTGTGTAAAGCAAAGGAAAGCTAAAGTAAAATCATAAGCACAGTCACAGTTTCACTTAACAATCAGGTTGCCAGTCCTGGACCTGTACTTCATTTTTTCAGTTAGCGTCACAAGTATATAATTTTGTAGTTGTATATAGAATTTCAACATCACAGGTGGGTTACATAAATTATAATTTAAAAAATACAATATCAAATGTCAATAAAACAGCAGTTACTACATGTGGGGATGAGACAGCATACAGGGCGGAGGTACAAAAACTATCCATATGGAGTTGTAACAACAACTTGCACCTGAACATCGGCAAGACGAAAGAGATGGTGCTAGACTTCCAGAGGAAAAAGGAGGAACCTGCCCCACTTTACATCGAGGACTGTGTGGAGAGAGTTTCCTCCTTTAAATTTCTGGGAGTCTACCTCTGCGAAGATCTTACCTGGAAAGTTAACACAACCCAGGTGGCTAGAAAGGCCCAACAGAGGCTTCACTTTCTCAGGATCTTGCGGAAGAACAGGGTAGAACAACAGCTTATGACCCTCTTTTACCAGTCTACTATAGAGAGCGTCCTCTCGTATGATATTGTGGTTTGGTATGCTGGTCTGACAGCCGCGGATAGGAAAGCATTACAGAGGATGGTGAATACAGCACAAGACATTGTGGGCTGTCCCCTGATACCACTGGATAACATTGCCAGGGCTCGCTGCCTTGGAAGAGTGAGGAAAATTCTCAGGGATGACTCTCCTACCATCAGGTAGGAGATATAGGAGTATAGCCAGCCGTACCAACAGGCTGAAGAACAGCTTTTATCCATGGGCTGTTAGGCTTTTGAACGGAAAATAATTTTATAAACTTTATAAAGGCCGGTGCATTGTGCAGTTAGCTCACATGGTGTAATAAGATGGAGGGTTTGTGTCACTGTGAGTTGGGGGTGGGGGCACGAAGGGAGGCTCAGCTAATCTCAATGTATACATGGTTGTACTTTGACAATAAAGGTTCATTCATTCATGTAAAAATGGCATAAATATATAAGAAAGTAGGGTAGATTGACTGGTTCACAGAAAAGAGTACCCTGTAGTTTTGAACATTTCACAAGCAGTGGATGGCCCAATCTTGTTTAAAAAAAGCTTCTGCACGTTATTCCAGAGTGATAGAACCAGGTTATTTTTTAAAGTGATGCTTCTGAACTGGGTACTCTTGTTTGTTCCGGTCTTAATAAATGATACTTTGTCCTTATTTTCTCAAATTGAAACAATAAGCTCGGAATTACAGTTTTACCACACAGCTCTTTTTTTTTCTTTTGGGCAAGTTCTTGGTTATATTACTCTTGTAGGAAGAAACAAGTAAATTAAGTAATATGTAATATGGTACAGTGAGGGGAAAAATTATTTGATCCCTTGCTGATTTTGTACGTTTGCCCACTGACAAAGAAATGATCAGTCTGTAATTTTAATGGTAGGTTGGTGAGAGATAGAATAACAACAAAAAATCCAGAAAAACGCATTTCAAAAAGGTTATAGATTGATCTGCATTTTAATGAGTGAAAGAAGTGAAAGAAGTATTTGATTCCCTGTCAGTCAAGCAAGATTTCTGTCTCCCAGGTGTCTTTTATACAGGTAAGCTGAGATTAGGAGCACTCTCTTAAAGGGAGTGCTCCTAATCTCAGCTTGTTACCTGTATAAAAGACACCTGTCCACAGAAGCAATCAATCAGATCTCAAATTCTCCAAGACCAAAGAGCTGGAATGGGCTACAACAGGGGTCCCTAATCTCTGGTCTGTGGACCAGTACTGGGCCGCGGCATGCCAGTAACCGGTCCGCACAAACAAGTAAAGCCCCATCCGTGGGATGCAGGTAGCACACAAAACCATGCACTCTCTGGTCTGTGGAAAAACCTCCATGGAACCGGTCCCTTGTGCCCAAAAGGTTGGGGAACTCTGAGCTACAAGACTATCACCAAATAGCTTGGTGAGAAGGTGACAACAGCAATTATTCGCAAATGGAAGAAACATAAAATAACTGCCAATTTCCCTCAGTCTGGGGTTCCATGCACACAAAATAGTTTCCAAATAGTCTTCATGGGTACCGGCATATAGAGCAAATTGCAGACGCCCACACATAAGGTGCATAAAGCATGAGTAAACAGAAAGGATTCCCAATCTGAGAAAGGGCATAGTTGGCACATCAGATAAATTTGAGGAAAAGCCCTGACCCTAGCTGTTATATGCTGTTTGGGCAGGGCTGTGATCCAGCAGAAACTCAAATTGTATCCATGTTCTGTCCAGTGGAGAGCTTCCCCATTTAGAGCTTCAGGTAGATGGGGCTTCAGACTTGACCTCTCCCACCTCCATCAGAACTGTCTGGAACCAGCTATAGAAAAAAGAGGAAAATCACTGCAACACCCTACCTGCCACTCTTGATCTCTGTGTTTGGGCAAAAAAAAATACTGTAATTTTGAAAGCTGATGAGAGATTAAAGAAAACCAGGACAATTGAACCACAACAATCCTAGTTCCACCAGAGCTAAGCCAAGTACAATTAGTAGTCTCCATGTCCTGGCCTGAAATCTGATTGAAAATGCTCCAGATAATCTATTTCCTTCAGGTAGAGTGATGGGAACCCATCGGTGGTTATTGAGGCATCCCAGGAGGATGACTGAGGTTTTTATTTTCTGTTTTTATTGTTTTGTGATTTTATTTCTAGGAGCTGCACAAAGTTGTGCTCTAGGACAAACATACAAATATTTTAAATAAACGAATGAGCAACTATTGTATTAGTCATTGGGTGATAGAATGTATTTTGGATAAATTCATCTTGCGTTCTGGCCTCATGCCCAGGGGAAGCCCCATAAAGAATTGGGGTAGCCAAACCTTCAGTGGACTGATAGTCCAAGGGACAGGTGTTAGATGTAAAACAGTTTGGAGCTCTAACAAGATAACATTAGCAGAATTATTCTGCTACTATATATAGGTAGGATATTTTTTAATTATATCTTTTTTCTTTTAATGGAGTAGCTCACTTAGTGCAGAGTTTAGAAATAATTTTTATAGAAGTAGTACCAACGATTACAATAGTTCCAGTAGAATTTGTCCAATGCAACAATTTTACAGTGAGGTATTATCTGCCTTAGGGTATAAATGCTTCCTGCAGTTTTCTCATTTCTCATCTTTTAAATTAATTTTAAACTTTAGCAGTTGAAACAACATAACTTTTGATTTTATGAGCTTGAAAACAGTTCTTCAGCAGATCAAATTTCAATGAAGCAATTAACCTGACTGGAAGACTGAGCAATATTTACCTCAAGCTAGTCCTTAGATAATTTGGAAGCTTCAATGTTTTAAGTCTATTTCATCAAAAATTATTTTAGAGTGCCAGGTTAATCAGCTTTGTGAAATACTGTCCAAATATTTCACAAGTTGATTAACTTGAGAGTTTTTTAAAAAATTATATTTATCACTATGGTTATTCCTTTCCTGTCTTGGCCTCCCCTTCCCTTATATACCGTTCTAAAAGCCTTGCTATTGTTTATTCTAATTTTGTTGCAGAGTTATGACTAGTATTTTATATATTGTGAATATTTAGAATTTCTTCCTTTTCATTCTTGTTGAACAAGAGATTTTTTGGGGAAAGCCCTAGTTATTAGCATTTTTATCTTCTAAATTTTCCTTGATTCATTTCATAGCATTTCACAGTGTTATTGGCAAGCTCCTTTTCAGTTATGTTTTACCTATCTGAATTGGCCTATTCATTCTCTCTGTAGCAACATTGAACTGGTTTATTCAGAATCTGTAGCAACATTAATAGCAAATTGTAGTGACTGTTCAAAATTTACTTTGTGAATTACCTATTGGTTTTCAATATTTAAGTAATAACTAGGCAGAAAAAAATAACTACTATAAAAATGTAAATGTTTAAAAAATTAAAAGCAGAAATGTTAGTTTGAAACACTTACTCATGTATAATTTTTCCCTTGAAGATTCATTCACCAACATTTACTCAATGGAATTCAGTAATACTTATATTTATTATTGTTTAGTTGTTAGATTTATATGCCATCTTTTGCAGAGAAGGTCAAAATCTCTCCTTTTTTTTAATCCCCACAATAAAAATTCTTGTCAAGTAGGTTGGGTTGAAAGAGATTGGAGATAAATAAAATCACAACACCACACTGACTCACCTAATAATATGAAGCTAAACTCTGACCTATCTAATTTAAGTAATTTAAGTAATTAAATGTTCACGCTTAGTGAACTATAAAGTGCAGCAAAAATTGTTTTGGAACTAAGGTGCTTACTGCCTATGAGCTACATTTAGTGCAATATGAGAGGATTGCTGTTCATACAATAGGTCTTCCTCTCACTTTTTGCCTACTTGCTCCTCTCCTCAAATTTGACATTTTGTGAGTCCTTGGAAATCTAATATAGAGAGGGAATGACATTCATGAAAGAAGAAAAAGCCATTAAGTTCTGTGGATGAATGGGACATATTTGGATTCAATTACATGTCACCATGTGATTGCGCTATAAACAAAGCCATAACTTTCCCTCAGTTTTTTTTCTAAGAAAAGTTAGTTGACTCTTGTGAGTTATAGTTAGGCAGGTAGTTGAGTGGGTTAGTAAAGTAGAGATAGAATGTTCCATCTATTTTGTATATCCAGCAGAGAAACCAAGCAGCTTAATTCGAAATGGAATCTTGGCTTCTGCATGAGATGCAATATTGAGGAACAATATTTCTGAATGGAGAGATGTCAGTTATGTCAACAAGCAATAGTTGCCCAACCTCAAGGCCAAGAAATGCAAAGCAAAAAGATTCTTTGAACTATGGTAGAGTTGGAAGAAAATAGTCATATAATTAAACCATAATCATTATAAAAAGATAATTGCACCTTCTAGCTGTGACTTGTCATATATCTGAAAGCCTTAAGTAGGAGTTTAAGTCTATTGATGTCAAGAGTTTTGTCAGTAAGCTGGACACTTTGTACCTGATTTAAATCTATAGCTGACTGTGCAAGAATGAAGCTTTCTTTCTATTGCTTGCATATCCTCTTTAGATTAGTATCAGTGTTTGTTTCTGTTTGTGAGAGAGAGAGAGGAAAGCCAATTAGTAATTTAATAATTTTTTGTGGATTTTTCCCCAAGGTAAAATAAAAATGCAATTAAGTTTTAAACAGAATTAAAAAAAAAAATCTTTTGAAGGGTCTAAGGCAGACTAAATTTGAAAAAGATAAATTGGTAATAAGGCCTAAGAGTGACTTACATCAACCTAGTGATTAGTGAGTTTGTTGACGTCCGTCTTTTTTTGTTGTTTCTTTGCAATTGTTTTACTTATTTTAATTTTCAAACTTACTTATATTTCCATTCAAAAGCTGCAGAAAGTATACAATATTTTTACATTGCATTGCATCAGCAGTGCGTACTGAATCATAAAAGTGAATTTAAAGCAGTTAAAACTGCAACCTGCAACAGTGATTTCAAATATTTAAATGTTAAAGTTACAAATAACAACGTACATCTATGTTATATATTTTGGTTTGACCTTGCATTTTTCATTGTGTCTATTTTTTCATACTCATATTTTGATTTCAATAGACCCAGTAGTTACCCATATCTAGGCTACACTACCAATTTCTAGGCTACACTAGAAATTTGGGGGGAGAGGAATAAACTAGTTTCTTGTTATTGCTTAACTTTTAAAGCTGTATTTATTGTTTAACAATGGCTTTTAATACAGAACACAAAAGCTATGATTTTAAAATAATATCAAAAAAATTCTCAAGATATTTGCAACTTTGAGAGTTGGGTATGAAACAAATAGATAGAAAACATTGACTCCATTCAAGTTAATAATGGAATATTGCTAGCATGCTTATATTCTGACTTGTTAAATAATAGGAAAATGAAGATGAACCTGATTAACATAACTTATAAAAATCCTTGATTAAAAAATAAAATAATATTTTTTAAAATTATAATAGAAACTTCTCTGAACGTTTTTGGAAATTTTAATTTTAAACTCAAATTTTAAGTTTGAATTGTATTTAATTTTTTGAAGTAACTTATTTAAAAAATCAGATTTAAGTTTCATTATTTTTTCTTTGACTAAGTATATTAATCCATTAAAGGTTTAGGTACATGATTACACTGGGTACATTCACAACAAATACTAAACTGTATTTATAATTAAATATTTCAGGTGAGCTCTTTTAAAATTGTTTATATTTATTTTATTGGCATCCCATCTTTATTATTTTTTACAAATTAGAAGGTAGCAAACATATTCAACATACTATTTGTGCTATTTTTCCCCACAATGTTTTTGAAGCATATAGAAACCGACAAAATGATAAAAGCATCCAGAGTGGCAAACAAGAGAAACAGTAGTAGTATTTACTTCTGACTTGCAATGTTCCTTCTTCTCTTCTGTGCTGACAAAAGAAGGTCTTTGAAACTCAATTTTCTACTTAATATCTAATTTGGACATATTGACTCCACACAATACTAAACTGTTACATATAGTTTGCTAGAAAATCTATCACATTGGGCCAAGTAGATGCAATATGGATATTTTTTTCTCACCACATTAAATCACTGGTTTGTATAATATTCTGATTGCATGTATTGCAGGTGTAACGTGCTGTAATGATTTATTCTGTTTTTAATTACATTGTATTAGTTGTTAAAACGATGGTCCTTGAAACATTCCTTCCACTTGCTCTGTACTAAAAAGAAAGAACACTTTGTTGATTCTAGATATAAATGCAGGGATAAAAGACTACTTTTAATAGGTGGCGCAAGTTTCTTTTTCTTTTAGGTATTAATGTTGTTTTGAAAAAGCATATTTTGTTAGGATTTTTAGGGATATTCTCACTAATTCAAGGAAATGTTTGCCTAGTAGTAGTAGTAGTAGTAGTAGTAGTAGTAGTAGTAGTAGTAGTAGTAAAAGTTGGAAGGGACCTTGGAGGTCATCTAATTCAACCCCCTGCTCAGGCAGGAAACCCTATACCATTTCAGGCAAATGGCTGATGGAACCCTTTTGGTATCCACGTATGTAAGCCCACCACAGAAGCTGTCAGACTAAATGATACCAGGAGGTATCACTAAATAACTATTTTTGCTGACCGTCTGTGGATGCCTAATGGTGAAGTTGTAATTAGCAGATGAAACGTAAATATCTTTTATATTATCTGCTACAGTTAAATGTACTGAAGTTCAGCACTTGATCTCAAATTACAGAATTAACTCAGAAGTACCCATTACTGCTTTAGAATTGCATTTCCCAAATTTCAGTATACTCCAATTGGTAAATTACTATTCCCAAACTTCTCACCAAAAATCCTAATACCTAGGAAATCCTGGGAGCTAAAATCCATACTTTTGAAGAGCACTGGACTAAGGAAATACGTTTTGATTTTCCAAACAAAAATATGTATATGAATATCTGAGATGCTCGAGAGGGACCATTAGTACCTGGGGGGGAAAAAGAAAACATTTCTTTTCTTCTTTTTTTTGTCTTTGGATGTTTTTTTTAAAAAGTATTATTTTTCTATAGTAGTAATGACTCCTTATGTTTGTTTCAGATTCCTCTGTTTTCTGTATCAACTGAAAAAATCTGACTAATTAGAAGTGTTTTGTATTATTTGTGAATCAAATCAATAGTAGAACTGATTTTACTATTCCATTGTTTTCTTTTCCTACAGCAATGATCACATGAGTTCTTGTAATTGTTTTCTTTCAGTTACCAAGCCAACACAGTGTATAGTTTTATATAGTTATCTGTCTCAAAATTGATTCCAATAAGCTAATTATAAGAAGAGCCAATTTTCTGCGGATTCTGTAGGAATCAGCTCATTGCCTTTGCCTTTCATTTCTGGTCAGATGGTGAAATCTACTTCAATTTTACTGATGGGCAGTTCACAATGATACCACCCCTATTTTGATACCAACATACTGTAGTCATCCCTGTGGTGATCATGTCTTATGGAATTTCTTGAAATTGCCTCTGTGATGTGAGCCATTTAGTGATTAAGTTCTATTTCTTGGCCCCAAAACAGTATCTATTAAATTACGGTGAATATGTATATTGCTACATCCACCCATAGGTGGATGAATCATAAAAATCATAAAAATCAGTTTATATTAATTAATGGTAACATTACATCTTCATATACCTTCTGTTATTTGACTTTCATAAAAAAACGTTTTTATATAGTCATTAAATTTTATTTTGCATTGAAGATTTATTTTAGTTATTATAAACACTCTTAAAGGAGAGATCACTTTGATCATGGTAAATGAGACATTTAACCTTTAACTATATAAATTAGCCTCTTCTGATCCTATATTGAAGATCATTGAGTTATTTTGGTATTTTGAACAATCACGTATTTATATACAGAAAGTGCATTATTGGTTTATTCTGCCTAATTATGTCCCCCGCGTTCTTCTATAGTACACACTGGAAAGTGACATTTTATAAAATTAGATAATGAAATAATTTTGTCCTTCAGAATGTCACATGTAGTGATTTCCCATTGAGCACAGAGGTTTAAGAGAGTATTTGGTAGGAAGATAAACATTATAAATTAAAATTTATTTTTTATACACGGTTGGTTTAAATACATATGTCCTTAAAAATCAGACAGCCAAGTTCTAAATGTATGGCATTTGTATAGTTGTTGCGTTTCCTGCGTCTTACTTAAATTTAAGTGTTTGTATATGTACCTCCAGTGCCCTATAGCAGGAGGAAGTACTTGATGGAATTTTGGCTGTTAAGCTAAACAAGTTGGCCCTCATTAATACTTGGATGGGAAAACCTACAGTGAACACCAGGACTGTAAGCTAGATGGCAAAGTCAGAAAACATCCCTAAAGAAGGCAGTGACAAACCACTTCAGTGTAGACGTTTGTGAATATCTTTTAATGTTTGTTATTGATTCCTAGTAACTGATTGGACCAACCTCTGTAGTTGGCAACATTTTCAGAAGTGGTTTGCCCTTGCCTTCTTCCTAGGAATGAAAGAGACTACCTTCAAAGTCACCAGTTGCCTTTGTGCCTAAAGCAGGACTAAAAATCACAATCTCCAGCCTGGGGCCTTAACCATTACACCAAACTTCCTTGTCTAAATTACAGACTTTAAAAGCTAATTATATTCTACCTTTGATATATCTGAGTAGCCTGATTGTATAGTCAGATGAGAGCTGTTAAGACCTTGCCCTTCCTCCATGCATTAGGGGTCAACTTAGTGAAGGGATTAATTTGAGTTTATTAACCATAATATCTCATTTTAATTCTGAACTTATTTTCAGTGCCAGAATTTAAGCCAACTTTTCTCAACTTTGTGGTATCTAGATGTCATCCTGCCTGAGATTTTTGGTAGTTGAAATCTTATACTTTCATAGCACCAGGGATAAGAAGGTTATTTTATATTACTGGTGTGGAAATAATAATAATGATTCATGTCTTGGTTATATACATGAAACAAGGAGCCTCAAATGCATTTAGAATTAGGGAATCAAAGCTTTAATCTAGATTATTAAAATCTGAAATATGGAAGGAAGTGGAATGTACCACAAGGTTATGTTTGTAGTAAACAGATAATATACATAACTGATTAGCAACCGTTTTAGGTAGCAAGCGCCATCATTTTAAAACAAATTTTTAAAACATTTTAAAATATTCATCATTTTTTAAACATTTTTATTTTAGAAATGAAAAATGTACAAAGGTCAGAAAACAAAATGTCATAATATTTGGCAGCCTCATCCCTAAGGTTTCATACAAGAATCCCAAAATATTTGGACATTTTGATATTCCTATTTGAAAATCTTGAAGGGTTTCAAACCAAAACATCTTATGAGATTTTGATTTTTTTTTAAAAAAGGAGCAACTTTGTTAAGAAAAAAAAAACTAATTTGGAGACTTTGTGTGCATATGTATCAAAAGTATTTTTACACTATGTTGGTCATCCATGTCATCATCATAACATTGGGTAGTCCTAATGTGGAAGTCTCAAGCAGTATAAAGAAAACACTTTTGGAGTCTTAGTATAAATAAAAATATAAATAACATAGCAGTTAAATATTATGAATCTTGGAGCAAGGCCATGGTTAAAATTGTCCTGAATGAAAAAAACTGCTAATCCTGGGTCTGCACAATTTGAACTTCTACTGGGTATTGTAAATAAGGCAGAGCACACATTTTGGGCTTTTAACCCAAAACTAATTACTAGTCTATCTTTCCAGCCCATTGTGCAATTTCTAATCAGGTCAGTCCTTTTCTTTCTTTTTTCCTGCAAATATCTTCTGAATAAACATTTGTGCTGTCTAAATTCTACCTAAATACCACATGAAGGCTATTAGCTGGAATTAAAGGGCAGCATGAGTTGCAGAATTAGTGAAAAGCACTAGCTCTTAAGTTTAGACAGATTGGTATATGGAAGCATGAGCTGCTTTGTTCACTTTAAATGAAGATGTTAAAGGAGGGCATTAATTCTCTCTGGCCCTTTATTGGTGAATGTACTTCAGTACTCGGAAGGGAAAGTAGAATTTTTCATGGTCTGTTTCTCCCTGTAGTTTTTCGTAACTACATGGTGATGGTTTTGTGCGGCCAATAGTGAATGCCTCTGAATTGCTTTGAACTGTCTTAACTTTTCTTATACACATCAAGGGAAAAATAAATCCCCTTATTGCTTGCTTAGAGGCTGCTTAAAAAACCAGTCATCTGTTCCTGGCCTCTAGATTTCATGCTTTTAATTTGACAGTGGAGAGTTAAGTCTAGTGGTGACACTGATAGTAATAGCACTGTGGCAGTGTGTGAGAAGTGATATTAAAGGCCATCTGCTAGACGTAACCATTTAAAGAAGTTTAGCAGTATGCCTTTAATATGTAGCATCATCTTGAAATGCATAGTTCATTGCCAGCCATTTCCGAGTCAGGAATTCTAAATGCCAAAACATGTGCCAATTCCATAAACTACTTGCAGGTATTTTGCATAGATTCTGTCCTTTTTAAATTTTTTACATTGTTCTTCATTTTCATATTGCTCCTTGTCCATGTTATGGCCTTCTGGTTTATGAGCATAATTGAATCTAACAGCTTTCCTACTTGTTTTGGAGTAGCAATTGATGTACTAATAAGTTCTTATTCCTCTCCATTCAGGTTATTTCATGAGGCCTTTGTATATTGGGACCTCCCCAAAACTGAGCAGTCCTAAAAACATACAGCACTCTGGAGGGTGTTGCGGCCTTATGGCTATGTACTTATGTTCCATCTTATAACATAAAAATATGTTTCACGTTGTAGTCACGGGACAGATTGTCTAGTCAATGTATTTCTTCATTTGGATAATGAACACATAGGTGAATGGAAGGCAGCAATTAAAAGTATAACATTCCTTCAAGTTCAGTACAAGTTGAAAAAATAGCTGCATGTGGAAGAATTAGGAGTAATGCTGTGCATTATTCCCCATGAGGGAAAAAACCACAGCCTGGAGTCAGTATATCATGTTGGTAACTAACTGTGACCCATCGGATTTTCCCCAGATACCGTGAAGTGTATTGCCATGAACTTCGCAAATAAATTATTAAACTTGCCTTTGGTGAGGGAAAGACTACTGTTTGGCTCACAGATTTGTAGGTCTGGCTTATAGATCAAAATAAAAAAAAACAATCCCTGTTACTCCAAATATTCTTAAAAAAAAGATATATATATATATATATATATATATATATATATATATATATATATATATATATATATATATGTGTGTGTGTGTGTGTGTGTGTGTGTGTGTGTGTGTGTGTGTAAATTACTAACAAAGAATTAAGGGAGATATATGAGCTGTCCGGTGTGACTACTGCCTGTTCGATGGCCTTCAAGATAGGCTGAAAACAGGAAATAAAGATTTGCCCCATGTTTGGGGCCTAGCAAGGTAATCTAAATAGTTAACATTTGACACATATCTCCCCTTGCAGAAAGCTAACAGAGCGAGAGAGATCCTGTGGCTCAAGAGGTAAATACACTGCCTAATGTGCAATCAGCCCAGGTTCGAATCTCAGAAGGGTATGGCTGACTGATGAAGACTAATGAGTCAGAAATGCATTTCAGTCTCCCTTAATTCTTTGTTAGTAATTTACACAAATATATGAACTGTCCGACTACTGCCTGTTCGATGGCCTTCAAGATAGGCTGAAAACAGGAAATAAAGATTTGCCCCATGTTTGGGGCCTAGCAAGGTAATCTAAATAGTTAACATTTCACACACACACACACACACACACACACACACACACACACACACACACACACACACACACACACACACATATATATATATATATATATATATATATATATATATATATATATATATATATATATATATTTGTGTAAATTACTAACAAAGAATTTAGGGAGGCTGATATGCATTTCGGACTCATTAGTCCTCATCAGTCAGTCATATATATATATATAAAATCCCATTTATATCCCGCCCTTCTCCGAAGACTCAGGGCGGCTTACATTCTAAAGCACATGATTGTGCATCATATTTCTATTTGCTCCAATAACCAGGTAGTACATGTTGGTGATTACGTACAATTAAACCATCAGTGGAATGACTTGCCTCCAGAAGTTGTGGATTCTCCAACACTGGAGGTTTTTAAGAAGAGATTGGACAGCAATCTTTCTGAAGCAGTACCGGGTTTCCTGCTTCAGCAGGGGGTTGGATTAGAAGACCTCCGAAGTTCCTTCCAGCTCTGTTATTTGGTTACATGTTTAAATATATTTCATATATATAAAGCACTTTATAAACTTCTTGGTACTCCTGCTCTTGCAGGTAGCAATCAGAGTAGCTTTCCTGAGAACGGATCTTCCTGTTGCTTTTCCTCAGAGTAGTTTGTACCGAAATGAAAGAGGAGGGCCTCCTGCCTAAGTGGTGAAGCCCATATACTGTGCTTTATATATATGCCTTGCTTGCTAAAAGAAGCAGTGACTAGAGAGATCACTGTCTGCAGCTTCTTTACCTGAGTTGGAGTTCTTATAACAAATGGTTGAAAAGCAGATGTTTTCCATTTTTCTCCTTAGAGGAAAAAAAGCAGGGGAAAACCCAGACCATACACTTGAGTTTTGGAGAGCTTAGACAATGTCAACAGAACTTTCAGACAGCAACATTGCAGTTAAATAAGTTAATAACTTGTGAAACCTAGCAAGAATTCTAGTCAGTGTAAAACTAGATTCCCTAGATTCCAGACTTACTTTCTTAAATGAAATTAACTCTCTCTCCCCCTCCCCCTGCTATGTAAAAAGAGAACTGGGGAGTTCAACGATAGTTGCTACATCTGTAATAATAGTTCTATAAATACTAAGCCATAATGTGGGTTGTTTGCTTTTGGCTTAATCAGATCAGGCAGTTTTAGGCAGTTATATCTTTGACTATATGTGATGCCATGGGGGGGGGAGAGAACTGATGAAATGGATGCATTTATTTATGCTTTTCTGATGCATATACCTTACAATGATGCCTGGATGTCAAGTTCATTTTTGTTTTTGGTTACCTTTGCCAGAATTACAATAATACAAGATGTGTACATACCCACAACTTTGTCATGTGGGTTGTTTTTGTGTGTGTGTGTGTTTCATAACTATCACCATGCATTAGGTACATATATTTGTTGGAAAGTTTCTTGGTTGAAGAGGACAATCCATTGGTGGATTAATCTCAGAATATATACCGTGTGTGTGCATGCATGTGTGTGCCCACACACATACACACTTGCTTGTCATGGCCAGAGAGTGGAGTGCTAAATTATTTGGGAGGTTGGGGGAGATTATTATTTGGAAAGTCACTTGCACCATTTCGTATGTATAAGTCACTTTTCCATTTGTTGAACATTCAGCTTTTCAACATAAAAAAATATAGGTATTAGAACTTGTCAGTATTCCATAAATTGTAAAAGTAGTTCTCATTTCAAGATGCTTGGTTTTCAGTCATCACATTTTAGACTTTAATTAATAAAGATTACTACTGAACACTTTTTACCCATGTTCCTTGGTATGCGCTAGTGGCCTAGCCTCAATTGCTTTTTATTTCAAACTTGAGATCAGATCTCTGCCTGTAGCTAAGTCTACATGATACCTGCTACCCCTTTGAAATGAACAGTCTCTAAAAAGTATAAAGATAGACACTCTTGTCTGTCTATATTTCACAGCCTTAGGTAGGTAATTTTTACAATCTTCATATTTATATCTTGCATCTTGTCTCATATTAGAACTTTTTAAAAATGTATTTGCTGAGAGGTTCCTGTCATTGAAACATTTCACTTTATAAGATACCATGGTTATTTGAGAAATGTGTGCTACCAGTTTTAAAAAAATGATATCTCTGGAACATATAATCAGAAAATCATTGGACCATGTTGTGGTTTCCCTTCTTGACTGACTATCATCCAGTCTTTTTTGCAACATGGAAGTGACTTATGTAACCAGAATCTCTCCTACCATTTTGTGACCATGCCGGCTTATTAATCCTGATGTATTTCATAGATTCTTTGCTCTAACTCCCTCCCCTTCTCCCCCCTCCCCTATAATAGAAGGCCCGGGTTGTAACCACTGTGGGAGAGTGGTTAAGTTTTTACATCTGCTGCCTCCCAGAGGTGAGAGCTCTGGGGGGTATTGCTCCCCCGGTTTGTATGTACCAGGTTGCCCCCCGGCTTTGACCGCCGTGAGAGGGCGGGATTCGATCTATCCCGGGATTTCCCAGCTCCAGTGGCAGTGGAGCTGGGCTGGCTCCCTGGACACTTGCCTTCGATTTATTTATTTTGAGATCCTCCCATGTTGAGTTGATCTGGTCTGCCTTGCTGTTTTTTTTGTCGGACTTATTAAGATCATGCGTCTGACTTATTCGAGCACGACCTTATACGCTCTCAGGAGGGCCCCCCCATCCTGGGAGCGACCCGCCTTACTTTTTACACCTCCTCTTGATGAAGGGCCCGAGTGTTGGGACCCTGAGAGATGGCTGGGCATGGGTAGGGGCCTCCGATATAAGCCAAATAGGAGGCCCCTGGTTAGTTTTTTGGTTAAATTTTTTAGGAGGTTAGGGAGGGGGGTGGGAACTTCTTTTGGTTGTTCGGATATGGGGGGCAGTCCAGCAACCACTGTTCAGGCCAGGGCCGGGATTGATCGCGGAGGGGAGGAGCGGAGGTCGGTCGCCCCTGGGGCTCCAGGGCAAGTCGTGGGAATGCCTATTCCCACGACGTTAGGGAATGGCAGCAGGTGCAGGAACAGAGGGCCGTATCGACTCCAGGGAAGGCCTCTCCGCTACTTGCAAGCGGTGAGGCGTTCCGACCCTCTTGTTCTACCCCGAGGTCCCGGGAGTGAGGATGTGCAGCCTCCTGAGCTCCGGCTGGTGTACCTGAATGCCAGGTCTGTCGTTAATAAAGCTCCTCTCGTCCGTGACTTGGTCGAGGGTGAGCAGGCGGACCTGGCTTGCATCACGGAGACTTGGTTGGGCCCAGAGGGCGGTATTCCTCTGGCTGATCTCTGCCCACCAGGTTTCCGGGTGCTACACCGGCCTCGGGCTCAGGGTAGGGGTGGGGGAGTGGCTGTTGTTATGAGGGAGACCTTAGCTCCGCGGGAGGCCACCGTTCCGCAGATAGTCGGTTGTGAGTCTCTCTTCTTGAGATGCGGCCCTGGTGCGCAGTTGGGCTTGCTGCTGGTGTACCTTTCGCCTAGTCACGCAGCAGCAGCCCTGCCTGAGCTTCTCGATGTCCTCTCTGGGTTGGTGGTTGAGTTCCCGAAACTTATAGTTTTGGGGGACTTCAATCTACCATCTCTGGGAGGATCATCTGAGTTGGCTCGGGAGTTCATGGCTTCCATGACGGCCATGGACCTGACGCAAGTAATTTCAGGACCGACTCATGAGGGAGGCCACACCCTTGACCTAGTTTTCTTATCTGGGCGGTGGTTAGATGATCTTGGTGGGGGCTCCCCAATTATTATGCCCCTGTCATGGACCGATCATCATCTCCTGCGGCTGGTCTTCCGTTTTGCCACCCCCCGCCGTGGGTGTGTGGAACCAGTTAGATGGTACCGCCCCAGACGCTTAATGGATTCCGCGAGATTCCAGGCAGCGCTGGGGTCCCCACCTGCCTCCCCCACTCACAGCTCGGCAGATGCCTTAGTGGAAGCTTGGGAAAGGGCAGCCACTGAGGCTCTTGACCGAGTTGTACCCTTGCGGCCCCTGACCCGATGCAGATCCCGTCGAGCTCCATGGTTCTCCGCGGAGCTCCGGGAGATGAAGCGCCGGAGACGGGGCCTAGAGAGCGGTTGGAGGTCCAGCCGATCCGAATCCGACCGATTGCGACTAAGAACCCATATTAGGTCTTATCTCGCTGCGATAAGGGTGGCGAGGTCTAATCACTTCGCTACCCTTATCGCGTCCGCAGATAATCGCCCGGCCGCTCTGTTTAGGGTGACTCGCTCCCTCCTTAATCAGGAGGTGAGGGAGGAACCCTTGCAGGGTCGTGCCGAGGAGTTTAACAATTATCTGTCGGACAAAATCACTCGGATTCGGACCGGTCTGGACTCCGACTGGGCAGAGTCTGGCGATCAGGACGCGGGTGGTCTTGTCGATATCACTTGGGAGGAGTTTGATTCTGTGACTCCAGAGGAAGTGGACAGGATTATGGGGAGACTGAGCTCCACCACATGTTTATTGGACCCGTGCCCTTCCTGGCTGACCTATGCAGCCCGGGAGAGGACACGCAGCTGGTTCCAGGCAGTTATATCAGCTTCTTTGAGTGAGGGTAGCTTCCCTGCCGTCTTGAAAGAGGCGGTGGTGAGGCCCCTCCTCAAGAAGCCTGCCTTGGACCCAGCTGTATTGAACAACTTTCGTCCGGTCTCCAACCTTCGCTTTCTTGCGAAGGTTGTTGAGAGTGTGGTGGCGCATCAGCTCCCTTTGGTCCTGGATGAAGCGGATTATCTAGACCCGTACCAGTCGGGTTTCAGGCCCGGGTACAGCACGGAGACGGCATTGGTCGCGCTGGTGAATGATCTCTGGAGGGCTCGGGACAGGGGTCATTCCTCTGTTCTAGTCCTATTGGACCTCTCAGCGGCTTTCGATACCATCGACCATGGTATCCTGCTGCGGCGTCTCAGGGGATTGGGAGTGGGAGGCACGGTTTTACAGTGGTTCTCCTCCTATCTCCAGGGACGCTCGCAGTCGGTGTTGACAGGAGGGCAGAGGTCGACCGCGAGGTCTCTCGTTTGTGGAGTTCCTCAGGGGTCGGTCCTCTCGCCTCTCCTGTTCAACATCTATATGAAACCGCTGGGTGAGATCATTCGTGGCTTTGGAGTTGGGTATCATCAGTACGCTGATGATACCCAGCTTTTTCTTTCTACCCCAAACCACCCCAGTGATGCCCTCAACGTGATGTCCCGTTGCCTGGAGGCGGTTCGGGTCTGGATGGGGAGGAACAGACTTCAACTCAACCCCGACAAGACCGAGTGGCTTTGCATACCTTCATCCCGGGTCTATTCGGATATTCCATCTCTTTCTATGGGGGGTGAATTATTACCCCCCATAGATAGGGCTCGCAACTTGGGAGTCCTCCTAGATTCGCGGCTTACCTTGGAAGATCACATGGTGGCCGTGACTAGGGGGGCTTTCGCCCAGGTTCGCCTGGTGCGCCAGTTGCGGCCCTATCTAAGCCGGGATGATTTATGCACGGTCACTCACGCGCTCGTGACCTCTCGTCTAGACTACTGCAACGCCCTCTACATGGGGCTTCCCTTGAGGACCACCCGGAGGCTCCAACTGGTACAGAATGCAGCCGCGAGAGTTGTGTTGGGAGTTTCCCGATACTCCCACGTGACACCTCTGCTCCGTGAGCTGCATTGGTTGCCAGTTGTCTTCCGGGTGAGATTCAAGGTGCTAGTAATGGTGTTCAAAGCCCTCCATGGCATGGGGCCGGAGTACCTCAGGGAACATCTGCTGCCGGCATCAAGCTCCCTGCGCCCTGTGCGTTCCCACAGAGAGGGCCTCCTCAGGGTGCCACCGGTCAGAGAATGCCGTCTGGTGGCCCCCAGGGGGAGATCCTTCTCTGTGGGCGCCCCGGAGCTATGGAACCAGTTACCGGTTGAGCTCCGGACGGCGCCCGATCTGCGCTCCTTTCGCCGCGATCTGAAAACATACTTGTTCGAGCAAGCCGGCCTGGCCTGAGGGGGGATTGGTGGGGTTTTTTATCATTCTTATTGGGGTTTTTATTATGTATCAATTGTATTTTAATCGGGCATGCATTTAATTATCTTTTAATTTTTGTAAATTTCTGTGTTTTATTCTTGCCCTGTACACCGCCCTGAGTCCTTCGGGAGAAGGGCGGTATAGAAATGATAATAAATTAAATTAAATATAGAAATTTAATATAGACCTGGAGATAAACAGGGCGTAGCCTCTTGAAGGAAATAGCAAAAGAAATGTGGTTGTGAAATACTGCTGAAAGATTATTGTTTATAGCTGAGTGAAATAATAACAGAATTTGGAATGAAACCTGGAACTTCCTGGAAATACAGTGTCCAATGTAGTTGTTGCAGCATATGAATGTATGCAAAAGTTATAAGGGTGCAAGATAGCTTTTGAATGGATAAATTCTGTGATGCACAAGGAGGCAGCCCATTAAATTAGCAAGTTTTATTAATTAATATGCCCAGGAATAGTTTCCCTGACTGCCTAATAAATTAGTTCAGAGAAGAGAAAATAAAACATTATACTAGTTAAAACTACTATAACCATCAGTGAAGTTAAAAATAATATTTAAGTGTGTGACATACTATTGTCAGGTTATTTACCTGATAGAAATTGAAATTAAAACTTGCCTCTTTTCTTTTGGCAGCATTTTAAATGCCTTATGTACTGTATATTGTCCGTGGCCTTATGTAAAGGCTAAGGACAACATAGAATATATTAAATATGACTAAGGGATAGTGCCAAGTCTACTGTAACCATGTATTTGCTTTTTTAATTTAGCTTTGTGAACTTAGGAAAATTTATGGCAAGTAAAAGTTGTTGACAAGGCAGAGATCATTCCCTATCAGTGTTTATGCAGCTTCTTCCTTTGCAGTTGCCTTTTTCTCTTCCCCTTCCAGATCCGAAAAAACACTAGATAAATCATATTAAATTTATGATGATAAAGCGAGAATACAGTTTTTAAATTCTTGTGTTAAGTTTTGTCATATTTTTTTTGGTGCATCCACGTCAGTGTTTGACTCCTGGAGACTCCCTGAAAAATTCCCTGCAGTTTTCTTGGCAAGATTTTGGAAATGGTTTGCCCTTCCCTCCTTACTAGAACTGAGAGAGAGTGACTGACCCAAGGGCATCCAGCTGGTTTTGTGTCCTAAGCTGGACTACAACTCAAGAGTCTCCAGATCCCGTATCTTAGTCACTACCTCAAACTAGCTATTGTTCACTTTGATTAGAAAATAATTACAGAAAATTGCTTTTACAATTTGAATGAACGACATATCCAGCATTTGATGATGAAAGCGATAAATTTGTGTCTGTAGCCAGTTTTTCCAAGGACAAGAAGCTCTGTTCGAAGATAGATTACTTGTTTCTGTCTCAGCGGCTTTGGAGTTGGATTTCATAGGAGTTGTATTTCTTTCTACTTCTAGTCCCATAGACTAGGGGGGAAAAAGACTCATTACGGTCAAATTTTAATGTTGATCATGAAAAGCCTTTTATTGAGGTATTGTTTTAGCAATATGTTTGTAAGTGGTGGCCCAAATACCTGTCCTATTTAGAATTGTATTGCAGATTCTTAAACATTTGAAAAATGTAGGAGAATAAAGATCCATGTACTGTATACTGAAAGCTCATATAAGCTTTAGTACAGTGTTACTGGTTTTGGCTAAATTTTAAAAACTCAGTGAAATATTTTTTTTAATTTAACTTTTAATTTCAAGTCATATTTGAATTCAAACTCGGGAAGCTCATCCCCTTGAGTGGTTAACTTTCTTCTAGCTAATAATATATTTTATCTAGAATAATACAGTCTAAAATATTGACACTACAAATTCCAGAATCCTTAGACAGCTTTATAGCTTAGAATTTGGGAAGTTGCAGTTCGAGATCACCAGATAGTTCTACACAGTGCTTTTTTTGTAAAAGAAAAAGGTGCCGGAACTCACACACATCATACAACCCGCAAGGTTCCATCCAAAAAAGGTGCCGGAACTCCATTCTGAGCATTCTATGACAAAAAAAGCCCTGGTTCTACATATTTGAAGGTTTACAAGTATCAAACAGGCTAAGAAGCAATTAAAGATACTTAAGAATTGAGGCAGATATTTCTAGGGAAAAAAACCTGTTTCGTGGAAATCAGAGCATGAAAATAATTGCATTTAAAATCCTTACTAAATAGGTAATGATGTGCATGAATTTAATACATTCTTTTTCCTATCACTTTCTTGTTCTTTTGTACAGAGTGGCAGAGTAAACCAGGAAACTGCAATTTTGAAACTAAATAGCAATTTGCTGTAGCTTATAGTAACAGTTTGAACACTAACTGCAGTTTCTTGACTTATTTCAGAAAAAGAGAGGAACAGTGCGCCAAGGGAATAAAAATATTTTGCATTGCTGTATACTGATGATTCCTAATATCTCATGCTAATATGCATTAACAGAATGTAAGCTGCTGGGATTTACACATACCATATATAGCAAGAGCTACTAGTGCTATAGGGAAAAAAAGAATTGTTGTAGTTAGAATATGGCTGATTTCACAATTGATATGGGTAATCAGCTTGAAGCAGCTTTGAATCCCCAAGGAATTCAAGGAATTCTGTGCCGCATTCAAAGTTTGTGAATAGTTTCAATCTCCACAATTTATTTATTTTCATATAAGGGCGCTGTTCACTTCATTAGCTGGAAATGGGTTTTTTGTCATGATTATGTTTATTCTAAACATTATTGTAAAAATTCAGTTCATGCTTCTCAGTGCCCCCCCCCAGATACTTTTGTTTTCAACAACTTTATTTGGCTATTAAATTGGCAGTAAAATATAATAGTCACATGCTCTTTTATTTTGTTAAGAAACCTTAATATATTGTAATCTCTAATGGATGAAGTCCAAGGTAGCCAGTTAACTGCCATCAATAACCTAATCTAGTCATTTCAGAGACTCAGTTGAGCAGCTTATCCTCTGTAAAGGTCCGGTGTTCGAATTAGCCAGTCTACTTTCTTTGTACCATTTTTGCATCAGCAAACTTTGCAAATTAATGTTGGTCGTTAGAAAAAAAACCCTGCTAGGTTCTTCATGCCTTGTGTTTTTCTGGGGGAAAAAAGCTTTACATTTAAGAGAACTCAGAAATTATATTATAAAAGTCCTGTTAAAGCAGGGGTGTCAAACTCAATTTCATTGAGGGCCGCATCAGCATTGCGGTTGCCCTCAGGGGGCCGGGTGGGTATGGCCAGGGTGGGCGTGGCCTACTGGTGGGTGTGGCTAGAATGCGTATGGCCTACTGGGTGGGCATGGCCAGCTCTACATCGTTCGCATCAAGGGTGCCTATGGGGGCCTGGGTAGGAGTGGGACAGATCTGAGGGTCTCTGGCAGAAGGAGGGTCTCTGGGCCAGGGCCAAGGCAGTGGGGGCCGCTCCCTCACTGTTTCCAGGATGGCTTCGCGGGCCACATGAAACCACTTCGTGGGCCGGATCTGCCCCCCCCCCCCCGGGCCTTGTGTTTGACATGTCTGTGTTAAAGTTATTTCAAGTATTGTATTCAAATAAATACAATACTGTTCTGGGTAGGTCACAGCAATAAAACCATAAAATGAAAAGTAAAAAAAAAAAAAACTCAAGTCATCCCTCTGGGATGCCCCAGCTATAGACACCATCACTCTACCCAGCACCGTATAAAGAAACAGGTCTTGATGACTCTTTGGGAAGCCAAAAAAGGGGGCGGGAGAACTGCTGGATTGCCAGGGAGAGTGTATTCCACAAGGTAGAGACAACCATAGGCCCAGTAATGGCAAAAATTTCAGGAAAGGGACCTGGAACATGCCTACCCTATCTTACCTAGTACCAGGGCTTTTTTTCTCATAGAACGCTCAGAACGGAGTTCCGGCACCTTTTTTGGATGGAACCTTGTAGGGTAGGCAAGGCAGGTTGTATGACATGTGTGAGTTCCGGCATCTTTTTCTTTTACAAAAAAAGCACTGCCTAGTACTGCAAGTAAAAATGGTTTTCACCTGTACTAAGCAAGTTGTAATTTAAACAAAACATTACTCTGGGACTTGGGATTCAGTGAAAACCGTTTTCCCAGAAGTGCAGGGTGCGGGTTTTTTTTTTCCTTTTCCCTTTTCTTTGTTTTTCTTTTTTTTTTTTTGTAATAACTGAGCATTGATTCATTGGTTGCAATAGGAACGGGCTGAGAGTAACTGGCCCCAAAGTCACCTAGCCGGCTTTCATGCCTAAGGCAGGATTAGAACTCCCAGTTTCCTGGTTTCTTCTGTTTTGGTGCCTTAACAAACTGGCTCTCTGATTTAGTGAAAAAAAGCAGTTTAAAAAGCAGAAAGCAGTTGACTTCAGGCTGGCATTTTTGAAGCATGAAAGGAGGGGAAGGAAAGCATCGCAATCCTGGAATTTACATAGTATGGAGTCATAGTTTCTCATGTGTGAGCCAGGCTGTTGTTTTTATTTAGAATAATGGGTAGTTTCTACAGGTTAAAGCAAACTCTTGTCTATCATGTCTCTGCTCTTCAGGCTTGTCTACATAAAGAAGAATCCCTTGTTGCTGTTCCAGAATGTGTGGCACTCTATATAAAATCCCCAAATAAGAAAGATACTGTTATTTCCCCCAGAGCTGGAAGGTTATAATTTTTTTTTTTTTAAAAAAACAACTCCGCATAACTGTATCTGAAAAGAGTTTCTGTAGATGCTACATTTTTATATTTGTTATATGTAACAATTTAAAGATTGCCCATAGTTCTGTCTTGTTAGTACCAACATCTGAACTAATTTTATAGGTTGAATCTGTTGGGTGCCTTGAAACTTACATTCTGGAGACAAATACAGACATTTCAATAAATAGGCATCATATTATAGAACTGTGCAAACATTTTAAGATAACTACAGTCTTTGACTTACTACCACAATTGAGCCCGAAATTTCTGTTGCTAAGCAAGAGACTTGTTTCTTGCCAAGTTATTAAGTGACTCATTGCAGTTGTTAAGTTAGTAACACAGTTGTAAAGTGAACATTAACTTTGCCTATCAGATGTTGCAAAAGGTGACCACTTGACCCACATCAAGCTTTAATTAAAAAAGATTGTTTTGTAAGAAATGTAGACTAAACTATATTAAAATCATGTCAACTCATGCCTATGAATAGTCTATAATTAAGATTCTGTTATCTTAATCCATATACTAAATAAATCTGAATTCAGCTTTTTTTTGTCTTATACATCTAGTCCTTATCCAATTGCAAAGTTGCACTATGCTTTTAACAAAATCTCTCCCGCAACCCCGCCCCCTGAAAGTTACTACAGACTGTGTAAAAGGGATCAGTTCACCTCACTGTGCATTTTACCTTAGAAGTTTTATTAGTTCACATGATACAGAATGTTTCATTTTAACTTTACTTCAGCATGAAAATAAAAAGCAAATAAATGTAGGCTTGGAAAGAGAAAGAAATAAATTATAGGAACTAAAGTGTTAAATATGGACGAAGTTCATATTCTTTGTCCTGTGTTCATTTTTTATTCGTTGGAGAAAATGAATTACAATGGACTAGAGAGATCAATATGTTGAGGAGGGTTTCTCCCCCTCTTGTCCAAATAACATTTAAAGCTTCACCAGCAGGAGGCAACTTCCTGTCTTACAATACAGGAAGCTAACCCTTTGTGGCCTTTAAAGCTCTCTGGTCTTTAAAAACAAAACAAAAAACTTGCAGCTTTAATTAAAGGGCTATCTGAAAGATCTCATTTGTATTTTTAATCTTTCAAAGTTCTCCAAACCATTCTGACAAATGTGGGACTTCTGAAGAGTGATTCCCTAACCTGAAAGCTTAGCTCAAAAGAAAGTCTTCATTAGCAAAGGAGAACTTCTCACACTGTGTGTGCCAAGACTAGAATCAAACCCATGTTCTCAGTCTTCAGCTATTCTGAACTTAGAAAGTCTGCATAATGAGCTTTTTAAAAAAAAAAAAACAACAACAACACAACAGATGTGAGTAGGAAATGGTTTTTATGGTTCCTTTCTACACCAAGTCATAACTCAGTTGTGGACATCAGGATGTTCTTATCTTTTTCTGTTTAGTTTGCCTTGCACATTTGCCACATAAAGTAATAAGATTTGTACATTAAATCTGTGGAATATTTTTGTGGCATTTTACAATCTGATGATTCTTAACCTTGTAGCAACTAATTTTAAGAATTTCTTTGTAACCGCATTGCCTTGAGGATATTTTTGCATAAGAAAGGAAAAACCTCTAAAATCCCAATTGGATTCTGAACTGGCTCTTTCAAAAGCCAGACCACAGACCTGATCTGTCATTTTTATTTATCCATGCAGTTATGTTTAACAAGATTGGACTGGTTCCTCAAATTTTCTTCATCAGCTATTAGAGATCAAGCTGCTGAAATCTATCAGCAAATCATAAAGTTGATGCAATTTTCCCTAAGTCCATTTTTTAAAAGTGTCTAATCATTGCTGCAATGTTCATAAGTGTGAAAAACTGTCATAAGTCACTTTTTTCAATGTTGTACCTTCAAATGGTCACAATGAATGATTGTAAGTCAAGCACTATCGTACAATATCAAAAGTAAGTATGAATTGAATCCATGAAACAGGGTTACTGTAAACTTTGTATATGGAAGAATTGTTGTTTGTATTCTCTTCTAGGGAAACTGAAGTGGCTCACCCTAATCCTTTTCATAAGATCTGACCTTGACTGCCAAAACTGTTCCCAGGCCTGGGTGTAGGGTGTTTGTGGAGCTCCTGTCGTGTTTTTGACTAAATATTGTTTGTTTTGTCCTAAGGATTATGTTTTAACTGTATTTTTAAATTATATATTTGAAATATTTTAAGCACCCAGAGTCTTTACGGAGTAGGGCAACTTTAAGAATCAAATAAATAAATAAATACATAAAAAAAAATTAAAAAAATGTTTTTCTCCTGACATGCCCTTTGGGTTTTTGAGAATAAATGCAACAGACTGTCATTGACCTATTTGCAGTTATGCTACTTGCCAAAAGTATTTTACACTGTCAGTAAGATATATATTGGAGTGGGAGAACTAACAGTTAATTAAATTAAATTAGCAGTTACTTGCTTTCTAAGAGCGGAGGTGTTCTTGAAAAACACAGGCTAGAGAATATTGTTGTTACCTTTATACCTATACTGAATTTTTTGTCTAACTCTAATCCCACACATCATGTCAAATTCAGTTCCCAAAAGTCTGTAAGGGAACACTGAGAAGAAGAAAGCATATGAGCCCACGGTGCAAACCAGCTGATCTTTTGCTGGCCTAGGTTATAGGACTTAAAGAACCAAGCAGCACCTTCGCTTCATAAGTCTTGAATTTTTGGAATAATTGGCACTGCTTCTGGTGCAGGATTGGTGGCAAGTGAAGTTATCATCTCTTACTCTTCCTGAGGTTTAGTATTTAGTCATCCAGGTGGAGAAAAGGAGTCTTTTTTCCAATTAGGCATTTTACAAGGAGCTTGACAGTACCAGGAGGGACCCACCTAACAGATGGACGTGTCTAGGCTTTCAGAAATGCTTAATTTGCTTTATTAGAATATACAGATTCTTCCACCTTATTAGTCACTAGCAGCATGGCACATTCTATGAGAGTTTTATTAATTTAGCTTTGGAGGTGGAACTGAGGTCATTTACTATATATGTTAGGATAATGTAGCCAGGCAAAGTGGTGGAAGACCTGTTGACTTTTTCTGTGAAGAATAGGTAATTGTTAACAAATCATAAATGCTCCAGTTCATACCTCCATTTCTTCCCTCTGCTGTCTATCTCTTTTGACACCTAGTATTCAGAGTGTCTTCCTAGGGCAGCAATGTTTTCTTCTTGGTTAGGCTGCTATCAGACAATGACCTAGAGTTTTGCTCTGTGGTTCACAGTTACAGTTCTCGTCCACTAATATACCTTTGCTGTAGGATTAGAGGAAAACCTCGATGCCAGTTGTCAGTGCATGGATCAGCAATAAGGGAGGCAGATTTTTATATGTATAGCTTGCTGTAGTGTCAGTAGCTATTTCCTATTGTCCACAGTTGATGGCCCACTAGTTGTTCTACAGTGTACGTACTATTTTAAAACTTATACCTTGTTAGCAGAAAGACAAAAATAGGAAGAGCATGTTCTCACACTGTGAAAAAAATAAATGCAGCCTAATACCAAATAATCCATTATCAAAATGAGAAACAGATGGAGATTGTCTTTCCAGTCCAAAAGAGAATAGTTTCCTGCCCTATTCATCATAGGTAGGAGAAAGAGGCATAAGAAGATGAAGACAGATTTCTCTCTTATTTGATATGCAGCAGTTGCTAGAACTTTTGCCTAATGGCTTCGTAGCTTTTCTACAATAAATGTATTTAGCTGAGTATTTGTTTTTTTGGAAATCTGTTCTTGAACTTTTTACCTTGACATTTAAGGGAAGCCTGAAAAAACATTCACTGAAGTCATCGCTGCTGAAGGAGGTGCTACCAATTACTAAATCTACAGTTTCACACTTTCCAAGAAAGACTTCGAATGTTGGCTCTGAGTGTTCAGTAAAGCCACAATAGAGTTCAGCATCTGGGGTGCTGTTGCTTTAACCATAATCTCTTCATCTATCAACAAGACTTAAATGGAGTTTTGATCAGATGATAAGTGTTGTAATACAGCTGGTCCTCAACAGCAGTTCATTTAATTCAAGTTCAAAGTTACAACGGCACTGAAAAAAGTGACTTATGACCATTTTTCACACTTACAACCATCCCATGGTCGTGTCATCAAAATTCAGATTTGTGGCAACTGACTCATATTTATGACGTTTGCAGTGTCCCAGGGTCATGTGATCACATTTTGTAATGTTGAAACAAGCAAAATCAATGGGAAAGCCAGATTCACTTAACAACTGTGTTATTAACTTAACAACTGCAGTGATTCGCTTAAAGGTCATGAAATGGGGCAAAACTCATTTAATGAATGTCTCACTTAGCAACAAAAAATTTGGGCTCAGTTGTGATCGTAAAGTGAGGACTACCTGTAGTGCTAAAGGAATCACAAACTTTTTTGCCCATTGTAACAATCTGCCTTTAAGAGACTGTTTTTTAAAATGTATTTTAGGATTAAATGACTACTATTTGTTTTTAGGATACTTTTGGATGGAGGGCAGGGTGTTGGTGATGTGATGATGATGATGATGATATCTTCTGAAATCTATGATGCAATAACCGATAGTCATCAGTAGAGGGGGTACAGTTGATAGGATTTCTTTTTTCGTTGCAGAGGTTAATGTTTTGCATGTGGTTTGCTGACCTCTGGTGATTCATGAACAGTGCTGGAATTCTCAACTGAGCCCAAATTGGTTGCATTCCTGAGCAAATGCTCTGTTAGACATTTTAGGCTCAGCTGGGGAAGCATTACACAAGTTATTTTTGTAGCAGATGAAAAATAATGCTGGAAAATGACTTATAATAGACTTTTATTGAAAGAGATAGGTGGCAGGCATATGTTATAGCCATGTAATTTTGCATGTAAGCAAGCTGAAACCTAAAGTTGATTTCTAATTTTCTATGAAGAAAGAGAAAATTTATTTCATGAAAAGTGACTATAAGACTTTCTTCCCAAAAAACATATTACACTAGCTGTCCAATACACTATTGAGAACTTTTTTTCTGCTTTCTCAGCCAAAACACTCTCAGAACAACTGATAACAGTTTTGTCGTTTTATACCACCCAATAACAGAAATTCAGAAGATGAGTCATATGGCAGTCCCTTTCTTAGCTTATGCCTATTGTACACAAATTACTGAGCTCTTATTGTTAATATTAATTTTCTAAAAATTGTTATTCCTCCATTTCCTTACATTTAAATTCATTTGCTGGGGCTTCTCATGTTTGTCTTTCCTCTTATTTAACATATGTGAAATATACCTCTTGGCATTTGTTGCTACTAAGGCACCAAAACATGTACTTAATTAAAATCTGACTGGAATCAAACTTCTAGATTATCTGAGCACAACTATTTATGTTTTCTTGACTGCAGTACTACTATACTATGGTGAATTGCATAGCCTTCTTCCAATTTTTTTTTTACTTTACAGTCTACAAAATATCCCTATGTAGTTGCTAACCTTATCTGACCCTGCTTAGTTTGAGTTTGGCAAGGTTATTTAGATCAGTTTTTTTCCTCAAAGTTAACAGCTTGAAGATTAGGGGATTTCAACCGAGCTGGCAGGGGAACACTGGGAATTGAAGTGTACACATCTTCAAGTTGCCAAGGTTGAGAAACACTGATTTAGACACTATATTGCTAATTACCATAAAAAAAATAATTCAGCTTTGCACAAATGCATTCTAGGCTTAGTAGTCTATTGATAGGGGATTGTATTCTTATATTCCTCTTCCCCTGCTGGATGCATTTCTGTGCTAGGACTGGAGGATGAGGCTCTCCATTTGGTTAGCTTGCTTTACGGGGAAGCATCAACTTTTGTATATTTGGCTGAAAGAGAGCGATACAGATTCATAGCAGGGCCTTTTCCACACAGTTACTGCTTCCTTCATCAAATGCCAGTCATTTTAGCTTTTCTTTGAGTAGGTTTATACTACTGTGTCACACATACCATAATATAGTAATGCAATACTTTGCCTGTCCTCTGACAGGGAATCTACCTTTTGGTATAGTTACTTTGCTTTATTGTTGTAATTTATATGGAAATGCTTGGCTGAGAAATAGTGACCCAGAGGACTTTATCACCGAGCGGAAATTTGAACCTGGATCTAACAGTCCTCTTAACCAGCATAGTAAAATGGAACTTCAATCCTATCACCTCTGATTACATTGAATCCCTAACCAGAAGTTTCTTCCTTTTAGTTATACAGACCTTTTTGAGGTCTGTCTCCTGGAGTTTAGCAGTTTAGGTCATTTTTCAAAAACAGCACTTTTTTGCAAAATCCTAAGTGTGGCAAATAATTTTTTTTGAAGGAATGGATAGCTCATGTGATTTTTCTAGGAAAGACAAGCTAGAAAATATCTAGAAATATTTCCAATATAAGCAACTCACTCACTCTGGGTATTGTGATAAAAATAGCCACCCCATAAAACTGTGACACCCCTGTGATCCTAAATCAAGTTTGGGATTATTTTTGTGTCCTGTATAACAGAAGGAAAGGATGTAGAATCATTATGTGGTGTGTGTACGTAAAATATGAATGTTATTCTTCCATTCCTAAATTGTCAGGCAAAGTCTTTATTGGGGTTTAGCTAGCTAGGCAATTAGTCCACTGTTGTTAGAAATGTTAAATGTTTTCAAAGCTGTATCCGATTGTAATACTGAATAGCACATGTTCTAAACTTCCCCTAGAATAAAACTAGGCATATAATGTCATCTAAATATTTGGGCCTAGTTTAACCTGTCCCAATTGGCATAACTAACAGCAAAGGAATAGGGATATTTAAGCTCAAAACATCTCAAGATACAGATGCCTAACTGGTTTGTCTCATGTACAATATTGGTTTTGTGTAGTGGTGGGATTCAAATATATGCACAACAGGTTCTCTGTGTGGATGCTGCTTCCGGAAGTCCATTCTGGGCCTGGGCAACAAAAAATTAGCTGCCAGTTCTGCCGAAGTGGTGCGAACCAGCTGAATCCCACCACTGATATCGTGTGTCATTTCCCATATTGTGTTTGTTGGCTTGTAGAAAGATGTCCTAAAGGTAGAATCTGTTCATGGAAAGTAAAAGGAAAAGAACTGCACTCAACCATCCTTTCTCTTTTGCCCTCCCTACTGTTCTGTGAAAAACTGTTTTGGATGTTAGGAGATGCTTCAGATTTGTGCATTTTTTTGCCCTTTCTGTGGTTCTGGATGCTTTTTTGCTAGATGATGGTCACTTCTGAATCAGTGGAACTGTGCTTCTTGGGCAATGCTTCAATTACTGGTACATGCCTTTTTCTTAAGGAAAAGGATAAGTTCATATGGAATGTATAAATTAGATAAACAGTTGAAAAGACTAACTTTCAAAAATTCAGAAGCAAAACTAACTACGAGGGAAACATTAAGTTTCCAAACCCAGCTTTCCCTGCTGTTGAAATTTTGAGATGAGAAGTCAATTTTAAGTAAACATTGGTGGCCAAAGGGAAATATTAAACTGTGGCACCTTTGAAACATTCTTCTACATTGGGAAATAACACTAATATATCTTATTTATATAAGCATTTTATTTATTATTGCAGTTATATCTTGTATTGTTTCCAGGAATTCAGGACAAACTAGACTTCCTTTAATTTTTATCCTCACAACAATCCTGTGAGGTAGACTGACAGATAATAATGTTGGTACAGAATCATCCAGTAAATTCCTTGGACATGTTACATTCTTCATATTTGAAGCAAGGTCCTCGGACAAACGCTGGCTCTTTGGCTTTGAAACGGAGATGAGCACCGGCCCCTAGAGTCGGAAACGACTAGCACGCATGTGCGGGGGAACCTTTACCTTTACCTTTTTATACTTTGGAAGTAGATATTGAAATAACAAGGCAGATCCCAGTAGAATAAAATGTTTATCATGAGATAAATATATCCATACACTTCATTTATTTATTTAACAATATAGTACTTAGAAGGTACTCCAATCCATAAGGACGTGGGCGGCATGCAATAGTTCAAACTATAATCAGAGACAAAACAAATAAAGTAATAATGAATTGATGATCATCTAAACAAAGCTAAGGACCCAAATCTTCCTGAAATTTAACATTGATAAAGGAAGGAGACTTGGGTTACTGGTACTTCTTGGGGTGAGAAGTGGAGGAATCCACTGCCAACAGAAAGAAAGCCTTTTGTTTGCAACATTCTCCTTAAACCAGGGCTCCCCAACCCTGGTATGGCAAAAACAGGGAGGTGCTAGCGAGTGTCACACGGGCACTAGCACCGCCCAGTTTGCATCACGTGTGGTCGCGGCCCCGTTTGTGTGTGCGTGCGCATGCGCACGTAAAATGCTTCCCCCCTCCCTTTCCCTCCAGTACGCCAACTGAGAAAGGTTGGAGACCTCTGCCTTAAACCATAAGCAAAGTACAAGAACTTTGAACTGGTTGTATTCATCTTGTATCTTGAAACAGGTAAAGGAAGTTACCTTGAGTCATCAATTTCTAAGCTGCTTGGGATTTTCCCTCTGTTAATGTTAGGCAGGTCTCTGCAAAATAAGCTTAAATTTCTGTTTTCTTTTACTGCTATTTACATCAAGCAATTCCGGGGTGGGAAATGAGATTTTTCTATATTTGCTCATGTGAACGTTTTTTAGAAAATGGTTTACAATGAAGATTCTAACTGAGGACGAGAAAAAAGAAAGAAAGTAACCTCTGCCAGACAGCATCTTGGAGTTTAGCAAGCGCTAAGCACAAAGTGTCCACAGCCCATTTGTCAATCCGGCTATTATGTAGCACATTCATATTTGCAAAGAATTCTGTCCATGAAGTCCAACCGGATTCTTTGGAAGAGGCCCAGGATAAACTAATTCAGGAGCCCCCTCCCCTGGTGTCTGAAAGTGTCCTCAGATATCAAATTTATATCAATCACAGGAAGTCTTGGCAGTCAAACCAGTCACTTTTTCCCCTCACATCTGGAAGTAAAAAAATTTTCTGCTTTAAAGGTCACAGGCATCATGGGTAGGGCATGGATTGAGGGCCATAGAAAACATGGGAAAGGAAGAATAAAACTAGATTTCCACCTTTTTAGAAACAGTTATTTTTAAATGGCCTGGAACGTAGCCAAACTACACAATCCTCTTTCTTTCTTTCTTTCTTACTTACTCCCTCCTCCTCCTCCATTCCCGGTTTACATTTGTTGCTGAATGAAATGTGACTGCAAGATTTTTTTTTCTTTTTCTGCTCAATCTCTTCTTGTGATTTACGAGTACCTTTGTTTGCTGAGAACAATATTTTTACAACAGGATGGATTCAGAAATACATTGTGTCTCATGCTGTTTGTAATTTAGGGTCTTGTGCTGTTTTTCAACTTTCACAATTAAGTACCTCACAGATTACTCAGGGAACTTTTCTTCTAAAATGACTGATAGGGATATGTTTGTGTGTGTGTGTGTGTGTGTGCGTGTGTGTGTGTGTGTTAATGGATGCTTGTGGCTTTTCTTTCCTGCATGACTTGAAATCTTAAGCATTTAACTTAAAGAAATGGAGGAAACACTTCATCTTCCAGTCTTTCCTCCAGCCCTTCAAACGAGAGCTTGGGGAAAGGTTGTAAAAACAGAACCTTTTGCATTTGATCTACAGGTATTTCTTACATTAGACAAGGGAAGTTGTGTGCTGAAAGCTACAAAATCTCTGAAGCCTGTCTTGAAAACCAGTTCCATATGAATGAGAATCGAAATTGGCATGAGCCATGAGGTTAATATGTGCCTGTAGAAAAAAGGGGTTTGCAGAACTTTAGGATGAAGGGGTGTGTTTTGATGACCCAGTTTTAGTGGGCAATAAATACAGTTTTCATTGTTATTATGTAAATCTGATTTATTTTGATATCTGAGATACCTAATAGTTTTCATTTGTAGATGAAATCTCAGATTATATCAGATTATATCAGAATAAAGCAGATTTGGATTATATATTGCCCAACTATAATATAGGTAAAATTTAATTTTAGCCTTTGACCCTAAAAACTTTCTCATATTGAAACAAATTTATTTTGGAGGAGATTTTTAGGGGGATTGTTAAAGCAACATCAATCCCAACTGTTATTGTACCTCCAAATTTTATAAGATCACAATATGAACAATGAAAAACTATGTCTGCAAAATCATATCTAGATATTTAATTATTTATTCTTCAAGTTTAAATAGCTGCCCATCTCATATATATAACTGAGCAGCTTACAAACAGAGACAAATATAAAAACAGCAAACAAAAATGCAACAATTTAAAAACAAGGAAAACATGTAAAAAGCATATTATAAATACTAAAATATATAACACTTGCAGCAGAGGTAAAAACATTCCATCCATCAAAACATTCAGGACAGTCACTGCACCAGTTCTACCATAATCGTGGTTCTCCATAGCTGTTGGCATAACTATTTTTAAGGCCTTGAAAAAAGGCCAACAGGGCCAGGGCTGATCTGATTAGTAGATGGATGATATTTCCACCAGGTGGATGCCACAGCAGGAAAGGCTCTCCTCTTGGACCCTGCCAAATGACATTTCCTGCCTGACAGGACCTATAGGATACCCCTCCTGTCAAACTTGGTTTAAATAAATAAATCCAAATTATTTCACTGGTTTTACGAGGTATTGGCAAAAAAAAATAGATCACACTTCTGAACATTTCCTGCACATTTAGGGGCTGTCAAATAAGATGCCTTCTGCATCCAGCCAGTATCTATCTTTCTCACAGGAAGAACCCTCGTCGTAATTTTCTTAGCTCATTTTAAGATGGGAAATGTAGAGGATTCATCAGAGGATAGGTTGAGTATGTATGGTTCATGTTCAGAAGCTATTGAATGTCATTTAATATAAAGTTGTGGCAGTTCCACAATGATTCTGTTTTTTCTATTCTGCAAAGAAATAGACAATATTTGGTTAAAGGGTCCTATTTTCCTAGAGTAGTGTTTTAAGTATACAACAAGCAATGATTCTTGGCTATAAAGGCAAGCTTGCTTATAAAGTGGATCCAATGGATGTGTGATTAAATTCATTACTGACCAACAGCCACTTTTACTTTCTCCAGAAAGGTATCCCAGCCAGCAGTTTAACTAAGCATTTTATCTCCAGGAACCTCCTTATATCATGTATCATCATATATTGTTTACTCTTTAGATTCAGATTCCTCAGTTGCTATTGGTGCATCAGTTGTAACTGATAAACTCTCTGCTACTAGTAGTAGCAAGCAGGTAGGAATAGTAGGCCTGACTCTAGAAAAATATCTTTTTGTAAACCTGCCTATTCAAGAAAGCATTATTTTGCCCCAAATAGACACTTTTTAAATAATTCCCTCTGCTTTGACTGAGTTCAACTTTTGTTGTCACTCATTAATGAATGCCCGTAAGAACTTGAAGAACCAGAGTTTAGCTTTACCTACGCTTTACCAATTTCCCAAAACAATTTAACAGAAATTGGGCAATGGTATGTGAAAGCCGAGTATTGGTAATATATATGTTCACTCAAGCCTGTAGAATCAATGTAGCTCAAGGCAATCTATGATCCAGTATTTCATCTAATTGAAAGAGAGCTAACTTCTGCTGAAATGATAGATGGAGGAGTGGGTGATGGGGAACTGGTCTGTGGTTGTCAAGATCATCTACACACATATGAAAATATTGTTTTCTTTAAAAGTGTAACTTCACTTTTTTTGAAAACAGATGCTGTCACTTGAAAAAATAGGCAAAAATTAAGGAGAACATATGTGATCATCCATACCTATCCATATATATCCATAAATGTAATCTCTGCCTATTATTTATTTTATTTATTTTATTTTTATTACATTTATATCCCACCCTTCTCCGAAGACTCAGGGCGGCTTACAAGCTTAGCAGTAGCCTTCATTCTATGTATATGCCTGCTTGTTAGGGCTTTCACACACACACCCAAGCGGCATTATTACAAAGTCAGCTTATTGCCCCCAACAATTTCATTTGCTAAGAAATGAGTAGGAATCTCTTACTGGCAATAGCCAGGAAATTATCTTGTTTGTTTTATCACAAGATAATTATAGAAAATCTTGTCTTTCCATCTTGTCCATCACAGGACTTTCTTATTCTTAGAATATGACACTGAGTACATCACTGTTGTAATGTAAATTAAAAAAAACACGTTCCCAATATTAAGATGACTTAAGAGCACATGTCATTGAAATTTCAACAAGAAGAATATAAGTATACCTGTTCCTAGCCCTACCTAGTCATATTTCAGATTCACCGGCTTCAGTGTGAGCCTTATTCTGAAATTCTTGTGAAACAGTAGTGACTCAGTCATACTGTTAGCTTTCTAATCTATTTAGCTGTTATATTCTATGGAGATTAATCTGTTTTCCTATGCACGTTTGGAAAACAATTAAAGTATGTTAATTAGTCAAATTTTCCCAATAGGGATTTTTGGAGGAATAGAAAAAGCCATTTTTATGTGACTTTTCATATGGTTGACAGAAAAATTCTTACACGCAAGATATTGAACACAAAGATGATTAACGGTTCTTGGGGGGGGGCGTTTCTTTGAATTTTCCCATACTATTCTACCTTGCTCAGGCTATATTCATGCTATTACGGTGCTCTGCCTCTCTTTTTCCATCCCTTTCTGTAACTGAACGGATATCTGCTAAGAAGAGACACAAGGCTTGCTTTTCACAATGCAGTGGCTTTAAAAGTACACACTTCTCACCTGATTCCAGTCAAGATAGGAGGCAAAGAGCTGCAGTTTTATGGGAGTTGTGATAGAAGGCCAAGTAGTTGGGCCTGGAGCTGCTACTGCCTTCTTCAGCAGCTCAGTTTCTCTTCATTTTAACCAAAAGCCATTTTTAACTGGACTGTTTCCAAGTCTCATGTAACCCCCTTATCTCTGATCTATATTCTGGAAGGTTAATGGGATAGTAAAACCTTCTTAAAGATAGATAAATGTGCTCCAGTTTCCTCAGGGCAGTTCTCTACTAAAGATGTTTTCTTTCCCACCCTGCAGAGGTATCTCATTAAGTTCCCCACTAGTGTCATTATTAAGTTTTCATGTGTTTCTCTGCTTTGATGCTAATCTTTGCGCTTGCATCTAATTCTGTTCTGTACAGCACCAATGTGGTTATGAATTATTCTGAAATTGAGTCTAAGGTTCGAGAAGCAACCAATGATGATCCGTGGGGACCTTCAGGGCAACTCATGGGGGAGATTGCCAAGTAAGTAATTTGATTCAGCACTGTTGAAAGATACATCTTTAAGCATAGATGCCACTGCTGCTTCATCGCTCCTGAAGGATATAAATAAATTAGGGAGAGAAATATATTAATGATGGAAAAGAATGATCACAAGTAACTGCTTTTAAATACAGGTTGTCCTCATTTAGTGACCATTTGCAGTTACAGTGGTGATAAAAAAAAAGTAATTTTGGGAGCAGTCCTCATATTTAAGCCCTTCGCACCTGAAGATTATAATCGTGGTCCCCTTTCACTTAGTGACCATTTTGTTTAAATTGCCAGTCCCAAATGCGGTAACTAAACGAGAACTACCTGTGTTCCTTTTACTAAATAATACTTAATATTTTGGGGGGGATGAGAATCTTGTAATACGTTTTTCAAATATATAAAATGTTAAAATTGGAGCTCCTTCACAATCACGCTTTCCCACAAAGAGCACATGAATGTAATGTTAGACTAAAATAATAAAGGTGTCCTTATTTTTATTTATTTTTTCATTGTTGCCAATGGAAAGACATCAGCATTGCTGATTCTATAATGAAATACTTCTGTATAAGTGGTCTGTAGCTCTTCATTACTGATGGAGACCTAACTCAGAGCAAGTCTGCCATCTGCTGTCAAATGCCAGTGCTGACATAAAGTAGCACCGTTGATAATTCTCTTTCTACTTTCTTCTTTTTCATTTTCATGTTTTGCTTTTCTAGGGCTACTTTTATGTATGAACAGTTTCCAGAACTTATGAACATGCTTTGGACACGGATGTTAAAAGACAATAAAAAGAACTGGAGGAGAGTTTATAAGGTATGTACAGTAGTGACTTTTTGTATTAATTTATTAAAACCTTAATTTTGCTGTAAACTTCGAATGCTGAAAATACACATCTGAATGTTTTAATTTTACCACAGTGTCCTCTGGCAATTAACTCAGTTTTGTGCGTTCATTAACATAATATCCATGCTAAACTTCACAGGTTTCCAGATCCTCTGTGTGCAATTAGTAGAACTTGAGTTTAATCAAGTTAATTCTTTTTCAGTATACATTTTTAAGAAACTAGTCTGCTTTGAAAACCAAGGGATTTTGGGGGGAAAGGGGGGAGGGGGCTGTTGTTGTTTTTATAAAAATGCTCTTAAGTTGAATTCCTTCTGGCAATTTTGACTTTTATTACTTAATAAAAACCAAAGAAGGGATCCTCCGTAACTTGATCTTCTGAATCCCTCCTAGCAGTCTACTATTGAGAGACCCAATTTTAAATATTTATTCAGAATGTTCATTTTAAAAAAAACTCAGTTTGAAGCTGTTAAAGGAACATTCTACATTTCTTTCTGATACTATTATATATTCTATTTTCTCCTCAGTTCACAGGTTTATTTATTACATTTTATTTTTTCCCTTTTATCTTAATGGGCATAGAACCAGTTGGTTATACCTTATTTTGCTCCCATTATTGGCCCAGTTCAGTTTTATTTCTTCTATGCTTGCTCTTCCGCTATACTTGCAGTGAAATTCAAGTATGCCTAATGCCATATTTTTCCTGTATTTTGCAGCACTAAAAGGCTTTAAATTCAAAAGCTGTACAGTCTACACAATTCTGAAGCTGTTAACTTTTTTAAAATAGGAACTTTATGCCAGTTTTGTATTGTGATTATTTGCTTTAAACATACATACATACATACATACATACACACATACATACATATGTTTTAATGTTATTTTGCATTTTGTTCAATATTCTTAAGGCTACATAGAATGATCTGTTTGCTTTCCATTGTTAGAATTTATGGACATGTTTCTGCTGCCGGTGGATGACTTTTATGCGTGTGGGGAGGGTTTCCATTTTGTTTCCCTGGTTTTAGTTTTTCAGAGGCAAATTCTGGAAGCTGCGGGAAGTTTAAAGAATTAACATACTTTAAAAACTTATTTTTGTTTTGAAGTTTGCTTACATTTATCTGAAAATACTGAATTTTATACATCAACACATTTCCTGCAGAAAACGGCATAGAAAAATTGCTGTAAAATTGCTTTTAAATGGAAAAACACTGGGGAATAAAGTAATTGCAAAAAAGAGACACAAAAGAAAATTGTTTCAGTCTTTAAAGTTCAGAACGTTTTTCCCCAAATTGCCTTAACTGCAATTTTTCCCTTCCTAGAAAAAAAAATCATTCTTCAGGCAAATATTATATGAATTAATGTTCTCCGTTTATTCCTTTGTCTTAGTGCAAAGCATAGGCTTACATCTACACAGTATTGCTAGCAGTTCTGCAACATTTTTAAGTTGGCTCATTTTTATCAGAATGAATCCTACTTTTCCTTCTAACTTTTGCACGTTTAAGCTTTCCTTTTCATTGCAGTTTAAAATACTGATGGCATTTTTCATGCAGTCATAAAGTGCTTTGTATTTTTATAGTCTCTGCTGCTGCTATCTTACCTCATAAGGAATGGATCAGAGCGTGTTGTTACAAGTGCCAGAGAACACATTTATGATTTGCGATCCCTGGAAAATTACCACTTTGTAGGTGAGCGATAGAAGAATCTTATAAGCAAATTAAAAGCAGTTGTTGGAATTGTCAGTCACCTGAACCAGCTTAGAAGCTTCCCTGCTCTAATTAGAATGTGACTGTTGCCGGTTGTGTGAAGAGTGCAGAATTCAAGACGTGGGGCCCTAGAGTATTAATTAGTGAAGACAAGAACTTGTAGAAAAGACCGGCTAATAACAACAGAACCAACACAACATGAGTGTTTGGGTTTATATTAAAATATGCACTAGAGACTTGTTCCCTGTGGTGTATATAAAGGAATAGCTTTAATCATCTGGGAAGAAAGGTTAGAGCTCCAAAACATACACATCTGTTTGAAGCTAGGGATTTTTTCCCCTCCTACCAAATAATATTTACAGTGCACAGGTAACAAGGCCAGTGTTTTTTTCTGAATAAAAAAGAGGCTTTGAGAGGTGGAACAAATTTTAGTGCATAGTGCACTTCAGCTGATAAGATTTTAAAAATAAGGTTTGAAGCTAGATAGAATGTTAGCAATTAACATTTTTAAAAAAAACCTTATTTGTTTTTTTTCTTTTTAAATACCCCACCCCTTCCTAAAGACTGGAGAAGCAGGATTGTTTTAAGTGGGTTAAAACTGACAGGAAATGTGTTTTCAAGCACCATATTTTATATTTTTTTTAAAGTAAGCTTTTTAGTAGATCAGTGTGGGTTAGAAAACTAGAAACTAAAATTGTGCTCTAATGCTATCACTTTAGGTTAAAATGAAATATTGGCTATAAAAAGTATAACTTATATTCAGTCAATAAAATTGCTTTAGAATACATAACCTTAGCAGTTTTGGGGTTCATTTTATTTAGAGATTTCTCTAAATGCTTCAGGCTAAAGACTATTCCCAATTTCTTTTTGTGTGCGCCTCTTTTCAGATGAGAATGGCAAGGACCAAGGTATAAATATACGCCAGAAAGTGAAAGAAATGGTAGAATTTGCCCAAGACGATGACAGACTCCGTGAAGAAAGGAAAAAGGCAAAGAAAAACAAAGATAAATATGTTGGGGTTTCTTCAGACAGTGTTGGAGGATTCAGATACAGTAAGTCCAGCCTGGAGACGACAGTTGGTAGCTTTAGTAACATACAGTGGTACTTAAAAGTTAGTGAATCGTCTTGAATTTTCAGAATTTCTGCATAAATATGACCTGAAATCTGATCTGTTCACATATAAGTCCTAAAACTAAAACTAGTCAAAAACAAATGAATCAAAATATTATACTTGTTCATTGATTTATTGAAGAAAATGATTCAAAGCTATATATTTGTGTGGGGAAAAATAAGTATGAAATACAGGTGAAACAGACTGCATGGATACGTACATACATAAACACGTCATAATTTGAATGAAGTTAATTTGATGTAGTGTACCTAAACAACTGTTAATGATGGTAATGGAACTGGGAACTCTGTTGTCAAGTGACATGCTCATAAAGCATAACATCACAGTTCCAGTTGCTTTCATTAGGCAAACCCCATAAGGTCCATTGATGGAACATCACATGATCACCATCAACCTCCTGCCAGCTTCCCCACTGACTCTTGTGGAAGCCAGCAGTGAAGTTTGCAAATGGTAATCACGTGATTGCAGGACTTTGTGACATTGTAATTCAGACCCAGTTGCCAAATGCCTGAATTGTAGTCACTTGACTGCTGGGATGCTTCAATGGCTGCAGCTGCAAAGACCAATCCTAAGTCTTCTCAGCACCGTCATAACTTCAAATAGTAGATGAATGAGTGGTCACTGAATAGGGATTATCTGTCTAGGAAAGGAATTCTCACATTTTTGCAGATTTAATACCTAATACTGAAATAATTATTTTTTTCATGATGGCTTGGTTTATGTGAAGGGGAACAGAACCACGTACTTTTGTGTCCAAGCAGGCATTGGTGATTTGAAATAATGCTTTTGATGTTATTGAGAAAAATGGAACTATAATTTGCCATATTCTCGGGACTGAACTTAGTTGATGTGGAGGGTGACAAATGAAAGTTGTCATAGGAAAAAATTACTGAAACAACTCCTTCATTGGCCCAGTTCTTAATTGTCATAAAATGGCTGCTACCAGACTAGTCAAAAAACAAAACAAAACACAGAGACATGAACACAGCCATTGAACAGAAAGTAAGCAGATGAGTTTGCTTTTTAATACCACATTTAGCTCTATACATAAAACATTCCATGTATAGTACAGCTGGTTTTGGTGGTCAGTGGCCAAACTGAAGTGCACTTGTTTCAGGTGTTTGTAGAAGAAAATGTGATGGAATCAAGTAGGCGTGTCCAGGAGAGATGCCATTGTTCCAGGCAGAAGTGGGAAAAGTGAGAAAAATTGAGGCTGAGGGGCTTCCTTTGTGGCAGTGGCCCTTGACATTGCTGAGGGGAGGAGAAGGCAAGATTGGAATACAGGAGGCCAATGAAAAATGTCACCCTAAGAGGCTGTTGTAGATTTCCTTGCTTTCATCACCCCCATAAACTGCTTCAGAAGCCCTCCAAACTTAGTTTCATCTTAAACCTGGAGCAACGGGAGTGGGGGAGGGGGAGAATTGGTTGGTTGTTTCAGCAATCCATGAACGATCCAAAACTTTGTCAGAATTTCTGAAAAATCAATGAGTTGTTTCAAGTTTGCAACAATTTTGTGTATGCTCCTATTTTTTCCTTTCCTATCTTTTTTTTCTGGATATGGAAGCACTTTTTTTCTAACAAAGCACTCAGCTACTGTCACCAACAGATATTTCCCCCCCCCCCCAAGAATATCTGTGAGGGACCCAGAGGCAGTCTTGTAACTCAAGATGGTACACAAATGGAGGCACGGGACAAGGGATAGAATAGTGGACATATTGTCTCCATGAATGTTGTGTATCTTATCTGTGATCATCTGCCATGATGTATAAATAGAGCTGGGTGAGCAGAGGAGTGGATTTAGTAATTTCAGAATGAGGAAAATAACTTGCCAGAGCTAATGAAAGTGGGCAGAGAAAAGTTTTCACATGTAAGTAATCTATGAGTTTTTATTTTATTACTCTTAGCACATGCGCTTTGGGATAACAGAGCTAAGTACTTATTCATGAGTATAAAACAAAAGTCATATTGCACATAATCTACAGAATATCAGTAGCCACACCTCAGCACTTATAACTGAAATTCATTGGGCCACTCTTTGATAGATTGTCCCCAAAAGAAATTAAATGAGAAGCTATTCTGCATTATTATGATACAAATGACAGGATTTTAGTATGAGAAATAATCTGTATTTGGCCAGTATGGTTTTTTTTTAAATTAAAAGAATTTGGCAAGCAAAATCACAATTTTGAGAATTTCAAATAAATCTCGGCTTTAAATCTTCCCTCTTGGCTACCTAAACTATACGGAATTTAAACCTAACCGCTTAAAACTGTATTTAAAAACAACTGAGGAAAACTGGCACCTTCTACTACAGTTCACAGCCAGTTGGCTCTCTTGCAAAGCAAATTTTGTTTATGTAGCTATTGGGGGAAAGGGGTGGGGTGAGAGTAGGAGAATGGGGAAATTAAAAACTCCTCACTAGCACATAAGGGGATAATGTGCTCCATTGTCATTAAAGACTTTGAAGAGAGTTTAAAATTGTTAACTGAGGCTAGAAATATTGCCGTCTTGCAGGGTTTGGTATGAGATCCCCATGACAGCCTGGTTACAAGTGTACTAATGAACATTTATTTTATTTGGATTTTATTTGTCATACATGCTTTATATGAGTCTCATTTTGTTGGGCAGAAAGATGCCTTTCTACTTGTTTTTAGAGTGTCTATCTTAGCATACGGTATTTGTCAGTAATAACATCTTTTAGTTATATACTGCTCCAAAAAATAAAGGGAACACTTAAACAACACAATGTACTGTATTTAATAGTAGGATGTCTTATCTTGTGTTCCCTTTATTTTTTTGAGCAGTATATTTTCTGGCAATAGAACATTATGCGTGATATAATGTATTATATGTTAATTCAGCTCTGTAAAAATGTTTAAATTTTGTTGTTTTTAACTCAGATTTAAATTCCATCATAGAGTAAAACTGCTAGAAGTAGTAGTATTCTAGGGTTAATCACTTTTTTCTTTTCTTTCATTCTTTGATTATCTGTCTACATTACATAGGTGAAAGATATGATGCTGAGCCCAAGTCAAAATGGGATGAGGAATGGGATAAAAACAAAACCGGATTTCCTTTCAGCGATAAACTAGGCGAACTGAGTGATAAAATTGGGAGCACAATTGATGACACCATTAGCAAATTCAGAAGGAAAGACAGGGAGGATTCTCCAGAGAGATGCAGGTATTTCTGGCATCAGTCTGTTTTTATGGAGTTCTTGTAGTAGTTCTTTTAATGAGCTTTTAAATATCTGTTTCTTGAAAAATTTTCCTGTGTTGAGCATCTTCTTCAAAGTGGTTTATAATCTAGTGTTTTAATATGAGGTATGTTTGTTTTCTTGGCAGCAATATGGAAGCAATTTGTAATTTTCTTTTTCTAGGTTGCATTTCATTTTCCCAGTTTATCCTACAACCTGAGTATTTTCTGGACCTCTGTTCAACTTTCACCTTATTGTTCAGGCACCGTTCAAACTTACAACGGTGCTGAACGAATGGTGGTTTTGACTGATCCTCAGAGTTCTGATCATCCCCATGCCCCCTCAATCAGGCTATCACAATATGGGTGCCTCACAATCACATGGCCACCATTTGCAATCTTCCCTGCTAGCTTCCCCAGAAAATTAGTGCAGGTTCGCATCCTACCAGGCTCAAGGTTGACTCAGCCTTCCATCCTTCCAAGGTAGGTAAAATGAGGACCCAGATTGTTGGGGGCAATAAGCTGACTTTGTAATAATGCCGCTTGGGGGGGGGCGCGAAAGCCCTAATAATAAGCAGGCATATACATAGAATGAAGGCTATTGCTAAGCACATTGATTTGTGCTTTAAATTGTAAGCCGCCCAGAGTCTTCGGAGAAGGGCGGGATATAAGTGGGATTTTAAAAAAAAAAATCAGTGGGAAATCCAGCAAAGATCACAAGCTGCTGGGGTAAATCTTCCTCACTTGCACACCATCCCCAGCCGCTCTGTGCTCGCACCATGCTGAACACACACGCATGCTCTTTGAGCCTCTCCCACCAGTTGTGTACCCTGTACATCCTCTGTGAGCTTCATTGTACCACCCTCACCATACCTCACACCTACTTTCACCATGCTTCCCTTGAAAGTGCCCTGTACTCTCACTGCACCTCCCTTACACCCCTCCCCTCCCTCCAGTCCTGGCTACATCTCCCTTTACTTTACTGTAAAATATATACATATTCCAGAATATAGATAATCTTTGTGTGTTCAATATGTATCCCAGCAGTCTTTTCCTTTGTTATGAATTCTGCAAGTAAGCATATCTTGTGATTTTAGTGCAACCCTCAAGCGTAAGTTCTCTTTATTGTGGTTAATTTGATCTTCCAAGGCCCTGACAACCTGTCACACTAGATGGAGCAGTTGCACTTCCATCATTCCTGATTGATATCATCCAACTTGTAGTCGTAGACTCTGCTTCAATATATACTGTTTCAGGCAGGCAGCCTGCTTCTCAATTTTTAAAAAAAACAACACCTCCAAAGGACAGGGCGTGAAAACAAAACAAAAGCCTGTAGCCTATTATTGCATGAATTGGCTCTGCTTCTTCTGTATTCTTGATATGTCCAAATCTGTAATGATTCACCCTACAGCTCAAGATGTGTCAGGGTTTACCCTTACGTGCTCAGTCGATACCAAAATATATCCAAACTGCTTGCTCAGTTTGCATAGGATTTGATCTGGCTACACCACAAAAATAAAAAAAATATGTAAAAAATGATGAGCAGGCATGGTTTATGTGCATTGGACTTCTGTAAATTAGCCCATTTGTTTCCTGGAACAGAGTAAATTCTATTTTGTCTTAGTATTGCTATTGCTCTTCTTTAGTATTAGTATTATATTATCTCTTAATATATAATGTATAATATTTTAGTATTAATATATTATACTATGTTAGTATACTTAGCATTTCTAACCATTGGTAAGCACAAGCAAATTCAGGTGAAAGGGACCACTGATTTGTCAATAGACTGCAGTGCCACTTCTGTTAAAGTCTGCTCCAGATTTGACTACTCTCATTAACTTTGCCTAATATTAGTGAAAATGTTCACTAATACTGAACTTTTTCCCAAAATAGTTTTTGGTGAAATTTGATTGTGATATTTTTCTACTTCTAAGCTGTATCATATATTTTAAAAAGTAACACTTGTTCCAAAATGTATTCCAAGCTATACATATTATAATGAAAAAAACCTAAATCATGAGGTGAATGCAGAACTTTACTCTTTTTATTTCAACAAAAAGAATTTGCTTGCTTTAGCGGCTTGGTATATTCTAACTGTAGCATTTATAAAATTGAGTTGTCCAGCATTTCTTTTAAGTTCTTTCAAGTTTTGTCCTAATCCTGCTTAGCTCCAATGGTTAAAGTTTATGGGAATTATATCATTACAGGGCCTGTCCTGTAACTTGCCCTAAATTGGAAATGCCCCTTGTCTGGCAGTTGGATTTTGGGTGTTAAGTCTTAAGTTTGTTCAAGTTGAATAGTGATTGCTGATTATTTTCACTTCCTGTTGATGCTTTATCTGATACATTTTCAAATTGCTTGTTTTATGATTTTCTGTTTTAACACTTCTTACTTTGGAAGTGCTTTGGAAATGCTTCTGGTATTTAAAAGTAGGATGTGAATGAATGAACAAATAGAATAATTGTGTTGCAGTGCAACAGTACAGCTATAATGTGGCTTGTACTTTTCCTATATTTTAGTAAGGACTTGAGCTTTTCTTTCAGAATAATTATTGTTGATGTATTCTTACTTTATTTGGTTGGTGCTATTAGGCCCTCATATTATTCTTCCTCTGTAATCTGTGTTGGAAAATACTAGGAATTGTGATCACTAATTTTAATAAATTAAACTACCTCTTGCTGGCAAACAACTAATATACAGAGATACAATGGGGAAGCATAACCAAGTAATAGTTATAATAATAATGATGATGGCAAAGCCTGAATCACTGTTTAGTAGAAAACAAAGGCTTTCCCACAGGGATACTGTACAGTAGTTTGTGTGCCTCCATGGTGACAATAAGACAACCTTCTTTAAAAGAAAATTGTTTAGTGCTCTGTTGCATTATTCAACACAAACCTTTTGCAGCTAATTCTTGTTTGAGAACACAGTTATCTTTCAAGCTACCTCACAGCATATTCTTATTATACAATGAGGCTCTAACATGAGCTGCAGTTTTGCCTTATCTTTTCTTTCTGGAAAAGCACAAAATTTGAGTGGATCATTAAGCCTTGTGTTCTTCATAAGCCAGGAATTGTAATTGCAGCCAATTTAATCTATATCATACAATGTGTAATAGAGTTGCCTTATGATGGAGATAAGCAGCATATAAATTTAATAAATAATCTTATACAAATTGCATCTTGAATAATAAATTAAAGATAGCATAGTTACTAGAAAAAAATGAATTATTTTCTAAGGAGAATATCAACAATAGTAATAAAGTTCTGGTGAAGGGAAAAGAGAATTTTCTCAATCAGTAGAATTGATAGTGAAAAGTCTGGCAATGATTCAGCTCATCTTACTTGGTTGGCCATTCCAACCAAATGTACAGGTAAATTGAATTTGATATCTTAAATAGAAATTATCTAAACAGAATCCTTTCTGGTTTTATAAAATCTTAATCATAAAACTGACTAAGCACTTGGTATTTCAGTATGGTACCATGTACTGAAATTTGATTAGGATGTTGCATAAATCTCTGCCAGAAATCAGGAACCAGGATAGAGGTCAAAAGTATTACAACTTTATTAAATGCTACTTATACACAAGAATCTGAATTACTAATGGTCAAGATGAATTGGTGTCAGTTAAAAGTCAGCGGACTTCAAGTGAGGCTGGACTTAGGTCACTCACAGGGCATAGAGACTCCAGATTGATGATGCATTTGACCCCACGCTTTAGTTTAGCCTCCTATAGTGTCAGATTTGAAAAATATTATAATTGGTAACCAAAATGTTGTAATTAGTTAAAGAAAAAAAAACTTCAGTGAGGACTTTAAGCAACAATTGCCACAATAATAAAAATAACAAATGGGTTGGAAAAGATTTTTGTTTTTAAAATGATACAATTTGGATTCCTTGATTGAAATTCAGGTTTAGAAGACGCTCACAAGATAATTGTAGCACAGAATAATTTCTAGAAGTGTGTAAGACATTTCAAAGAGGTGTTTCAGAGTTGGGTCACTTCCAGGTGGTTGAAAGAATTTCAGAAATAAAATTGGAATAGCTTTTTCAAGTTGACATTGCACTAGTAATTATTTCTCCACTCTCTTGTGTCCTCATATAATATCTAATATGTGTTTTTTGGTTTTAATTTTCACAGTGATAGTGATGAAGAAAAGAAATCCAGAAGAGGTAAATCACCAAAAGGTGAATTCAAAGATGAGGAGGAAACAGTGACCACAAAACACATCCACATTACACAAGCCACAGAGACCACCACAACCACCAGGCACAAACGCATGGCAAATCCTTCCAAAACCATTGACTTGGGAGCAGCTGCCCATTACACAGGAGACAAAGGAAGTCTAGACCAGAATACTGGAGCTTACACTCCACAGTCTACAGCTAAGGTAAGAGAGTAACCAAAGAGACCACTCTGCATTAGAATTCTCATTCCTCTTAATCTAAGTTGCTTTTGTATAAAGTAATACATTTAAAAATATTTTGGCTGTGCTGGAAGAGTCATGTATTGAAAACAGCAGGACTATTTTTGTGTAGAATGATCAGTGGTTAATGGACGTCATGGGCATAACAACCACAGCTTACCAGAAGTAGTGCTTGGGTTTCCTAAATATGAGGTAATTGTCATAGGCTTGACTTAGGTTGGTATCCCCAGACTCTCTTTTAAAGGTCTAACTCTTCTGCCCAATTAATTATGGAGAACCTACAGGCCCCTCCACTACAAAATTTCAGTCCTTGAGCTAGCTAAGCTCTCACTAAGGCTACCTGGGCCTAGACAGCCTGTACAAGCTTTCCCAAGAAGCCATCCAAGTTCAGTCTTTGCCCTGCCTGCCACTGGTAATCTCTCTCTATGCAAGACTGCTTAAGTGGTTCTCTGGTAGACTGCCTACATCCCCCAGTGGTCTACTGGGAGGAGAGTAGACCAAACCATATTGCTGAGTAGACTGTTGGCTACTGCATCACTTATTACTTAAAGTGTCCACCCCGATTGAGCTCTTTTGATCTTAGTTGTCAAATCCAATTATTTGATATTAAGTGATGTTAACATTGTATTTAAAACTGTTCAGTATTGTGCTGTACTTCACTGCAGACTGGTATTCCAGGTGCATGGTTATGTAATCTTTGATTCAAAGATAAGGCTTTGCAAACACAAGAGCACAGGGTTCAGATTTTGGTCTCTACTAGTTTTGCCTTCATCTGTAGCATTCAAGTCAAATTTAGCTTTGGGCTTCAGTACTGAAAAGAATGAGACAAATCTATTGGTGTTTTTTTCTAAGTATCTGCAATACATGACCTTAACTGTTAAGAGCTTAGCATCAGAAGTTGCTGTTTTATGGAATCAGTCAAGCAGGCAACTTGAAGGGATATTGAAGGGATCAGAGAACAAAGGGACAGCCTTCTCATCAGCCTTAGGGAAGTTGAAGTACTAGAAATATTATCTATCCTAGTGAGTACATGGAAACATAGCTTGTTTTTGCATGACAAGGAAAAAGATCGTATGTATCAGTACTTCTCTGGCACCAGTCTTGGCAGGAATGCGCTATAATAAAAGGAATTCCATGACATAAAAGAATCCAGAAAGTACTGAGGACAGGCATAAGCACTTTTCTTCTCACTTTATCTACTTAGGATTTACTTAATCTGAATCAAAATTAATGCAGTCGTAAAGTCAGCCACCGAGATACAGTTTTCTCAAGCTAAGCCGAATGAAGTGTAATCAGATAGTTTAAAGTTTAATTATGTCCTAAATTAAAAGGCAGTTTGTTTATATCTCTTTCAGCCACCTGAAAGCAACTATAATTTAACAGACATCCGTTTGGTAGCACCCCTAAACAAGTCATTTTCATCTGAATTTTCCATTTACCGGTAGTTTGTTCTAAAATGGTTTTCTGTTAAATTACTTAATTTTAAAAAATGACCCAATAAAGATAAAGACATTTTATTGGTTAGAATTTCCTCTCAGAAAAAGCTTGGATTCTGTTTCAAATAAAAGCCTGCAAATTGCCCTAAGATGTTCTTGTAATAAAGTCCTATTTGATCTGTCCTGTATTCTTATCTTGCTTTTTTTACCTTATTGAAACAACCGAGGGTACAGATAAATTAAAAGCATACAAACTGTCTGCAGTCACATCCCAGGAAAAAAAAAATCTGTTAAGAAATTATCTGTGGGAATTAAATCACTTCCGTAGTACTTCAGATCGTGTGATTTTTCTGCCCCATAGCTAGTATGGCCATTGCTGAGAACAAGGGGAATTGAAATCCATACATCTGAAAGTTGCCAGGGTCGGGAGCCCCTGGCCCACAGTTTTACAGTGCATCTCATGCGAAAGAGCCTCTGTGTACGGGGAGTAGAGGAGAACAGGTTCAGTCTCTTGAAGGACCGGTACAAGTAGTCCTTAACAATAGTTCATTTAGTGACCATTTGAAATTACAACAGCACTGGAAAAAGTGACTTTATGACCATTTTTCACACTTAACGACTGCTTCAGCATCCCTGTGGTCATATGATCAGAATTCAGACGCTTGGGAACTGCTTTATGTTTATGACAGTTGCCGTGTCCTAGGCTCATCTGATCCCCTTTTGCGAGAAGCAAAAGTCAGTGGGGAAGCCAGATTCACTTTAACAACAGTGTTATTAACAACAGTGATCCACTTGACAACCGTGACAAGATAGGTCGTAAAATGGAGCAAAACTCACTTAACAACCGTCGCTTAGCAGTGGAAATGTTGGGCTCCATTGTCATTGTAAGTCAAGGACTACCTGTACTTAGTATCTATTCCCCAGCTAAATGAAACTAAATGGATACATATATCACTGAAATTTTGGTCACTCCCACATCTGTGGTTATCTTGGTGCTCAGTGTTGGAACCTACTGTATAGCTAGGAACATAATTCATTTTGTTCTCCACCTCTGCTTTTCCTTAAACTCAGAAATCAATCACAGCAGAAGCTTTTTTTTTTCTTCTCAGAAGCAGGAACCACTATTCTGATGTACCTTTTCTCACGAAATATATTGTGGATTGTGTTACGCTGTTTGGTTTTTCTTGTTTCCGATTATAATTTATCTAAATGTACTGCTAAACTAATGTATTGGAGAAAATATCATAAAATAAAATTAAAGTGAGCCAATAATGCTGCAATGAGCAGATTTTCTAGAAGCTCATCAGGTACACAGAGTTTACTATAACGTGCCAACATTTAGAGACTATTAAAAAAAGATAAGATGCTACAAGAAAAGCAACTTTACAGCCATTGTTATTTGTGACTATACAGAAAAATGTACACTATCAGATCACACATATTAAAATATAATTATTGTTGTTAGTTGCGTAGTCGTGTGCGACCCATCGCAACCCCATGGACAACATTCCTCCAGGCCTTCCTGTCCTCTACCATCTTCTAGAGTTCATTTAAGTTCACGCCTACTGCTTCAGTGACTCCATCCAGCCACCTCATTCTCTGTCATCCCCTTCTTCTCTTGCCCTCAACCTTTCCCAGCATTAGGCTCTTCTCCAGTGAGTCCTTCCTTCTCATTAGGTGGCCAAAGTATTTGAGTTTCAACTTCAGGATCTGGCCTTCTAAAGAGCAGTCAGGGTTGATCTCCTCTAGGACTGACCAGTTTGATCGCCTTGCAGTCCAAGGGACTCGCCGGAGTCTTCTCCAGCACCATAGTTCAAAGGCCTCAATTCTTTGGCGCTCAGCCTTTCTTATGGTCCAACTTTCACAGCCATACATTGCAAATGGGAAGACCATGGCCTTGACTATACGCACTTTTGTTGGCAGGGTGATGTCTCTGCTTTTTAGTGTGCTGTCTAGATTTGCCATCGCTTTCCTCCCCAGGAGCAAGCGACTTTTAATTTCTTGGCTGCAGTCCCCATCTGTGGTGATCTTGGAGCCCAGGAAAATAAAATCTGTCACTACCTCCATTTCTTCCCCATCTATTTGCCAGGAATTGAGAGGGCCGGATGCCATGATCTTGGTTTTCTTAAATATAATAGCTTTATGAAATTATTAACTTGCAGTTTAATCAATGATTTATTTTAGTAAATTCAGGGCCCAATGGTAAGATAAGTCATAACAGTATCTGTATTGTTAATGTTGGCTCCTAGAATTGGCCAGCCTTTTAAAATAAATAACACCATCTACACATTTGCTCACCTTAGGTGGGATACAATGTTAACCTCATAGGCTGGAAAGTAAATACAGTAGAATTAAAAATGTTACTTCCAAGTTTTGGATGCTGAATTTAAACCACAAATCAATTTTCAGTTTTCAAATTAGTGATTACAAAGGGCTTAGTAAGAATAAATTTTGGGAATAGATCTTTGTGAAGAGCTAGCTACAAGCATTTTATGAGACTAGAGTGGTTTTCCGGTATTCTTAAGGTCCCAATATCAATTTTAAGGAACCAATTTCATATAGGCTTTTTCTGTCATATTTATTTTGAAACTTTTTAAAACTATTTCTTCCTTTTTACATCTTTGCAAACACTAATGGGAAGAAATTGTTGTACAAAAATCCTAATAAAATTCCTCTGGCGTGTTAATTTCTAGTCTTCCATTTTTTAATTTTTAAATATAAATTTATTTCTAATGAGGTTTCTTGCGATGTGCACTCACCGACCTATATCCAGTAAAAGAGGAACTTTGTAATGTTACGGTTTTTTCAGTTTTGTTTATACTATATATATTAAAATAGTTCAATTGTGCTTGTACTAGGTTTCTGGTAGCAAGTCATCCAATGATCTGGTGGATCTTTTGTTCGATGGTACAGACCAATCCGTTTCAACAGGTAAAGTGCATTTTCTGTTTTCCATTTGAGCCTAATTTTCTGTTTGAGATACAGAACAGTGAAGATACTGCATCCAAATTGCCTCATTATATAGATTAACACCAATATTAATACTAAGAAGGATTCATAATTAAATTAGTCTGTCAGGAATCATAGTCACTGAAATATGCAATCCAATCAATTTTCAGCCCTTAGCACGCTACACAAGTTGAGAACAAGGAAGAGGAGATGTGGAAGTGGATAAATTATATTTCTAAATCTGATGTATGCTGTTTTGTAAGCATTAATTTTTAATTTGTCTTTTTCTAAACAAACCTATCATCACAGCTAAAAATTATAAGCGATCACCATGAAAAACCCAGCCAACTTTAACTACTTTTGAAAGCTATCCATGATCATCTCCAATTTGAATACTTGGATGGGGGATCATGCAAGAAAGGCCAGGAATGTAAGCTAAGCTAGGAGGGGAAACCTAGGAGGCAATAGCAAACAAGTTCCATATTTCTACCAAGTAGTTTTAAAAAGACATTTTCTTTTAGACTGGATTGTTACGATTTGCAAAATGTTCAGTCTCAAGTATAAAATGGGCTTTTTCAAACAGGCTGGAGTGCCTGTTTGAGACTTGAAAATGTTTCATTACTTTTCCAGATCCCGTTCTTTCCATTCTCACAGTAGAAATGACCCAGTTGTGGAAGTTGAAAAACTTGTGTTCCTCAACTTGTGTTAGGACAATGGGCAGAAGAGAGGATGATCTCATCCCTCTTCCCTCAAAGTTTGGCAGTGAGTACCAGAAGATTCCCTGCCATCTGGTTTAGGCCTTGTTTTTAGGAAGAACACTTTAATAAGCTGAATATCAATATGGGTACCGGTATTTAGGAAACTTTTAATAATGTGCATATTTTTGTACGTGGCTTCATTCTTTATCTCCAAGAGTAGTTTTCTGAAATGTAAATAAATAGCTAGGTTAGCGATTTGAAAACTTTGCCGAGATAGAATTATTCTAGTTTAATTTCAAAATATAGTTCACATGTTTGTCCATGTATACATGACTGCATGTACGTATATTTTTAAAATACACTATGATATGTGTATATGTTCTTGTGAACAAAGACACACTGTTCAGTCTTACTAGGTTTTAATCATTCCCCTTTCTTAAAGCATACGTATTTGCTTATTAATACAAGGATAGTGTCAAACATATTTTATTTTCATGGTCCTGATTATTTTAAAATATAAATATTTTTGTTTATTTCTTGTTTTTTATAATTTACTATCTTAATTTTTTTCTAAAAACAGGTCACGTTTCTATCTGGGTAAACATTGCTCTGAAGTCTGTCTAATCCTAACGACCTAGTCTTATAAAACAGCATCATTATTAAACTATTGACTTTTTAAAAGATATTGTCATATGGATAAATAGCTTTTCGGGCAAAATATATAGTTCATAAAAATAATGTGTTACAGCACATCACCTAATACAACAGCAGTACGAATTAAATATATATGCTGTCAAGAACAATAATTTGCTATCCACCCTATAGCTCTCTCCTACTTAAAAATTAGAGGGCTTCCCTTAGTTCCTGGGGCTCACTGGACTTCTGCCAGTCGGTTAGGCACAGAGCCATCTCTGCAGATGTGTGCAAAAGATGTAAAGGGAAGAAGAAACATACTTTCGTGTGCTCCTGGGACACTTTAGGCACATCCTTCAGTCAGATGGGAGCTACTTCCCTTTGAGTGAATTCTATGCAGCTGGACCTAAAGCAGAATGGGACGCCTGTATCTGAGGATTCATCTAAAAGGCACCTTGGCTCAAATACGTTGAGCATATAATGCTTGTGACTTATCAGCTCGCTAACCAATATATTCCTCTTAAAAGCAATTGGTAATCAGTATTGTTTGCATGAACCGTGACAATTGGTCACACAGGCTTTAAGGAATGGGAGTTGTAATCCACAATATCTTTTCCATGCACAGGTCAGTGGTGGTCACAGAATGCTCTGCTTTACATAAAATATTGCTAAGAATATGCAAAATATATATGTAGAAAATACAAAGTCTTTATAACATTGGAATATGAATGCATGAAACTGAAATACTACTTCTGCTACTTATTTCTAATGATGCAGAAATAACCAATTTCCATTTTTCCCCCTTCACCTTCCTGAATTGGATGACTTGATTTAAGCCACTTGAAGTCAGACAAGTCATTCCCACCCCATAAGAGCTTTTCCTATAGGAATAACATGGCCCCTTTGCCGAAATTGTTTTATCCACAAGCACTTCGCAGTTGGGTACAAAGCTTTTTGGATCTAAATATTTGCAGCTCAGGCTTGAACTGTGCGCTCCTTTGTGCTCTCTGAGCTTGGTTGGTCTACCACTAATGAAGTTACCTAGTTTGGTAGTGAAATAGTTCAGAGAATACCAAGGATCCCACACTCTTTGGATCTCACTCTCAAACCATATCCTGTATAGTTTGTTTAATAACCAAATGCATTTTTCCTCCTGTTATACCAGATGAAGAGTAGTTCCAGCATTACTAGCTGTAAAGGCCTTATGAAAACAGAGCATGTAGATCTTTTTTCTGAACGCTGTAATCCATTCAGCTTTCTGTTCTCTGATGGAAATTAGACTTATCCCTCTTTCCACACCACATCAACGTTTAGAAGATGTCCTAAGGATGAAATGTATTACTAACTTGCTACCACAAATAATGTCATTGCTGGCCTAAGGGGGCAGATGGAGTTGGATTATTATGACCATGTTCACTCTGGAGTCTTTTTATGTAATTGCTGTCCTTCATAAGCAGATAAGCACTGCTCTTGGATTGTGTGAAACTTACTGTGTGTAGCGTTGGTCCATACCACAAAATAGGTCTAAAGTAAGTTTTACTTCTGTAAAAGAAAGGGTCAGGAAAATGTATGCTGCAAAGAATTTGTGCATTTTCCTTCTAGAGATTTAGCAGTTTCCTCAGCAATTTCACCTGGGAATTTAGCTGGTATTTATCATTCTAGGATGACACTTAAATTGATTATTTAGGATTATTTTGGCCTGTGTTGTCTTAAATATATGTTTAAGACTATACTTTTTGGAAATTTCTAATTATCAGACTTTCCTGAAACTTGTATACTGTACAATACTCATGTAGATGTGCTGTGTAAAATTGTACAATGATAACTCCTATTCATCTTAGTCTTTTTGTGTGTATGTATTTTTTGTGTGTCTTGTACAACCTCTAAATATTTGAATCATTAAGGTGATGTCCATCTTTTCATAAATTGCTAGCATGAACCCAGCCACCCCATCATTATTTTAAATCAGCATCGAAAAATAACCAGCATAGCTTTTCTATAAGCATCACATAGTAATTAACAATATAAGAATTTGAGACAGATCTGGAGCCTGTTTTCAGTATATTTTTATTTTAATAAATCAATGTACAGTCCAAAAATAGAGGCTTCTGTTTGAGAGTCAAGCCAGCCAACCTAACCTTGACTACAAATGGCATTAAAAAGAAATACAAGTACACATGTTGTAGAAAGGGAATTATTCATTTTATTGCTGCTAGCCATTTATTAAAAAAGGAGATGGTTCTAGTTTAATTAACTGAGTTGAGAGCAGCAGATGGAACAAAATGTCTTGCAGCGATAAGACAATTCAGAAATGGTACCAGATGTTGGAAACTGTCCCTGGTGTTGTTTGAGTGCAACACAGATGTTACAGTCCCACCTGGCTAGTTTCTAAGCACTGCAGGCTAAACAGCTGTGATGTAACCCATATAATGTACACAGGCACTATAAGTAGAATAATTGAGCCACTGCTACTTCCTATAAGGATGTGACCACTCAGAGATGACATTATTTTTAAGGACAAATGTAAGATCAACTTTTTAGTACTTTCAGGGGAAGAAAGGAGCTAATTAATACATTGCCCAGGAAGTTTAAATTCCTGTATTAATGAGAGGTTGATTGTGCAGCAATGAACCATAGGTTCAAATAAACACTCTGCAAAAGCTCATTAACATATACAGGTTTAAAAAATTAAAGAGCAGCTTTTCTCCTGAGTCTAATAGCAGTTTTAAGAGGGGGCTGATTTTTTTTTGTTCCAATTATGAATGTCCTTCTGAAGTATCGCAGCCCCAATTTTTGTCCATCAATCTTGTCTAACCTGTATGCCAAATGTATAGCAATGTTAAGTTATATGGTTTATTATCCCAGATTGAGACTCTCTGTGAAATGGCTAATGTATTACGATTATGCTCAGCTGAATTTTAATGCATTTTTCTATTTTGATTTATAAAGTATTGTTGGGGAGAATAATTGAAGTACTCAAGTACATTTTGAATTAAATGGTTTCAGTTCTAGAAAGAGAGCATTTCAACATGTAAAAAAACGAAGCCCAATTTAGATTGTACGACTTAAAACGTGGAATCCTGTGCTCATCTTTTATGCTTTCACTTGCTCAAGATTTAATTTGTGCAAAGTTAGTTTAAATGTTGTATTACCAGCTGCATAATAAGCAAAAAGAGGGGGATTTTATTTTTATTTTTTTTAAAAAACAACAACCATTATTCTGTGTCTTGTTTGAATTAGAATTGTTTTAACTCTTGCTGCTATAATAACAAAGCCTTTGTCTATAGTATTTTTTATGAATTATGACAAGCATTATATCATGCGGCCTCAAAAACCCCTTTCGTTACTATATAAATATATAAATAATAAGGTAGACTTTAGCTGTATAAAAATGATTCAGTATGATTTGGACACAACTGAAGAATTGGGCCATTTATGGGCCTCATTATATATTTAGTTTTGATGGGCATTGTTTAAGAGTAATTTCTTTATTGTCTCTGCTCTTTCTTCCATATTTACAGCATTAGTATGGGCCTTTCATTTTCTGTGACCCTTGTGAGATGCGTGCCGGTTCCTCTTGATTACATTCTCTTTGTTTTTTCTCAAAGTACGTGTAAACTACTATACCAAAGGAAGTGTTTCTGTCCTACTTCACGGTAACCTGCCTTCTCATTCCTTTGGTTTTAGGCGGCTCCACTGACCCCTTTGGAGGCTTTGCTGACTTCAGCTCTCCTGCCGCTGCCTCTGCAAGCTGTCCCTCGACGCAAGGTAGGAAAGGGAACAGGAATAGACTCCGAAATTGTTGAGCACTATTATGCTAGGCCCAAAAGCCAGTCCTTTAGTTTGAACAAAGGGCTTTCAAAAAAAAAAAAAAGCTGTTGACCTGAGGAAAGAATCCAGTTTGTTTATTACAGTAACCAAAGGCTGCAGTAGACAGGATGATGTGTTTGATTTTGATATACATTATAAATGTGTTTTAAACCTTTCCAGAAGCTTATAAAAACTATTTTCTTTGGTTTTTACTGAAAATCTGCATGAAATCTCATCTCTGCTTTTTGGCGGTTTGCCACTCGGTGCTAAAGCTGCATTTTTTTTTAGAGAGCATCAAGGACCACAGTAGGGGGTTTGGGAGCCATACGTTTTCCCACCCCTGCTTTAAGCCCACCTGTTAGCAGTTCAGAGAAAAAAATATATTTTTGTCCTCTCTCTAATACAGTATTTGCCCCAGTATATTAGTACTGCTTGTTGTAGTTTTGAAAATCTAGATTAACAAGATTTAAACATTTCTTCTCAGTCTCTTTTGAGTATTTTATGTTGATCAAATTATTCAGAATGAGGCAATATCAAGTGGTTTATTATGCCTCCAGTGTGCTTAATCAACAATTTCATTCCTCAAGGATTTTCCCCCTTTGCTTGTGGAGATTTGTGCAGTTTCTCTTGCAGGTTGTGGGTTTCATGCCTTCCTTTCTCTCTCAAGGAGACCAAGATTTGTAAGGCTTCTCATGGCATAGGTTCTCGAGCAGGGGGCTGGAATAGAAGACTTTCTATTCTATTCTATTCTATTCTATTCTATTCTATTCTATTCTATTCTATTCTATTCTATTCTATTCTATTCTATTCTATTCTATTCTCATATCACAAAAATATAATTGGTGCTATTTGTCTTGATATGAAGTTAGAAGTGTTGGTATCTGGTAATAGGAAGTACCTTCATGTGCGTTACCTGAAATTGCAAGAGAGCTCTTCACTGCTGAATCCCAGGTCTTATTAGCACCAGGTTCATCTGTGCGATGCCTCTGTTCTTTAGAACAGGAAGGCAATTTTTAAAAATCTCAGCTTTAGAAAGTTTACAAAAATCTTACACATTTTAACTGATCTCAGTATTTCTCTGATGTTTGCATTAGTTCTAGATCCAGTACCTTAATTCTAAAACTCCTTGGTTTCTTTATAAATTTGTTTTATAATCATTTGTGAATGCCTTAATAGATTTTAAAGTGAGGCTGTATAGAAAAACTTCATACATGTTAACAATACATAAACAGTTGAGTGGAATGTTTAGAAAACCATCTTGAATTAATGATGTGAACCTGGTGCTGTATCTGCTGGATAATCTGAAGACATTGACTGGGCAATAGCAGTCAATATACTTGGATACCACTATGTAATCTCATTTTATTCCTGCCTTATTATAAGATTAGAGTTAGACAGTCAAGAATCCAGAATTCTCTTCAGTAATGACAGCAAATGGCTGTGTGATACATGTTTATTGATGTGCATCATATTTACTAACTTGTTCCATATATGATGTTATGATTTCTATTGTATATTTAATAGTTTGTTTTTACTGTGTGAGATGGCTAGAATTGATTTGGAATCTGGCTGTGCCTAAGACCAATTAATTAATACTTATAAGCAGAGAAATTATTTGGACACTCCATTCTGTTTCCTATAATAGCTGTAACGATGGTGCTTATGTAATCTATACAAAAACTCTTTTAAGAACTATAAACCACTAGTTCTGTATCTTGTGGTGTTGAAAAACATCCCCAAAATAGTTGCATTGTTTTTAGACAGAATAGCCACATGTCCTAGACAGCACACTAAAAAGCAGAGACATCACCCTGCCAACAAAAGTGCATATAGTCAAGTCTATGGTCTTCCCAGTTGCAATGTATGGCTGTGAAAGTTGGACCATAAGAAAGGCTGAGCGCCAAAGAATTGAAGCCTTTGAACTATGGTGCTGGAGAAGACTCCTGCAAGTCCCTTGGACTGCAAGGCGATCAAACCGGTCAGTCCTAGAGGAGATCAACCCTGACTGCTCTTTAGAAGGCCAGATCCTAAATTTGAAACTCAAATACTTTGGCCACCTAATGAGAAGGAAGGACTCACTGGAGAAGAGCCTAATGCTGGGAAAGGTTGAGGGCAATAGAAGAAGGGGACAACAGAGAATGAGGTGGCTGGATGGAGTCAGTGAAGCAGTAGGCGTGAGCTTAAATGGACTCCAGAAGATGGTAGAGGACAGGAAGGCCTGGAGGAACGTTGACCATGGGGTCGTGATGGGTCGGACACGACTTCGCAACTAACAACAACAATAACAGCCACATGTCCTAGAAGAAAGAGAGAATTGCTTATTTTCATTTTTTTTTCATTAAGACTCTTGCAAAATAAAAATTATCCATGAAACAAAAAGCCTTAGTCCAACCACTTTCTCAAAAGCTTTCCTTAAAAAGAGAAGAGAGGTGGAGCAGTAGTTATTTAAACCATTGAGTCTAAGGATGACCTCTTCAAGAGGGGGCATACCACTGTCTCTGTCGAGGCTGGAAAGCCCTTTTTTAATTAAAAAGATTGAAAAAGATTTTCAATCATCGCCAAAAGAAATTTTATGGGAGAAGAAGATGTGAGTTGATCTAAGAGCTGTGCCTATAAGCACTTTAACATACAGTGTTCTACCTAAATCTTTACAGATTATTAAAAGAGTTGTTTTGGATAACTGAATTCCATTATGCAAATATTATAGTATAACTTAATAATATTCCTTTATCAGTATTACTATGATTAATCTGTACTGATCACCATTATGCAAATGGGCAATTATGATTTATCTTTCTTGAACAACAAAGCCCCTCTAGAAATCTTGGTTGATTCATCATCATTGGTAAAGTTCCCCAAAGAATGGCAACAGACACCTCTCTATTTCCCCATTTCCTTTGTATGTGTACTGGAATATGAGCATCCAGTAACTGGAGAATCAACACATTCAGCAGTTACTTACCCATCAGGAATACTTTAAATGTGCTTACATTTTTAATAGGCGAGACTAATTGAAACACTCCCAATAAAGTCCTTTTTCTAAGGGAGATCAAAGCAAATGTTTCATCATAGCCCCAAGCTAATGAATTTCAACCTGCTACTTGCATTAAAGTGCATCATTGTGCTTAGAGGTGTGGATCTTCTTTTCCCTCCCCGTCCTTGCTTACTTAAATTTTAATCCACCATTGGAAGTGAAATTAATTAAAATAAAGGGTTTTATACCCAGGTGCACAGGTAATATTAAGAGTTACTGAAGTGAGATATGAATTATTGCAACAACTTTATAATTAAGCACATTAGATTCTAGATAATCTGCAAGTTTGTCGATCACTAATTCCTTATTAACAGTACAGGTTGGATTATTCTGCAGTCAGAAGGGTGTCATTTCTGTGACCTTATATTTCCCCAGTCTTTCACTGCTCATTTCGAAAAACTCATCTAGTGTAATTCGTGAAAAGTCCTGAATTATTCCCTTTTAGTCCTGCCCGACATTAAATATAAAATGTTAGTTTCAAGGTGTAAATCTGTGTAATAAGCAACTTTGGTGTCCATTACCTTCCTGGTTGAAGTGTGGGACAAAAATGATTGGTTAATCATTTATTATTCCAAATTTTCTTTCATTTCAAAGTTATAGTATTCATCTGTGGCTAATGAGTTAAATTTATCATCAAAATCTACTCCACATTAAAAAAAAAGAGTAGGCTACGGTTTCATCATAAGATTTGCTTAGGCAGGTAGTACTCCACCTATGACCGTTTAACAATGGTTTGAAGTTACAATGGCCTTACAAAAAGCAGCTTATGATCCGCCCTCAAAAATACAACCATTGCATACATAACACACACACACACACCATAGTCACCTAATAGCAATTTGGGTGTTTGCAACCGACTCTCATTTATGACAGTTGCAACATTTTGCAGCCATGTAATCATGATTTGCAAACTGTCAGCTGTCTTCTGACAAGCAAGCTAAATTCACTGAACAACTGTGTGATTCATGTGACAGAGTGATTTGTTTAACGACCATGGCAAAAATGGCTGTTAAAATCAGGTCCAGTCACACGATAACTCATTTAATAACCACATCACTTAATGACCAAAATTCCGGGCCAATTGTGGTCATATATCTAGGATTGCTTGTATGTTTATTCAAGTAAAATGTGTACTTTTATAAAATATGGAAATAGATTCCTCAATAAAAAGAAGTAATTGGAGTGCTACTCAGTATTTCCTGTGGAAAGATTTGAATGTGTGAGAGAGCTTTAAATGCATATTTATCAAAGCACCCACAGAGTGCTAAACAAATACTATATAATGCTGTCAACCAGCACAACAGAGGTGAGATAAACACCCAGAGGCAGTTGAATTTGAAAGCCATTATTTTATTGGTATCCCACTTAGCTCTACTGATTTAATAACTCTTTGTACAGCAAATAATTTATATGTAATCGGATGAGTTTGAGCAAATTGCTGTTTTTATTACTTACGACTGTGAGACCATTCTTGTTCATAACGATTGATTCAAAGCCTCAGCCTAAGTCAGTGTTTTCTGCTTTACCTAAGGCTCCTCATTTTTCAGCACTGACAATTTAAATAGCGAACCTCTGATGCCTCCTCTCTCCATCATGCGCTTGTTGGGTTAGATGTTATACTGTCCAGGAATTTGCATCCCACTGATAAAATGTCAACAGGTGTCACCCTTACCAAGCCATTGTTTCTGCCATTTTCTTGCTACCCTATTCGAGTAATTAGGATATTCATGAGGGAGAGTAGGGCTCAGACGGAGATTCTACCTGCAGATGTTAATCTGGGTGGACAAATGTCAATTCCCATTTGTATCAGTTCATATAATGGGGCATTTATTTGCCTTACAAAAGGTTTCTTTTCCTTTCCCTCTCCAGGTACAATTACAAGCGGGAATGGAGAATTTGGTGACTGGAGTGCCTTCAGCCAAACTGCTCCGTGCCCAGCTGCTCCAGCTGGAGACGTCTTCAGTAGCTCTGATCAGTCAGCTGCTGAACTCTTTGGCAGCTCTGGTCAGCAGGGTCTTGGCCAGTCTCCAGCTGCTGCAAATTCTGCTGACGTGTTTGATTTGATGGGCACCTCCCAAGCCACAATGACCTCTTCTCAAAGCATGAATTTCTCCATGATGGGCTCTAACACTGTCAGCATTAATCTACCTATGTCAAGGTCACAGGTATGTAATTGTTCTGCAAGCCATTAATGACCATTTTGTCCCTGTTTGAAATGGTATCTGAATAATTTAATACTCAGCTTATTTTATCTCTGTGTTGAGTGTTTTCTAACCTATTTTGCTTTGATCATTATTCTTTGAGATTCATTTAAGTAGGGGGGAAAAGTCATCCTAGAGCAACAAAACATATTGTAGAATTTCTAGCTGTAACTTTTTAACAATTCAGAAGAAGTGTTAGTTGTTTCCTGTGTTAGAGTTTGAAGAGGGATTAGCTCAATTACAAAATATTAGTCCTTTAGTTAGGTAAATTTCCATCTAATTTAAAAAGATTTCAAAAATAATTGGAGAAATCAAACGTGGTTGGGGAAAAAGAAGAGGATTTTTCTAAGTTTTTGGTCTTGGCATAAATTAATGATTCAATTTCAGAATCTGAAGAATTGGGAAGGATTTTAGAGTCATGTAGACCAACCACTTGCTCAATGTAGGATTCTGCTTGATGACTATAAAACCTTGTAGTTTTATCCCATTGGTTATTCTCTTTGACGCAATAAAGAATGTCAAATTCTTCTATTGTGGAAAAAAAGTCAATTCCCTTTCAGATATTTGAAAATTGTTATCATATCGCTACTTGGACACCGGTTCTACAGGCTAAACATATTCAAGTTTTTTAATTGTCTCTCATAGAATTTATTTTCCAGACCCCTTACTATCCTGGTAGCCTTTCCCTGAATTAGATCAGGGGTGTTCAAACTTGGCCCTTTTATGACTTGTGAACTTCAACTCCCAGAATTCCTCAGCCAGGCACGCTGGCTGAGGAATTCTAGGAGTTGAAGTCCACAAGTCATAAAAGGGCTAAGTTTGAAGACCCCTGAATTAGATTGTCAATGTACTTTGTGATCTGTGATCCCATACTGTGCAAACTTTGTAGATTATTCCTGTGTCAAATTCTAGACCATTAAAGCAATGAATCTCACAACTCTAAAAAATGTCTTTTCAATGTTTTCAGCCTTTGCAAAGTGTTAATCCAATGATACAGAAGCCTAATCCACTATATAATCTGGGCACAGAGATGGTCCCCAAAAATATAAGCAAAACTCTGCCTTCAACTTGGTCCGATCCCAGTGTAAATATCAGTTTGGACAATTTAGTTCCTGGTATGCAACCTTCAAAACCCCAGCAACCGTCACTGAACACAATGATTCAGCAACAGAGTAAGCAACGATTCTCTCCTATCTGCTCATGCATGTTTCTAAAACAGGTCCCTCTGAATGGATTTGTGCAGGATTAAAATTATCTTCATTTTGAAAATATTTCATATAACTTCAGTTTCAGTGCTTCCAACTCTTTTCACTCAGTAGAGCTCATGTTACATTTCAAATAAATGTAGGGCTTTGCCAGTTCTGTAGTAAACTATGAGTTTGCACCCATAAGATACCAAATGCAATCTCAAGGGGGAAAAAAGATCAAATGCTGATTCTTCTGGCTGGCAAACTTCTTCCAGTAAAAATAGGCAGTATTGAGATGAATTGAATAAGGGCCTGAGGATGTTTTCATGCTCCCTTTAAACCTTGTAGCCACCTAAACATAGACATTTTTATGCAGGTAGTCCTCGACTTACGACCACAGTTGAGCCCAAAATTTCTGTTGCTAAGCATTACGACCTTGCTTGCCACAGTTGTTAAGTGAATCACTGCGATTGTCAAGTTAATAATACGGTTGTTAAATGACTCTGGATTCCCATTGACTTTGCTTGTCAGGAGGCCGCAGAAGGTGATCAATCACATGAGCCCGGGATACTGCAACCATCACCAAGAGCCTTGGTGGAGCAGTGGGCTAATGCCTCCTTAAGTAACACCAGCTGCCTGCAATTAGTGCAGGTTCGCATCCCACCAGGCTCAAGGTTGACTCAGCCTTCCATCCTTCCGAGGTAGGTAAAATGAGGACCCAGATTGTTGGGGGCAATAAGCTGACTTTGTAATAATGCCGCTTGGGGTGTGTGTGAAAGCCCTAATAAGCAGGCATATACATAGAATGAAGGCTACTGCTAAGCTTGTAAGCCGCCCTGAGTCTTCGGAGAAGGGCGGGATATAAATGGAATTAAAATAAAATAAATAAATAAATAAATAAATCATAGATATGAGTGAGTTGGCAAGCATCTGAATTTTGACCCTGGGGATGCTGCCACGGTCTTAAGTGTGAAAAATGGTCATAAGTCACTTAATCAGTGCTGTTGTAACTTTGAACAGTCACTCAGTGAACTGTTGTAAGTCGAGGACTATCTGTATAGGGAAAGAATAGACAGTGGTGCAAAAGGAGTCTGGATTAAGGAGTGTTGGAAAACAAGAATTAAGCTTATTCAGGAAATACTGATTAGAGTTAATTGATTCCCACAACTGCTATATTCTGCTGTACAATGTAAATTAGTAGTACTCAACTGTTACATGGTTGGTTGATTTGTGTTAGCCTTAACGTATCTTTAAATGTTAGAAATATGCACAACATCATCAATGAATGATATTTCCAAATAATACATTGTGGTTTTCCAAGACAAGTACAATTGTTAGTAATGAGATAATGTCAGCTTGAAACCTCACAAAGTGTAGCCCTCTTAATCTAGTGGCATATTTACTTCTTTTGTCGACCTCTTTTCCCAAACACCTGGGAAATCCCAAATCCATCTCTCCAGGCAATAATTGCTCTTCTTTCTAATGTCGTCCAGTCAGAGATAAGAGAAATTCAAGCAGAAAAGGAAATAAGGTTTTTTTTCAGTGAGGTTAGGAATGTGCTATAGGTGTAGATCACTAAACATCAACATACGCTGACAGGGATTTTGATAAGGGAATAGCTGAAGTTTGTACATAGGAAAGCTACACGAAGAAGTTAATACTACGTAATGTAGAAATGTATGGAGTGGTGCTCTAAAGGTTGTGACTCGAATTTTAATTTATTTGAAGCTTTGATTTGAAGACATCTCCAAGGAAAAGAGGAAAAAAGATTGCCTTAAATAAGTAAGACTGTAAACATTTAAAATTCTTTACTTAAACCACATTTTTCTTCCAGATATGCAACAACCGATGAATGTGATGACTCAGAATTTTGCAACTTTGGGCCTCAACTCACCCCCCAACATGATGCCTCTTCGGCCTCCAGCAAACCCATTGATGGGCAACCCTGTTCCCGTGGGGATGGGAATGCCTACCGCAATGACTAGCACAATGGGGATGGCTTCCATGGGAGGCCCTAGCCCTATATTGAACCAGGGCATGATGGGAATGAATGTGAACATGGCAATGCCAACTGCTGGAATGGGTTTGTCAGGTACAATGGGCATGGGAGTTCCTAATATAGCTGTGGCATCCTGTATGACTCCTGGAACTGTGCCACCTAAGCAAGATGCCTTTGCCAACTTTGCCAATTTTAGCAAATAAAGATAATAAACCAATCAGATCGAATGAAGGATTTTAGCTGCACAAATAAAGCTGGGATAAGGGTGGAAAATGCTGATCAAATGCTTTTTTTCCCCTTCTTTTTATTGCTTATTTTAAAGGAATCCACATACGAATCCAAAGGTCATTTTTTTGAACTCTAAAACTACTTTTGTTCAAGTTTTGGAATTGAATGTTCTTCCAGTGAATTGACACTGCAATGTCTAGGCCATGTTTTATAATGGGACAATTCAAAGCTTTTCTGGTAGCAGCAACAGTTTTAACTTTGAAACTTACGGGAAGAATGGAATTTGGGGGTAAATACGTGTGAAACTAATTTTATACTTGATTTTTTTTCCTCCATTGGAATCTGTTTTATCTTAATTGGATCCATTCCTTTTCCTACCACTGAGTCAAATTTGAAGTCAAAATACGCTGATCAATTTTTTATAAGAAAATATATATATATATTTTTGTCCAAAATGGCTTACATATGTGATTATGGCTAATTCAAAGAGACCTGGAATGTATATATACTTTTGCTACTCTTCCAGCAACACTGCTGTACTATCCAAATTTTTATTATAGATCTCTTCGAGCAATTTGCCTGCGAATAAAGCTGGGGCAGGGAGGGATGTTCCTGCCAGGTTCTGCTATATAATATTCAGCGCAGGACTGATGGAAACATTCTCCAGAACTGCTACATGGTTTCCTTTTGGAGAACTCTGTGTATAAATTGGAATTCTTTTTTTTTAAAAAAATTGTTTTCTGCAGTTCTGCATCAGCGGCCAGTGGCATATTGCCTAGCATTCTCTGGGGTTATTGTTTACATCACCGATAGTCAAAAGGCAGCAATATTTATTCTTTCTTTCCTTCCTGTAATCTTGCGAAAAGAAAAAAAAAAACAGGAGGACTGTCTTTTCAGTTAATGGTAATCACCTTCAAACATTTTGTCAAGCCAATAGCATTAAATTTTAGATTTTATACAATTGTTGGCTTTGTTTTATGTAAATATGGCCTTAGCAATTGCAGAATCCAATAGAGAGGAGTTAAATATATATATAAATATATATATATATATTATTATTATTATTATTATTATTAAAGGAAACCTGTAGCAGTCAGATTTTATGAATCAAATGAAAATAAAGGAAGTAAATGAATGAATGAATTTTTTTTCCCCTTTACCTGTTTAAAAGAAATCCTCCATTTAGGATCACCCACATATCATGATTTTTGATCTGGCATGCAGAAGTTCAATTTATGTTTGCAAAGTCAGGGCTGCTACTGAAATAAGTACTATATTCTAGGTATTAAAACTTCATTGCTTCCCCCTTTCTTCTGTTGGTTACTTTATTTTTTTATTGTTCCTATTAAATTGCTTAAAATTTATTTCCATTGTACTCATAATGTTCTGTTATGCATAACATTAAAGTGTTCATTAAAAGCAGTGTTGGGGCTGTTCTTCCTTTCATTCCATTTGATGTTTATAAGAGCAGTTGGGGGGAATAAGGATCATTTGGGTAAAGTAATTTTTATAAATAATTTAAAAATGTTTAATGACTTCTTATCACCCACCTTTTCTATCCGACTCTACTGTTAAAAATTAAAAATGAAGCAGCCAAGATATCTTGACCCACTCCAGCCTTGCTAATGCTCCATCTACAACATTTCTAATTAGGCAGAAATTCATGTACTTCAGCTAAGTGGTAATGAAAAGTGATTCATTTGCTGAATAAGAGATGAGAGTGAGTGTAATTAGCTGACTGCGGTTTTTAATCTTTCAACAATTCAGTGTGTTTAAATTAGTTTCATAAAATAGGAGCTTTCAAGTGTTGTTACATCAAAGTAATCAAGACAAGCTTTACTGGCTGAGCAGGACAGATCTTCAGTTCCAATTTCGAAATCCTGGAACTTTTTGTGGGAATTGTCTTCATAACTTTGGCTTGTGACAGATGTTGAGAAGCAGAAAAAGAAAGAAAGCATGCAAATAGAACATGAATTGCAAGTGATGGTAGCAGATGGTTCCACGTAGGAAGAGGTGGTCAAAAAGGGTTTTAACCACTAGGATGGCATGGTACCAAAATCCAGGAATATAGTTTTATACACACACACACACACACACTAAAAGATCAGACTGAGTCTCTTCAAACTAGAATGTTTTGCAAGAAATGTGGAACCAAGCTGGGCTGAACCTGGACTAGATTACTGCTTTGGAACCACATTGTGAAACCTGTCAAGTATTTTGGTAGACGTATTACGGTTTGATTGTATCCTGCTGTGACCACTGAGACACGTAAGAATACATGCAGGGCAGGTGGGAAGCATAAGAGCAAAACCATTGGCAGCTTTTCACGTCGGAGCTCTTCAAACCTGGTCAACAGGTACTAGACTTCAATATGATGATGGAATATGTTTCTGCAAATATCCAAGGAAGGAAGTGGAAAGCAAATATAGAAACTCAGAACTTGGGAACATTTCCCTTTTGTATGATGTTGTGAACATTTTTCATGGATGGTGGGATTCAAAAGAGGTAGATTTGTTTCTTTGAATTTTCTCCTTCCCCCCCCCCCCGGACAATTGAATGATTCAAGTAATCCAGCCCCCAAATGCTGTTCTAAGAAAAAAGAAATAGCAAAACGGAATAAACTTTCAGGGGCATAGATTTAATGGGGGAGTGCCAAATCCATCCCTGAAGTCCACCTTCCATTCTGATGCCAGAAGACCCCAAAAATAGATTTCTTTCCCAGGAATGCATTGGGCAGAAATTAATAAGAAACTTGGTATATTCCCAACACAGAATTCTCACAGGAAGTCTAGGCCACAGTGATGCTGATCACTGAAACTATATGTGTCATTCTTTACAGAAAACAATATATTTTGCCATTTCAAACAATAGCTAATGAATAAATGAAAGATTTATTGGTAATATGGTAATGCAACATATTCTAAAAGAAATGATGTCTGAAACTACTAAATGAGTATCGGTGGCAGCATCTGTTTTATTGTGATCCATCAACTAAGAACCGCCTAATGTTTTTTACGGAAAGAAGGGGGGGGGAGGACAAATGTATCAATAAACAGCTTGGATAATGTGAGCAGTCACCCTGTGCTTGGGTGACAGTAACAGTAAGAAAGCCTCTTCCCTCAAACCCCCTTCCCCCCACCCCCACCCCGCTTCTCAGGGTTTAGATTTCTAGAGATTGCAGGAAATTGAACTGTTTGGCTATCCATTCAGTCTGAAGATCAACAATAATGATTCTAAATGCTAATTATGAAAGCCTTTTTGAAAGCAGATAATTATATAGCCAGCAGCACCATCAACGTTTAAAAATACTGTCAGACTTGGGGATCTCAACATTTATATTCTTCCCTAGTAAGGAAAAGATTGGCTAGAACTGAGCATGCTCGGCAACAATAGAAATCTGACTGACGGGATTGACTGTACTGGGAGGAGAAAGAACACTTTGAGCATTTTGGAAGAGTAACAACAGCAACATTTTCTTTAACAGGAGCCTCACATTCTGCACATTTTGTTACATGTTATCTTGTTGGAACTATTGCTTGTTTCAGGTTTAATATTTTAATATATTCTTTGGAACTGCAAAATGACATGTTTTTAAAGTTATAGGTAATTTGATTCACAATATAAATACTGATTCACAATATAACTTTGATCCCCAGTAACTCTGGGAAAACCAATGCTTTTCAGGTTTTCTCAGCGTGGCAAAGTTGTCTCAAGGATGGAACATTGACTTGGTAATGAATTTTCATACAGGAAAAAAAGACTCACAAAAATTTTGGTAGTGGAAAGTCAGCTAATTACATGTTTAATACAGAGTACAAGAACCTTTTGTGTAATCTGCAGAAACATTGGCCTAACATACGTTCTTCAAAACCTCTTAGGTTTTGTGATTCCAAAGGAAACAATTACATCAACATCCTACCTATTTTGGGTGGGAATGTGTATTAAAGTCAGGAGAAGTTGGCCATTTTCTTGAGATTTGAAGCTAAATCAGTATCTGATGTTGTATGTGTCAGTCAACTAGAAATCTACTTATGAAAGTGGAACTATTCTAATGTTTGTGGATTTTCACAAGAAAAGAACTGGGCAATTTCTCAACCATGGCAACTTTTAAGATGTATGAACTTCAATTCTTCAGCATGTTGGCTGGGGATTTCTGGAAGGTGAGATTGACACATCTTAAAGCCACCAATGTTGAGAAATCCTGATTTACAACACTTTGCTATTATGAAAAAGCAATTTAAACTGCAGATGGGATTGGATTTGAGATTTTTAAAAAACCAGTTGGCATTCTGGACATTTTAGATCATAATTTTGTTTTCTACATAGAAGTTCCTCTTCTATTTTCTTCCTTGGAGATAATCAGAGAATGACGTTCAACAATTGTACATGGCTATTCATATTGCGATATTTCTTGTGCTTCTTGCAATTTAAGTCCTAGTTATACTCAGTGGTTATGTTTCCAGCAAGATACAGCAAATTCTGTCATCTGTAACTGCCAAATATATTCATGTATCCTATGTGTCTTTAATGGAACTGTAGCTGTTACCATGATAATGATCAAGTACAACACTTTATTCGATTATTTAAAGAGTTATGACAAGGTAGTGTGACATGAAAATGCATGGAACAGAATGCTGTGTCTTACTTAAAACCCATTAAAATAGAGCCAGATTGCAACTAAAATTTCTCAAAGTTGATGCTCCTAGTATAAAAATGGAGCAGACCATTTCAGAGAAAGGATTTTTTACCTTGCCTAGCAGAAAACAACAGTGGCCTAACATTTCATTTATAATTAATTACAAGACTCACATCTAGCAATTTGGACGTTATTCCTCTTTCCTGAAACTTTCAGAGCCCACATCATCCATTCATGATGGTTTGCAGTGAAGCATGCACCCATATATAAGATGTACCTTACTTCCACAAAGAGGTAGGAATTGAATGTAGCCTTAGGCAAATCCCTCTGGAAGGATTGGCCTACTGCAAAGTTCCTTCAACTTTTTTTTTAAAAAAATGAACTTCCTAAGTAGTAGAAGTTGCCAGTGGCCTCTTTCTTCTACTGCAAGCTTTGATTGGTAACTTCCAGGGCTCTTAGAAGACTCCATGCCACCTCTGACCTGAGGCAAGAAATATACCATTCAACCATTTCACAGTGCCGACTTCTACTTGTATATATAATGGTACAAAGAAGCCAAACACTCAGTAACATTTCATTCAATGTGCTCAACATCTCTTAGAAATCCCAAGAGTTTTATGATACAAATGATTATAAAAAAAGGCAAAAAATTACAGGGTACCATAAGGTTCTAGTTTAGTAATTAACCAGCTCTTTTAATAGACCCTCAATTGCTTTATTCCAGAATAAAGTAGTTTTAACAGAGCACACACACACACACACACACACGCACGCACGCATGCATGGAAAGATATATAAACATTTTAAGATAAAGCTACATTCGACATCTGGGAACCTCTGAACAGCTGGCTACCTAATGAATATGCATCTGCTTAAGAGGCTGTAGTCCATTAATAAACCAATAGATATAAAGCAGAAACCATCTTCGTCAGCTTCAAATGAGATTGGATGCAATGTGCTGTGAAGTGTCATTGTCACATTGAATTGGGCTGCCGAGGTTAACAACCAACTCTTTGACGCCCACACCTTTGTGCTTGCAAACAAAGCTCCACTTCCCCTCCATTGCAAAACAGGGCTAGTAAAGAGGAGATATTTTCAGCTGAATTTCGTTTTACTTTTTAAAAATTTTCTGATGCCTAGTTCTGCGATGGGTACTGGATTCCTTTCCAGTGGAGACTTCCCTCTTCCTTTGCATTACTAAAAACTGATCCTGAATTTCAGGAAAACAACAAAAAAAACAGCAGCTAATTTTAGTAGTGCAAATTAAACAACTCTTTTAGCATTCCACTGTGAGAATAAATCGATTGCTCAGTCGAAACCTGATCCCGGGAATAGTATATCTGTGGAGGCAACCGAGGCACTTTTATTCTTATTTTCTCCTGAAGTGCATGTATACTATTCCATATCATAGAAGAGGCCCTGGTGCCAGCATCTCTTCACTATGCTATGAACAGTATCTATTGTGGGTGCACGTTTGTATGTGCTTCATTTCATAATCTCAATAAGATTTCACATACAATTGATGATGGTGATGATTCTGTCCACTGAATTGTGTCCAGTTCTTGATTATTTTTATGGACCAGGTCTCTCCACATTTTCTGATCTTGTGCAGCTCCCTTCAACTGTTTTATGGTCTGTATGATGTCAGCTTTGATGGTGTCTAGCCACCGGGGTTTTTGGCGGCCTCGTTTCCTTTTACCACTGACCATTTCCAAGCATAACTGCCTTTTCCACTGAGTTTGATTGCATGACAGTGAAGCGGAATTTTGTGATTTTTGCCTTCTAGCGATACGTCTGGTTTTATATGTTCCACTATTTGCTTGTTTATCATCTTTGCTGTCCAAGGAATGTGCAGGAGCCTTCTGCAACATCACAGCTTAAATGAGTCAATTTTCCTCCTATCTAGTTTTTTTTAATAGTCCAACAGTCACAACCATAGGTAGCTACGGAAAACACAATATAGGTAGTCCTCAACTTACAACAGTTCATTTAGTGACTGTTCAATTACAATGGCACTGGAAAATGTGACTTACGACTGTTTTTCACAGTTATGACCTTTGCAGCATCCCCATGATCATGTGATCAAAATTCAGATAGTTGACAACTGGTTCATATTCAGGCTGTGTCCCGGGGTCATGTAATCACCTTTTGCAACCTTCTGGCAGGCAAAGAAAGGTCGTAAAATGAGGTAAAACTTACTTAACAAATATCTTACTGAACAACAGACATTTTGGGCTCAATTGTGGTCATGTGTCAAGGACTACCTGTAGTACATATTAATTCCCAGGCTGATGCTTTTCCATACTCAAATCGCATTCATCACCGCTGCGTAACCTAGTGTGATTTGATGCTTTATTTCTGGACTGCATTTACTGCTTTGATCAATCTGCGATCCTAGGAAAATGAATTTTTGCAGGCATTCGATTTCTTTACTATGTCTTTACCATCAATCCTATTTTGACATTTCCATTCGTCCCAGTGGTCATGAGATGGTCCTTTTGATGTTCAGCAGGAGGACAAATTTCTTCCACTTCTTTAAACCTTTTGATCAGACTTTTCAGACCTTTTTTCAGCCTTGGAGAGGTGAATTGTGTTGCCAGCATATCAAAAAATATTGACGTTCTTTCCTCCAAACTTTACTCAACTTTTCAGGCCAGCCCCAAACAAACTTCAGTTTTCCGATGTTTTTCACATAGACAGACACTAATCAACTTGATTCAAATTTTGTTTTCTGGTTTTACTTTCTGGCTACAGCATAAAGGCATATTTTAATAATAAGGTAGCCAAAGATCCAGCCAAGAAAATGAAAGAAAAAATACTTTACAATTGTGTTGTGTCATGGTCGCTCTCTAACACTTGCCAGCTTACTCTCTAAACTGAGTCATTAGAGCAGATTGAACTAAAGGTGTAGAAAAGTCACTGCTAAAGGATTTGAACCCCTCTGTGTTCTCCAGACTTTTCAGGACCATCCTATTCAGACTGGAATAGTCTACTGCAGGGGTGTCAAATTACCAGCCCGCAGGACGATTGCATCATATGCGCCCACACCAGCTCCGGCAATACGAAAAAAGTCACAATACATCATGACACATCACACGATGTGGCGAGTTTAACACCCATGTCTACTGGATAATCCAAGATCCTTCTTCTACTATTTTTAGAAACTATTGGTCCATTTCCAGAACACTCATCTGGCAATTAGCAGCTGAAAATAGTAGCAAATTCTAACAAAATTTTAAATGGTATTTTGAGATGGAAGAGGAGAGAAGAAAAAAAGAAAATCTAAAGTGATGGCTTATTGATCAGCAGAATGGGACAAGGCTGAACTTCAACAGAGCAAATTATTATCTCTATCTGGAGTGAAATTGTTTATATTAAGCTTGTGATATTTCTCTTCCTATTCATCTTTGATGAAATATTGGGATCTGAGAGTTTGGATGTTTTTGTGTGTGTGTGTTTGTGTGTGTGTATGTGTGTGTGTTTGTATACACATACATATGAGAAAGTCAACCAGAAAAAGAAGGGTGGAGTTGATTGATTATCAATTAATTATATTGAATATCATTTTTCTTCTGTTTGGTTTAGATGGGAAGGTTACAATCAGCATAACATCGCAGCTGATACTGTTCTAACCTTTGTCTCCGGGAAACCAGTGAAAAAGTTCAAAAGAAGTCCTTCAGTTGAACACGTACATGGGATAACTTCTCTGTGCTTTCCCAAAACTAAAATAGAGCCTTTCCTATATGCTAACTTACAGTATTGTTCCACAAAAGAGAAAAAAGGTATGCCTACTTTGTAACAACGTACCTAAAGAGTGGTCCAACACCCATCTCATAACTAAAATGATATAGTTACTGGCTACTTTCAGACCTTCCCTTTACCAAAAAGCTCCAGATCAATTTTCCATAACCTGGTGACCTGTAGATGTGTGAAAACTTACATTAATGCAACAATGGGAACTATCCAACCTCTTTATCCAGAACTTTTCCAATTCTGCACCCATTAGACACGCGGCCACTCAAGTGAGTAAGATCCTGAATGCAGAAATGGAAATTTAGTTTCTTGATTTCCCCACTATAATTGGTTTATTAATGACAGCATTTTAATGATCTGTTTAAAATAAATAAACCATTCTCACCATTTCAAAGGGTTTTTTTTGTGAGGCTCAGCTGATATTAAAATAGCACCAACCTTATGTGCTTTTTCAGCAAGTGACCTAATTAGTTAATAAAGTAATTGAATATTAAAAAGGATGTTGCAAGTGATTAAAATTTAAGAGCCTTCAGAACATTATTAAAGCTATAAATCATACATCACTGTTTTAATTTGCATAGCTATGGAATTACTAATGGTCCCACATGAATATGGTACTTGGCAATTAGTCTTTTATACAAAATGTTGGCAATGCCAGGATAGTTTACCAAAATTGTCTGAGTATATTTTTGGGCTAATTTCTGGTTTGAAAGTACGCTGGGGGCGAGGGGGAAGGTTATTTTTTAGGGATTCAGATCCTCAAATGGCAAAGAGGCACGTTATGTTCTTTTATGGGCCTGGACAAGGTATCTCAAATGACTCTAACATTTCTCTGAATCCCCTTGACATTGATTAATTCACAGCCACAGCTGTGAATAAGGACACAATCTCTGCTATGCTTTCATTTTGCTTAGGATGTGTAGCTGGATTTCCCAAGGCAGCCTTTGAAAGTCTGCGTTGGTGAAGTACCAGCAAGATAGCCCACAGAGCTGCCAACAACTTTGTTTCATGCCATTCAGTGCAACTGGAGGCCTATTGTCCTTAATGAAACTGTAGCTCACAATGTAGACAAGTTTTCTTAAGCTCTGTCATTTCCTGCCTGTTCTTTCTAGGATCAGGGGCGAGGTTTTCAAGGGGAGATTTATGCATATTGTTTGTGACCTCTATGTATTACAGCTATTGTATTTCCAATGTAGTGTAATGTTCCAGTAACGTTGCTATGGGTACCTGAGGCATCCCCTTTTATATCTGTATTTATTGGTTATCTGTAGATTTCACCTTTTTCTCCTGGAGCTCAAGGGGTGACATGCGTGGCACTCCCTCCTTCATTTTTTTCCTACTCCTCCTCAATAGAGAGACTGAGCTGTGAAACGCCTGCCATCCAGCAATGCAGTGCAGCCCACAAAAGGAATACGCATCCCCCTCAAAGTGATGTAGCCAGCCAGTTTGATGGAAGTCCAAGAATCATGTGCTACATTTGGACACGCAGATACACAATGCACCCTGACCCTCTCTGTGCAATTAGACATTGTTTCTGCAGGAGAGCCCCTTCTGCACTGAGGTCTGTTCCCCTTCAAAGAAAAGCATACACACTTTATTTCAAATCACCGTTCCATGGTTTTGCGGAACAATATACATCAGCATCCTTCCTTGTTTTGTTATTTTATGGGCCTATTAATCAGGCAAAATGTTACCCAAAATGTCATCCTCTAGCCTGAATGCTGAAGGGGGAATGTGAGGATCTAGATGTTTTCTCATCTCTAATTGGTGCTTAATTGCTCACTCCTCTGATGGGATGAATCTTGCTTGCACACCCATCTTCTGCTCTCCTTCTGAATCTCTCGTGGTGAAAAAAGGTTGCGCTCCAGGCATTCTGCATCGTATCATAAACTCGAAGCATCGAAAGCCTAACAACGATTCCTTTTTACGCGCCCTGCTATTCCCAATGTGATATTGAGCGGCTATTTTGGTTTTGCACGGTGAGTGCATTTCATTTTGAAGAGCTTACAGGGCCAGAAGCTACAGGCAGTTGCCTTCTCCTTGAGATGCCTGCCTTCCCTTGCCTGGTTTGATGAAAGCCAATGCTTCTTGTTCATTAGCTGATGATGATGGCAGACAAAGGCAAAGTCCAGAGTCAGAGGAGTTGCTAGAAAACGGTTCACACCCGGTATGCCTCGGTGCACTGAAGCTCTGCAAGCCCTGGCTTAAGGCTGAGGTTTTAATTAGCTAGCAGTCTGATAGAAGAAGCAAACACTGAGGACCTCTAGCCCAGGGAAGAATGATAAGTTCCCTACTCCCTTTGAAATAAATTAATTCCCATGGTCTGGCACTATAAGGAAGTCATTTACCAAGATGATAGGATCAAAACCTGCACACATCTGAATCGGAAAAGAGCCATCACAACAGCCGAGTACTAAAGAAGTTGCCAGGTCCTATTTAAATCAATCCAAATTCGGTACCTTTTTCATTTCCAAAAAGTAGTAAAATTCATCATTAAGGATGAAAATAGGCTGGCCTATTGATAGGTTTGTAGGGTTTACAGAGGGGAGGGCTATCCAATGGCAAAATGAATGCCATTTCCATCACACACACACACACACACACACACACACACACAGACACCCTGGCATCTGCTAGTCATCTCATTAGCCGGGTGATTCATCCTGGGGACAGGGATGCCTTAATATCACCCATCTCAATGACACAATTAGAAGAGTGGCAAAATTGACTTATTTGACTGGAGAAAGGATAATAGCTGCATTTATTAACGATTGGAAACCCTGTATGGACTTTTTGCTGAAAAAAAAAAACAAACTTGTGATTTATGTGATTAGAAAGGGTAGTTTATGGAAAGAAGGAGCTATGTTATAACCTATGGTGTGTGTGTGTGTGTGTGTGTGTGTGTGTGTTTAAAATATAAATGTAACTGCTGTTAAGAAGACCATTCCTTTTTAACTTTTTCTTTCTTTCTTTGCACTTTTTCATGTACTTACATTTTTTATTTTTCTTACTTTTCTCTTTCAAAATTTTGTATTTATTCTTTTAAAATTTATTTAATAAAAATTCTATATAATACATATAATACCTCTCTCTCATATCTATCTATCTATCTATCTATCTATCTATCTATCTATCTATCTATCTATCTATCTATCATCTATCTATCTATCTATCTATCTATCTATCTATCTATCTATCTATCTATCATCTATCTATCTATCTATCTATCTATCTATCTATCATCTATCTATCTATCTATCTATCTATCTATCTATCTATCTATCTATCTATCTACAGTATCTATCTATCTATCTATCTATCTATCTATCTATCTATCTATCTATCTATCTATCTATCTATCTATCTATCTATCTATCTATCTATCTATCATTTATTAATATCACTCATCCTGTATGTTAGGCTATTTTTGCACAAATGTCACAGGCAGGGAGCAACTAATAGATCCCATATATCCATTCATGTTCAATGGTGCCCACACACCCCACCCCAGCAAATATTTCTTAATATCTACACCACTAGGGCTTCCCATGCAAGTACCAGGAGACACAAGGATGGCCAAGATATTGGAACTTTGATATGATGGTTTCTTGGCAAATATAGAATAATTCTCCTGGCTGGGCATTTTAAACCTCTGGTCATATTAAAACCTTATGCTAAATATAAACAACTATATTTAGTTGTGTATATATACTAAAAAAATGAAAAGAAACACTGAACAACATATTAAATATACCTTCTATAGCAGCTAAATCTAGGAGGAGGAGGAGGAGGAGGAAGAGGAGGAGGAGGAGGAGGGAGGGAGGGAAAGCAAAGGTACAAGTAAACAAATGCTAACTGAAACTAAGGAAACCCAAAATGATTCTAGAGTTTTATGGCCAGCCTGCAGCACATGATCTGCAGATGGTACAAAAATGTGGAGCGAATTAAAGAAGCCGAGGATGCTAGTTTAGGGTTCCACCACCCTCCCATGAGGATGTGTCTAGTCTGGGCAGACTGGACGTGCATTTGGATGACAGCAATCCATGGAAGTCACACTAATCACAATATCTACTTCTAAACTAACTTCTGCACATTGTAGGCAAATCAGTGTTTCCTGTAATGCTGAGCAGATAAATTCTCCTCCTCAGAATTTGTTTCTCCCGAGATTTTTTTTTACTTTGATAAAAGAGTTTGCCATATAAATTCTATTAAAGGAAAAGAGCATCACAGTGGGCACAATATGATTTTCTTGCAGTGATTTATTACAAGGTTGTCAAGGGGTATAACTGGTCTTTCATTGCATTCACACTTCTCCAGAAATCAGCAGCCTCCTTGACTTCCCATGCTTTTTATTCAACCCTAAGACTGCTCAGTTTTTATTTTCAATAGCAGGGCTACCAAGGGGGACTCCTGTCCTTGAGAAACGGTTGGAAAAATTTTTCCTTCCTCTAAGGAAGGAAGAATTTCTGAAGGCCATGAATGTCCAGCTCTAGTTCTCATTTGCCTCTTCTTTTATGGATGTGTTGCTATGATATAGTACAGAGATGGTGAACCTTTTGGAGACCGAGTGCCCAAAAACTGGCCCGCCCCGCAGCCAGTTTTTTATTATTATTATTATATTATTATTATTATTATTATTATTATTATTATTATTATTATTATTATTATTATTATTATTATTATTATTTCTCCTCCTCCTCCTCCTCCTTAAAACAAGCTGAGGGACGACTGGGGAGACAGCACCAGCATTTAAAGACTCTCCTTCCCATAGTTTTGAAGGGACAAGAAGATGGGAGTTTGAGTCATATCCTACATTTCCTCCCAATTGATTTACAGCTGAATAGTAGATGGGATAACATACACACACACAAAATTAAGGATGATGACTTTGTGCCATCCATATACTCCTTCCTGTCCAGACCTGTCACAAATCGTAAACTATCTTCCTTCCGTGGATACTAGCACCACTGGGGAGCGACAAGGTGTTTAAATTTCTGAAAATGGAACAGAACAATTGTTACTTTTGTCCTCCCTGTCCAGTGTAGTATCTGTACCATTACTTGTAAGCAAAAAAAAGCATGAGTTTGTGGGTTGGTTTCCGAACGTTTTGTTACCAGGCTAGGCAACATCTTCAGCGGAGTTTAGGGGATGAGAGTGTCATTGCTCTTCTGTTTATAAAGGCTTCAGGTGTTATATTCAGGTGTTCTGTGTCAGTACTCTTCTATTTATAAGGGCTTCACACATGAAGCCCTTATAAACAGAAGAGCACTGACACTCACATACCCTAAACTCTGCTGAAGATGTGATCTAAGCCTGGTAACAAAACGTTTGGAAACCAACCCACAAACTTGGAGAACGAACCTTCACCCTCATCCTACACCCGAGTTACAGATATTCAGCGCTATTGCAAAAGAAAGAAAGAAAGAAAGAAAGAAAGAAAGAAAGAAAGAAAGAAAGAAAGAAAGAAAGAAAGAAAGAAAGAAAGAAAGAAAGAAAGAAAGAAAGAATGCCGAGATATCACTTGTAGGTCTCACATTTTTAGCTCTACGTACATTTTCACCAAGGGACGCGGTGGCTCAGTGGGTTAGGACGCTGAGCCTGTCGATCAGAAGGTCGGCAGTTTGGCGGGTCGAATCCCGAGTGCCGCGTAACAGAGTGAGCGCCTGTTACTCGTCCCGGCTTCTGCCAACCTAGCAGTTCAAAAGCACGTCAAAATGCAAGTAGAAAAATAGGGACCACTACGGTGGGAAGGTAACAGCGTTCCGTGCACCTTTGGTGTCTAGTCATGCCGGCCACATGACCACGGAGACGTCCTCGGACAAGCGCTGGCTCTTCGGCTTTGAAACGGAGATGAGCACTGGCCCCTAAAGTTGGAAACAACTAGCATGCATGTGCGGGGGAACCTTTACCTTTACATTTTCACCAAAATACAGACTTCCTTATGTACCAATCGGAGGTACCAGAGAGACACAATCTCACACTTAAGAGTTCACTCATGACACTCTCCACATCATGAACTTAGTTTGTGTACAAGTACTCCTCGATTTACGACCACAATCGGGACCAGAATTTCCGTTGCCAGGCCGATCAGTTGTTGAGTTGCACCCAAGTTTATAACCCTTTTTTTTGGCCGTGGTTGTTAAGCGAATCACTGCAATTGTTTAAATGAACCGTGGCGTTTAAGCGAATCTGGCTTTCCCCATCGATTCTGCTTGTCGGAAGCCAGCTGGGAAGGTTGCAGGTGACCCCAGGATGCTCCAGCCATAGTAAATATAGGCAGGCAGCCAAGCATCCAAATTTTGAATTTGCCGCAATGGTTGTTAAGTGCAGGAACCAGTTGTAAGTCACTTTTTTTCAGTGACGATCGCTAAATGAATGGTGGTAGGTCAAGGTCTACCTATATTAGCCATTAGCAAAGTCTAGGAAGTTGCAAGGGGACAAAAAGAGTTACTTGAAAAGTTGCACAAACATCACACACAACCAAAGCAGTAATGAGTTAATCCAGCAGGTGCAATGCTGTGAGCAGCAGGTCAACTTTTTTTTTTTGGCTTCTGGATGCAAAGTCGAGTTTTAGAAGCCAAGCAGCCATAAAGAAAAACTAGATTAGAAGCCAAGCAGCCATAAAGAAAAAACTAGATTATAAGAACCGAATGAAACACACACACACACACAAACACACACACACACACTGCAGCTTTCTTTGAAATGTTTACAAAAGATCCCTTCTAATTAGTAATTGCCCTAATTACTTGCAAACAGTGGGCGCCCTTTTAGATCCCGTTAAAAGATTTTCTGATGAAGCACTTCGGGCTATGAAATGAAAGGACGCCCCTGCTAAAAGCATTCAATGCTAATTCAATTATATGTGTTTTTAAGCCACCTGCTCCAAAGGAAGCAGGAAAAACTAGCATTCCCAAAAGGTTTGCACTTTCGATTTCTCTCGGACTTTTGGCCGGAGCAACAACCCGCATTAGCTCACACTCAACTCTTTCCCTCCCTCCCCACTTCGGTGATCTTCTAACTCGGCTGATTCCGAAGTGATGGACCTCAACCTCGCCGGGGGGGAGCGGAACATAGACTTGCTTTACGCTATTGCCATCTAGTGGACACGCCTGGAGATTACAAGCAAGTTTGTCACGGAAACCGCTTGTAGAGACGAATGTTTGGAAGGAAGCCTTTTGTCCAACGGAGAAGTGCATTTTCTAGCTCCCCCAACAACAACAACAAAAACCCGCAGCCAAACATGTACATACGTTAATGCCATATTTATTTATGTCTTTTGTATCCCACCTTTAATATTTGTACAAACAATTCAAGGCAGCAAACATATCCTCCTATTTGCCCTACAACAGCCCTGTGAAGTGATGAGAGCTATGCATTGACTAAGCCAGTTTGGGTTACTGAACTCAGTTGACTACAATAGCAACAGACTAAGTCTGTTGTCCTTGAATGCTTGGCATGGCTCCTGTGTCTGGCCTTAGGGGCCGCTGGGTTTCAAATGTGCAAGAAGACAGAATGAAGCAATTGTCCAGCTGGGAAAATCAAGGCACAGGGCCCTCTGTTGTGAGACTCCCCTCCTCCCCTCAGCACTAATTTCCTAGCCTTTCTATAGGTAAAAATAAGAAAACTTCCCTGCCCTGTTTAATGTGGCAGAAACAAGGAATCCTTTGTCTCAACTTGCTAACTTGTTTTCTTTCTGCAAGCAACTTCTAAGTTCTCTCTCTCTCTCTCTAACTTATTCTCGCTCTCTCTCTCATCTTGTCCGATGACTAAAGATTGACTCTATATTAAAAAAAAATCCTTCTCATTGAAAGGACCATGCTTGGCCATTATAAGCTTAATCAAGAAGCATGCCAAGAATAAAAGTGCCAAAAATTGAACGGGGCGTTGAAATATCAGCCAAATGGCAAATTGTTCCAGAGCTGTTAAAATAGAATAAGCAGCTTGAAGTGAGCTTGGAGGAATGGGTGGAGCTGAAAACCTCTGATTCTGGGAAGGGGGGGGGAATTGTCCCTTTGGGAGAATATTTCAGATTTCTAATGAATGATCATTTGCTATGAACCTACGAATGATGTGAACTTTTCAGCACTGACTACTCTGGGCGGCCATAACAAGGTACTACATTCAAGACAAGGAAAATTCAGCAATATGAGCTGATTATTGGGAAAGTTTTTCAAATATAAATTTGCAGTAACCGATACAAATCAAAGCCTTGATATAACTTTAACTGCAAAAATAACGATGGCCATTTCCTCCCTTCAAGGTATTTTCAAACCAAGTAACTTTACCTGGATTAAGCCCAGTATTTAACGTAAAGGAAAAAAAAAACATGTATTACTGAGCAAGTAAAAGGGCCATTTGTGCATTTGGGTAAAAATCATAAACATGGAATAAATTGTTGAAAATCTAATTTATGAAAAGCTAGCATGCCAGTATTTCTTTCATACAGCAGTGAAATAACTACCCCAAAATCCAGCAAAAGCTTATAGATAAAGTCAGTATTTAACACACACCCCAAAAAGAAATATTAAAAATATTGGGTGGCTTGTTAATATGCAAAAAGAAAAGGCTCTCACAATTTCGACATTTGCTTGTCAAGATTCCCTTGTCAATCTCTTTATCTTATAATCAGACTTAAGATGCTCCAGTTATTAACAATACTACTAGTGATGAACTAGAAAGCCAATTTTCTTAGCTGTGCTCAAATCAAAATATTCTAAACAAAAAATGGGAATTCATAGAAAAGTTTCTTTCTACCCAGGGTCAGCAAAAGAAAAGCAAAGGTTTCCCTCCCTCTTCTCAGGTTTGGTTATAGATCCAGACTTTGTTACCTCCAAACTGGTAGTGATAAGAACTATCCTGTCTTTGGGTTTCCTTCTTGCACAAACCTCTTAAAGAATTCAGGTTAGTAGTTTCCGTTCTCTTGGCATATCTTCAGATCAGGACTGCAGGCTCCGTTTCCTTCCTGCCACAGTCCTTCCACTGAATTTCCACAAGAGCTCTTAATTTCCCACTGATAGCAAGAAGATCTCTCTCTCTCTCTCTTTTAGTCCTTAAAAATGGCAAAATGTTTGCAAACAACTGAGCTGCTGAACAAAGCAGCTGGTATTGGGTATGTCTAGTTTAATGAAGAGAAGGATAAAGGCAGGGGGGTCTTAATAGCAGTGTTCCAATATCTCAGGGGCTGCCACAAGGAAAAGGGAGTCAAGCTATTCTCCAAAGCGCCCGAAGGCAGGACAAGAAGCAACGGATGGAAACTAACCAAAGAAGAGAAGCAACCTAGAACTAAGGAGAAACTTCCTGGCAGTTAGAACAATTAATCAGTGGAACAACCTGCCTCCAGAAACCGTGAATGCTCCAGCACTGGAAGTTTTTAAGAAGAGACTGGACAGCCATTTGTCTGAAATGGTATATAGGGCAGTGATGGCGAGCCTTTCAGAGACCGAGTGCCCACACTGCAACCCAAAACCCACTTATGTATTGTCAGGTGCCGGGTGGGTGTGGCCCATTGGGCGGGTGTGACTGCGGTGGTATTGGCAGACTGGGTGGGACTAAAAAGTTCAATCAATTCCAACATTGCGAGATTATTATTTTTTTTCCCCGCGAGAAGTTGAAATTGATTGATTGAACCTTTTTTTTTTTTGCACACGGCGATGGAGGCCTAAGTGAAAAGGTTTTATAAAACCCTTCTGAAGGCCTAGGACTGGGGCGATGGCACGTGTGCTCACAGAGAGGGTTCTGCATGCCACCTGTGGCACATGTGCCATAGGTTCACCACCACGGCTATAGGGTTTCCTGCCTGAGCAGGGGGTTGGACTAGATGACCTCCAAGGTCCCTTCCAACTCTGCTATTCTATTCTAAAGCTCTGACCACTTCCCCAGCAATTCTACTCAAAGGCTGAGCTTTGCTGTAGATTCTATTCTACTACAAATTACTGTTTGCCTTTTGCCTTTTGTTTTCCTGCTGTTGGTTGACTTGGTCGTTTCATTCTCCATTACAGACCATTCATTTAGTGACCTTTGAAGTTACAACAGCACTGCAAAAAAAGGGACTTATGACAGTTTTACACACAACCGTGTTGCAGCATCCCCATAATCATGTGATCGAAATTCAGATGCTTGGCAACTGGCATGTACTTATGATGGTTGCAGTGTCATGTGATCACCCTTTTTTTTCGACCTTCTGACAAGCAAAGTCAACAGAGAAGCCAGATTCACTTAACAACCATGTTACTAACTTAACACCTGCCGTGATTCACTCAACAACTGTGGCAACAGAAATTTTGGGCTCCATTGTGGTTTTAAGTCGAGGACTACCTGTGTGTTATTACAAATGTATTAGTCTATATATGTCAGTAGAGAAAGTTAAGATGAAAAAATGAAGTATCGCTAAAAATGGTTCTATAAACAAAATGACTCTGGCACAACTTATAATTACAGTCAGACATTTATTGCCTCAGAGACTGAACTCCTGATACAGATGCTTAACATCCTCAAGCATTGTTTTTTTTTTAAAGACACATACATGTAGATACATTGCAGGGGTTCAAGCAACAATTCCTTCTTGGAAATACAGTCCTTAGGAAAAGAGACTAGAGGCCATTTGCACATTCTTTTAACAAATATTTGCAGGGCCAAAGCACAGACTTGCAGCTGAGTGGCGCTTTTCCCTTGCTGATATAGCACAGGTAAGTGAGTTGTTAACTTTTCCCAACTATTAAAACCAAAGTTGGGGGCGTTTGCACCGTGCAGGTTCTGTCTTGAGTTTACACTGAACGTGGCACGTGTCCTTCAGATGTGCCAACAGTCTCACGTGACAAAAATGTCCGGAGCAACTGAAAGAACAAGCAGAGAAAGAAATCCAAGTCCTATGCATTACAAATGTGGAAGGATTCAGAGCCAAGGACCATGGGAACTGTATTTCAAATTGCACTGCATCGCTACCAACCAGAGTTCCCAAGATTCAAGGGAAGAACCGCAAGAACAAAATTAAACTGTGTCATGTCACTGATTCATTTCTCTAACATCAGGCTTTGAAATCGAGGATGTGCATGAACCATCAGCACAAAGGTTTGTCGTTTCTAATGACCACAATAGCAATGGGATAAGCAGGTCCTATTCACAGGGAGTTGTCAAGGAGAAAATTGCATGATGTACCTGCACTTTACTCTGAAACAGTGAAATCAAAAATCAAGACACGGCATTTCTTTCCTGTCTTTTGTGACAGGCCTCATGTCTTTTCAGCTGAGAAGCCGGTCTTTTAAGATTCTCCTGAAACATTTGTATGGATTAGTGAAAAACAAGGTTTTTAGACTTGAGTCTTCACCAAACTAGACTTCTGTCATTCACTTTGTGGAATAGCTTCACCAAGGCACTAGAGTATTTCTCTTGCTGAACAAAAATTAAATTCTATTCATCTTCAGCCCCAATAGGGTTTCTGTGGAACCAGAAATGAAATCTTTTGACAGCATGAGCCACGTGAAGTGAGAAATGAATTGTTGACTGACATACAATAAACTATTTTCAACAAAGTTGTAAATATTCATCTTTGCACCATTGACCAAAGGTTCGGATCTCAATGTGACAGAAAATCTTCAAGAGAAGAAGATTGTTTTAAGATGTGCTAGTAACAGACACTCTTCATATTAACGTCCAAAAATCCTATCCAGTGAGAGCCAATATGTCTGCTGTTACAGAGGATGACCAACTTTTCCTATCTTCATAAAAGGGAATACTTGCATAGTATGGCAGAGGTTAAATGTAGCTTCTGTGAAGACACAATGGAAGGAGGAGGAGTGGGGGGGGAGGAGGAGTGGGGGAAGGGAGAAGAACAGTAGAAGCAACTGTCATTTTATAACTGTCCTCCACAACTTATTTCATACCACTGATGTAAAAAATCCTGTAAACAGCTGAACAACTCAACACATTATCTAGTTCACAACGATAAACTTAACAAACAGTATGTGGTCACAGAGAAGCATTTTTAAACACTGTCCAAATGGAACTTCTGTTTTTGCCAACAGACAATGTGAGTTTTAAGATTGTCTCCATAGATTTTTCTTCAACTGAAATGCGCAGAATAGGACGAGGCCCAGTTTGACTAACACATCTGAAGGTAGGTTTCTTTTGTATTTTAGTTTTGCTTACTTTTTCTTTTTTAGTCGAACTGAGGATACACGATTGTTGCACTTTCCAATAAAGCAATCAAAATATTAATCCTTTTTCTCACAGCTAAGTAATCCACCCGTGGTATTTGCATGGCCTCTAGTCTCAAACTATCTTTTTCAAGTTTTGTTTTTTTTGCATACAGTATCTCTACTGGCTATTAAACTATGCCTTGGTAGCTTTTAAATATTTCTTTAAACTGTGTTTTGGTAGTACATGTTCCATTCTGGCAAAGACATTTCTGCAGAAATGAATTAAGACATCCTGAGTTAAGCTGCTATGGATCGAGGGCATAAAGGAAGACAGGCTGTTTCCAAATACATTTATACTTAGCATATGAGAAATAACACCTTGGAAATTAAGCTTAGCACCAAGACGTTTTGAAGTAAAACTGCCAACAAGCTATTTAAGATTTATATGATTTAAAAATAAAGATGACTTAGAAATATTGGTGATATATAGTGTTTATGCAGAAACAAAGGTCAAGGAATGAGATGAATCCTGGATTACTTCTACTTCAGTAATGGCACTTTAGAAACTACATGAAGAAAAAGCTGCAAAGGAAAGTCAGAGAGATATTCTGAACTTTTGAAATTAAGTTCCAATATAAGGGAACATGACTCTGTCAAGAAACTTCTGCCCTTAAATATCTGACAGAATACTGTAGAAGACAAACATAAACGATAAATAGTGATACATATAGAACCAACGTACACACAGTATTCTATTTTACAAATACGGATGTACCCAGAAAGTTTAGCTTTCATTACACAGAAACAAAAAACTAGGTACGATATTAAACTTAGGGTTGTTGTTGTTGTTTTTTAAAAAAAGCTATCACAATAAAAAGCTGAAAATGAAACAAGAGAATCAAAACACTGAAGTATATATTCAGCTATTGATGTGGAAAAAGAAAGAAAAAGGGAGAATGCATTGTACTTAATATACATGCAGTCTGTTCAAGCATGGAAATGGATCATTAATGGAAAATCACCCAACTAAATTTAAATAATCCATTCTACTACTAGCTTTTGACCCTATTACTGAGGCACATAAATCAGTCCAAACCTCCAGAATGAATATGGCAGTAACATTCAAAAACGAAGGAAAAAAATGGGATTTTAAAAAAGTAAGAGATATCCATGAATCAAGTGAGTTAAAGAACTCCTGAGCAATACTCAAAATTTTGTGGTCATCCAAGGGAAGTCAAAATTGGTATCAAACACTTTGAACCCAGCCATAAGACTCTTACAGTGCACGGGGAGTAGATGATGTAATGTTGCACATGATATCACTGCAGCTTCTCCTGGACACTTGTGAGCCTACTCTAACTAGGTGCAATCTAGATGCAATTCATAAGAAATATATCTGAAGGCACCAGAGAAGACTACCTTGGAAAGAAATATTACAAAGAGGCTGGAGAAAATCAGAAAGGGCCACGGATTGCTGCAAGAAACTGAAGCTATCTCACATCAAAACATGTACTGACATTCTTTTTTTAAAAAAAACAAACCCAACAACATAGAATAGCAAAGAAGATACTATGGAAGACCCACATTTTGCATATATCATTCCCATTTTTGTTAAAATAAATACAATTACACACAAATTTGCTTGCATCCTATACATATTGCTTCCTAGCTTCTTTCCTTGACTATTACCCTATTTACTATCGTGCACCGGATTACACCGATGACATAAAATTTGATGTTTGACTCATTCATCACTGGAGAAAATTAAATGTTATGTGCATTGTCACACTTTACCCTAATTTAAAATAAAACTTGAGAATGAGAGCCACTCAACTTTCTCCTCATGCATTTGCACTGAAGATTGCCTTTCATGATTATTTTTAACTTTTTTGAGGGCTCCGAAAGGGATGGGCTTGATGTGAGTCAGGAAAATGTCTTTCTCAGGCTTCCCTGTTTTGTGCAATTATTATTATGCAATTCAGGGTTCCAGCATCCCAAAAGAACATTGATTTTCCATTAGTTGTTGGTGGAGTGATGGCAAAACCTTTAGTCACCCTGGGAAAGTGTTTAGAAGAAGCAATGAGGCTTTCTTTTAATTGCCTGTTTTGCTTCCAACATAAGCATCACATGCAACAGCAAAGCTGCATGCCTTCCAATATGCTTCTGGTACCCCAAAATATCTGTTAAAAAAAAATCTGATGATAAGATTTCTCCCTCCCCCAAATGCTTGATTTTTATACCCTTTGGAGAATATTAGGCAAATTACAGTTGGTTTTGCCATTCAGACAAAAATATATCACAATTGACCTTTGCTTAATGCAACTCAGTCATTAGATTTTCCAGTTATTTTAGAAATGCAGAATGACTCACCAAATGTATTATATTAATTACACTTTTATAGATGCTTTGGAATTCAATTTTAATAAAATTGTAAAAGACCTCATGGCATTTCTCCTACTAAAGGGAATCTGCTCTAGCTACTGATACGTTCAACACATTCCCTATAAGCAGAGGTGCTATTTTATAGTGCCCTAAACATTTTCATGGCATTGTCCTTATACATGCATTATTACATTGGCACCATTCTGACAGATGCTGAAGGATACAGAGGTGCTGCGACTAGCACCATTTTTTGGGAAAAATCATCATGCATTCTTTTCAGCAGTTTTAAACATGCTTCTCAAGAACAAGCAGCATCTGAAAAAGATCACTGAGAGCCAAGAAAAAAATTGGAAAAATCCTAGTGGATATTGCAAGTAGATATTCTCTGTAGTTACTAAAAATTGCTGGGAAATCGGATTCCAAAAGCCACCAGATAGTACATAGCAACACCAAGCATACATTCAACATTTCCTTTTTAAGCTGCATATGTATATCTTCGTCTTTATTGTTAAGACACAAAAACGGATGGAAAAACAGCTACAATTTCTGGGTTGTTGAAAAATACACTGAAACAAGCTCAAACCTATCGTTTGCAGGCAGAAATGAGTAGGAAAACAAGTAGAGAAAATTGGTTGGAGGACCCAGTTTTTATAAATACCAAACAAAAGGTCAAACACTTTTTTCGGTCACGGAAAAAGAAAAAAAAAGATGAACTGGTGAGGAAAGTCTTTTTTTAAATTACAGTAGATGCAGTGCAAACTCTTTTTTTTCTTTCCATTCATCTTCTGATAATGGGACCCCTTAAGGGCCTGCAATGCAAAGCTGGACCAGTCCTTTGCCCCCAACTCCCCCCGGTGCATAGTGTATGGAGAAGGGGGAGATAGCTTGAAGCAAGCTAATTCCTACAGCTGCAGCAACTTTTCACAAACTTTCAGCATTCTGTCCCTTAACTCAATTCACATTTCTCATGGAAGTATCAGTGCTTTTCCAGACCCACTTAGCCAGCTGTAAATGCTGCAGATTTTAAATATTTACTGTACAATGAAAGTCACTCCGTATCCAAGCAGTACAATTTTGAAAGCCACACAGCCTGTGTATCTCCCAAAGTTTAGGGCATCAGCTGTAGATAAATTCCAGTCCACTCCAATAGACCATTGGCTCAAGTCTCTAGGTCTATAATCCTCTCCTTCTTTTGGCCAAAAGGAAAAAAAAGAATTAAAATACTGTTTCTTTTCACCACTGAGCTGCTGTGGCTGAAATCAGTCAATGAGATCACTGTGCCAGGTGAACAAGCAGGACATTTTCTCCTCGAATGAAAATCTGGTTTATGTGTCTTGTAAACACTTGCTGATAATCCACTTTGGGCCTCTGCCTTTTTTGGGAACGACCTCTTTTGCCACCCGGGCTCTTCTCCTCTACTTGGGAGATTCTGCTGGGCAAATCTGTGTCTCTCCCAGAGACTTTCGGCAAACTAGAGCTTCGTGTCCTCTCTCTGCTGGCATGCTTCTTTGCTCCATGTTTCTCCTCTGATCTTCCCCTACCCGACTCAGATTTCCTCCTCGATGTCCTTGGATCATATGGAAGGGCTGGCAAGTCCGCAGTCATCTTTACATCGGCTTCTTTTTTAACCAAGGACTCCTGCAACCTCAGTCTGTCAAAGAGCTACAGAGAAACATTGGAAATAAATTCACAAGTCATAAGAGACGACACAGAGTTATTTTATACTCTGACTGACCTGTTCAAAGCAAGGATAAACACAGGAAACTAATCTCTTTGAAGGAAAAGCCCTTACTCTTTTGTCCAATTAAAATGTGTTTGTAAGTTAAAGATTTAATATGTTTTCTTTTGCAAAAGAAAGGATCTATTTTTCCTTAGTCAACAAGTTCTTCAATAGCAATAGCAATAGCATTTAGACTTACGTACTGCTTCGTAATGTTTCACAGCCCTCTCTCCAAGTGGTTTACAGAGTCAGCATATTGACCCCAACAATCTGGGTTGTTTTACTGACCTCAGAAGGATGGAAGGCTGAGTCAACCTTGGGATCGAACTCCTGGCAGTGAGCTGAATTAGCCTGCAATACTGCATTCTAAAGGGACGTGGTGGCTCAGTGGGTTAGGACGCTGAGCTTGTCGATCAGAAGATCGGCAGTTTGGCGGGTCGAATCCCGGGTGCCGCGTAACAGAGTGAGCGCCTGTTACTTGTTCCAGCTTCTGCCAATCTAGCAGTTCGAAAGCACGTAAAAATGCAAGTAGAAAAATAGGGACCACTATGGTGGGAAGGTAACAGCATTCCGTGCGCCTTTGGCGTCTAGTCATGCTGGCCACATGACCATGGAGGCGTCCTCGGACAAGCGCTGGCTCTTCGGCTTTGAAACGGAGATGAGCACCGGCCCCTAGAGTCGGAAACGACTAGCACGCGTGTGCGGGGGAACCTTTACCTTTACTGCATTCTAACTACTGCGTCACCATGGCTCCTTGCTTTTTCTATAGACATGACTATGCATGATTCACACACTTCTCGTAAAGTACACATGCAGTAAAAAATCTGCCACAATTTTATTCCATGTTATTATGCCTTAGAGCTAAATCATTGCATTAAAATACTTCTGAGGTGGGATCATTTCAATTTTACATAGTAGCCAGTGAACTGCCAATATTAAATGTTAAATGATAGTAACGTAAATAAATTTACACTTGAAAAATCTAATGACAATTGAGAAAGGATGCAAGCTCACCTTTCACTTATTGCTGCACAGCAGTAAAAAGGCTATCACAGGACAAATACCCTGATAACAATCACTGCTACAACTCTTCTCAATCAGAACAACCATAAGATATTAAATGTTAAGCTGTGTTAACTGCTCCTGTGATTGAGCCTAGAATATTCCTCCTAAAGCAAGCAAAACATGCACCAATATGGTGAAAGCTGCATTTAGGATTTTTACAAGACATAATTTCCAAGAGAATAGATAAAAGACAGGAACTGACTTCTCCTTTGGATGGTTCATGTGTGAACTCCCTGTTTGTTTTTATTTAAAAGCTTTCTGTTTTGTACTTATATGTACATTCAATCTTCACTTCCAGCTTCCAACATCTATCAACTATTTCTGGTTAATAAATAGAGCTTGCCAAAGATGGTGTTAGTTAGCACTCAGGATAATGCCATTCACATGCTGAAATGATGCACGAGCAGATAAAAATCTGTATAGTTCTGCTGCACAAAGAATACTATTAGTATTAATAGTGGAACTACTTCTAGAGCAGGGGTGTCAAACTGCCAGCCTGTGAGCCAGATGCATCGTAGTGAAACCGCGCCCACCCTTGTTGGCAATGGCAAAAAAGTCACGATACATCGCAACACGTCATGTGATGTTGCGAGTTTGACACCCCTGCTCTAGAGCATGCTGCCTGAGGAATTCTGGGAGTTGAAGTCCACATATCTTCAAATTGTCAAGGTTGAGAAGCAGTGCTCTAGATTTACAGGGGTAGGCAACCTCGGCTCTTTTATGACTCATGGACTACCCCTGTTCCAGAAGATGATAAATCTAGTTTGCTCAACAAATCTCCTATTTACACTAAGATTTTTTTCTGTCCTTAGAGCTCTGTATTTCAGCATGTCCTGTATGTGTAGCAAGCAGGTTAGCAGCAGACTAATCCTTCCAAATTGCACACAAATTGCACACATACCAAATGCATTCTTCTGTGCATGTGCAATAGGACTAACTGTTACGAAGTCTTCAACAGACATTAATCGGTTAATAGAAAACCCATACCAAGGATTGTTTCAATATTTTTTTTAAAAAAAGAACCTTGCCAAAGAACAAATACACCCACACAAACACACAATTTCTTTTGTTTCCCTATCTGTATTTATGTACATAGAAAATATGCACTCTTCTGCACTGTAGATGTGTAGTTAAACCAGTACTACCACTGTTTAAGGTCTCCACAACATCTTAATTCTTCACCATAACTTGATGACAGCAAGTTCTTTTAAATTCCTATATTCATTCGCAACTGGTTTCCTGTCTCTCAAATAGCAGAGAAACTCTCATCCACTTCCTCCAGGGCAATAAAGTTCAGTGAAAAAGGAAGGAGAGCTGGTGCACTTGGCAAGTGAAAAATATGTCATAAAAAGCCTCAAAAGCCTTATCTAGGGCAGCTCCCACATCAGACCAATGAGAGGAATGAGAAACTCTCTCCTTTCCCCCCCCCACTCCATGGAACATCTGGAATGAAAGGACAGGTGGCAATTCTTACTTCTCCTAACATCTGGCAGCAGGCTATAGAAACAAGCTGCTATTTGCCTTCTGCAAAAAGCCCAAAACAAGATCAAAGACCCAGCCTTTCCTAACTTTAACCTCTTAGGGAAGGATGAGCTTAGGAGCAATCCTGGCTAATGATCTGGTAGTCAGCCAAGCCAAACTTTGTGGACTTTTGGTGATTAGGCCAATCTTCATCCTCAGTATGGATCAAATGTATTGATGAAGGAATATAAAGAAGAATGGAAGAGAAAAAAACTAGCACGTAAGGTCATCCTCATTGGGTCAAGCTTAAGCCTATCTAGTCCAGCATTGTGTTCTACAGTAACAGACCCAAGTGTCCGTGAGAAGCCCACAACCTCGTAAAGAAAGCCTCCGCTAGCCAGTTGTGTTCCCAAGTCCTGCTATATAGACATTCTGTAAATTCTGATTCCTCGAGTAGACCGAAGATTAGTTTCTACAGCATTAGGAGATGACTGTAACTCTGACGAATCTAGAAATTGGTTTGAAATCATTCTGAGTTTCTGGTGACTGGTACAAACATTTAGTAATAAACACAAGCAAAAATAAGGTGAGAGCCACCGAATCAAACCACTGGAGAGAAAGAAGCTAAACTCTGAACACACTTAAAACTCCCAAATGATTGTATTGGGCTACATCTCTGCCAATTATTAAAAGAAGAAATAACCTTCCTTCCTTCTTTGCTAGCAGTGTAATCCGACTTTTATAAGGTAAAGGAAGGGAGGAAGGAGCCATGTCTTTTTGAAACATACGTGATATTGTGGAGAGTGGAACTTACTCTGGTGAGGGTCAACTGTGGCTCCACGTAGAAAGCTTTACCCAGCACTGGTTTTCGGTACGTCTCGTCTACATCAGTCAGGGCCTGGGGCAAGGCAAATAGGCAGAAAGACTTAAAATATATAGGATCTCCTTAACATAAAATTTGGAGTCACAGTGGGGAAAGGTGACAGAAGTCAGAAGGATATCAACATAAAGCAATGATCTGATATTTGTTCTCATTGTCTGATTGAGATATTATGAAAGCAATAGGACGCCCACTTTGCTCACCCAGAATTTTTATTTCATTATGAGAATAAGCCCATTTACATTTAACAGTAATTCCATACACTTAAAAGAGGAAACACAAAGCCCAAATTCTTTTGACATTTTCTTGCATCGGAAATGCCACACCCCCAAAGTCCTGCTTGCTCTCCTACCTACCTACATTCACGTGGGTGGGTGGTCTGAAGCTGTCAAATAAATGCTAGGGAAAAAAAAACACAGAAGGGAAATGTCCATGATTACCATATTCCAGAACTTGTCAAATGCAACCAAGAATCCAGTGCAGACACCACGAAGCCCCTTGAAAGTCCGAATATGGACATTGACCTTGACACCATCACGGACACAACGGTGGAGTTCCCCAAGTGGACTGCCTTCATGAACTGGAAAGAAAAATAACCACCATCATTTGCTGTAGGACAAACAGTTTGCAGCTATTATTGCTATTATTATTTGAATTATACTTCTGCCCACAAGGCAAAAGTGAGAATACCTGCAGGGCAATTTTGCCTTGTATTATTCAGGACTGTACATCTGAAAATTCCCAAATGTTTCATCTACCTTCTTATTAAGCATTAACTGACACGGTTCCTTGATTTTACACCCCTCTAAAACAAAAAGAATAGCACATTTTTATTCTGTGAGAATCATTTAACCAAATACTGTATAATAGTTCTCCAAACATTAACGAGTGTTATTCGTAATGTCACGGAATTTTTCTCTGGCTTTAGGCACTGCAGACTTATAATTAATCATACAGAGTTTATGGGTATGTAAATAGATATGCAGTAGTGGTGAAATGGATGTTTAGCACAGTACGTATGCTTAATATCCCAATTCTAAAGGATTATTAAAAAGCTTATCACTATGCAGTAGTTAATATTTCTGGTTGATAATCATGTCAGTAACCAAACAACAATCAATGCAGTCTAAATTCTAATCTTGCAAATTAGTCTTCTATATCTCATAATTTATTATAAGTGACAAATAAATATAGCAGCCACCTCTTTGGATAAAAAGGATCATGTTAGCATTAAAAGGATACTTAATTATCTAATATGGAGTTTGGAGTCCTGGACTTACTCTTTTTTGTACAGATTCTGTAAGTGTATCTCTCTCCCTCACACAGATACTGGGAAGGAGGAAATGTCCAGGAATGGTTCTAACCATTGGCAACAGCTTTTTCTTTTGGAGAGGAATCATCATAAGATATAGTAAACTGCAGTTGCTCCAAGCCAGTCCAAAATTCTTCTTTTTCCCCAGCTTCCTATCATTTAAATATCCTTCCACTACCTAGATATATATATATATGAGGACCCAGATTGTTGGGGGCAATAAGCTGACTTTGTAATAATGCCGCTTGGGGGGGCCCTAATAAGCAGGCATATACATAGAATGAAGGCTATTGCTAAGCACATTGGTTTGTGCTTAAATTGTAAGCCGCCCTGAGTCTTCGGAGAAGGGCGGGATATAAATGGTATTAAAATAAATAAAAAATAAAATAAATATATCTTGTACTGTGGATTTAGGAGATTGTGACTATTTTCAACAAAGTGTAGGCTGACTGAGGAAGTCTATGAGTTGAAATCAACCCATCTGGAGGATGGTCAGGGCGTGCACAAGGTCATTTAGGCACACTTAACAATATGTAATTTTGCCACTTCACTGCAAATTTCCACACTGCACTATGCTACCTCCACTATGCTTTTGGAATCTGGAATCCCTTGGAAGATTCATTGAAATGAGCTCAATAAAGTTAAAAGCTTCTATACTTTATGAGCCAGATGACAAGTAGATGATAAATCCTTTTTTTTGTATTATCACCTCACATCAATTGGAAAGCACAACCCAAAGAATACATACATATTTTCAAATAACAGACATTAACATAGAGGTTTGCCTGTTATTCTATTATCATAACTTCTGCACTATATTTATAAGCCTGAAATAAAGCTTAAGAACTAAGATCATAACAACCTAACTATTGCTACAACTGCTGCAAAAGACAATGTCAAGTTCTAGGCTTTCAAAATGCTGCTTACAGCTTTTTCTCCAAGTCTAGTCATCTTAATTCAAACCTGAAAAAATAAGCTTTGGAAAGGGAAAAAAAAGCAAGTTCCTGCAAATGACAGAGTTATGTCAATTAGGAGGCTGCAAAACATTATGAATTATACTGGACAGAATAATTTTGAAACGAGAGGTTACAACCCTACAGAATGATCAGTACAACATAAGAACACTTCCCAGTAAGATTAGAATAACTATTTTGAACCTAAGATATTATTTCAAATCTGAAATGTTTAAAATCCAAAATCTCTTGCATGCTGTTAGTATTAGCTACTGATAGCCAGACCTCCTCAGCACAACCTTTGAACATTATTTTAGAATGCAGAATAAAATACATGCCTTACGTTCGAAATGTGTTTTTGAAAGTTATTTGATATGTGTGCGCAACATGTTGGAGAAAATACAGGCAGTTTGTATTTACTTCATGCTGGACCGGTAGTACAGCTTTTATCTTGAAGCTACTCTCAATCTCATCTAAACAGGAATACTTAACAGCATCTAGAGCACAGGTCTGCAACCCGCGGCTGAGCCGTCTCCTGCGGCTCCCAGTCCTCTGCTATGTGTAGTCCAAAAAAAAAGGAGGGACTAAAAAAGTTCAACCAATCAATTCAAATATGCAGGGTAGGTTTATATCTTGCCTTGGCTCCACTCTTCAAACCCTGTTCTGCGCATGCACGCATGTATGCGCATGCGCACACATTTTTTGCGGCTCCCAGTTTTTCCTTTTGTGAGGGAACCGGTTCCGAGTGGCTCTTTCACTGTTTCAGGTTCCTGACCCGATCTAGAGCATCTAAGCTAGTAGAAATTTCAGATTCTTTATATTCCACCAACTATAGTTCTATTACCAGAAATAGTTCCAAGCCATTCTACCTCAATTCCTTATGCTTAAGGATGTCAGCAATATCTTGGTGCTTTCCCAAAAAAATACCTTGGACAGTTCTCTCCCTCTTCCTATTGTTATTCCATCAGAAAAAAAATCATTGGCCAATTATGATCATCTCTTTAATCAATTTTCAAGCAGTCCAGTAAATGTGGCAATCTACTAAAGCTCTGTGGTCCCATGGTGAAAGTAATCTCAATTTTTCATTTAATAGATGTACATCTTCTCTTATTTATCCAAATAGCATTTACAGGGTCACACACACACTCAAGGCACTGCCCACATTCAATCCTGCTTTGCTACAGCACAGGATGAATCTATAAGGACCTTCTGACCTCTTGTACCTCAGAAGATGGAACAGTCTAGTCTCCAAAACATAGCTGGGCATCTTTCTTTCATTATGCTTCATTGACAAATGCAGAAAATCTGATCACCTTCAGTATTTTTGTTCTTTTTTATCCTGCTTTTACTATTTTTTATAAATGACTCAAGGCAACAAACATATCTAATGCTCCTTCCTTCTCTTATTTTCCTTACAACCCTATTGAGGTGGGTTGGGCTGAAAGAGAGTATTTGGCCCAAAGGCATCCAACTGACTTTCATGCCTAAGGCAGGACTAGAACTCACAATCTCCGGGTTTCTAGCCTGGTGCCTTAATCACTAAAGCAAACTCCCCAATGCCTTTCTTTCCTGAAAGATCAAAGCACCCAAGACCAGGACCTTCCCTCACTGCACCTCAAATTTTCAAACTCTTTAACCAGGTGTTTCCTTGGATCATATTTGCTGGCTAATTGTGACCCACATACAGTATTTCAATTCGGCCTAATTATGGTTTAATAATTGAACCCATATCGTCGATTCACACTAAATAAATAACCAGGCACTAGTTTATAATCGGCGTGGTGCGTGCGACACATCCACCTACTCTAGCTGCAAAATGGCTTGCCAGGGCTCCTTTTCATACTACCTACCTTCAAAATAGGCCATCCTCCCCCCCAGTTCTGCATTCTCCACTTTTTTCACTCTCTTTTAGCACCTACTCTTAACTTAAATCAATTGCAACTGGAAAAAAGAATTACGGGAACTGTTTTAAAAAAAATTGTTTTGGGGAAAACTATTAATTTTTAGAAACCCCCCCCCCTCTCTCTTTAGACAAGCTTGTTCTGCACCCACTGGAGTTTTACATTCGTGCCTATCTGTTGTGCCCAATGCCCAGACGCAGAGCCGTCCCGGATCAAAGCCCAACACGCAGCAGTATATTCTAGACCAGGGGTCGGCAACCTTGGCTCTTTTATGACTCGCGGACTTCAACTCCCAGAATTCCCGAGCCAGCATAGCTGGCTCGGGAATTCTGGGAGTTGAAGTCCGCGAGTCATAAAAGAGCCAAGGTTGCCGACCCCTGGTCTAGACTTCACAGCTCGTCCGTATGCACAAACTGCGCGCACTGCCAGATCTCACATGCGGCACCCAACCCCCCCCCTCCCGAACTGCTTGCCGACAACCAGACTCTGACACGAGCAGAGTGGCGTGCCCTTCGGGCAGATATTTGAGGCGGGAGGGTTGAGGAATCGTGGCATTTCGTCTGAAAGGAGAGGGTTTGCGCTAAACGCCGTTCAGCTTACGGGGCATCTTGGTGAGAACGTTGCGCGGCGCCTTCCTGCCCCGCGCCCTCGCTCTCTCCGCCGCTTCTGGCCCGGGCTCCTTGACCAGCATGAGGTTGCGGAGCCGCTGTAGGCGCTCGGGGTCGGCGGCGGCTGCTCGGCCGGCCCGGCTCCGAGCACGCGTCCCGGCGGAGCGGCTGCCGCGGCCAACGGCTGCTCGAGAGCGACCCGGGGCGCGGAGCAGGCCGCGCTGGAAGCTCTCGTACTCGGCCAGATTGTTGAAGCAGGGCGCGGCCGGGTAAGGCAACGGGGTCCGCTCCGAATACAGCGCCAACAGCGGGTCGAAATGCGGCGAGCTCACGTCCAGCCGGCCGGGACTCGGCGATCGCTCCGAGCTGCGACGCCCGCTAGAGTGGTGCCGGCTTCTCCGCCGCCTGGGCTCAGCCCCGGCCTTCTCCGCCTTCTCTTCCTCCATCTCTCTCCCGCTCTTGCCCTGGCCCCCGGCCCTGCTGGGAGGAGCAGGAAGAGCCGGCCGCAGCGCGCTCCTTCGCCGCTATGGGCCGCCCCAGCCCCGCGATTGCACGGCAGGTCCCTTCCCGCCTTTTCCCGGCGCCTCTTGATGCTCTCGGTAGGCCAGCGAGAACTGCGTCCGTTTGCTCGCCCGCCCGCCCGCCCGCGGAGGTGGTCCTCCGGAAGGCCGCCCTCGGCTTTGGCTCGGCCGGCTGCTTTTGAGGTTTGGGGGAGCGGGGGGGGGGGAAGTCGCCTGGAAAGAGGACTATTGTCCGCCTTCATTCATCTGAGGAACGGATGACGGAACTCTCGGTTCTCAAGACGTTACTGCGCTCTTCGCAGTCCCTTCCTGAGGCTGCGGACTGCTCGGCACTTGGCCGCGCGGGCTGGGAAGGGTTCAGATCCTGACTGGTTTGCGTTTGAGTTCCTCTTTTGGGAGCCCAGCCACTGAGTTTATTAACTAAATCATAGAGCCTTGGTGGAGCAGTGGGCTAATGCCTCCTTAAGTAACACCAGCTGCCTGCAATTAGTGCAGGTTCGCATCCCACCAGGCTCAAGGTTGACTCAGCCTTCCATCCTTCCGAGGTAGGTAAAATGAGGACCCAGATTGTTGGGGGCAATTAAGCTGACTTTGTAATAATGCCGCTTGGGGGTGTGTGAAAGCCCTAATAAGCAGGCATATACATAGAATGAAGGCTACTGCTAAGCTTGTAAGCCGCCCTGAGTCTTCGGAGAAGGGCGGGATATAAATGGAATTAAATAAAAATAAAATAGCAGAAACAAAGTAGGGCTACTGGAAACTATGCTAGAACAACATCTGCTGAGCACCGGGGCTTGAGCAGTCATGGCTGGGCTGCATTGCACCAAATGGCCACTAGATGGCAGTTTTCTAAGGTTCTTTGCTGCCATCTAATATTTTCCGGATCGTTTCCTGCCCAGGTAGGGTAGATAGATTTTTGTTTTTGGGGGGGAGGGGGGGGAGGGGAAAGGAGGAGGATGGCAGCAGTGTCAAGTATTTTGATAATGCTGTCAAACTCTTGCATGGGTAGTAGTAGTAGTAGTAGTAGTAGTAGTAGTAGTAGTTAGTAGAGCTGGACAAAGGTCTCTTTAAGTGCAGAAGTTAAAATAGTCTGGTTAAATATCAATTATTACATTTGTTTTTTTCCAATTTGCTTCTTGTTTCATGCAATTCTATGAAGAAATGGAAAATAATTGTATGTCAGTATGCCAATGATCTTTTATAAAGCTTTTGCATATATACATCTTGTATAAAGCTTTTGCAGAGCTATACATTTATTAAAGGTCATTTTTAACTCATTTAGGAAAGAAGGCCATCTGCTGACAGTGATAAGGACACCTTAAGGATTAGTTGAATTGTCCAGTAGGAACCAAAATGGTGGAGACGCTAGGCCAGATTTACTGAAAATAATATGATACGCTGATTCCTAGAATCTTCAGAGGTTGGGTCCAAAGTTGTGATTCAATCAGCTGTTAACAAGGAAATAAGTGATTGTGCAAGAGTGTGAGCATTAAATAAACTAAGAAGGATGATTTTTTGTGAATATTATTCAATTTGTATAGAGGTCCATCTCAATCAAATCCAGATTCTAGAACAGGCATGTCAAACTGCTGGCTCATGGGCCGGATACATCGCGCCAAAACCATGCCCACCCCATTGCTGCCAATGAGGAAAAAGTTGTGATACGTCACGTGACATCACAAGTTTGGCATGCCTGTTCTAGAAGAACCAACCAAAAAGTTCATACAGTAAAGGCTTTATCCTAGTCTGACCAAGATAGGAAAAAAAGCAGCCTTGATTAATAGGTACCAAGGAATATCTTGTGCATAAGATCACCTTCCCCACCCTACCTCATAATTGTTTTGGCTGACTATTCAAATCTGCAAGGTGAATTATGTGGGATGAACACAAGGGAGTAGGGAATTAGAAATTAGGATTTTTGTATTTAGGTATGTAAAAAGTATCATGTGCTTCATTTTCTATTTATGTCTTATATGTTGATTCCTTAAAAATAGACAAATTAGCAAGCCAAGAACAGTCCATCTTCTGATTCTCAGTATGGCTGCTGTTACAAAATGCGATACCGTCTGCTACAGAGAAGTTCCCTGGAGGTGGGTTCTAGCATGAGTTTGAAAGCTCGGAAGACAACACCCCTGGTCCCAGTAACCGACCTAGATTGGATCCTGCAAAATGTGATTCAAACAAATCTGGTTTATAAATCCCGCAAAGATCTCTGTTTTGTGTTGTAGAAAGGTGGCCGACTAATAATTGGTTCATACAGCCACTAGGCCCGTGGTGGCGAACCTATGGCACGCGTGCCACAGGCGGCACGCAGAGCCGTTCCCTATGGGCACACGCGGGCCATCACCCCAGAGGGACACGGGGCTGGGCTGCTCCTCTCCCCCTCTCCATGTGCACCAGTGCTCTTGCTCTCTTTCTCTGCACCGGGAGTCAGGGAGCAGCTGCAAGGGCCAGGCGGGGAGAGGGGAGAAGCCAGAAGCTGTGCAGAGAAAGAGGTGTCGAGACGAGTTCAAGGGCTGGGGAGGCAATGGGGAAAAAGATCTCTCTTGCCACGATCTCCCTTCTGCTGACGACTAGGAAGCCTGGCGGCACGGCTTGGCATAGCTATACTGGGAAACTCCAGCACCCCGGACTTGCAAGTGAGTTTTGGCGCTCCCCAGGTTTTAGTGCGGCAACGGGACGAAACTCAGCAAAGTGCTGAGTTCTCTTCGCACGGGTTTGTCGTGCCTTCATGAGAATGGCTGCTCCCCTCCGCCTTCCTGTCTCTCTTGGCTAAGGGGCGCTTAGGCATGGGCAGCTGGGGAAGGGGAGGCCCGGCTTCTCTCAGGGGGCCAAATTAAGCGCACGTTGGAAGGGAAACCTCTGAGTCGGGGGGAGCCAAAGTTAGCCCTCCAGCTTGGGAAAGGAGCTTCTTCCTTTCTGCATGGAGTGACCCCCGCCTCCTGTAGCAAAACTGCAGAGGCAAGAATCGTGGAGTTTAGGCAGTGAGTAAAATGTGCAAGATGTTTGAACGCCCTTCTTAAGATCATCGTTCCGGATGCTGGTTAGGTGGGTGGGGGCGGGCCCGGTCGGGATCCGTCTATTTAGCCCAGTGGGAGGTGTTTGCTCCCAGCGCTAACTTTGTTTGCAACCGCTTTGAGCTGGCACGCCAGAGTGTATCCAAATAAACCTGGTTTCCTTTGATTCCAACATCCTGTTTTCTGTTGGGCTTAGGTCTGTGGTTGGGACCTCTTGAGAAAAGGAATAATCTATATATCGAGGAATTCGACTTTGGAAATGGTATTGAAATACACACCCTCTGAAAACAGAAAACATTTCTGTCTCTCCCCCTCCCTCCAAAATTGGAATAAGAATACTTGATAAAAGCAAACTTTGGCGTTATTTTACTCCATTGGCCAATCAGATGCAGAGGGAAACTAAAACTGGATAAGAAACCAACGATAACTCTCCAGTCTGCGTATAGAAGGTGTAGTTTTGTATAAGGAGAAGAAAGATAAAATAAATATCACATGGATAAACCAGTACTGTAACCTCGAACTGTACTTGCAGTGTGACAGCAGTTAAGTCAGTGGTGCCACATTTCAAAGTTACAGTTAAGAGTACTCCCAGTTGCAACTGTTTTCTTGCAGGTTTGTGGAATGGCGTGGGACCCACAGGTTTTGCAAAGTGAAGAGAGGAAGTTGGTTACAGCTTATTAGGAAAGGTAAAATAGACAACCAAGAATGCTTTATTGACCATTCTTCATCCAGATTTATATCAATTGAATCTGCTAATACAGGTGTTCTGAGACACTTCTAACTTTTTTTCCTTGTCGCTTTTTGGAGTTTTGATTCTGCTTTCGTGAGAGGGCAGCATTTGGGAGGGGGTATAGCTGTCCCCTTCCTCCCCCCAAGCCATCAGCTGAGCAAGATGCCCACCTGCCCGCACTCTTCCCCCTGCCCGAGGCTTTTGTTGTCATGAGTATTTCTGTTGAGGGTTGGAGGGGATCCCCACTCCGGTCGCTAAACTTGCTTAAACCCTCTTCCTCCTCCTCCTCACCGGAGCCCCCCTCCTTTGTCTGCAGCCAGCCCCTGCCTCACCTTGCCTTGCGGCAATGGCACTCCTGCCCTGCCTCCTCCCTTGCCTCGCCTCGCCCTGCAGGACGAGCCTCCTGCCCACGGCCCCACCTGCCAGGGACCCCCTGGATCTCCCCCAACCCTGCACGGCCCCCACAGGCATCCCTTCCCAGTAGCAACATCCAGGTGACTACGCCCACCCTGGCCATGCCACCCAGTCAGCCGTGACCACCATAGCCACGTCCACCCCATGGGTCACGCCCACCTAGCACCCGGCGATACATAAGTGGGTTTTGGGTTGCAGTTTGGGCACTCTAAAAGGTTCACCATCACTGCACTAGGCTAACAAGTTTGCTTTTGCCTCAGTGTGTTATGAAAACAGCTGCTTTTTTATTGTTGCTGGTAATAACTTGGAACACCTTATGGAAAGCAGGAATACAAAAATCCACCTTGCATAGATACTTTTGCCTATTGTTCCTATTAACTTCACTACAAGTATTGCGGATTGCTGAGACAGGTACAAGAATGCGCCATTTTTGGAATGCACATTGCTCCAGTTTCTTTTTACTTATTTAATGTTATCTTAACTATAGTAATGAAGACACCTTGCCATTTCAGGGAAAAAATGAATACAATTTTTTCAAACGGCTTTAAAACGATGTTAAATGCCTTTCATTCCAAATAATTTCCTTTTAGAGAAAATTAACAGATAAAAACAAACAATTAAAAATCCCCTTAAAAAGTTCCATATGAAAACCTAGCCACTAGAAGCCAGGCAAATTTTTACACTAATCTCACATTTGCTCCCCATGCCTCTTATCTTTTTCACTCCTGGGCAGCTTGGCCTTCAAAAAAGCAAGAACAGCAACACAACTCTTTGAACTTCACATCCCAATACAAGACTTTCAGTAAGTTGGTTGCCACAATTCTCAACAGCAGGAACTGGATAGTTTCCCAGGCAGCAGCAAAATGAGAGCATGACCTACAAACACACCCTGCTGCGCTATCTCCCTTATACAATAACGTTATTGCTCTTGGTTGGCCACCTGAGACCTTGACTAATAATCCGAAAAGCAGCAAGGAGAGAGTCCAAATAATAAATGTTCGATTACAGAGGGAAATTATGTTTCCATAGCTTTCAAAAAGGCCGGAACTAATTTACACTTGAGAGAAAACTTCCTAATTACTTTCTGCTACTTGCCAGGGTATTTTGTTTATCACTCATATAATCCAGAGACATTAGCAACTAGGATAATTTGTAACTTGGCTCCCTGATGATAGAATTTAATTTGAAGGAGTAGTTTAAATGTTTTCAGAGTTTTAAATGGGCAACTTACCATCTCATGAGATCTACAGCAGAAGAGTCCTTTTAAGGGCCGGAAAAGAAATTAAAAGCATTCCTTTTCCAGTGTAAAGTTTAAGATTGTTATCAGCTTACTCGTATAATTTTAATTTAAAAAGTATTTATTTATGAACAATACCTGGATTTTTCATTCATTCACTCAAAGTGGCTATTACAAAATACAGAAATACATTTTTTTCCACCATGATTCAGTCCTTATAAAATAAATTATACCCAATAGGTTCAGACTAAAGCCTCTTATCAATCAGGATTTCAGGATTGTGCTTCCAAAATTCATTTCCAATAATATCACAATGCAAAGGAACTGGTCTATTTTTTATCCTGGTTTCTTCAATTTCCTTCTCTTCTGTTTCCTCTGTTTTAATTTTTTTCTTAATGATTTCATCTACCTAGGAACAGAAATACAAATAATATATTAATAATTGAACTTTTTAAAATCTATTCAGAATTTAATTCTTTTAGAGTTGCAGTGTTTAATGTTCTAAAGTGAACCATCACTTTCATGTGTTAGACTATCACTGTAAAATGGAAGACTTCATCTTCAAAGCATACTCATTCTACTTCATCCAGAAGAGAATGACTTTTTCAACATATTTTTGACATGCAGTGGCTAAACTGATGCATAATGTTAAGCCAGGAACGGACAACCTATAGGTAATGTGTGTGCGCACACACACAACCTTGTCTTGCAGTTTTCAAAAAAATTGCCTCATTCCCAAAACCATGCTGCCCAAATCTGACATCAAACCATTAATGACATAATGTTTAATAGGGGCAGAAGGAAATAAAAAACCTTAACATGTACTAATGAATTAATCCTATGAAAATAAAAGAATCACGTCTTGAATTCCAAGATGCCGGGTGTTGTTATAGTTTTACCTTATAGCCCCTGACTGTAGAATATAGGACAGGGGGGGAAAAGAAGTCTTGTGACCAAAAAAATCATTCCTTGGTTTTCAAGAAGACATAAAATAAGTTTTGCTTGTTTTAGGCCTGGGGAATGCAAGAAGCCATACCATGACTTAGTACTATAGCTTGCTGATTTATATACTTAATTAGATCAGCAAGATCTAATTCACATACTGTACACACTTCAACACAGTATTCAGATTCATATGCAGGGCTGGGGAATCAGTGTCCTATGTTCCATAATTGAATCCCCATCTTTCACCAGTGGCCAGATAAGCTATAGCTAATAGTACAGATAGTCCTAGAATTATGATGGCTATTGGAACCAGGATTGCCATTCTAAACAATCAATTGTAAAGCACGATGTGTGACTGCATTATTTAGTGAGGGCAATCCTAGCAGTCCTAGTTGCTGTCATAACCCCAAGATATGTGGGTTGTTAAGTGGTGGGAGTCCCAGGTAAGGAGCTCTGAGATGTATGGGAGGATCAGGGAAGCCCAGCACAGGTTATACATGAGGTGGGGGAGGGCTTGGAAGGCCCAGTGCAGGCCACACAAGACAGATTAGTGTCTGGGAGAGGTGCCGGAGACCGTAAGGGGTGGTGCCGTGGGCCAGAGCAATGTGTGACCTTCCCTGCCAAATTCCTCATTGTCTTTGCTTGTTGGAAGCTAACAAATGGCTATTGTGACTGCAGCTTCCGGCAACATGATAATGAGCCAGACACTTAAATGCCTGGATCATAATCGCATGACGTGGGGGCATCGCAATAGATGAAATTTCAGGACTGGTTGCATGTCCATACTTTTAGCACTATAGTAACAGAATGCTTACTGAACAAGTGGACGTACAGAGGGCTATCTGTAATTAGTACTGCAGATATCATTTTCCTGAATCATGTTGTATAGGTACTCAATAACAGTTCATTTAATGACCATTTGAAGTTACAATGGCCCTGAAAAAAGTGACTTATGACCGTTTTTCACTTACATGCATCCCCGTGATCACGTGATCAAAATTCAGACGCTTGGCAAGCGACTCATGACGGTTGCAGTGTCCCAGGGTCATGTGACTTTGGCAACCTTCTGACAAGCAAAGTCAATGGGAAAGCCAGATTCACTTAACAACCATGTTACTAATTTACCAACAGCAGTGATTCACTTAACAACTGTGACAAAAATGTCACATTAAGGGGGAAAATTCGCTTAACAACTGTCTCAGTTTGCAACAGAAATTTTGGGCTCAACTGTGGTCGTGAGTCAAGGACAAACTGGATGCTATGTCAAACAGGAAGAGTTTGATTAAGACAAATAGGATTGGAACTTTCCCAATCCTCTGGCATATGGAAGGGAGGGAAACTCCTCCAAAGGGGAGCACTAATGGAGATCAGACCCCATGTGTGCTGTTTCAGGAGCCCAGGCATTCCTCTCCATGCAGAGAGGAGGGGAAATCCTCTGAAGAGCTGCAGAAAAGGAAGTCAGATCCCAAAGATGTGAGCCTCATTTCTGCAGCCACCAAAGCAATTCTCTTTCGTACCTGGAGGGGAAACGAACACCTCCAGTGGGATGGAGAAAATGGACTTCAGATCCCAAAGATCCAGCTCTGTTTCTACAGCCCATTTGGAGCAGTTCTCTTCCACAGGTAGAGAAGAGCTAACCTCAGCAGGCAGCAATCTCACTCCACTTAAAGACCCAGGGTACAATATCACAAAATATGAACAGCATAATGGTGCGTACTCCAATCTAAATGTTCAGTGCTATTACACTGTGAAAGTCTCTTTTTTTAAAAAAAAACTTTTATTTCACTAAAGTGATATTTAGTGAAATGCAATGCCTATTATTTTGGGTAGATTCAACTTAATACAGTATTCTACTTTACAACTATTTTTGAAAGGATTCAGCAGTAGAGGTAAGTACATAATTTGGTTTTATGTACAGACAGATATCTGCATAGAGACTTCATAAGCCCAAATTCAATAGCAGGGATAGTTAATATGTGAAGATCCAGCTTTAAGTAAACCTCAAACTGGAATTACCACTATTTTGCTTCTGGTCCTTAGTATAAATATTTATTTATTTATAAATAAATAAAATAAATAATAAATCTGCTGGCTGGACACTATAATGGATGTCACTGGGATGACCATGGCGGGCCTGAAGGAGTCAGTGCAAGACAGAGGAGCATGGAGAGTGCTGATCCATAGAGTGGCCTAGGGTCGGACACAACTGAATGGCTGATGACAACGACAACACTTCTGGTTATCTAATATAGGAATAATTCTGCAGTAACTTCATCATACAAAAGCATGATCAACTGATGAGACAGATGTCTCTGGTAATTCAACACAGATGGACTTTGTAAAAAAAATCACTATATTATCTTAAAATATTTTGTATAATTACTTATTTAAAATATGCCTGCTATCATTTTAAAAACAAACAAGAGTGTGACTTACCTTCTTCCATATTAAAATAGTTCCTTTCCTATATATTTCAGGTTCTTTGTTGTAGTTAATGTTGAATTCTGAAAATAAAATCTCATTCTTGTCATTTGCAAGGGTTCCCTAAAAGAAAAGAAAAAAACATTTCATATGAACCTAGGAGAACTATAATAAGTTCAAATGTAATAAATGGATGTTGCTCTTTATTTAAGGGAGAGGTCCCCAACATTTTGGGCACCAGGAACTGGTTCTGTGGAGAGAGGTTTTTCTGCGGACCAGAAGGGGACATGGTTTTGTGTGCTGCCTGCATCTCACAGATGGGGCTTTGCTTGTTTGTGCAGACCGGTTGCTGGCATACCACGGCCTGGTACGTATCCATCGACCGGGGGTTGGGGACCCCTGATTTAGGGGTATTTGAACAAAAAGGAATCCACCACACTTCAAAACACACATTCTCCCCAGAAAGAAAATAAGGAAGCATAATATAGTATCTATAAGGAAGCATATAGATACTAACTGGTAAAACTTAAAACCTCATTCTTTAACAGTGACTAAGATGCCATCCATCATTATTATTAGCAGGCAAAAGGTTGGTGAAATAATGTAATACACATTTCTCCCAATTTGGTGACCTCCAAACGTGTTGATACTATAACTATCAGAATTCCATGACCGCATACATATACATATAATAATGAGGTCTAACACATCAAAAGTGTACCAGATTGGAGAGGGCAAATTTAACATTTAAAAAATTAATATTTTTATTCCATAACAAACATTTGCAAAACCAGCAATTTCAGTCTTATCTGTTTCTTCTGTGGACTCAACTTAAGGGTGTAGGTGCATATGGAAACATTTATTCTTAGCTTATAAACTGTTTGGACCATGGGTGTCAAACTCGCCGCGTCACATGATATGTCGCAATGTATCGTGACTTTTTTTCCATTGCTGGAGCCGGGGTGGGCGTGGCCTTCATATGATGCAACCGGCCTGTGGGCCGGCAGTTTGAACCCCTGGTTTAGACCTCAAAGCTGCAATTGAGAGAATATTGTTTGCCAAGCAGCAAAAAAAATGTAATGTGTCCCCATCTTCTCTTTAATAGCTATGTATACTTATGTCATTATGACATCTATTATTTTCTTCCCCTGATCTAGAGGTCAATATTTTCATTTACTTGTAATTCTGATAAACATAACATGGCTAGAGTCCTTAGTTAAAATCTCCAGTAGCACACAGTGAAATCACTGTATTTCCCTAACTATGGCTGGAAGGTAGACTGGGAATCTTCGGGCTGTTGCACTCTTGAAACACTCACATAGTTCACCCTTACACAATCAAGTTACCAGATCCCCCTTTCAGATCCAAATATTATGAAGAGAAAAAGAATTGTCCGTGAATATGCTTGTGCATAGAAGTACAAGATAAGGATGATGGCAAATGTCTGGCAAAACAATATTTTTTGATCTCCTTGCCAAGATTATAACTATAACACATGGATGAATGATCCCATCCAAGGGTCTAATCTAGGCTACATCCCACTAACATTTGCACATGGGAAATGAAATTTAGGATACTAAGACTGACAAGTAATCAAAGCTTCCTGATTGATAGGAGCTAAAGATGAGCAATGAAAAGTATGTAGTACATATATAACATTTCTTCTAACATTTTATGGTCTTAAAATTAGAAAAGTCAAGAAAAATGAATCAAATCACAGCTTTCACAAACACCGTTGTTTTTCTAGAGGAATTGAGCTTTGTGTCATTGTTTTCCTGCAACTCTTTCTTTCTTCTCTTTCTGTTTTCTTTTTTCTTATTTATTTATTTATTTCCTACCTTTATTTTACAAATAACCCAATGTGGCAAACATATCCAACACACGTTCCTCCTCCTACTTTCCCCACAACAACCACCTTATGAGGTGGGTTGGGCTGAGAGAGAGACAGTGATTGGCCCAAGGTCATCTAGCTGGCTTTCCAAGGCAGGACTTGAACTCATGGTTTCCTGCTTTCTAGGCTGGTGCCTTAGCACTAAACCAAATAATTTAGAAAAAAAAATCCTAAGGTAGATGATTCCCCTGCAAACAATTAGCATTAGCCAGAGGAAAAAGGGAACTTTCTAGTCTTTTTCTTTTAATCTAATTAATGTAATGTTAATTTATATTGCTAGTCCACGTATCATGTGCCATACAATAAATAAACAAATGAAGTGTTTTTCTTCCCCCACCCCCCGTTTTATCTGAAGATGATCGGTTGCTATACTTACATCTTTTCTAAATAGCCAGTTCTTTGTAGGCTTAACCTTCCTACCAGAAACCAAATCCAATCCATGTAGACAAGCATTCCAGCAAAAACAGCAAATGTAAAATAAAACTTGGAATACAACACAAATACATCTGTTCCAATATTAAAAATACTTTGAATGTTAATGTATATGCTTCTGGAAATAACACAAGCTAGGTACAATGTACTCTTTAGACTGAAATATTTGGAATGTTTCAAACCTTAAGTCTCTCTTGGGCTTGTACTGGAGTCAGGCCACCTTTCTGCACAAGAGTCCAAAATACCGTATTATAGAGGTTATTGATATGACCTATAGTGATACCAAGTGAAATAATCATCATTAGAGAAGAATGGAAAATGTATTAAATTTCATCTTCACAGTAATATTTACTATAAGCTTGGTTTCAGAAATGGTATTATAATTATTACAACTTAAACAGTAACATCACAGTTTCTTAAAATGTATTTTAATGCATTTGCACAGATTCGTCTTATATACAAATTGCGCCCCTTTTTGGACCAAGATGCCCTACGTACAGTCACCCACGCACTCGTTACCTCCCGTATTGATTACTGTAATGCTCTCTACATGGGGCTGCCCTTGAAGACCACCCGGAGGCTTCAGCTGGTGCAGAATGCAGCTGCACGGGTTGTGATGGGAGCTCCCCGATACTCCCATATTACACCCCTCCTGCGTGAGCTGCATTGGCTACCAGTTGCCCTCCGGGTGAGATTTAAGGTGCTGGTACTTACCTTTAAAGCCCTACATGGCTTAGGTCCGGGATACTTGCAGGACCATCTGCTGCCGGGAACAAATTCCCATCGTCCAGTACGCTCACACAGAGAAGGCCTCCTCAGGGTACCGTTAGCTAGGCAATGTCGGCTGGCGACCCCCAGGGGGAGGGCCTTCTCTGTGGGAGCGCCAACCCTATGGAATCAGCTCCCCCCTGAGCTTCGGATGGCCCAAAACCTCCAATCCTTTCGCCGCGGCCTCAAAACACACCTGTTCCACCAGGCTGACCTAGACTGACAGGCATTTTAATTAATTTATATTTAGTATTTTTAATTCATTTTTTAAATTCTCTAATTTTAATTTACTGCACTGATGTTCTCAATTTCATTTTTATCTTGATTTCTGTACTTATTATATGTTTTGTTGTTAGCCGCCCTGAGTCCTTCGGGAGATAGGGTGGGATATAAATCCCATCAATAAATAAATAAATAAATAAATAAATAAATTCCTACATTGTGCAGAGGGGTTTTTGTTTTGTTTTGTTTTGTTTACTTTCTTCAATTTATTGGGCAAAGCCATCTAGTAAGAATGCAATAACTAGAAATTTTTGGAGAAGTCCTCTCCTCAATTGCTAGATGCGATGGAAGGAAATAGAAGACATCAATGATAATCTTGAATGTCCATCAATATTAATACCCTTTGCACTTGTTGACCTGAATAATAAGGCAGCATCTGAATCATATTTCATAGAGTAATTGATTATAGCACAGCTCCATTTTTGTTGTGGAAAATATTTCTAAGTATGAATACAATGTTGAGAAAATACTTGAGTACTGTAAGGAAGGGACGCGGTGGCTCAGTGGGTTAGGACGCTGAACTTGTCGATCGGAAGGTCGGCAGTTTGGCGGGTCGAATCCTGAGTGCCGCGTAGCAGAGTGAGCGCCTGTTACTCGTCCCAGCTTCTGCCCACCTAGCAGTTCGAAAGCATGTAAAAATGCAAGTAGAAAAATAGGGACCACTACGGTGGGAAGGTAACAGTGTTCCGTGCGCCTTTGGCGTCTAGTCATGCCGGCCACATGACCACGGAGACGTCCTCGGACAAGCGCTGGCTCTTCGGCTATGAAACGGAGATGAGCACCGGTCCCTAGAGTCGGAAACGACTAGCACGCATGTGCGGGGGAACCTTTACCTTTACCTTACTGTAAGGAAGAGACACCTCTCGTCCCGCTACTTTCCATCTCTAAAGTTGTGATGATAAAAGTTGATAACTCAAGTGAATAAAATCAGGTTCCTTTAATGTTTTTTTAAAGCAGAAAAAGAGATTAAATATCTATTCTTAAAAATTACCATTCTACAACCTCCATCTCCTGCAATACTTACAATCGGCTTGTCGCCAACTGAGATAATCTTTTAGATTTTGGTCACTAGGATACAACACAACACGTCCATCAAATCCTGGTGGATACAAAAGGGGCTTGTCCTTAAAATAATCCTTCCAATAGAAAACATAGCTGGATGCAAACTTGGCGACCACAAGAGTCATTAATTTACTTGTGAACAGAAAAAAAAGGAAGAAAAAAATATAATTTTTTAATATAACCAACCCAAGAGTTAACTAGTCTATATAAAAGCAAAAATGTGTCCCTTGTTCCCGATTTTCAGAATTCTTTCTATAAATTTACAGCTTTGTAACTTATTCTCATAGTTTATGAATCCAAAATACTGGCAGCATAATTCCAAAATATGTAAGATTTCTCTACAAAGAGTAATGACTAGCTCTAGTTATCTCAAAGCATATGCCAAGTATAAAGTCCAGATCCAAAATGTTTAATTTTGTCATGTATATATTTTATGTTAGGCAGGATTGACTGTCAGTATCTATGATTCTATCACAGTAAACTTCTCATAACTGTAAAATGCAACTCTTATTTATGAATTATATATAAAGCATCTTTTAAAATGTCTTTGTCTATCATATTAAACTGATTTAATATCTTTCTACATTGTACTATAAATGAATTGTACAATTTGTTGTCAAATAAAGTGCTTCAAAAATAATGTTTGTTATACCACAAGGCTTCACTCACAGACTGAAAGTCACACAGCAGCTCATATTGCTATAAGACCTTCATGTACTAAATAAACTATAATCCAATATTGCATAATCTCTGTGCAACTGAAGTACTAATGTCAAACAATTTTGCAGTTTATTAAAGAAGAATATGAAATAAACAGGCATGAGGTCATCATCTATTTTTGGAAGATTTCATACAGTTAAGCCACTTCTAAAAGTGAAAAATGGGAATGAAAGTTAAAAAATACCTTGACAGTAACATTTAATGGCTACTTATCCATCAAATGCTAATATACACATGCAAAGATACCTGTGTGTGTTTGTGTATGTCTCCTCATCACTACATATATTGATGTTTCTAAGAATGGATATATATGGGAAAGCTGCTAGCATCATAAAATCAAAAGTAATCAAATTGTTACATTAAAGCTTGTTTTGGAAAGAGTGTCTTAACCTATTTTGGGAGGGGGAAGAAACTGTAAAAACAATTACCTTGCCCTTCTCTTAAACAAGTTGGTTTTCTTTTTGAAAACAAAGCTGTATTCATCACTTTGTCCATAGGCAAGGACAATTTCCTCCATCTCTTCCATCACTGTTTGGGCACACTTGTTCATCAAATTAAGAGCATAATCATCATTAGGTTTCTTAAAATCATGCTGGTCAGCAAAGCTTCAAAATGAAAAGCATATAATTAAAAACACTTGATTTGTCATATCTGTTTAAATAATTCTCCTGTGTTACAGATACTGAAGATTTAGTAGAGGCTATGAGAGGGGCTTTGCCCACTTAGTTGCAGCCCTACCTGGAGCAATAGACCTCAGTAACAGTCATTGCAATGTGTTTTACATGGGGCTGCTTTTGCAAGTAACCTGAAATTGGTGCAAAATGTAGTACCCTACCTGCTTGAAAATGAAAATCATGACAGCCATGTAACACTTACACTGTGGGTTCTGCGTTGGTTGCCCATAGGTTTCTGAGTGCAATTCAAACTGCTGAGTTTCACTCGTAAAGCCCTATATGCTTTGGCTTCAGGATTTTCTTTTCCATCTGGAATTAACACATTTGGTGTACGGTCTCTGACACTTCTGTCAATTGTCCACCTTGCTTAAGAAGTTAAAAGAGCAGGTGCTTGAAGACAATGTTTTTCAATTGAAACCTCTATATTATAAGCACACCTCCTCTTGATCATATCAACATCCAGCTCCTGGAAACTAGTAAAATCAGAACTTGTCCAGAGAACATTTGGAGCATGATGAATGCATGCCATCTATACAAATGCAATATATTGTTTTATTTTTTAATACACCATTGATAGTTCTTCCAAATAATAATAGAATACAATATGATAAACATTAAGCTGTGATCCATCTAATTTTACATAACCTGTTTTATTGTCATTACAAAATGGAGCCTTGGTGGAGCAGTGGGCTAATGCCTCCTTAAGTAACACCAGCTGCCTGCAATTAGTGCAGGTTCGCATCCCACCAGGCTCAAGGTTGACTCAGCCTTCCATCTTTCCGAGGTAGGTAAAATGAGGACCCAGATTGTTGGGGGCAATTAAGCTGACTTTGTAATAATGCCGCTTGGCGGGGGCCGAAAGCCCTAATAAGCAGGCATATACATAGAATGAAGGCTATTGCTAAGCGCATCGGTTTGTGCTTAAATTGTAAGCTGCCCTGAGTCTTCGGAGAAGGGCGGGATATAAATGGGATTAAAATTTAAAAAAAAAAGTTAGAAGTCATTAAAAAGCTAAACCAACGCCATTTTAGAAGAGTAGTGTTTTGCCAATAAGATATATCAATTAGAAAGTGAGAAACTATTATTAGGAAAGTAAAACTTTAAAATTCTAAAACTAGACACGTGCAAACTATTTAGCCCTGAATATAAGATAGCTCTGCACTCTTTGCAAGAGGTCAACAGCATTCAATGCTTTCACCTTGGACGCTAATATGCCTTTGACCTCTGGATAATGGCATTTGATGTTTTGACCTGAGCAAAGAACTAGAGAGAAACGATTCTTCCCAAAAATTACAAATGTAATTAAAAGAATATTTGTTAAGATTTGACTCATGCTACTATATCCAATAAAGCCCTCCTAATATCAGATGAGTTATGTATGGCAGGGGTCTTCAAACTTGGCCCTTTTATGACTTGTGGACTTCAACTCCCAGAATTCCTCAGCCAGCTTTGCTGGCTGAGGAATTCTGGGAGTTGAAGTCCACAAGTCATAAAAGGGCCAAGTTTGAAGACCCCTGATGTATGGTATTAAACATACACGCAAGCGCACAGTACCCCCCAATTCGCAGCATTCACTAAACTTGGCCACTTTCAAACGTGTGAACTTCAGTTCCCAGAATCCCCAGCAATGCCCCGTACGATCTGATGAATTCTGGGCACAAAAGTCCAATGTCTAGTAAACGGTATCCTAAAGTGAAGTCAGGGAAGCCAAACGCCCAGAGCGAAGCAGATTTCACTCTGAGCCGCCGGGGCCGCCGAGGCCTGAGCAAAATCCCGGCGTTGACTCTCTTTCTTTCCTATTGGTCGGCCGGTCGCCGGGCAACCAAGCCTGTTAAATCCACACGCTGCCGCCAATGGTTGAAGCGAGTCTTTACCGGTGGAAGCAGCGTCCGTCCAACCGTACCACGATCCAGCAGTTGGGCAAACATTTATCCTCCGCTTCGAAATCCCGGACGTATTCGAACTTGCTCTTCGCCATCGCGGCTCGGACGTAACAACGAAAGCTCGATCTGAGGCCCAAAGCGAGGGCAGCGAAGGCGCCTCCAAGCCGAGGCCGCGGCAGCATTGCCGGAAGGAGCGCTGTACGGCACCGGAAGAGACGAACTCTAATGCTGCCTCTCTATAATTCCGTTAAGATCTTCTGGAATCGCTACCGGCCCTCCTCTGCCTCTTCCGAGGCCTACGTAGAGGCGTCCGAGTAAAGACCTGAGGCTGAGCCCCGCCTTCTCGGATCGCGAGTCCCCCTCGTCCGCCACCCCACCCCCTCCATGCGCGTAGACTTGTGGTTTGTTCCGTGGGGGTGAGGAGAGAGGAGCAGAGGCGCAAACCACCTTCAGCTCGACGGCGAGGGAGCGCGAGGCCCGAACTCATCCCTCCGCAAAAAAAAAAAAAAAAGCGGGCGCCGTCGACGTAGGGTCCGTGCGCCTGTTCCTCCCTCGGTCTCCAAGGCGACCTCATTGTTACGTGGCGCCCAGGGTAGCCATGGCAACCTCCAGGCAACAGTCCAAGGAGGGAAAAGCGGGAGGCACGTGGAGGCCCACAAATTGCCAGTTCTGCCCGACGGGCGGAAGGCGCGAGGCCCTGGCGAGCCAGAGGGCGGGGTCGAGTGCGGCGCGTGCACCTTGGAGTTCGGGGGGTGGGAGGGGGAGCGGAGAACGTTTGCAAGCCAACCGCAGCAGACAAACGGGCGGTAACAGAGGACCGGGCTGAGCTCACAATCCCATAACAATCCTACTGTCAAGGCCGGGCTGCAGCATGGAAAAAGGGGCGCAGGAGGAAGCCCCAAGAGAGCAGCACCGGCTCCTGCATTCCACGGCTAGGCAGAGCGCTCCCTGCATGGACCACCTTCTCCTGCACCCTCTGCCAGACCAGGGGAGCAGGGACTCGCACCTTCTGCTGTTCCCTCCCAAGCAGGCTCCCCAGCACCATCTCCTGCACCCCCTCTCTCCCAAGCAAAGCGTTTTGCACCAGGAACAGAAGCTTCCACAGCCTGGGGAAGGGGGTGCCCTTAAAGAGCGGCAGCATATTTTGGAAGAGCAGATTTGTCTTGGCAGGCAGCTTTCCCGGCCTGTCTTTGGGACGGAAACTGGAGTCTCTGAAAAGCAAGAAGAGGAGGAAGAAAATGGGCACCAGAAAGGGTTACAACTGAAAGCAGAGGAGCGTGAGCCGGAGAACCCATTGTTCCTTATGGGAAGTAGCAACAAGAAAAAAAGGCGGGAGCCTAAAACTCTTATAAACCATCTCAACGGCAAAGATGAAAGTAGCAGCAGTGTGAAATGTGTAGGGGAAGAGCTGGAGGAAATCAAGAAAGAGGCAAAGATGAAAGAAAACTGTGATGCCAAAGTCTTGGGATCTGCAAAAGAAGGGGCCATCAAAACCGAACTGGTAGAACCTCCTGAGGAGGATTGCAAGGGGAGGGAAGAGGTGGCATCCAAACCTCAACCATCTTCCAGTGGTCTGGCTCACATTAGCAAGGATGTTAGTTTGTCTCAATCTCTGGGAACACAGCATTCTCAAGAACTGAAGATTCCTGTTACACTCCATCCAGTCCCTCCAGGGGCTAGGATCCAGTTTCAGGGACCGTCTCCATCTGAACTTATAAGAGTGACTAAAGTGCCAGTGACACAAGTACCCCTTAAAATGCAGTCCTTGCTGGAGCCCTCAGTCAAAATTGAAACTAAAGATGTTCCTCTCACAGTGCTACCTTCAGATGCAGGTATTAGAAATTAGTCAGAATTTATCAGATTGACCATAAACTGTTATACATAAACACTGGATTAGAGCTCCATTATTATTTCAAGGTGTAAGACAGTGAACCCCACTCTTCAAACTTTCTGAGTTAGCAATTCATATACAAATAGTGCATATTCCAGTGCATGAAACCTATTCACACGAATTATTATACTTCTCAAACTGTTTTACAGTTTGGTGTAGTGGTTAATGTGCTGGCCTAGAAACCAGGAGACTGATTTCTAGTTCCACTTAAGGTATAAAAGCCGGCTGGGTGGACTTGGGCCAGTCCCTCTCTGAACACAATCCCCCCCCTCACAGAATTGTTAGTAAAATAGAATAAGGAAGGAGTATTACCATATGTATGTTTGCTGCCTTATTTATCAAAATAATAAAGGTGGGATAAAATTCTGTTTAGGCTATTTTAGTATCTTTTGCCTCTGTTAAAGTATAATAGGGCTATGGGACGCTTCAAATTTGATTCCAAAAGATGCAGCTGCTTTAAAAAGCTGAAGATGTGCTGTATTTCTGCTCCCACATGTCTTTGAAATTGAATACAAAATGCTGCACAGACCTAAAATCTAACATTTATTTAGGATTTAATTTCATAGAGTAAAACCTATATTACTAATTCATAAAACCTTATGTTACAATAAAAGAGTTAGGCTTTTAATTATCAAATTTTTATAGCTGCCCATATCTCAAATGTGATTCTGGGCACTGTACAATAAAACCAGAATGATAAAACACCTGAAATAACAAAAACAATAAATCAGGGGTTCCCAATCCTTGGGCTGCAGCCCACTACCAGGCTGCAGCTTGTTTGTAAGGCTAACCCTATGTAGAATGCATTATAGTGGTCTGGGTGGGAAAGGTGACCAGACCACAGATAATTGTCATCAAGGAAATGGTACAATTAGCAGATAATTGAAATTAATTTTATTTCTATCTTACGAAGAGTTACAATAAGCCACTACTCCATTTTATTCTCACAATCCCATAAAATAAATTAGGTTGAACAAGGGGGAGGTAATGGGCCATTCAGTGAATGGCATAGTTGAATATGAATGAGTTCATTCTGTTGGAAGTCTCACATTCTAACATCTGTATAAATCTGCTGGTTTGGTATCAAAAGGCAGAGGTTTTATTGTTCCCCTAAGGCAGGGGTAGGCAACCTTGGCTCTTTTATGACTTGTGGACTTCAACTCCCAGAATTCCTGAGCCAGCATGGCTCAGCTTGGAAACTTCTCCCTTTCCCCTCAGCGTGGCTGGCTCAGGAATTCTGGGAGTTGAAGTCCACGAGTCATAAAAGAGCCAAGGTTGCCTACCCGAGCCCTAAGGTATCTATGCAATTTTGTTGCTTAAAAATAAATTAGTCTATGTCAACTGAATTTGGCCAGATCGCTAATAAAATGCCTTGTCAAATGACACATAGACGGATTCCTCAATTATTTCATACGATGATGGAAATAGTGATGAAGTTAAAACCAATCTTGTGAATTATATTTCATGGTCAATGAGAAAGAAGAAAACTATTTCCTGTCCTCAGCTTTATGTTTTCTTTTTGGGGGATACGAAGTGTTTATCATAGCTTAGCAGCCGTCAAAATATTCAGTCTTCCAACGCTAAACCCATTTATTTATACTATATATGATTCTATATATAAAGAGAGATTCAGATAATTAAATGTTGGTTACTTTGCTATTGGTAGTAATTTCTTGAAGGCGATTCCACAGCCCATAGATGTTAATAGGATTCAATAAATATGGTTAAGGTTAGAATTTCACAGCAGCTATATCCATTCCACAAGTGTATTGCAGTATAACATGAGCAAGAGAAATCAAGATAGGGCTATGTAAATATAAATGGACTCTGTCCTATTGAGTTAGAGAACAAAGAGGAAAAATATCTCCTGTTTGTAATATTGCGAGGCAGTATTTTCCTAAATGAAATCCTGAGTGCAAACATTTATTTTCATTCTTACTTGTATGTGAAAAGTTAAACATTGAAACTTAACATGGCCCATCACAAAAAACGAACAGCTTTCCTGAAGCTGTAAAGAATAACTGGCTGCCGTTGAAAGGGATTCAGTATTAGGAATTTTACATTAATCTTCCTGGATCTTTTTTAGGCTCAAACACCACAAATGTAATTAAAATTAAAATGTAATTATTTTATTAGCAAGTAGTCACTTGAAAATATTTTTAAAAATTTATCAAGTTACTCTATTTGGGGAAGATATATTTATAAGAAAAACATTTTTTTTATCTCAGTGGTAGAATATGTCTGTTTTATATGCCAAAGATCCATTTCTTGCAATTTTATGTGGGAAAGTCTGCTACCTGAATTTCTGAAGCATCATCTGCTATTCAGTATAGCTAGATAATATAATATTAGAAAAAAATGGGTCATTATAAAGCATTATGTTGTACTATTACAATGAAAGAAATAAGGCTGAAATATTACTAATTTTTCTTTCAGTGTATTTTAATGTGGAAGGTGTTATATAAAGAACACTTTTACTTGAACTTTTTTGTACTGTGTTTTGCTGGAAACTGAAAATTAGATACTTGTTCCAGTGTAAGGCTATAAAAATAATTTCAAGTACTATCAGAATAAGTGGGTTACTGGAAACATGCGTCTTGAAGAGGACATTATGTATTCTGTATGAATGTAAAATTATTCTCTTTTAATATTTAAGTATTCCAAAAGATATTGGTGTTATGGCCAAATCATTGAAAAGTTACTGGTATGTTGCAATAATGAAAAAAAAATAAATCCACTGAATTAGAAGCAGATCTGGCTTCCAGACAGAAGGTTTCTTATGTTTGTGCAAGGTTTGTGATCATAATTAAAATATGATCTAAAAGTCTAAAACAGGTTAGAAACAATGTTATATAGCTGTTTATCTCAACAGTCTTACCACAACATTAGAAAAGATGCAGAACAAAAATTCTGAACTGGAACATAAAAGGGTTGGAGTTTTCAATTAAGAAAAAAAGAATTGAAACTCTATAAATTGATAGTATACAATTTCATGATATGTATAAATGGATAAAGAGATGCTAAATGGGATCCTACTAGCTAGCCTATTGAGGAATTGCAAACATTTGAATTCAGGTGTCTCTTAGTGCACTATAACACTTCCCTTATCTTGCAGGAGCTTTCCAAGTGATTGGCAGTTACATTTAAGAAGATGAAAGACACTCCTTCACCTAGGACTTATTGAAAATTTGGAATTTGTTTTCATGAGATACAATGTTGTTGGCTAGTTTAGAAGGGAACTGGCAGATTCTTAGATTGTAAATTTAGTGACAGATGTGATACTTAAATTGGATTTCAAGGAGTTGATCGTTTAATAGAGATGGGATCCAAGAAACCGGGCGCTGGGCATTTGAGAAGAAATGTTTGTCAAGATGCCCAGTTAACAAGCCTCCGGCCAGAATGCTATTCATCTGGTGACAACATAGTTATTTGGAAATGTATCCCACTGATTTCAATGGAACTTGCTCCCAGAAAGAAGCCTGGTCCATATAACATAATATGATTTGTTTTAGTGTTGATTTAGCTTATTTGTTTTATTCTATTTATATGGCTGTCCATCTTGCTACCACATATCTGGCCAGCTAGCATAGCTTAAAACACCAGTGCAGTAACTGCCTCATTAGCAAAAGACATAAAGTAAAAAAAGCATAAAATAGCAACCAAGAGCAGACCATGCTACAATAGATTAACAAGACCTTACAGACCTAATTATCATGACCTCCATGCCCGGGAAACAGCCAGGTCTTAAAAGTTTTCCAAAAAGCAAGCAGGGTTAGGGCCATCTGAATCTTGAGTGTGCAAGCTGTCTGAAGAGCAGGTGATGTTACAGAAAAAGCTGTTTTCCTGGACCCTACACAATGACATCCTTTGGTTGATGGCATCTGGGTTATGGTATGATTTTTAGGCTGTTGTTTAAGATACAATGTGTTTTCTGAGCCTAACCAACTGGCTTGTTCAACAAGTCATGGTGTAGCATAACGTTAAGCCATTAGGGCTATGTAGTATATATGTTTTTATATTCTGATTCAATATACATTTGTAGCCATGGCTGCTTTAAGTCTTAGGTAAACTCAATTTAGAAACCAAACATTCAAGGTTAGAGTCTTATCAAAGGGCACATAGGGTACACTCTTAAACACAGTGGACACAGACTTAATTCTGACAAATCATGGATAAACGTGTTGTGTTGATGTAATTATAATAGTAAATTTCGAGGGCAATTTACAGAGGGAAACATGGGATATTTAATCTCTCTTTTGTAGAATTGGAACCTTATACAAGAGCATAGAACAGATGTGCTTTTGTTTGTTATGGCATATAGTTACTTAGTGTTTAGTTAGGTTCAAGAAATTTAGGTAGAAATTCACCTAGTGAATTTCTAATCCCTATGGCATCTTACAAACTGATCCTGACAACTTCACTCAGTTTCAAGTATAGTTTGCCCTGTGACAAAGTGGAAATCAAAGTTACGCAAAACTGGTAGAAAATCTGCTTGTTATTTACATAGTTGCTAACGTTTAGCATGCTGCATGTAGAGAAAGAATTAATTGTAAAATCCAGTGGACTTGTATAACAGTTTTTTTCCTCTTTTATATTTCCAACAACTCCTTAGAGGAGGTCCCCAGTCTAAAGTATCATTGCAGAGCCTGAAGATGAATAAAGGCTCCAGGAGGAATCATACTCCTACCTCTTCCATATGCAGTAGAAAAGTAAATTACACAATCCTGACTGTCCTATATCAGCTTATAATTTCACTTTACAATAAGATCATATTACACTTGCCTATAATGGCCCTGTATTAGTCACCAAAATCCATAATCTACAGCCAGATGTAATAATCATAATATTTAGAATTGGGGTGTGTTTGTGCCTAGATCTTTGCAATTGTTGCCAGAATTAAGCAGTGTTTGCTGTCCTTTCATGCTAAATTTTATACATTTCAGCAAATGAGGTAGAGAAAAATCATTTTATTATTATTGCTACGATCATACTTCAATGCCCACAGAATACCGCAGAATTAGCAGTATATTCCACCAATCCCTATATTACCTAAACATTAATATTACTTTATCGTAGGGATACCAGATACTCCGTTCAGCAAAGATAGAGATGGCCATGTCAAGCGTCCTATGAATGCATTTATGGTATGGGCAAGAATTCATCGGCCAGCCTTAGCCAAAGCTAACCCTGCTGCTAATAATGCCGAGATCAGTGTCCAGCTTGGATTGGAATGGAACAAGCTCACTGAAGAACAAAAGAAACCTTATTATGATGAAGCTCAGAAGATAAAAGAAAAACACAGAGAAGAATTTCCTGGTACTAGAGAGAGAATTATTTATACATTTTTAATATCTGATCGCCATTAGGTAATCCACAGGTTCATGCATGGAAAGATGGTGTTTAAATATAATCATTCAGGAAACAGAATCCTGGAAGGACAGTGCAGATGAAAAAAACGTAGTATGTTTAAATAATGAAGCAAATTCCTTACTTGTTTTTTTCCCTGACTTACGTATCTTCTCCCAAAGACATACAAGTAGCCAAATGAATGGTGACATTATGCCACCACACATGTAGATCAATCATCTGTATATTAGTATGAGCACTAAGGTTTTCCCATTTTGTCAAGTGGGACATACAGTATTTAGGATATGGAAATAATTATTATTTATTAAACTGGCAGACTCTCAGTGACTCTGGGCAGTCCATAACAATGAAACAAAGAAAGCTGCAACTTTTCTCTCATCTGTCTTCTGAATGTGCATTTCCACTGATTTATGTAAACTTTGTTAATTATTTGAAATGGGGAAAAATAGTTTATTCAACAAAAGGCATATGTTAATATTAATTTCCCCAATTATAATAATGCTCATAATTTCTGCTTGTGTTCCTGTTTTAAACTCATTGCATGTTTTTGTGTTATTCCCAGTGAAATACAATTTAGATAATGTAATAATTTCCAAGGCTTTGATTTTAAATACACATTTAAAAAATAATCTGATGCTAAATTCTGTAATATTAAAGCAAATATAATGAATAATAGAATAATAAATGCATTATTTTTATTTAGTATTAGCAGAAATAATAGTGTTTTATTTAACAAAGTTGGTATTCAGTCTTGATTGTAAGGTTATGCCACAATCAGATGATAATATTGATAGCTTGAATACCAATTGGGAAAAGTGATTAAAGACACTGAGCATGAGTAATAATCTTGCACAAAGCAACTGGATGACTGGGGCAGTCATTTCCTTTCAACCCTAAGAAGAAGGCAAAGACAAACCACTTCTGAAAAATGTTGCCAAGTAATTGTGGGGGCTTATCCTTGTAATCGCCAGGATTCCATATTGACTCTAATGTTTGTATATAACTCAAACCAAAGTCCATGATAGTGAGAGGTATTACAAATAGAAAGAAACAGTATTTCTCTTTCCCTTCGAGAGATTGTAAGCTTCCTATTCATACTATACATATACGTGTGTTCTTTTGCAAGTATGATTTTCTGAGTTTACTACAGAAAATATGTTATTCTTAATAATGCATAGCTTCGTTAAGTAAGAATTTTCAAAAGGAACTCTATCTTTCAGCTGGCGTACTCTCTAACATTTCTGCAGGTTGGGTTTACCAGCCAAGGCCTGGCAAAAGGAAGAGGTTTCCATTGACTGTCTCCACTGTATTCTCGGGTACAACTCAGAACATCATAGCTACAAGTCCAATGACGGCCTCTACTGTCTTTACTGGGACTTCTCAGAGTATTATCAATACAAATCCAACTACCATTTACCCTTTCCGATCACCTACCTACTCTGTGGTTATACCCAACGTACAGAACAGCATTGGACATCCAGTCTGTAAGTTGATTTTGATTGTTTATATCATGGGTGTCAAACTCGCTGCGTCACGTGATGTGTCGCGACATATCACAACTCTTTTTGCATTTCCAGAGCTGGGGTGGGTGCGGCCTCCGCATGATGCAACCGGCCCACGGGCCGGCAGTTTGACCCCCCTGGTTTATATGAATTCTTTAAACTGGCTTGAAAGAGCAGTCAAAGAGGCTATCTATGTTAAAATTGAACAGCCCTCCCTCAACAGAGGGGAAGGGATAGGACACAACTTATCTCTTGATTACAGTGCAGCCCTTTCAACAGTCCCAAGTCAGTTCCACAGTCATTGGCACTCTGATTTGGGTGACTTGGAGGACCCAGATTAACAGCCAGGTGGTGTAATGACCATCATAGCTGATTGCAAACAATATAAATCCTTTCCATTGCCCACCAGTTAGTTAGAACTGAAGAGACTTCTTGGGTGAGAAGTGAAATGTCTTGGGGAAAAAATCAAGACAGTCCAATTGCCTTTTTGAAAGCACCTTTGGAATAAGAATTTTAATTCCTATAAGCACATTCATAGCACAAGCACATTTTGTAGAAATCTTTAAACTAGCAAGTAAATACTGCACATATATTTAGACATTTTCAGCAAGTTAAATAAGCTGATAAAGTATAACCATACTTTTATAACCATTTTTTCCAAATTTGTAAATTTGATTCTTATTAAGTAATTAGTTAATTCACCTGGTGAGACTTAAATAGTATCAAATTTCTTTGCCACTAGCCTGGAATTGAAACAATCTAATGAACAAATTTCTCAGAACTCCCAAGACAAGAATTCCACAAAGAACATTATTTTCAAATGAAACACACATAAGCAGTTTCTGACAACACCACTCTGATCTGTTTTTTCACACTTTTATAATAAATTGAATCAGAAATGTGCTTCTTTTGTAAAAGCTGGTATTGTGTTATGGCAGCTGACTCAAGTGAAACTGATTCTTCCAAATAAGAAACTCAGAATCTTTCTTAGTTACACATATTAAGATTAAGGGAATAGGGTGACAAGAATTTCTCCAAATGCACAGTTTCCAGTTTATCCCCCAATGCATTACGTTGGAGAGTTTCTTAGTTGTTTTTTTTTTGTAATAGTTCTGTTGTACACAATTGAGGAGACAGTTCTTTCCGTAAAAGGGAAGTTCGCAGGTAGTTGTCTCCTAAATACAGACCTAAATACAGGCTTTTATTAACAAATTTGAAAGATAGCCTAAATATCTCTGGATATTAAGATGACAGATACAGTACTAATTTATTTATTTATTCATTTGATAAATAGAGAGCCAGTTTGGTGAGAGGTTAAGGTACTGGTCTAGAAACCAGGAGACTGTGAGTTCTAGTCCCCACCTTAGGGAGGGAAACTGGCTGGTAACCTTGGGCCTATCCCTTAGTCCAGACATGTCAAACACAAGGCCCGGGGGCCGGATCCGGCCCACCAAGTGGTTTCATGCGGCCCGCGAAGCCATCCTGGAAACAGTGAAGGAACGGGCCCCGCTGCCTTGGCCCTGGCCCAGAGACCCTCCTTCTGCCAGAGACCCTCAGATCTGTCCCACTCCTGTCCAGGCCCCCATAGGCACCCTTGATGCGAATGATGTAGAGCTGGCCACGCCCACCCAGTAGGCCATATGCACTCTAGCCACGCCCACCCAGTAGGCCACGCCCACCCTGGCCACACCCACCCGGCCCCCTGAGGGCAACCGCAATGCTGATGCGGCCCTCAATGAAATTGAGTTTGACACCCCTGCCTTAGTCTAACTCACCACACAGGGTTGTTGTGGGGAAAAGAGGAGGAGGAAGGAGTATTAGGAATGTTTGCCGCCTTGAGTTACATATATACATTAATAAAGGTGAGATAAAAATCAAATCAATAAACCATGCATGACTCTGAACAGCATACAAAGTTAAAAGCACAAAAACAATACTACAAAATAACAAAACCATAACAAAAATAATGAGAAAAAAACTTAAAACAATATCAATATTTAAAAAGCAAAACAAAGATCTATAATCTGTGGAAGAGTGTGCTCAATTTTCCTCGCAATACAGTCTCCATATCCCATGTTTTCAGATTCCCAGGCCAGATGGCAAAACCATTTGTTCAGGCCCTTTTAGACAGCCGGCCCTGTTGGGGCCAATCTGATATCAAAAGGAATAATATTCCCAAAGTTAGGTGTTTAGCAGATAAACTTTTCCTCCTTGGTCCCATTAGATGCCATTCCTTCCTGGACAGGATTCTTCACAGGCCTTTCCTACTAGATCTGTTGGTTAGGTATGGTTAGAGAGAGGTGTCCTTCAAATCACCTAGGCCCATGCCTTTTTATATTAAAAAAAATCTTTTATTGTTGATAATAGTGATGAGTTTCCTAAAATAGAAGGAGTTTGAGTTTTCAGATTGTAAAAGTCAGATTGTAAAAATTTAAGAAATTATAATATTTCTTTATCTGTTTATCAAAGTATAATGGCATAGTATAATTTTTATAAAGCATAGATTATAATATAGTCCTGCACATACTAATTACACATGTTTTTCACTCATAGTATAATTATAATTTGTAGGCAAATGTTTTGTAGTAAAAGAAAATAAACTTTAAATAAGAAAATACTATTAATTTGAGTTTCTCAGTTATAACTGATCATTTTCCTTCTCCAAAGGTGAAGCCGCTTCTACTATCCAGCTGCCAGCTCCTTCTGCTCAGCATCCAGGCCCCATTACACTGTTCCAGCCAAGTGTAGGAAACACAACACCATTAGCTGCCTCAACTGCAAACCTGCCAATTCGGCCAGTCCTTCAGCCTCAACGATTTGCTGCACCTTCCCCTACAGAAGCTCATCGTGTATCTTCAGGAACAAATTGCTCTATAAAGAGACCCACCCAGATTTCTATTGAAAGCTCAAGCAGGACCCCAAACAATACAAGCACTACTCACCCTAGATACAGTGTCTCAAACAGCCAACCCCCCAAGGAATACTCAGGTGTTTCTTCATGTTCTAGAAATGGACCCATTCCTCAGGCACCACCTATCCCTCATCCACATGTCTATCAGCCTCCTCCCATTGGTCATCCAGCAACTCTCTTTGGAGCTCCTTCTCGATTTTCATTTCACCATCCTTACTTTTTACCAGGGCCTCATTATTTCCCATCAAGGTAATGCAACTACATACTTGCATTCTGGAATATGTAGTTAGATATATTATGCCAAGGTGTTTTTTTTTAATTTTTATTTTTTTTACCGCCCTTCTCCGAAGACTCAGGGCGGCTTACAATTTAAGCACAAATCAATGTGCTTAGCAATAGCTTTCATTCTATGTATATGCCTGCTTATTAGGGCTTTCGCCCCCCCCAAGCGGCATTATTACAAAGTCAGCTTATTGCCCCCAACAATCTGGGTCCTCATTTTACCTACCTCGGAAGGATGGAAGGCTGAGTCAACCTTGAGCCTGGTGGGATGCGAACCTGCACTAATTGCAGGCAGCTGGTGTTACTTAAGGAGGCATTAGCCCACTGCTCCACCAAGGCTCCTTTGCAGTTACTGTTAGCAAAAGTGCAATAATATTAGATAATTTTCCTTCCGTTTTCCCTTTCATTTAGAACTTCCATACGTTTCATTCTACTGAAATTATTTTTATCCAATTTTCCCATCCCCATAGAGGCCTTCAAAGATTTTTCTCCCATGTCCAATCTTTTAAACCTGTCTAGTACATTATTGTCTCTTTTTAAGAGTTTAATTTATTAGTAAATGTGAAACAGGACCTTTTTAAGTAGAAAAAACAAGTCAGAATCATCATACTCATCAAATTATTAAAATAAATCTTTCCAAGATACAGTCTGAATGTTTGGGGGTCTACACATCAGTTTTTGATTAGAGACCTCAAACTCCAATGACTTAGTCTCTGACTTCCAGCGTTGATTTTTCTTAAGTTAGATATAAGCTCATTACAATCTGGACATGTGTATATTTTTTGACCTGAAGCCAATCTCTTCCTTGAAGAGAAAGATGATGATGATGATGATGATAATGATACCCTGATATATATCAATCAGTCAAGGTGACAAACATACCAAATACTCCTGCCTCCCATTTTCTTCACAACAAATACCTGCTAAGGTAGATTGGGCTGAGAAAGAGTGACTGGCCCAAAGTCATCCAGCTGGCTTTCATGCCTAAGGGAGGCCTAGAACTCACAGTCTCCTGGGTTCTAGGCAATACTTCATGATACCAAGCTGGCTGAGTTTTTAGTTCTCTTGTATAATCACTTCTATGCTGAAGTCACCCATCTAGCTAAGTATATGGTAAATACACCACAGATTGTTCAATAACCTATAGGGGTTTGCACAAGACAGTAAACCATAAAACATGTTTTACGTATAATGTCTGAATTTACACAACACACTGAAACAGAATAAAATATACCTTAGATTTATGTGAACTTCCCCTTAAGTCAATCTTTCCTTGGTAGACTACTACTAATTTTTTAACCTTCCACAAGGGTCTACTGAACAGTGTGATATGGAAAGTACCCATTAAGAAAACGAGAAAAGAGCAAAGTACTCTAATTTTAGTTAGTTAGCTATGCGCTTATTCTGGAAAAGAATATCCTTATAAATGTCCTGTTAATTTCACTCTGGGGCTGCTGTAGTGCATATTGTGTAGAGCATTCACAATCTCAACAGGTATTATAAATTGGGACAGGATAGGGCAGAAACAACATTAAGTAAAATTTATTCCAAGACAAGTTTGACTCCTGGTAACTTCATTAATTTATTCATCTAGGATTTTTTTTATTCCCCAGTTTAACTATCACCTCTGTTATCCCATCCAATCTAATCAGTATGCTCTTGCCAAGCCTATACAAGACTGCCCAGATACTGTTAATTTGTTGAGAAAAACCTTCACTTACATTAAATGCAAAGGAGGACTTTTAAAAACAAAATTCTGTTTAGCTTGTATGGCTTGATGTAAGAGTGATTTTGTTTACTGGATCAATCACCTGTCTTGTTAGTATTTAGACAAGAGCCTCAAGGCAAAAATAACTGCTAGTGAAGATAAACATTATAGCAATAGTGCTGAGTCTTACAGTATATTTTATTTATTTTATTTAGAAAATTTGTATTGCTGCCTACTTGCACATGGCGACTCAAGGCGGCTTACATAAATAGAAAAACACCCTATATATACTGCTCCACAGTGCTTTACAACACTCTGAACAGTTTACATCAGCATTTTGCCCCCAACAATCTGGTTCTGCATTTTACCAGCCTTGGAAGGATAGAAGGCTGCGACAATATTGAGCCCTATCAGGATCAATCTTTTGGCTGTGGGCAGAATTAGCCTGCAATACTGCATTCCAACCATTGTGCCACCAGGGCTCATTATAAAAGCCCAACATTTTGAACTGGCATCAGAGATGAACTTAGGTTGTTACAATATAGAGCAGTTGAAGGGAAATGAAATGAAAAATATAAGACAGTGATTATCTTATTGTTAACCATAAAGATCTAGAACTACATGAGGTCTCTTATTCAATGCCCAGGAAGCTATTTGATCAACAGCAAATTTTCTGTAAATTGCTAAACGTAATTAATCACAATATCTCACCTATTTAATTTGCTTCTGATATCTCTTATTTACATGTTCCTTGTACCCATTCAAATCTTGTATTTCTGTATGTGAGTGTATATGTGTTTATGATGGAAATGCTTCAAATTCAAAAGTGCTATTTCAATTTTGAAACAATTTGCACACTATTCAATCTATCTAGCCAGCCAGCCAAATTATCAGGAGCTTGAGTTGAAGGTGAATAGAGATACATACCCAGATATACATGCATACACAAAGCCACGTGCATATACTTGTTAACATTTCATGTAAACAATAAAGCAGACTATATGGCATTTCTCATCACCACAGAATTTTTTAATTGCCTTTTAATTATTATTTAACCCTTTCTATGTAAATTGAGGATGCTGTTAGAGTGTTTATTGCTTTGTTTATTTTATGTCACCTTAAAGCATTTTGTTATTTTGGGATGAATGCTATACTGTATATTCATTACTTAAATCAGCTTTTATTAAAACTTGGGTTAAGTGACTGAATTTACCTACCTATGGATTGATTTCTATACTGTAGGACTGCCTAGTCAATATTCTAATTTCTGTGTCTAGACCTTGTGGCAAAAACCTTAGATGCAGCTATAGATCAGTTCCAAAAGTTGTTACAGAACTGTGAATTTAAATGTGATCAGAAAAATGCTAAATATGTGGGGAATAACTATACCTTTTATTAAATATACAAATTAAATAATAAATTAACAGAATTGAAATTAAATGAATTTTTTTTATCCTGCTGCAGACTGTTCCTTTGGTCACCTGGCCTTTTATTAAAAAGTCAAATACATTTTTCAGCCTGAAAGAGAATTTACCTTTCTATTAGTTTAACTCAAGGCTTAAATAAAGATCTGCTATGTAGGTAGTCCTCAGCGTATGACTACAGTTGAGTCCAAAATTTCTAGTGCTAAGTAAGGCAATTGTTTGAGTTTTGCCCCATTTTATGACCATTTTTGCCACAGTTGTTAAGCAGGTCACTGCCATTGTTAAATGAATCGTGGTTCTTAAGCAAATCTGTCTTCCCCCATTGATTTTACTTGTTGGAAATCAGCTGGGAAGGTTACAGATGGTAATCACATGACCTCAGGGCAGTACAAGTGTCCTAAATCATTTGCCAAGTGCCTGAATTTTGATCACATGACCATGGGGATGCTGCAATGTCATAAGTGTGAAAACTGGTCATAAGTCTCTCTTTTTCCAGTGCCACCGTAACTTTGAACAGTGACTAAACAAATGGTTGTAAGTCAAGAAGTACCTGTATGTGTTAGTAGTGACATATCAGTCCTATGACAAAGCAACTGAAGTAACCTATTTTTCTTTGTTTTGATACAGCACATGTCCATATAGCCGTCCTCCTTTTGGTTATGGGAATTTCCCCAGCTCCATGCCTGAGTGCCTTGGCTTTTATGAAGACCAGTATCAAAAGCACGAGGCCATGTTTTCTGCCCTGAACAGAGACTACCCATTCAGAGAATATCCTGATGAACACACACATAGCGAAGACTCCCGCAGCTGTGAGAGCTTGGAAGGGACATCCTATTACAGCAGCCACAGTCAGACTGAAGAGGAGTATTTAAACCCTATGCCACCGTTGGACATTGGGGCCCTTGAAAATGTTTTTACAGCCACCCCTTCCACCCCTTCTAGTGTACAGCAAGTTAATGTGACTGATAGTGATGATGAGGAAGAAGGAAAGGTGTTGAGAGATTTGTAATTTTTCAGATCAAATCTAGCATACTTTTTAAAACGTGAAATAAAACATGTTCCTCATATAACACTATTTTAGTGAGTGTTATCTAGAAGGCATAGTAAATCTAGGTTGTTCCAAAGTTTTTATGACACATGGGAGAGTTCCTGAACCAATCTATCGTCACAGGTACTGTATATTTTTATATTAATTTTGCATACTCTGCTGATCAAGGCAGCTCTTAAGATGGTGAAGACTTTTTTATTTAGTTATCTTGCCTTGTAGCTGAATGCTATGGGTAATGTTTCCAGAGACCATGTGAATAGTGTACCTTATTGATTCTACATTCAGCTAAACTGATTTGTCAACATTGTGCATTTGAAAAAGTCCATTGAAGAAGTTTGATAATTAATGAAATCAGGGCATTGCCCTGTATTCCTTGTGTTACGCAGTGCTAGAAGCAACATAATTGTGTGCAACTTGCCACAATTTTTAAAATCTGCTCTTGAGCAAATACAGACCTTAATTTAAATAGAATCATATTATTTATGATGGGAAACTTCATTTTCCTGTTTCAGTCTCTGCTCCTTGATGGCATGGTGAGATTTTAATTTCTATCAAGATAAAAAAATGTATTTATTTCTCTGCTGTGTCCATGGTGTACACATACTTTGTTACACATAAGTCAGAGTTGTCAGATTTTAAAAATCTGGCCTGTGGTAAAAGTTATTTTTAAAAAAGCAACTACAGTTGTTCCAGAATCTAATCTATATTTATGCAAAAATTGCTATATAATTATCTGAAAACTGCAGCCCCATTTATGGATTAACTTATTCCTCTGCAAGAACAATTCATCTTTTAGCATCCATATAAATGGAACAGTTACATAATTCTAAGAATAAGACTCAATCTAGCTGTCAGTTGAATACAAGAAGGTTATGATTCTTTACCAGAATATAAATAACAACATTGCAAACAACGCATTTTAAAATGTAGTGCATCAAAAGTAGTTGTAAAGAAAACATTACTAAGCTATTTGTTCATGTTACAAACCAATTTTATAGCTACACTTTTCTTTCTGTTTTGGGGAAAGGGGCTGATAGTATAGATGTTCCATTTTTGTTATGTTAAAATAAAATCGCATGAACTGTATGTTGTTACCTCTCTATATTGTGACAAACAATGAATTATGACCCTTGCTTGTATGTACATGATAAGGTCAAATGTGGTTATCAATTTTTTATATTCCGTGGAGGGATTTGTTTTAACGATAATCATACAAAGGGTGTGCTATTATCAGTAACTATTGTAAGCTAATTGAAAATGTTAATCCTGTTCATAACATTTTATTTAAATTGTAAATTTTCTTATCATACGTGTTAAGAGATAATAGCCTTAATTAGATAGAAATTTTTTTAAAAAGGATGAAAAGGAAACTATGCTTGATTGGTAATTTTTGCTAACAATCATAGTACTTTTGCATCAGCACTAATATACAGTACTGATGTGGTTTAGAATACCTGATATATTCTAAACGTATATTTCAAATATACGTGAAAGTTGTCTTCAAGAATTCTTGTGAGCAAATGAGCTATGGTTCCCCCCACCCCCCAAAAAAGACTGCGCAATCCCATCTAACACAGTGTATACAATTTTTCTTTTTTTCCCCTTTACAATATGTAAATAGCACAAAATAAGTTGAGCAGCACTAAAAGAAGGACAGGTAAGCAGACACCAGGCTAAATCCTGAACATCCTAAGAAAAACATATAAACTAGAAGAATTGGCGTAAGCCAGCTCTTCCCAAGCTACAGTTCTCTTGATTTGTTAGATTATAACTCCCAGAAAGGCACCGTATGCAATGCAGCATCATTTTATTATTATTCACCAATCCAAGAATTAACCATAGTATTCTGGTTCAAACGAGTCCCATTTCATTTCATTAAAATTATGACATTCCCCAGACAATGAAAAAAGATCAGAAATAATTTTGTGATAACAAAAAGGAAAAAGACAAACCTCACGTTAAACGTTTTAAGTGATAAAAATGCCATTATTTTAAAAAAAAATCAGCTGTAGCATACTGTATATAACATTTTGCTTGCCCAATATAGTGCTATTCCAGGGCAAAGAAAAATCGATATATTAATTTATAATTTTGTATGCAGCTTTTTATCTGACAGAATGGTAAACTCTGCAATATGAAGAATAAATTGCTGACTCTTGAAACCAGAAATTAAAGACTAATCTCATGGAGACATTCCTCTATGGTGGAGACCAATGATTTTGTCATATCTGGGATAAACCTCAAAGCAAAATCTGCTTATTAACATAAAACCTCAAGCTTTTTGTGGTAGTATAAGGGAAAAAGTTTGCCCATTTTCTTTCATGTGTACAAAAAATGTAAGCAAACAAATATTCAGGGTGCTGATTCTAAAAACAAACATTTGGCAACTCTGTTTATAAAACAACAAACCTACTACATTTTATCTTGCATAATTGGGCACAAGTCACAAACAAAATTTTAATGCAATTCCTGTTTAGAATAAGTTTTGTTTTATGCAGGCATCCACAAAGAAAAGAGGAAGAATGGCATTAATTCTTTACAGAAGATGGCTGACTGTGCGATGAATAATAATGATGATGATGATGATGATGATAATGATGATGATGATGTTGGAAGGGACCTTGGTCCAGCACCCTGCTCAGGCAGGAAACCCCTTACCATTTCAGACAAATGACTGTCCAGTCTCTTCTTAAATTTCAGCAAGATGCAGAGGTCTTCTACTAACTGTCTCTACATACCGGTATATTGTCTTGAGTGATCAATAGGTTTAATAGGTACAAAAGGCTGGCGCACGCAAAGTTGAATTATAATAGCACTACAATTTTCAAAAGCTATTACACCAATTCATAACTCTCATCACTTCATGAAGGTCTTTAAATTCATAGTGCCTTGTAAGTATATCTGTTATTATCTTTCCTGTGGGGTAGTAATCAGCTCATCAATCCCTTTCAGCTATGCATCTCATCCAGAATAGTAATTGACACCAATGTGCTTTACACAGTAATTTTCTATGATTTGGAAATTGGACTGCCAACTTTTATTGTCCTCATGCATAATTGTGGGACTAATTTATGCATCCAGATTAATTATCTTCAGGTATGTAGTCTGCTTCTGTGGATGAGAGGGTGACTAGTGATTGCTTTCTATTAGTCCAATTGTTCCCCCATAGTGAAATAAGTTTATACTCATGGATTTTCTGTACTTCCAGCCCATTTGTATCCATAACCTTCTACTTATCTGAAATGCTAACTACCGGTAGCATCAGATCTGGTTAAATTGGATGGGTGACCATCAAGAAACAGTAGAACCATAAGCTAAATTGGAAAAGAAAAATATCAAAATATGGTACTGTCGCCCCCCTCCATCAAAAAAGACATAGAAATATCCATAAGTCAACAAGACCTGAACTCAACTCAGAGAAAATTTTATCTGCCTAATAACAGCTGCCAATGCTTAGATTAATTTTTCTTCAATTTTGGCTCTGCTTGTTGGACATTCTGAAGATTTTAAGCAAATCGACTGGAAGACTCCAAGCTTAGAATAGAATTCTTTACTGGCCAAGTGTGATTGGACACACAAGGAATTTGTCTCTGGTGCATAAGTTCTCTGTGTACATACAAGCAACAAGTGATAAATCATAATCATAAAATATAATCATAAATCATAAGATTTATGATTGTGATAGTCATAGGATACTAAATAACAATCAACATAAATCATAAAAGGTAAAGGTAAAGGTTCCCCCGCACATGTGTGCTAGTCGTTTCCGACTCTAGGGGCCGGTGCTCATCTCCGTTTCAAAGCCGAAGAGCCAGCGCTTGTCCGAGGACATCTCCGTGGTCATGTGGCCGGCATGACTAGACGCCAAAGGCGCACGGAACGCTGTTACCTTCCCACCGTAGTGGTCCCTATTTTTCTACTTGCATTTTTACGTGCTTTCGAACTGCTAGGTTGGCAGAAGCTGGGACGAGTAACAGGCGCTCACTCTGTTACGCGGCACTCGGGATTCGACCCGCCAAACTGCCGACCTTCTGATCGACAAGCTCAGCGTCCTAACCCACTGAGCCACCGCGTCCCCAACATAAATCATAATAGGATACTAAATAAAAACAATCAACATAAATCATAAGGAAATAGGTAATAGGAAAGATGAGAAGGATAATAGTAATACAGCCCTACTAGGTTAGTGTGACATCCCAGGGCATAAGACAGTGTTGTGGGAATTAGTTGTTTAGCAGAGTGATGGCATGGAGGAAAAAACTATCCTTGTATCTACTGTAGTTGTTTTAGAATGCAATGCCCTGTAGTGTTGTCTTGAAGGAAGAAGTTGAAATAGTTTATGATCAGGATGTGTGGGGTCTGTTAATATTTTCACAGCCCTCTTTCTAGCTTTTGCAGTATACAGGTCCTCAGTAGAAGGCAGGCTGGTTGCAATTGTTTTTCTGCAGTCCTAACTATTTGTTGAAGTCTGTGTCTGTCTTGTTTGGTTGCTGCGCCGAACCACAGTTATAGAAGTGCAAATGACAGACTCAATTTCTTTGTAACTGTATCAGCAGCTTTCTGAGTTTTCTGAGTTGGTGCAGAAGGAACATTCTTTGTTGTGCTTTTTTGATGAAATTTTTGATGTTAGGTGTCCATTTTAAGTCTTGACATATTATAGAACCTAGAAATTGGAAGGTCTCTACTGTTGATACTGTGTTGTCTAGTATTTTAAGAGGTGGAAGAATAGGAGGACTTCTCCAAAAATCTACAGTATCAACCCTACAGTTTTGAGCGTGTTCAGTTCAACATTGTTCCAGCTGCACCACAAGGCCAGTTGATCAACTTCCCATGTGTGCAGATTCATTGTCAGCTGAAATGAGACAAATCACTGCTGTATCATCTGCAAACTTCAGTACTTTAACAGAGGGGTTCTTTGAGATGCAGGCGTTGGTACAGAGAGAAAAGAGTAGTGGAGAGAGCACACAGCCTTGGGAGGCCCCTGTGCTAATTGTACAGGTATCTGATGTGATTTTGCCTAGCTTCACCTGCTGCTTCCTAAGCTTGTGATCCACTTACAAGTGTGGTCAGGCACAGCGAGCTGAGTCAGTTTAGTGAGAAGAATATCTGGAAATATGGTACTGAATGACGAGCTGAAGTCTACAAAAAGGACCCTTCCGTAGGTTCTGGGAAATTCAAGATGTTGTAAGATGTACTGCAGTGACATATTAGTCTGCCAATCTATTTGCTTGACAGGAAAATTGCAAGGGGGTCTAACAGTGGATTGATGATGGTTTTCAGGTGGGCCAGCATTCCAAGGACTTGTTTCTATCTATCATTGAACCACACCAACATTTTTCAACGATTCCAAACTAGTGCTTTTTCTCTTGCCAAACAAACTAGAAAAATTACCCACAGTATTTGGGACATTGTCTTCCTTTGCAGATGGGTTGCTTGATGCTTGGAGCCATCATTACATTTGAAAGAAAATTATCTGTGACCATCTGATCAACCCAGAAGATGGAGCAATGGAAAATATAGCAAAGTACAGCTGCAATGTGCCTAGTTAAGAAGATTGTCCATAGCATACATACATTCTTGATTCAACATGAATCAAAGGAAATTATTCAGCTTCCTACAGGACTTGTTTTGTCAAACTTGAGATTTATTATAGTTACCATATAGCTTTTGTGGGCTACAACCCACAATGGCAGATGCCAGAAATACAACACTGATAATTCACAAAATAATAGTTTCAGGACACCGAGAAAGATCCTGATGTTCAGAATGAAAACAGAATCCTTCAGATGAATTCACTATTTCTTATTCTCTTGATTTATTGGATCTAACTCCAGTGGTCAGTGGATTTCATATGTAAACCAGCAATTACAGCTGCCAGAATGTGCTTTTTCTTTCCCAGTTTGTAAAAACTTTCTGAACAGCACTGGACTGGGCACTCTCAAAAGGCCTTTCTCAAGACAACAGTGTCTGCTGGGGTTGGGAAGGGGTCAACAGTGATAAGATGGTGAAGGGAGCATTGTGCTGTAAAGCCCAAGCTTTTTAACGTATGCTAAAGTCATTCTTTCTGCCTTCTTGTCTATTTTGGCTGCCACAGTGTACGCTTGCTGGCATTAGTCTTAAATAGGTCCTGTGGATAGTGGGAACTTGGTTACTCATAAAAGGAAATCAAATGCATAACTATAGGACGAAAGGTACTTGGCCCAGAAGCTATCTTGGAATTTATGTTGTTGTTAGTTGCGAAGTCGTGTCCGACCCATCGGGACCCCATGGACAACGTTCCTCCAGGCCTTCCTGTCCTCTACCATCTTCTGGAGTCCATTTAAGTAAATGCCTACTTCTTCAGTGACTCCATCCAGCCACCTCATTCTCTGTCGTGGAAATTATGGTTTGGACCATTTTTTTTTTAAAAAAAAACCTTCTTAACCTTCATTTCTTAATCTTAGCACTGGAGAATTCTGGGACTTGAAGTTCACACCTCTTAAAGTTGCCGAAGTTGAGAAACATTGATTTAGACTGTGGTGCTTTTCACGCCAGGGAGAGCAACTTAAAATATAGCCTCAACGATGATGTCAAAATTGTGGGTTCCCCACACAACTGACGTCTATGAAAAGAAACATGGAGAAAAATACTATTGTGGCTTTCACTCTACCTCCAGCACCGGCGGCGGCGGCGTCTTCTGGCAAGCAGCAAGTTCTAGACTCGCCACCAGAGGGCGCACCGAAAGGGCCATTCTGGTTACTGCGCAATGCGGTCCCCTTCGGGAGCTTGGTGGAGGCGCGCGCGACTTCTTATTTCCAAGGTTGGAGCTGCTCGGGGCCGTTGGCTCGATTTGCATGTTAAATTTTAAAATAAGGACAGGCGGAGGAATTTTAATCCGTCAGGGACTTTAGAACCCGAGGAGGCTCCTTAAAAGCAGACCTGATGGAAGTAAAAGATTGCACGTATGAATCCATCGCGCCATAGGCTTGGAGACTTGGAGAAGTAATACTCGCAGCAGCTTCTGATCAATTTTAAAACCGGAGGCACGAGAAAGTGGGAAAGAAGGATCGGTTTTCTCACTGGCATCTTTGGTGGATCCTCATCCTTGATACCGGGAAGATCTCTGACCAATGGGCGGAAGGATGGCTTCCGTCGTGGGCGGGCTTTAAGAATGGCCTTGAGTAGGCGCACGAATTCAAGGGGCTTGTGCCCAATGTCTTTGCAAGCCCGGAGGCATAGAGCGGCGGAGCTGTCAGTCTTCATCTCTCGGACGATCTTCTTCCCAGACCATTGGAAAAACGATGCCCATGTTGGCAGAAGGGGGCTTGGCTTATTGCATTGGCATCACCTTGCTTTGTCTAAGAGAGTTTGCAGCGGAGCCTTCAGGATGGACAGGTAAATGTTTGCCTCTCTCTGCAACTATGCACGCTAATATTATAATTAGAGCTGCTAATTGAGTAGACATCCAATCTATTCAACTAGACAGAGCAACTTGACTATGAGTGTAAATATCCTCAGCATTGGAAATAATGTTTATTTTTCCTTTAACCGGTAGCATTAAATAAAAGGGCATTTTGCTGGAAATAAATGCTCTCAGCTCTAGGGAATGGAGCAAGTATGAGATGTTAGCATTTCTGGGAAGAGGAAACAATGAGGTGTGTGGTTAGTTTTCATAAGTGCATAAGAATTTGTGCATAAATAACAGGCGTAGAACAGATTGAACAGAGGAGCAGAATTGCTGTTCCTCACCTCCTTGTTCTGCTTTTATTGCTACTGTAATTGTTCTGCTCCCAAGAAGGGTTAATTCAGAAGCAGTGCATTTGTTTGCGAAAAGATGTTCAACAGGTATGCCCAGGAGAAATGGAATTGCTGAATTTTTTTCCAAAACAACACCCACAACCTGGTGTCAGCAGAACCCCGAGGGATAGCTTACAGCAGCTATAATTTAAGAGTCACAGCCTCCAGTTGGATTGAGGTAGAAGTTTTTAATTTTAGTTTAATTGGAAAGGTAAGAGGAGAGAGAGCAGCTTGCCTGTTTCATGGTAGGCAAGTGGTTTTTGCACTATGATAGACAAGCCACTTCACTCTGGTCACTGCTGTCCTTGGTCATTTTTTTAAACATATTCTCTTTCCTCCCCTGAGAAGTTTTCAGCCAAATCAAGTGGAGAAAAAAATCTGCCACTTCCTCCTTTAGACTAAATGACAGGATGAATTATACATTCAAATATGTTTCTTTTCCAGCAGGTCTAGCACTCATCAGATGTGTCAAATATGTAAGGGAGTCAGTTGGGGCGGGGTGGGGTGGGGGTTGGAGGGAGGGAGGGATCCTACAAATGATCAAAACCAAATGTCCTCAAAGCTTTCCAGCCATGGATGGGAGGGATAAAGCAGCCGAGGAATCCACCAATCAGGGCAGTGGAAAACATGGTCCCCACAAAACATCACACCATCATTGGACAAAAGATAGAAAGGAGTTGAAAGTCAGAAAGGAATTCCTTGAGCCAGTGTTGCTTCCAGCTAGTTTACACACAACACTAGAGCAAGTTAAGGCTGGATAAGGAAAAAGCATGTATCAGGCATGAAAACTACATTTATTTATTTATTTATATCCCACCTTTATTTTTTATATAATTAATTCAAGGTGCTGAACATACCTAATATTCCTTCCTCCTACAATTTTCCCTATAACAACAATCCTGAGAGCGAATGACTAGCCCAAAGTCACCAGTCAGCATTCATGCATAAGGCAGGAGTAAAAACTTTGCTAGTTTCTAGGCCAGCACCTTAACCATTAGACCAGACATGTCAAACACAAGGCCTGGGGGCCAGATCTGGCCCGCAAAGTGGTTTCATGTGGCCCGCGAAGCCATCCTGGAAACAGTGAGGGAACAGCCCCCACTGCCTTGGCCCTGGCCCAGAGACCCTCCTTCTGCCAGAGACCCTCAGATCTGTCCCACTCCTGCCCAGGCCCCCATAGGCACCCTTGATGCGAACGATGTAGAGCTGGCCATGCCCACCCAGTAGGCCATACGCACTCTAGCCACGCCCACCCCGTAGGCCACGCCCACCCAGGCCACACCCACCCAGCCCCTTGAGGGCAACCGCAATGCTGATGCGGCCCTCAATGAAATTGAGTTTGACACCCCTGCATTAGACCAAACCTACGTTGCTGCTTGAGGTGGTCAGCGTAGGGTATAACTAGTGTCGATGAAAAATAATAGAGCAAAGATACAGCTAAGACAAAATACAGTAAAAATGATAGAATCTTAAAATAGAAATTGTATTATTGTCAGGATAATACAGAAGATAAAAGTAGTAACACCTAGAGCTGCAGAGAAGTAACAGTAAGAAAACAAAACTTAAATCAAAAATAGGATAAAGAATAAAGTATATGGAGGAATGCATTTGCCTCATCAAAAAACCTGTATCAGCTTTCTTATATTTACTTCAGTGAAGTAAATAACTTTCTTTTCTGAACATTTTAATAATAAAAGACTGTTTAAGTGTAGTAGACATTGTTTCACTTCCTGCCTGAATCTGTTACCATCCACAAACTGAACCAATGATGACTAAGAGGCTTATGCTTCATGTCAGGGATCCCCAACCCCTGGGCCACAGCCCACTACTGGGCCGTGAGCGGTTTGGAACCGGGCCGCAGAAGTGGCAGGTAAGTGTGCATGAGTGCAGGAAGATTCTCCACTTTGCGAGCAGTGGGCAAGTGTGTGCACGTGCACTCCATTTGCGTGACCGATGGGTGCGCACATGGACCTGCGTGTGCTCTTGACAGCTGCTCACATGGAATCATCCCCTCTCCCCTGCCCACCTGCCGGCCCACAAAGCCGGATAGGTTGGGGAATTCTGCCTTATGTAGGATAATACTTACGTTCTGCTCTCAGCAGTCACCAACCAAACCTAGAGATAATGTGCTTTGGGACAGCCTTTTTAAAAAATGGTTCCTAAACCTTGATTGACACACCAATGGCTCCTCCAAAGTACATCCCTTCCCCAATAATTGTTCATGGCCTTTGTAATGATGAGCACATATCTGAGCAGTAGCTTCCCTGCTCTCTTTCTGTGAAAAAACTTCTGATCAATTTAGAAATAAGGATGATTATAAATGGAATTACACATACCTACAAAAATAATAACTCCTTTTTCTGGTGAAAAAAACCGGTGACCAAAGATGATACTTGAATGTTCTGTTTTTGTATCTAGAGATCAGGCAATGTTTCACAAGACAGGTATGATCAGTGGTTGAGGGAACTAGATATATGTTAAAGAGAAGAAGTAGGAAGGACATGATAACTATCTAAGGGGTTGCTACAAAGAAGAGGAAGTCCACCTATTCTCCAAAGTACTTGAAGGCAGAACAAGAAGCAACGGATGGAAACTAATCAAGGAGAGAACCAACCTAGAAGTAAGGGGAAATTTCCTGACACTCATAACAATTAATCGGTGGAACAACCTGCCTCTAGAAGTTGTGGATGCTCCAACCCAGGAAGTTTTTAAGAAGAGATTGGACAACCGTTTATCTGAAATGGTATAGGGCTTCCTGCCTGAGCAGGGGGTTGGACTAGAAGACCTCCAAGGTCCCTTCCAACTCTGTTATTCTGTTCTGTTCTAACACTATTTTATTTTTCCGATATTTTTAAGTGTGTAATATGGTCAGATAATTTCTGTTGCAGGGCATATCCCAATAAACAATATGATGACATACATATTGGGTATGTCTAGTTTAATGAAGAGAAGGACGAGGGGGGACATGATAGCAGCCTTCCAGTATCTCAGGGGCTGCCACAAAGAAGAGGGAGTCAAGCTATTCTCCAAAGCACCTGAAGACAGGAAAGAAGCAACAGATGGAAAGTAATCAAAGAGAGAAGCAACCTAGAACTAAGGAGAAATTTCCTGACAGTTAGAACAATTAATCAGCCTCCAGAAGTTGTGAATGCTCCAACACTGGAAGTTTTTAAGAAGAGACTGGACAGCCATTTGTCTGAAATGGTATAGGGTTTCCTGCCTGAGCAGGGGGTTGGGCTAGATCAGGGGTGTCAAACTCAATTTCATTGAGGGCCACATCAGCATTGCGGTTGCCCTCAAGGGGCTGGGTGGGTGTGGCCTGGGTGGGCGTGGCCTACTGGGTGGGCGTGGCTAGAGTGTGTATGGCCTACTGGGTGGGCATGGCCAGCTCTACATCGTTCGCATCAAGGGTGCCTATGGGGGCCTGGGCAGGAGTGGGACAGATCTGAGGGTCTCTGGGCCAGGGCCAAGGCAGTGGGGGCCGTTCCCTCACTGTTTCCAGGATGGCTTCGCGGGCCACATGAAACCACTTTGCGGGCCGGATCTGGCCCCTGGGCCTTGTGTTTGACATGTCTGGGCTAGATGACCTCCAAGATCCCTTCCAACTTTATGATGATGATCATGATGATAATGCTGTTAAAGACGGAATATTTGGAAAATACTAGATGGGTCTTTTCTAAAAATAAAGGATACTGCTGAAGGGAAGTTGGAAATATCTAACATGATAAATGCTGTTGCTGTCTTAATGGATTATGAATCATGGGTTTTTTCCTCTGATGAATTTTACAAGTTCATAATAGATCTTTGAGCAATTCCTTATATTTCTCCAGCAATGAGGAACACTCCCCAGATGCCCCATGAAATTATAATCCCTCAGTGGAGAGCGGATGCAAGTTCAGGCAATCACAAGGTAGGTTTCTAAATTACAATTGCTAGCAAAGATTCTGTTATTCTGATGATTCTTCCAGATACTCATTTTTGATCTGCTCATGGCAAGAATGGCTTGCCTGTGGCTGGTTGCTCGGTAGCTGCAGTGAAGAACCAAAGCAACATAGTTTGCTTGTGTTTGTGTATGTGCGTGTGAGAGAGAGAGAGAGAGAGAGAGAAAGAAAAGATGTAGCCTTTTGAGGCAATATATAGGAAGACAATTAGACTGAAAGTTAAAATGAGTATCCCATTTTGAGGTTTGAATGGTTTGATACTAATAATTTCCTCTTCTGCAGAAGGAATCAACCTTTGCCAAAACCTGTCTAAATGTTAAGCGTTTGTTTTTCCTTCTCATGGGTTTGTTCTGGGGGAGAGGGTTTAAAAAAAGTCAAGATGATAGCTGAAAATTTGCAATTAAAGTCCCTGCGTTTTAACATCCCTTGTGCACACGACACATATAAAGAAAAAGGGAGGTCGATCACGCAGGCATTGCACCCATTGTCACCTTTAAACCTTTCCAGTGGATGTCTCTGCTGCTTCTCCTAGAAGTATCTATAAGATTCAGCTGAATCCAAAGTGAGTTGAATTGGAAAAGTTCAGAAGTTGTCTGGATCAAAGCAGGGCTTCTCTAGATAAGATGGAATGTAAATCCTTTCTCAATGATGTGGAGGAACAGGAAATATATCTCAGAATACTGATCACTTTTCTTCTTAAGCTAAGGAAAGCACCAGCCTACAGAGCTGCCCCAAAGTAGCTGATTGATTTTAAATGGTTCATCATTCGTCGCCATTCTCCAACTGCTGCACTTAGATTCTGAAATTTAGCAAAATATTGCCTGGATTGTCAGTGGAAAAGAGAGACTATAGAGACTAGTGGTTAACATATTACAGTTACAAGTGTGGGAAAACTGCTGGGTGTCCTCGGGCCAGTCTCTCCCACTCAGTCCTAGGCAGAAAGCAAGAGCAAACCACATCCACAAATGTTAACACCCCCCCCCCCCCAAAAAAAAAGAAACTTCATGGACTTGTCCGTGTAGTTGCCAGAATGAGAAGATCAAAAGGGGGGGAAAAGCAGAGAAACAAAACAGTGATAATAAGAGAAAGAGAAGAAAAAGCATATCAATTCTTTCCAACTGTAAAGGTACTCTTGTACAACAATTTTTCAGTCCAGTGAAGCAAATGAAGCAATGAAGCAAACTGGATCCCCTCAGAAGCAACCAACATGCTGAAAAATCTTAACTCAAACCTGCTGACAAACTATTAAAAAAAGAGCAGTTCTGTATATAAATACAAGGTGTAAATAAACCTGGCATATACTTGCATATATTTTATTTATTCATTTATATCCCGCCTTTATTATTTTTTACTCAAGGCAGTGAACATATCCCATACATATTTGTCCTCCTATTTTCCCTACAACAGCAACCCTTTGGAATGAGTTGGGCTGAGAGTGGCCCAAGGTTAGCCAGCTAGCTTTCATGGCAAGGGCGTGATTAGAACTCATGGTCTCCCGCTTTCTAGCCCAGTGCCTTAACCATTAGACCAAACTGGCTCTTTATGTACAGAGAAACACACAGACACACAAACACATGCATAGAATCTGTTATCCATATACAGGTGGTCCTTGCTTAACCACTTCTGTTTAGAAACCATTCAAAGTTACGATGATGCTGAAAAAAGTAGCTTTGGAGTCAGTCCTCATGCTTATGTCCTCCATTGCAGTGTCCTTCCAGCCATGTGGCACTTTGCAACCAGTAAATGGCACTTATGACCATCACAGCGTCCCAGAGTCATGTGTTTGCCATTTTCATGCTTTACAGACAACTTCCAGTAAACAGTCAGTGGAGAAGCCAGCAGTAAATTCACTTCAGGCAGTCCTCAACTTATGCCAATTTGTTTCACAACTGTTTGAAGTTACAGTGACACTGAAAAAAGTGAGTGAGAACAGGTCCTCTCACTTACGTCTCTCACAGTATCCCCCAGCCACTTGATCAGAATTTGGGTGCTTGGCAACTGGCATATAATTATGACCACTGGAGCATTCCATGATCACATGATCACCCTTTGCGACCGGAGGACTTCTGATAAGCAAAGTCGAGGGGGGAGGGGGAGAGCCAGATTTGTTTAATGACTGCTGTGATTCGCTTAACAAGCATGGCCAAAAGATAGGAAATCAGGTGTGACTCACTTAACAATTGCATCGCTTAGCAACAGACCTTTCAGTCCCAATTATGGTTGTAATTGACTATAGCAGTTGCATGATGTCTTGCTTAATGACCATGAGTGCTTCACTTAATAGCTGCAGCAAAAGTAAGGTCATGGCCATCACAGTCATATGATGTCTTGTTTAATCACATGTCACGTGACAAAGTTGCTGATGCCAATTGACATATTGTAATTAAGCAAGGACTAGCTGTGTGTGTGTGTGTGTGTGTGTGTGTGTGTGTGTGTGTGTGTATAGGGGGAAGTTATATACTTCTTTCCCATTTTTATCCAACAGACGTTAGGAAGCTTCAGATTTTTAAACTGAATATTTGGATTTGACTTTGGCAAGTCAGGTGATCTCTACATCAGTCCAAGGAGATTCATTATATTTTCTCAAATGGGCTCTAGACCAAAGTTTGAAAATTCAAACTTTGATTCAAAAAAGATCCCCTGGTTGCAATATTTTATGATGTACAATCCATAGCTGGTAATGCAGGTGGTCTTCAACTTATAACCATTCATTTAGTGACTGTTCAAAGTTACAACAGCACTGAAAAAAGTGACTTATGACTATTTTTCACACTTATGACCATTGTAACATCCCAGTGATCACGTGATCAAAATTGGGATGCTCGGCAACTGGCATGTATTTATGACAGATGCAGTGTCCCGGGGTGATGTGATCACCTTTTGTGACCTTTTCACAAGCAAAGTCAGTAGGAAAGCCAGATTCACTTAACAACCATATTTGCTAACTTAACAACCGCAGTGATTCACTTAACACCTATGGCAAGAAAATGGGGCAAAACAACTTAGCAACAGAAATTTTGGCTTAATTGTGGTCATAAATCAAGGGATGCCTGTAACCTTTACTGGAACCAACTGGTTATACTTTTTTTATATTTCTGAGGTACTTCTAGCAAATATGCATAATTGCTATTGTGCAAATGAAAATACTTTTTAAAGCTGAAGAGCCTTTTGTCTGTTAATAAATGTCTTGCATAACTTTCTGCTTGGTTCCTCTTGTTGCTTCCTCTTTCATTACCTGGGATAATGTGTGAAAATGCTTATCTCAGAGTAACATATTAGTTTTCATAGTAGTGAAGCTTTTGATGTGGAGGTCATTTTACAGTATGATAGAGGTCCTGAATAGAACAATGAAATTATTTGTGTATAGTTCATATAAACACTTCATCTTTTGAATCATCAATTTTTATTGTGGATAAAAGAGGAAATATGCAATATGTTACCACAGCATTAGATGGGTTGCCTCTGAATTGCTCAAACTGCCACAAAAAAGATAAAATTGCCTTTATATTACTAAAATCTCATGCAAGAACAGAATGGCATTGAAAAAAGTGACTTATGATCATTTTTCAGACTGTTGCAGCATCCCGATCCATGGTCACATAATCAAAATTCAGATGCTTGGCAATTGACTCATATTTATGACAATCGCAGTGCCTTGGGGTCATGTGACCAGCTTCTGCAACCTTTTCACAAGCAAAGTCAATGGGGAAACTAGGTTCACTTAGAACTGTGTTACTAACTTAACAACTGCAGTGATTCAGTTAACAACTGTGGAAGAAAAGTCATAAAATGGGGCAAATTTCACTTCAAAAATGTTTCACTTAGTGACAGAAATTTTAGGCTCAACTGTGGTCATAGGTCGAGGACTAACTGTATACAAATAGTCCTCAACTTACAAAGATTTGTGTAGCAACCATCCAAAGTTACAGTGGTATTGAAAAAAAATTATTTATGACTGGTCCTTGCACTTACAGCGGTCATAGCATCCCTCCAGACACGTGATCAAAATTCGGGCTCTTGGCAACTGGCATCCATTTATGACAGTTGCCTTGTCCCAGGGTCACGTGATCGCCATTTGCAACCTTCTCAGCTGGCTTCTAACAAGCAAAGTCAATGGGGGAAAGCCCGATATTCTGTGTGGCCACGTGATTCACGTAACTGCAGTGATTCCCCTAACCATGGCAACCCAATCCCCCCCCCAAGAACTGCTTTGCTTAGCAACAGAAATTCTACTGCCAATTGTATAGTAAATTGAGGGCTATGTTCTGTTCCAGCCTACTACCGGCCCTGCAGAAATGTCACGGACAATCCCTTTTCAATAGTCAATAGGCTGAAAGTAAGCCAACCAAATTTATTTACACAAATGAAACGAAACAGATCCAAAACAGAGCAAAACAAATACTAACCACAACTAAATCAGAAGCTGTTCAAACAGTTGCCTTCAGCAACCAGCACCTCCCACACATTACCCTTTTAAACACAGTTTCAAGGCGTGGCTTCTCTTTGCCTCCTCCCGAGATGCCTCATTGCCCTCCTTTGTTCATTCCTGCTTGTCTGCCTCCTGCTTCGAGCATCCTTGAACAAAGCCAGCTGTGAATCGTCTTCGTCCAAGCTTTCAGGCTCACACAGCTGGGTCTGAGGAGGAACAAGATGGGAGGGGCCTGGCTGAGAGCTCTGTGATGCCTCAGAACTTTCCTCTGCAGGCTCTCCAATCCCCCCCTCCTCCTCCTCCTCAGAATTGTCCGATTCAGCTGCCGTACCCACAGGCTGATACTGAATCACAGCAGACTACCTATATTGGTAGATGCAGACTTGGGTGCAGTCAGGACATTGTTTCTTATGCCTAGTTCAGGACCATTAAAGAAATCCTGAAAACATAAAAAAAAATCTTGTTTATGCATTTCAATTGGTCATATGGCTCTTCCCAATTATTATATATTTATTGCTTTACTTTATAAACCTCTTTGTATATTTGGGCGTCCATAGTCACTTTTTTTTGCCATCTAATATCTTTGGTAAAGTGACAGCCCAGACTATACACTGTGATAACTGCTGGCTCTTGCTTAAGGAACTGGTGTTATATACAAGACTCGGATAGTATGAATCAGGAGTAATGATTGGATTCAACCTCTCTTCGTTTTCTATTGCTCCAGGCCTCGGGCCAATGTTGAGCATTCTTTTAGTCCCTACCCAGTTATTTTCTATAGAAAAACAAAACCAAGTGCAGGGAGCAGGTTTTGGTGATATGAGATCATTCAGTTGTTGGTCTTTGCTGTTCTGACTGTATGGTAGCAGCAACCAAAATACAGTGAACACACGCAGAATGTTATTTCCTTTTCTGTGCATGTGGCAGTGTGCTTTGGTTCAATATCCTTTGAGTTTCATTTGTGACCAAATCTTGCAGAGTAAAGGATGGGAAGGATGTGGTAGCCCTGTGCCTCATGCAGGAAAGAGTATTGTTATTCTGTTTTTTGTTTTTCTTGAGTTCAGTGTTACATAGATTGCCTAACAAAGAAAGGCATTGCACAGAGAGCTGTCAAGCTGGAACTCTGTCCACCTCTTTATCCTGGGGGGTGAGCTGTATATCTGTGCAGCCTGATTAACTTAAAGGAAGAAAAGTTGTGCTGAATTTATCCAATGGAGAAAGGGAGCTAGCGATGCTAAACTGCAGACTCAATATTTATTATCTTGTCCTTCAAATTGATCATATTTTAGCATTGTGCATGAATTTAACTGAATGTAAACTGAAAAATTCTAAGAGGAAAAATTCCTGGTGGGTAAAACAAAGAGTTCTTCCATGGCATTAATTTGAGCAGTCCTAAGGCATTGTGAATGTCCTGTCTTTCATTCTACTGTAACCTCTGTTCTGATTCATATTCCCTTGCTTCAGTTAAATTCGAAGAGAAGGAACAATTTCTATGGACCTTTGGCATCTTGGGAAGCATAAATTGAGACAGTATGCAATTGAAAAATGTAAAGATCATAACTAGGGAAAGAACAGCAACCACAACCTCACAGACATAAATACGCTTTAAAATGAAGTAGAACCAGTGCTTTTTTCCTAAAAAAAAAAGTGCCGGAACTCAGAGGTGCTGTCACTGGGAGCAATGCTGGAGTCTTGCTACGGTGTTGCTGCCCATCCTTTGCACCCCCGCCCCTGCAGCTCGGAGCCACACGCCGCGGGGATTTCCCTCCCCACAGCCGCCGTGGGGATTTCCCTCCCCACAGTTGCCATGTCGTGGCCCATGCTGAGCCCCCACCCGGAGCTGCTCTGAACCCCGACCCAGAGCTGTGTTCCTCGTAGCAGTGGTCTCCGGCGCCAAACAGCTGATGGCCTACGGCACTGGCACTCGTTCACTTACTGCCCCATTGCTTCCAAATGCAGTGAGTGAGCAAGCAAGTGGCATTTGGAAGCGTTTGGAAGCGACGGGGCAGTAAGTGAGCGAGCGAGCAAGAGGCCTTTGAAAGAGACGGAGTGAATGGGGGAAAGACTGAACGAGGTGACTTTGAAAGAGATGGAGGAGTGAGTGACAGCGACTGGAGGCTTTTGCGAGCAAAGGGTGAGAGAAAAAGGGAAAAGTGAGGGGGAGAAGGGAAAAAGAAAAGGCACTGACTTCTGACTTCCTGTTACAAGAGTAGAAGGAAGCATTAACATTGAATCTCAACTTTTTGCTTTTCTATAATATTATAAACTAGCCATTTCTATAACAATAAATGAATCTAACCAATGAAACCCAAAATATCCCCTTTTTTAGTCATCACGTTTTTGACACCTTGTTAAGCACTGGTGGTGCTTGAATATTGTCATGTCCTAAAAGTGGTACAATTTCTGAAAAGGTTGAAAAGCCCTGATGTAAATGCAGCCTAAATAGTTTATTGCCATCCTATTTGCAAATAATATCTTACTTACCTAGTTGAGATGGTGTAGTTGGGCAGCAGGGAGGGGTGCAAAGTTCCTGCCTTCGCTGCAGACAACTTGCCTGTGCAATGTTTGCTGGCTGGGTCTTTTGGCGCACTCAGCATCAATTCCTATTGGCTTTCAAAAGCCAATAGGACAGGCATAGGCAACCTTGGCTCTTTTATGACTCATGGACTTCAACTCCCAGAAGATGTTACATAACATAACATCAACTGGAAGATGTTAAGCTGTCCTTCTGTTTCTTTCCTTCCCAAAAATTGTGTTAATGAGTCCTCTCTAAGCTCTGCTGATCAGCTTGTCCTGGATTGTTTTGCCGCAAAACAGAACATCTCATTTTAGATATATCACATATAATTGAAGATTGTAATTAGTTGCGTGTGCACATTCAGCAAGTGTGATATATTTGTGCTGGCATTTCTAGGCCTCTTTCCAACCACATCCAGAAAAATTTGTAACAAACGTTAGAATTCTTAAGGCCATGTTTGGTATTTCCCAGCAATCTGTTATTGGAAGGAAAAAGCAATCCCTGCTGCGTTACTGATCCCAGAGAAGCATTTGCATGTATGCAGGTATCCTTAGGGTGCCATAGTTATGGATGAGAAATATTGGTTGCAAAGTTGGCATTTCTGGATGTAATACATATATTTTGGACTTATTTTTGTTTCTTTGCATGTTTGATATTTTTAAAAGGGCATATGCTACTGACTACACTACCAAACATGGCCTTAAGAATTCTAACGTTTGTTACAAATTTTTCTGGATGTGGTTGGAAAGAGGCCTAGAAATGCCAGCACATATGTAACATCTTGCTAGGATACATGACCACTGCTTGTCCAGAATGTGAAAAGTGAAAGATTGTGACTAAACAAAATTTTAATGTACAGATAATACCACCAGAAATTATTTTAGCCTTTTTAATAAATGTTATTGATGTTAAGCTCACCATGGAAAACATCATATATTGTTATGTATATACTAGGTTAATTATTTAAAGACTGAAGTGCAACATAACTAGATTCTAAATAATCTATTTTTCAAAACACACAAGTCCAAACAGTAAAAGTAAAGTCCAAATTAAGAATATTTCTTTCTTAAGAATTGTTTAATTTAAAGTGGTTTAGTTGTAATAGATGGTTAGATTCAAAATAGTTTTCAAGAGTATGTACAAAAGATACTATTTTTTTCTAGCATCAGCTAAATTAGACATATTATATTGAGAAAAATGTTTCTCTTTTCTTTCCTGTTACCTTTATTGATTTCATTGCAGAGATGTTAACATAGGAAATAGATTATTTTGTTATCTAATTTTACCTTCCAAAAGACAGAAGTAGATGAAAAATGTGAGGTTCTTTCCTGTTGGCTTTTTTGAATTACCGTATATACTTGAGTATAAGCCGACTCGAGTATAAGCCGAGACCCCCAATTTCACCCCCAAAAACTGGAAAAAGTTATTGACTCGAGTATAAGCCGATCCGCCGTTCTGCAAGCCTCTGCCGCCAGCAGAGGCTCGATCCGCCATTTTGCAAGCCTGAATACACAGGAATACCCTGTGTGGCCGCGGCTCGTCGGCAGGTCTCCGTTCCTCCTGCCGACCTTTGGGGAGGTTTGGGCGCCTCCCCAAACGTCGGCAGGTCTCCGTTCCTCCTGCCGACCTTTGGGGAGGTTTGGGCGCCTCCCCAAACCTCCCCAAACCTCGGCAGGTCTCCGTTCCTCCTGCCGACCTTTGGGGAGGTTTGGGCGCCTCCCCAAACCTCCCCAAACCTCGGCAGGTCTCCGTTCCTCCTGCCGACCTTTGGGGAGGTTTGGGCGCCTCCCCAAACCTCGGCAGGTCTCCGTTCCTCCTGCCGACCTTTGGGGAGGTTTGGGCGCCTCCCCAAACCTCTGCAGGTCTCCGTTCCTCCGCGCAGACCTGCCGACCTTTGGGGAGGTTTGGGCGCCTCCCCAAACCTCGGCAGGTCTCCGTTCCTCCTGCCGACCTTTGGGGAGGTTTGGGCGCCTCCCCAAACCTCCCCAAACCTCGGCAGGTCTCCGTTCCTCCTGCCGACCTTTGGGGAGGTTTGGGCGCCTCCCCAAACCTCGGCAGGTCTCCGTTCCTCCTGCCGACCTTTGGGGAGGTTTGGGCGCCTCCCCAAACCTCGGCAGGTCTCCGTTCCTCCTGCCGACCTTTGGGGAGGTTTGGGCGCCTCCCCAAACCTCCCCAAACCTCGGCAGGTCTCCGTTCCTCCTGCCGACCTTTGGGGAGGTTTGGGCGCCTCCCCAAACCTCCCCAAACCTCGGCAGGTCTCCGTTCCTCCTGCCGACCTTTGGGGAGGTTTGGGCGCCTCCCCAAACCTCCCCAAACCTCGGCAGGTCTCCGTTCCTCCTGCCGACCTTTGGGGAGGTTTGGGCGCCTCCCCAAACCTCCCCAAACCTCTGCAGGTCTCCGTTCCTCCGCGCAGACCTGCCGACCTTTGGGGAGGTTTGGGCGCCTCCCCAAACCTCCCCAAACCTCGGCAGGTCTCCGTTCCTCCTGCCGACCTTTGGGGAGGTTTGGGCGCCTCCCCAAACCTCCCCAAACCTCGGCAGGTCTCCGTTCCTCCTGCCGACCTTTGGGGAGGTTTGGGCGCCTCCCCAAACCTCCCCAAACCTCGGCAGGTCTCCGTTCCTCCTGCCGACCTTTGGGGAGGTTTGGGCGCCTCCCCAAACCTCGGCAGGTCTCCGTTCCTCCTGCCGACCTTTGGGGAGGTTTGGGCGCCTCCCCAAACCTCCCCAAACCTCGGCAGGTCTCCGTTCCTCCTGCCGACCTTTGGGGAGGTTTGGGCGCCTCCCCAAACCTCGGCAGGTCTCCGTTCTTCCTGCCGACCTTTGGGGAGGTTTGGGCGCCTCCCCAAACCTCGGCAGGTCTCCGTTCCTCCGCGCAGACCTGCCGACCTTTGGGGAGGTTTGGGCGCCTCCCCAAACCTCCCCAAACCTTGGCAGGTCTCCGTTCCTGTTTGGGGAGGTTTGGGCGCCTCCCCAAACCTCCCCAAACCTCGGCAGGTCTCCGTTCCTCCGCGCAGACCTGCCGACGTTTGGGGAGGTTTGGGGAGGCGCCCAAACCTCCCCAAAGGTCGGCAGGAGGAACGGAGACCTGCCGAGGTTTGGGGACGTTTGGGGAGGCGCCCAAACCTCCCCAAAGGTCGGCAGGTCTGCGCGGAGGAACGGAGACCTGCCGAGGTTTGGGGAGGTTTGGGGAGGCGCCCAAACCTCCCCAAACAGGAACGGAGACCTGCCGAGGTTTGGGGAGGTTTGGGGAGGCGCCCAAACCTCCCCAAACGTCGGCAGGTCTGCGCGGAGGAACGGAGACCTGCCGAGGTTTGGGGAGGTTTGGGGAGGCGCCCAAACCTCCCCAAACAGGAACGGAGACCTGCCGAGGTTTGGGGAGGTTTGGGGAGGCGCCCAAACCTCCCCAAAGGTCGGCAGGAAGAACGGAGACCTGCCGAGGTTTGGGGAGGTTTGGGGAGGCGCCCAAACCTCCCCAAACAGGAACGGAGACCTGCCGAGGTTTGGGGAGGTTTGGGGAGGCGCCCAAACCTCCCCAAACGTCGGCAGGTCTGCGCGGAGGAACGGAGACCTGCCGAGGTTTGGGGAGGCGCCCAAACCTCCCCAAAGGTCGGCAGGAGGAACGGAGACCTGCCGAGGTTTGGGGAGGTTTGGGGAGGCGCCCAAACCTCCCCAAAGGTCGGCAGGAGGAACGGAGACCTGCCGAGGTTTGGGGAGGTTTGGGGAGGCGCCCAAACCTCCCCAAAGGTCGGCAGGAGGAACGGAGACCTGCCGAGGTTTGGGGAGGTTTGGGGAGGCGCCCAAACCTCCCCAAACGTCGGCAGGTCTGCGCGGAGGAACGGAGACCTGCCGAGGTTTGGGGAGGCGCCCAAACCTCCCCAAACGTCGGCAAGTCTCCGTTCCTCCGCGCCCTGCCTGCCTGCTTCTTTCCGCTGCGGAAAGAAGCAGGCAGGCAAGGCGCGGAGTTTGGGGAGGTGCGCGCGCACCTCCCCAAACCTCCCCAAACTTCGGCAGGTCTCGGACGGCGGTGGCTTGGGAGAGGTGCGGGCGATCCCGGAAGCACCAAAGCCTCGGCCGCGCACAAGTCCTCGGTAAGTTTTTTTGTTGACTGGAGTATAAGCCGAAGTGGAATTTTTCAGCCCAAAAAGTGGGCTGAAAAATTCGGCTTATACTCAAGTATATACGGTAGCTGTTTTAGATTCTAAAAGTTTAGTTCCTAAAGAAGTAACCCTGTAAATAATTTTAATGTCCTCCTCTAGTGCAGGGTAGGCAACCTTGGCTCTTTTATGACTCAAGGACTTCAACTCCCAGAATTCCTGAGCCAGCATGGCTCAGCTTGGAAACCTCTCCCTTTCCCCTCAGCATGGCTGGCTCAGGATTTCTGGGAGTTGAAGTCCACGAGTCATAAAAAAGAGCCAAGATTGCCTGCAATAGGCTTTCGAAAGCCAATAGAGGGAGCTTATTTTTTTTTTTTCAAAAAAAGGTGCCGGAACGCCATTCTGAGCGTTCTATGAGAAAAAAAGCCCTGAGTAGAACACATACAGTAAGCATCTTTTATGTGGGCGGAGGTATTTCCAAGGATTTGGAAGTGTTTGATATTGACATAGTATTAATGAAAATGAACCAAACAACCCAAAAAAGATGGAGGTTAAATAAAAAGAACAGAGAGAAACTAAAATTATCAACCAATATTCTAGTTTATCCAATTACCAACCAATATTACCCAATTACCAATCAATATTTTACTTTATCCAAAAAGAGGAGGCGTCCTCTGACAAAAATAAAAAAAAATCCAAAGGCTTTGTAGGTGGAAAGGATTGTGGCATGGCTGGAAAGCTCATTGTAATAATTTGAGGAATGTAGGTAATAGAACTTTAAAATTAAAATAGACATTTTCTTTCATAGTTAATGAAATTGTATATATAAGATGACATCACAGAGAGCTACCAGAGTGTAGTGACCTAAAACCTAGGGGTTGGACTAGGGCTGGGGAAGTCCAAACTATTGTCCTCCCTCAACCAAAGAAGCCCTCTAGGAGCCTTTGGGGCAACTCACTTAGCCCAACCTGCCTCACATGGTTGTAGCTGTGAAATAGAAGACTACCATCTGAAATTCCTGGAGGAAAGACAAGATATATATCTAACAAAGAATAAACAGATAATGGATGGATGGATGGATGGATGGGTGGATGGATGGATGGATGGATGGAAGGGGTCAGCAACATTTAACAGTGCACTGAGTCATAAAAATATGCTTGGACTCTAGATAGAGTACAGTACATATTCTTTATCTTATTGTTTGTGTGCTCAGCATTTAGTGAATGAATGAATCTGTAATTATATTTAGTCAGCTGTAGCTGGGGGATTTATATTTGTGTGGTGTATCTGTATCTATGGTTGACCACAGGAAGTAATGTTTTAATGTGATGTTATCTGAGAAGATAGAATCAGGTTTTTAGATGTTTTTTGAGGTTGAAAGCTTAAAAGTAAAATAGGTATGTTGTGGCTTAATAATCTATTTAGCTTTTAATTTTCAAGAACACCACAAAAATTATGCTACGGAAAACAAGTGATTTGCTTTCAACTTTTATCAGTGTGGTCTGGGGAGTTAGCCTCTATAGATTGTGAAAAATGAGCTGGGGGACTGCATACAGGCTTCATGTTTCTATCCCACATGAAAAGAGAAGTAATTTAATTTTACAAAGAGAAAACAAGACCTAATCCATGATGGTTAAAAAACAAGGAATCTATTCACCTAGATCAGGGGTGGGAACCATGGTTTCCCACCCCTGACCTAGATAGACTATGTTCCCTGTATCCTGTCATAGATATTAGGGTAGAAAAAAGAATGTAGAATACAAATACTGTACAGAAGGTGCAATGTTCTACTAAGTAGAATGTCCTACTAAGACTACAGGGGACAGATGGTTATGCAAAGCTATGAAGATGACAGCAATTCTTTAATAATATAATTTGAGCTGCAGGGGCCCAAATTGCCATTTTCCTTCCTGTTCATTGACAGTTTTAATTCATTATATCTAATATGTATGCTGGCAAGGTTATGCAGGGGAAGGAGACAACAGCTTGTTATTTTGTTCATGTTTGTTGCAGTGCCTATATTTGGTTCCTCAGCTCATAGTTGACAGTCACACAGAAGATCACTCTAATTGGCCAACTTCCCCACAGATGTAGCAAGAACTCTATTACCTTCTTTTTCAGAACCTGCTGCCAGTAACTGTCACAACACATTAATTTCCTTTTAAGCTGGGTTTTCTCTATACAGTTGGTCATGTTGCATGTCCATATACTGTAGAAATGATGGTGGCAATTAGAGAAAAGGAAATTCTTCAGATTGCAACATCTGACACCAAGATGTTTTAACGGGCTCTTAAAGATACTGAGTGGTATGTCAAGGAAAAGATTATAACAAATGTGGTTGAAAATACTTGGTGATATTTCAAGAGGCCCCTTGTTGTACGAAGACATTTGGTTTGACCCCTTTTTCCAGAAGCCACCTATTCATCAAACTGGTATCAACCAGAAAGCATTGTACAGAGGTAAATTGGTACACATGCAGAATCATAGCTTTGAAGGAGATGACTTAGATTATCATGTCATACCCTCTACTCAGTAGAGCAATCCAGATAGAAACATCTCTAACAGATAATATCAAGTTTGCACTTGAACACATCTGGTGAAGAAGAATTTCCACCTCTCTGGGTAATTGTTTCCACTGTCAAAATGCTGGTACAGCTAGGAAGGTTTTCATCACAATTAGTAAGAAACTGTCTTGCTGCAGTAGCATGGTTAGGAAGGCATGCATTCAGTATCATTGAGCTGGAATGCAGGAGTTGAATTTTAATTCAATGTTCATCAGAAACTGACTCCAAAAATCAGCTTCTCACAGTTTTTCTCTCTTTTTAATTGTAATTCAGTGTACCATTTGCAAGCACAGAGTAGATTAATGGATTTGAAGTATAGTATCAACTGATCAAGAAACCTATGTCAACAGAAGTAAGGAAGAGCATGAAGCTATAATTTGAAGTTGGCTTGCTCTGAAATTTGAATCCTGAAAATTCAAATGTTTACCGAGACAGCAAAGGAATGGGTGTATGTATCCACAATGCTTCAGTGTATGGATATGTATTGATTTGGTAACTGTTAAATTTTATATTCTATGTAGCATCCATTGAGAGCAGAACTCAGGATAACAGCTGAAGGAAGAAACTTTATTGTGGATGTTGAAAAGAACGAGTAAGTACTTGAAATCTTATTGTCATAAAGAAAGGTATAAATAGTCAGACAGTGCAGTGCTTCAGACTGGATCTCCAAATATTGCTTTGGGGCACAGGTGTAGCCCTTCCCTATAATACTTTGAAGTAGCTGTGACTTCTTCCAGGATCTCAGAGCCCTAATAAGTGTTTTTTTTAAATTCATTAAGCAAAAACATGAATGTCTTTTAGTAAATGTGGTCTGGCTGTATTAAAATTGCAAGCAATAATACATGGTATTTATTACTGTAAAGTAGCTTCAGTATTTGCATATCAAAGCAAAAAAGTGCGATATCAACTTCTCAGCAATGAAAATTAGCATAAATTCTAGTATACTAAATGAAAATTAGCATGAACCTTCATTTGGGTTCTTAAGAAACAAAGAAAGGTAAATATACATGCATTTGGGCAATGAGAGAATAGCATTAAAAACATTTAGTCTAATCCTATTATGAAGTGTGCATCTAGCTGCCAAACTCTCCCTCCACAGAGAGAAATTTTCATCCTGTTTCCTAGTGATTTGGATCTACATCCTAGTATAAACATGACTCTCTGACCATCTGGCCTTAAATTTCCAGCAATATTTCTGAGTTGTATAAAGCAGTACAGGCAAAGCCACTGATGCAGCAGAATTGGAAGAAGCAAAATCATAAGCAAAATTTAGTCATATAGTAGCATGGAGGACAATGATATAACCACCAGATATAATGAAAGATAATGATATAAAAGCATCCTGGGAATTAACAGTGCTATTGCCATGCAGGACTTGCTCTCAACAGGCTAGCAAATATATGCAATCTTTACTTTTTTAAAAAAATCCCATTTATATCCCGCCCTTCTCTGAAGACTCAGGGCGGCTTACAATCTAAGAAGCACAAATCAATGTGCTTAGCAATAGCCTTCATTCTATGTATATGCCTGCTTATTAGGGCTTTCGGGGGCCCCCAAGCGGCATTTTTACAAAGTCAGCTTATTGCCCCCAACAATCTGGGTCCCCATTTTACCTACCTCGGAAGGATGGAAGGCTGAGTCAACCTTGAGCCTGGTGGGACTCGAACCTGCACTAATTGCAGGCAGCTGGTGTTACTTAGGGAGGCATTAGCCCACTGCTTCACCAAGGCTCTTGCCCAGTAGGCTCACAATTCATCCAAACGTTCAAACATAGCCATTCAACTTTGTAAGGGATTGAAAGAAACAATCGATATGGATTCATAATTTTGTGTACTGTATGCACATAAGTACTTTAAACTTAACCTTGTGTAGATTTGAAGTATTCTATACATTAGCTATTTAGTTTTTTGCTAGTAGAATTTTTCTTATTTATTTATATCCCACCTTTATTATTTTTTACATACAACTCAGGGCACAGATGTATCTATTACACCTTTTCCCTCCTATTTTCCCCACAGCAACACCCTGTGAGGTGACGTGGGCTGAGACGGACTGACCCAAAGTCACCCAGCTGGATTTCATGGCTAAGGCAGGACTTGAACTCACACTCTCCCCCTTTCTAGGCTGCTGCCTTAACTACTAGACCAAACTGGCTTATTCTAAACAAGAAGTTATTGAACCCCTTGGCCATCATCCAGATATTCCAATACCACTGATTTTGTAATTTTAAGACACTGAGGTAGGGGAAGAAGGAGATTTCTTTTTTAAAAAATGCAGTGGTTGGAACATAGAAAAAAATCCGTAGAGTTTGTATATTAAAGGTAAAGGTAAAGGTTCCCCCGCACATGCATGCTAGTCGTTTCCAAATCTAGGGGCCGGTGCTCATCTCCGTTTCAAAGCCAAAGAGCCAGCGCTTGTCCGAGGACGTCTCCGTGGTCATGTGGCCGGCATGACTAGACGCAAAAAGGCGCATGGAACGCTGTTACCTTCCCACCGTAGTGGTCCCTATTTTTCTACTTGCATTTTTACGTGCTTTCGAACTGCTAGGTTGGCAGAAGCTGGGACGAGTAACAGGCACTCACTCTGTTACGCGGCACTTGGGATTCGACCCGCCAAACTGCCGACCATCTGATCGACAAGCTCAGCGTCCTAACCCACTGAGCCACTGTTTCCCTTACTGAGCCACTGCGTCCCTTGTTTGTATATTATAATAGGTTAAAAGTGAGGAGAAGATAGAAAGCCCAGCGTCAGGCTAATCAAATATGTAGACTAGAGATGGGCAATTTGAGGGTAAATGGCCACATTTAATATTTGTAGAAATACAGAAATTTAGGGCTTTGATGTGCTTCATAAGTATTGTGCTTATGAAGTCAGCCAACGTTTTCCATTTTATTTCTGGGTCGTTCAAGAGACATTTTGAGGTACTTGCTTTAAAAAAAATCCCCATGAAAGAAAATTGTATTAAACCTTCCTTAAAGTACATGTATTCTGATGGCTAGAGCTGAAATCCTGTGCATAGGGAACAAATCCTGTCGACCACAGAGAAGCTTGTTTAAGTATTAGGAAACAGCAAATAGTTGCGAAATTCTCTTTACCAGCAGATGTGCTTGATTTTAGCATCTGTTCAGAACAGGATCTCAGTTGGTATATCCCATGAAACAGGAACATTTATCTTCTCTATTTGGAGACCATTCCCAATCTGGCAGCCAGACTGGGAAGTTAAAACCTCTACAGCTAAGGATTTATTATTTATTTTGGTATTAAAAGTGAGGTATGAAATAAGCATTTTTCACACTTTTTTAAAACTTTGAAGTCATCTGAGTCCAAACCTCATTTGGCTGGGATCCAAAGAATTGGAGCCAGATGGAAAAAGGTCTTAACCTGTCATGTAGCCATGAAGCAAAGTCCCTAGTTCAATAATTGGGTTAAACGCCCAGGCCCATGAACCCCTAGCAAGTCCAGTTGCTGAGGGTGCTCATACCCAGAGGACAATGCATCATCACCATCAATGAACTTGATAGCTTTTTCAAAATTCCAATGAATATAAAGATTGGCAGTAAAAAGAGGTAGGGACAAAATATGAGGTAGGTCCAGGGCAGAATAGTAGCATTCTGGAAGGCGATTTTGGATTCTACTTTATTTGAGGCTATTTGAAGATATACTGAGCACAGTCTGACTAAGATTAATTTACATTTGCCTTGATATTGCCAGCATTGTGTCAGTACAAAGCACATTTAATTCCACAGGAAGTTACTCTTATTTACATACAATCTCTGAATCGATTCCCAAACACCCGGTGCACTCAGTTTGTTTTTCAAAAATGGGTTGTTGAGATGTTTAAGTTCTGCAGCTGTAAAACAGAAAGCCCAGAGTAGAAGGATATCATGAGAGTATAACATTGGCCATTATTGTCAAAGAGCATCAGATGTTCACAGATGTGTTTCAAAGCATAATTTTCTGGAAGGAAAAAAGAAAGAAAGAAGCCAGTCCTCTGACTGAACTTAAGGAAGTCTTGAAGTTGTGATAAAAACAAATACACTGTTGTAAGTCTGTGTTTAATAAGAATTAATTGCTTTAGGTCAACACTGGCCATCTGCACAGGCCAACTGGGGACACGTTCAGGAAGGGAAAGAGAGGATATTGGTTTAATAATGGAGGCAGTAGCATCTTCAGGGGGTGGCAAGGGAGGTTAGAGTGATACAAGTGGAATCCTGTGACTTGATGCAAGATTTGTCCCCTTTTTGATGCACATTATTGTGTCCTCCACATATCCCAAAGGGGCAGAGTTATAGTTCAATGTTGCTTTTTTCATTGTGACCAAGGCTGCAAGAGATTATAGATGCTACTGAATGGTTGTGATTAATCATTTTAAAAATATTTATTTATTTATTTATTTATACATACATACATACATACATACATACATACATACATACATAATTGTATGTTGCCCATTCTAAAAGCCTCTAGGCAGCTAACAGTCAACAGTTCTTTAAAAGCAAACACCTAAATCAAAATACAGAAAGAACATTCATACAAACCAAACAAGCAAACAAACAAAAAAGGCAGAAACCACTGACTAGTGTGTTGTAAAACATCCTCTTTCTGACTTATTGGAAGAAGTGAGTTTTAGCAAAATCCCAGACAACCTTTTACTTTTGATAGGCCCAGGAGACAGGAAATAGACCGAATCTGCACTGGGAGGAAGTTTAAAAGAACTGGGGCACTAATGGAAAAAGCCCACCGTTTTCTGACAGCAACGAGGCCTGGAATTTGTCTGTATGATCTGGTTGTACCAACAGATAAATACAGAAAAAAGCAATCCCTCAGATAAGCAAAACTGGAGCTGGGTAGAGTTTTATACAGGTATCCATAGAAGAGGTTATCTGTAGCTCAGGGTTGAAAATGAGGGGTCCTTGATGCTCCCTGAGCTTGGTTGTTGTCTTGCAGCCATTTTATTACCAACCTAGGTAACTTCATCAGAGAGCATCAAGGACTCTTCTTTATACAGGTGACAACCACCACCTTGAATCATACCTGAAAGCCCATTGGCAATGAATGGAGTTCTCAAAGCAGAGAGGAAGTTGAGGAGCACACGTTCATCACTGCCTTTTTCAAGAGGCAACTGGGCTTTCTTGTTTTTCTTTGAAGACATTTCACTTCTCATGCAAAGAGCTTCTTCAGCTCTTAGCAACGTCTTCTTCATCCATGACCTGGATGACTGAGAATCTCCATAGACACATTCAGCACTGTTTCAAGTGCCATATTTTGTAGTAACTGTAACTTCCAGCTTTCAAGGGCAGCCTTATGTAACTCTTTACACTGTGTCCTGGGGATGATCAAAGCATGACTGACAGAGCCTCCCAGTCGAATAATGGTTGCAACTGGTGTATCAGATGTAACTGTGCAAAAATCTTCCTAGTCGCATCTGTCACCTGTTCCTCAAAGCAGGACTTGTGAGTCTAGGAGAATTCCCAAACTCTGAACCATCTTTGAATCGGGGGACAAAGATGGTGCTTTCCTGGAATGTTAGGCCCAAAAACTCAGAGCCAATCTCTCCATTGATAGATTAAGCTTGAGTCTCTTTCTCCCCATTCAGCTCCCATCAGCCTCTAGGCATTGGATCAGCGCTTCTCTCGCATTTGCTTGTTCAGCGTGGAGCTGAGATGTATACAGGAAGTCCTTAGCTTAGGACCATTCAAAGTCATGACAACCTTGGAAAGTGTGTTTTACAGGTGCTTTAAAGCATTTCTGGCCCTCATAAAATGTCATGCCAGCCCATCCACTCCTCCCCCGTGACCATATGATGTCCCGCAGCCACATGACCACAATTTGTGACTTTTTTTGCTAGTTTATTGCAAAAAATACTTGTTTCAGATAATATATTAAAAAATGTGTGATTCACCTAACTACATGATTCAGGTTTAACAACCACATGATTCACTTAATGACTTCTGTATCAAAAACTGGGTCCAGTCAACTTAACTTAAGACCAATATGATTTATGAGGGCAACTCAGAAATAAACCTCCGTTTGGTTATCAATGACAGACACTCGCAGATACAGAACTTTTATTATGCACATTAGAAAACTCCAACATTACATTACTTTTCAACATAGTCACCATTCAAATTGAGACACTTGCCATAGCATCTTACAAGGTTTGAAATTCCTTAGTAGTAGTTGCTCAGTGCCAAATCTGGGCTATGGGAGTGTGTGATCAAAAACATCCCAACAGAACTGCTTCAAAAGTTCTTGGGTGCGTCTAGCAGTGTGAGGGCGAGCATTATCCTGCACCAACACCACACCGGAAGTGGTGCCATAGAAAATCCTGCCAGATGTGAAGATGCCAAAGGAGTACTGCTAGTGAAGTTCATGGAGCGTGGTTCAACCATCAGTTCAGAACTCTACAGTGAAACGTTACGAAAACTCAGACAAGCCATCCATAACAAGTGTCGGGGTATACTGACTTCTGGTGTGGTGTTGGTTCATGATAATGCTTGCCCGCACACCGCTGGACACACTGAAGAACTTTTGAAGCAGTTCTATTGGGATGTTTTTGATCTCACACAGACGCACACACCTTATAGCCCAAATTTGGTGCTGAGCAGCTACCAGTAAGGAATTTCAAACCTTGTAAGATGTTATGACAAGTGGCTCAATTTGAATGGCGATTATGTCAAAAAGTAATGTAATGTTGTAGTTTTCTAATGTGTATAATAAAAGTTCTGTATCTGCGAGTGTCTGTTTTTGATAACCAAATGGAGGTTTATTTTTGAGTTGCCCTCATACAACTGAAATTCTAGTCCCAATTGTGGTCGTACACTGAGGACTATCTGTAGCTGAATATCATTCACATATTGATGATATCACACACAGTGTTGACAAATGAATTCTCATGGTGGTTCAGATTCCAATAATCTAATCTTGTCTTTCCAATTTACTTCTTTTTTAAAGGAATTTAAGCAAAGAAATCTGTTTTCTGTAAACTGTTTCTAATAAAGAATGGACAATAACCAGAGCCTCAGTTTTGAAAACCCAGGACCAACATATACTTTTACTTTTATTAAATTTGTATACCGCCCTTCTCCCGAAGGACTCAGGGCGGTTAACAGGGCATATATAAATAAAAATACAAAAATTAAAAAGGAATTAAACAAGTGCCCAGTTAAAAATTACAATAACAATAAAAGACCCATTAAAAAACCCTAACGTTCCCCATCAGGCCAGACCAGCTAGTTCAAATAAGTGGGTCTTCAGACCGCGCCGGAAGGAGCGAAGGTCCGATGCCATCCGGAGCTCAACCGGCAGTTGGTTCCATAGCGCCGGAGCGCCCACAGAGAAGGCCCTCCCCCTGGGGGCCACCAGTCGACATTCCCTGACCGGAGGCACCCTGAGGAGGCCCTCTCTGTGGGAACGCACAGGGCGGAGGGGAGTTGACGCCGGCAGCAGGTGGTCCTCGAGGTACCCCGGACCCATGCCATGTAAGGACTTGAAGATCATAACCAAAACCTTGAATCTCACCCGGAAGACAACTGGTAACCAATGTAGCTCGCGGAGCAAAGGTGTAACATGGGAGTACCAGGAAACTCCCAAGACAACTCTCGCGGCCGCATTCTGTACCAGTTGGAGCCTCCGAGTGGTCTTCAAGGGAAGCCCCATGTAAAGAGCATTGCAGTAGTCCAGGCGAGAGGTCACGAGCGCATGAGTGACCGTACACAGGGCATCCCGGTCCAGATAGGGCCGCAACTGGTGCACCAGGTGAACCTGGGCGAAAGCCCCCCTAGTCACGGCTACTATATGGTCTTCCAGAGTAAGCCGTGAATCTAGGAGGACTCCCAAGTTGCGAGCCCTATCCATGGGGGGTAAGGACTCACCCCCCATAAGAAGAGGTGGAATATTTTGAATGCACAGAGTGCACAGCCACTCAGTCTTGTCAGGGTTGAGCTGAAGTCTGTTCCTCCCCATCCAGGCCCGAACCGCCTCCAGGCAACGGGACATCACATCGAGGGCATCACTGGGGTGGTTTGGGGTCGAAATGAAAAGTTGGGTATCATCGGCATACTGATGATACCCAACTCCAAAACCACGAATGATCTCACCCAGCGGTTTCATGTAGATGTTGAACAGGAGAGGTGAGAGGACCGACCCCTGAGGAACTCCACAAACGAGAGTCCTAGGGGTCGACCTCTGCCCCCCTGCCAACACCGACTGCGAGCGTCCCAGGAGATAGGAGGAGAACCACTGAAGAACTGTGCCTCCCACTCCCAATCCCCTGAGACGCCGCAGCAGGATACCATGGTCGATGGTATTGAAAGCCGCCGAGAGGTCTAATAGGACAAGGACAGAGGAATGTCCTCTGTCCCGAGCCCTCCAGAGATCATTCACCAGAGTGACCAATGCCGTCTCCGTGCTGTACCCGGGCCTGAAACCCGATTGGAACGGGTCTAGATAATCCGCTTCATCCAGGACCAGGGGAAGCTGATGCGCCACCACACTCTCAACAACCTTATAGTGTTCTCCATGAGGCCACATTGGTTTTATGTATGCCATTAAACTTTCTGTCAAGTTAGTGCTGTGCAGGGCATAAATGCTGCTGCAGCAGTTTGTAAAAGCATAATTCATAGCTTTTAGTGGTGCATGATCCCAGTTGCTCATGATTTATTCAAGAAACCATAGTTTGAAAATGTATGTATGAACTTAGACATTAGTTTGGAAAAATCTTATCATCCACCAAAATCGCTATCCAGTTCACCTAGAACCAGGCTATCCATAATGTAAACCAGCTACAGCAAGTATTATATCTGTAATATATGTAAGTTTAAACACTGTTCAATGTAAGAAATACTAGTGACAGCTCCTTTGACAGCTGACAGCCGTACACGCGGTTTCCATTGACAGCCCCACACACGGCTACAAGTGACAGCTGAATCTGACAGCTGCACATGCGGTCCGCACGGATTGGAGGAAACCGAAACGGCGGGAAATATCCTAAGGCGGGGATTGGACAGAGACTCACCAGCTCTATATAAGGGGGGTTCACACTTGCTTGTCGTTCCTGTGAGGCAATAAACAGCTGTTTGAGTTGAAGCCTGCTGTCCTTGAATCTGTACCGGGAACCCGCCGCAATACGCTACAATATCTGCCATATATCATGTGAGATCTATCATCTAAACTATTCTGCATTGTGTTATCTGAATGATATCCAGGAGACTGGGGGAGGTTTGCCAACTTGATCAGGGCAACAACCCAACTCAGGAAAACAGTGCCTAGGTTCTTACCTCATGCTGAACCATCGTGCATTTGCTTGGAGTTTCAGAAGTTGTGTGAACCCAGCCCGTTGTGGCTTACTCATTTTGTTATGGCTAGCACTATGTGTAAGCCAAGTCAATGTGGAAATGCATGAAGGCAGTCTGAATACTATTCTTCCGCCTGCAAGTTTTGTGAAAGAAGAAAGAAAAAAGACACGGAGGCCATGGCTCTTTGTGTTTCCTGAAGTTTCATTGTGAAGGATGTTTGCCCTGAGATGTGGCATTTTGCCAGAAAAATTCCTGAGTAGCCAAGATGTGATGTAATTAACTCCATGACTAGACCAGCTGGCACAGGAAAAAGTCCTGGCATCCAGCTGTATTCAGAGATCTAATTTTAGAATTACTGTAGTTTGGAGCACAAAACTCCCTCATTGCCAAGCATACTGTACCCTTCCTTGTGTCAGGGCTACTCTGAATGTCCTCCGGAGGTGGACAAATTCGACTGTGCTGTTAATCATTGTCCATCATTTCCTGCCTTGCGGTTTCCTTTCCAGTGTTTCCTTTAGAGATTGGAAAGGGGAAAGATTGTTTTCAAGTTTGGCTTTGGGTCGGCAGGATAGCAGAACTTTTCTCTGCAGGGATGCCCTCGCATTAACTTTTGCTGGTAATTTCCTAGATGCAGGGATACTAATGGAGGCTAATGATTGGATGCCTTGACCCTTTCCTGCAGAGTTTGCAAAGACTATCTGAATGGTCAGAAGAAGAAAGCTGCCACCTGAGAATTTTTAGTTCATCTTCCTTCTGGAATAATGATTTCATTTTCTGGAGGCCAGGCAAGGAAGCTTGTCTATCTAAGTTATCTGTTCCTCATTGCAAAATTTCCTGGGAGGGAAGTATGCTTCCTTCCTTTCCTTCACTGGTGACTTTTTGGCTCTGCAGTTTTACAGTGCAACCCCTTTGAGTGATAATAATTTAAAAGAGGGGGGGGAGGAGAGAGAAGCAAGCATTGCTTGAAAAGTTGCATTCTTCACAAATAGGAAGATGCTGAAGTAAAGAGGATTGAAATCTCTAGCTTTGGCAGAGCATGTTGAACATCAGCATCTAAAAAGGATGACTTTATCCTCTTTTTAGCTTAGGGGCTGGGTGTGTTAATGAAAGGGTGGCTTTCATTCTTAGCCTCTCAGTGATCCCAGATCAGCAAAATATAGGCTGAAAGATGTCAGTGCAAGCAGCTTGTCTAAAAATACAAGCTTGAAACCATAGTATAATAAATTGTGTGGATACAGCAGATAATCCTCACTCATACAGGTGATTATTTGCCTATAGCAAAGAAGCATTGATGTTCCAATCCCACACAAAAAAGGTTCCCCTTGAAATTACATTTTTCAGGAGAGTTGGTTCATATAGTGGCCGTGACTAGGGGGGCTTTCGCCCAGGTTCGCCTGGTGCGCCAGTTGCGGCCCTATCTAGACCGGGATGCCCTGTGTACGGTCACTCATGCGCTCGTGACCTCTCGTCTGGACTACTGCAATGCTCTTTACATGGGGCTGCCCTTGAAGACCACTCGGAGGCTCCAACTGGTACAGAATGCGGCCGCGAGAGTTGTCTTGGGAGTTTCCCGATACTCCCATGTTACACCTTTGCTCCGTGAGCTACATTGGTTACCAGTTGTCTTCCGGGTGAGGTTCAAGGTTCTAGTTATGGTCTTTAAGTCCCTACATGGCATGGGTCCGGAGTACCTTGTGGACCACCTGCTGCCAGCGTCAACTTCCCTCCGCCCTGTGCGTTCCCACAGAGAGGGCCTCCTCAGGGTGCCTCCGGTCAGAGAATGTCGGCTGGCGGCCCCCAGGGGGAGGGCCTTCTCTGTGGGTGCTCCGGCCTTATGGAACCAGCTGCCGGTCGAGCTCCGGACGGCACCGGACCTTCGCTCCTTCCGACGCGGTCTGAAGACCCACTTATTCGAACAAGCTGGCCTGGCCTGATGGGGGGATTTTAGGGTTTTTAATTGGTTTTTATACTGTATTGTTTTATTGGGCGATTATTTAATTCTCTTTTTAATTTTTGTATTTGTTATTTATATGTGCCCTGTTCACCGCCCTGAGTCCCTCGGGAGAAGGGTGGTATATAAATTTAATAAATAATAATAATAATAATAGATTTGACTGCAGGTTAATCAAACGTGAAAACTAAGTCTGCAATGATTAAAAGTAAATGTTGTCTTTGATAGATGAATCTTGGTTCTTGGCCATTACCTAAGTCTAGTATTTGGTACTGAATATATGCAGTCATCATTTTGTATTTCATAAATTCCAACACTTCCTTAGAGAGATAAGATGGTTTTACAGAACAAAATTCCTCTCTGCCCTTTTAAACAAATACACATGTAAGAAGAGCTGTGCTAGAACAAGACCTACCAGAGAGTTCCATAGAGAATTGTTCAGTATGAAACAAGGATAGGAAACCTGGTACACTCCAATACAGCACCCAGCGCCCCTCAATGCTGGGAATTGTAGTTCATTAGTAACAGGATGAATGTAGGTTTCCCATCTCTGAAAGGTGGCATATTTGTAGCCTTCCAGATGTTAACCAACAGTTTCTACATCCTCAGCCATCCTGACCAAGAATGAAAGATTTCTGGGACATAACTTTTAAAAAAAAATAATAATTTGTATACAAAAATCAGCAGGTCTCAAACCAGAGGAGGTATCTGGTATGGTATCTCAAGTTCTTCTGGAAGAGACTTTATAACAAGTGCTTGAAACTGCACCCTTGCCTGAAATAAAGGGATTTGTGAAAATAGCCTTGGTCTATTATAGTCTTCATCAGTTCTCCAGAGCTGTTGGGTCTACAACTCTGAAAATGTTTAAGTAGCATGGCCTCTGTCTCTGCTGTCTCAGAAGTGCTGACAGTAATAATATAATTTAAAGGACTTTTGAGATTTTCTGTATTTTATGCCAGTTAAGATGTTACTACCACCCATTCTCAATCACTAGGTACTAAAGAGAGTTGCTCAGAGTCGCATTAACGGTGAGATGGGTGAAATGTAAAATTAATAAATAGAGATGTTCATCACAGATGGTAGACTTTAGATTGAGATAAGGAATGGATGACATTTTCGAACTGTCAGAAGTTACAAATCTAGGCATCCCAGACAACATAGTCAATGAAAAGGAATATTGGGAGTTGTGATTCAAGAACAGCTAAAAGCCCACAAATTTCCCAACTGTGTCCCGAATAGTCAGAGATATTGTCAGTGTTATGGATTTGTACAGGATTTTGTTGTCTTTTAATTGTGTTACATCAAATAAAGATCTCACCTTCTTCCATCATGGAAGAAAGAGTCTCAAAAGGCTCTTGTCTTACATAACTGCAAGAAATAGACAATCCTGGGTCAAAAAGCAATGTTAACTTAATATGAACATAGTTGAAACAACATAGTCAAAGCAAGGAAGGTTCTGAAGGAAGTTTCAAAATGTTAAGTAACAGGCATTGGCAAATTTGATAGAAATAGGATTAATCAAGTTACTTCATAGTTTTAATGTCAGATTGATACAATCATTGTTTTAGTGCTTGAATTACTTCAGGCAACGGCTTTTATTCCAGAAGCTTCTGGTTTTCACTGGCCACTATTCATAATCGTTAAATTGAATTATGCTTTGTGACTTGTTTTGGAGGTATAATTTACTCTGGAGATATGGTTCCTCGGTTCAGATACTCTGAACTGGCTACTCTTCCAACAATCTGGTGTTTCTCAGATCCCCCACTTTCTTCTGTTAAATGTGGGGAAGATGTCTTTGATTTTGTATTGGAATCAGAGTGTAGGATTGGGAATGGTAGAAGATTATTCTGCTGAAGTATATCTACAGCACGTAAACAAGCTCATCTTGTTTATTTCCTGTATGTTGGACATTAGTATGTAGACAATGAAGATTATGAACTTTGCCTAATCAGTATTGTTCCTGAGTTTTCACTGAGTAGTGCAATCACATGTACTATTCCCAGATTAATCTCAATTAAGTTATGAATAACATTGAAACCATAGTTGAAAATTATTGAGGTAAAAAGAGTTAATCCACCCTATCCCGAAACCTAGAAGAATAGCCTTGGAAGTATGGAAAGCTGAGTCAACCTTGAGCCCATCAGGATCAAACTCCTGACTGTGGGCAGAGTTAGCCTGCAATACTGCATTCTAACCACCAGCGCAGTGGTTAGAAAATTTGTCTTAGGTATGTTTATCCGTTCTGATGAGGTTTTCCCTTGTGTAAGAGATGATGAACTCAGTAGAACAGTTTTGCAACAAAGAAACTGTGTGTGTCTATACTGGCATACTGGCATTTTCTACCCAAAATTTCCATCTGCCTCATTCATAAACTATTTGCATCCCTTCTCTTCACATTGTGTTAATGGCGTTAATGCCACAAAATAGAAACCCCCTTCACTGCAGGCGCCTTCGTTGCTCCATCCCCTACTCTGAAGATGGAGGCTTTGCTCGGAACAATGGTGTCATTGACACAGTGGAGCATAGCCAAAAATGTGCTGAATAGGGCTGGAAGGGAAATTCAGCCTTTAAAACATCTGTATGTTGTGGCTACAGGCCAGGTTCTCGCTCATTCTCTGGATGGGGCTCTGCTCCTGAGATTTCTACTGTAATGAAAAGTGGCAACAGCTGTCTGCTTTCAGCCAACATCTGTATTTTAGCAGAAAGGATGCTAACTCTGCAGGCCACAGTTAAGCTATATTCACCACACAGTGTATTCTTTCAGTGAAAAAAGAATGCAAACTTTTGATCCTAATAATCCTAAACATGCAAACTTGGAAGTTAAGTCCTACTGAAATTAATTGAGCTTACTTGAGAATAAACAGGTCTGAGCCCAAACTTTATATAATTCACGGTTATTTTACCCTCTATTTGTTCTTTTACCTGGCGTTTTATTTTTCTCCCTATGTTTTTTCAGATGCACGTCCAGCTAAACAAAGCAGCTGCAGCAGCTAGAGATAAAGTCAGCCATTGCTATTTTCTATGATTGCAGCACTTCAAAAAACAAATATAAAATTTACCTTATCACTTTGAACAGTTTCCTTTCCCAATCAGTGTGGTCAAAATTAGGTCACTGGTTGCGTTGCTGTACTAACAGCAGTTTAAATAAATATTGCAGGTAGTCCTTGACTTACAACCATTCGTTTAGTGACCATTTGACGGCACTGAAAGAAGTGACTTACACCTGGTCCTCACACATACATACATTGCAGTAACCCCATAGTCACGTGATGAAAATTGAGGTGCTTGGAAATCAGCATGTATTTGCTACATGTTACAGCATCCTGGGGCCATGTGATCCCCTTTGCAACCTTCCCAACCAGCTTCTGATAACCCAAATCAATGAGGGAAACCAGATGCTCTTATTGACTCCATGCTTCACTTCACAACTGCAGTGATTTGCTTAACCACCATGGCAAAAATAAATTGCAAAATCCAATTTCTTAGCAAACGATATTCTGGTCCCAATTGTGATTCTAAGCTGGGGACTACCTGTATTTGACTGATCGGATTTACAAAAGGAAACCAGTGACCTTGAGGACACAGATAACCTCCAAATGGCCTCAAGGACTCTCTAAAAGAATGCAAATGACCAGCTTTCTGCAAGGAGTATAAATCTTTCTGTTCCCCACCACTCAGTTAGAGCTGAAGAAGCTTCTTGGATGAGAAGTGAAATGTCTTCAGAGAAAAAGAAGAAAGTGTAGTTGCCTGAAAAAGCAGCTTGGGGACAATCATGACCTGGATGACTGAGAATCTCCATAGACATTAGGTTAAAAAGGAAAGATTAATTATAGCAAAAAAAATAAATAAAAAAATTCATAAGCTCTATTAATTTATACTTTAATTCATTGATTGGCCGTGAAACACCTATCAGATTCTCCTATCAAAATTGGGAATCTCTGTAACTTTGGCCATCTGAAGAACAAAGTGATTTTTAGCTTTTTTTCTTTCTCCTGTTTCTAAGATTCCGTTTTTTTCAACGTAAAGAATACAATATATAACTTCTGAAAAAGGCTTCATCCTGAGGTTAAGTCTAGCCCCTCTTAACATTCTTCACAGATATTTTACAGGTGTAGGAAGAAGAATACAATTGCAATTTTCACAAAATGATAACCCCCCCCCCCCAAATATTTTGGCCCCAGTTTGAGAAATCTGCTCCTGAATATTCGGGGAAGAGCATGTTGGACATTGTTCACTGTCTTTAAATATAACACATAATTCTTGGGACAAGAAGCAAGTATTTATCTCATTGGTTAGAGACATGGGTATTAGAGTAATTGGTACAGCGACCCACTTCTTTCAAGTAATATTTCATCATTTTGCAAAAAAGTTATGGTTTTGTGTCTTTTGTTGTGGCAGTTACATGCAGGGAAACCCCCATGTACATTATCTTGTTCTCTCAAAGAAAAGCAGGATACATAGGCAATAAATAAAAGCAGCAAAATATCTGAAGATGGGGGGGAATCTTAAATACAATCAGTCAGTTGAATGATTATGTGCCATCAAGTCATTATCAACCACATAGATGGATAATAGTTTGTCCCTAATCTTCCAATAGTGCACTCATCAGTCTAACATCAAAGATCAAACATACTTAAGGGGGGGGAAAGGAAGTGGTTCATTTTGTTTCAGGAAAATAGTGTAAACTATCACACATAGACCACATTGATCTTAGTTCCTCCAAACTCATTAGCCACATATTCATAAGGTTTGCCATTACATACATTTTTGTGGTAAGATAACAAGGAAATGGATGACTTTGAATAAATAGGTACATCAGATTTTATCATGTTCTTCAGGGAATAAAGACCACAGTAGCCATCATCATATTGAAATAATTAGTCATTCATCTCTCTATGGAGATTCTCAGTCATCCAGATCATGGTTCCAGTGAGGTCTTTAGTGGACTTTTTTACATCCACAGTCAAGAACCATTGTTGAAGAGCAAATTTTAAAGTTACTAAATATGCTCAGTCCCAATGACCTTGGTAGATATCTATAGGTTTGCATTGCTCATTTATTTCCACACTAGCTAAGAATTGTTAGTATTGTATCCCTAGCACCAGGTTGAGAAAAGCTAACATAAGGCTTACATTATAGAATAATTACTGACCCTGTTGCTAGAGAATCAGCTTAGTGTAGTTCATGAAGTTGTTTTGTGTAGTGGATTAGAAATTGGAATAGTTTAAATTCTAATTCTGCCTTAGTCATGGAAGTTAGGTTAATGTAGGCATTCTCTCTCTCTCTCTCTCTCTCTCTCTCTCTCTCTGCCTTAGGAAGAAGGTAGTAGTAAACTACTATCAAAAATGTTGCTAAGAAAACTTGGACTTGTCAATTTAATTGGTAGACTGATTTAAAGGTACATTCACAAATATACATTTTCTTTGTTAGCATTAAACATTGGTTTGTATATCTAAGATTCTGCATCTTGGTGGGCATCTACCACCCAGCTCATAATGACCCTGGATCAGTGGTGGGATTCAAATATGTGAGCAACTGGTTCTCTGTGTGGATGCCATTTCCGGAAGTCCATTCTGGGCCTGGGTAACAAAAAATTAGTTACTGGTTCTGCCAAAGTGTTGCGAACCGGCTGAATCCCATCACTGCCCTGGATGGCTTCCAATTGTCAATGAGAACTCAGTAATGGGACAGGAAACAGACACCTTTTAAAGTATATGTTTAGTAATGAAATGAACATGTAGTGCAGCAAAATGATTTTTTTCAAGGTCCATCCATTTTTTATGTGTTCAGATTGTCTGTGGGCTGTGAGCCAAATGAGCTCAGAGGTAATGATAATGATGAGCATGGATAGAGATAGAGCACTAAGCAGTAAGCCCTTTCTATCATTAAAGTAACAGCTTCCTGATGACCCCAAGTAATTAGAGGGGGAGGCTGGAAAGGAAAGTAACCAGGATACCCGAGAAGAAATACAAAGATGATGGGCAGAAAGTAGGGTGGCAATGGCTCAGCGACAGAGTAGTTATGGTGACATGGGAGATGGAGGATCCCCTTAATTCAGAAATAACATTTGAGTCCCTTGCCTTTTTTCTTATTGCAACCAGTGTCTATGCAGCTTCTTTCATCTACTAGATTTTCCTACTGAATTCTGACATCTAGTAAGCAGATTGTGTTGTATAACAAGAATTTTGGAATTACTTTTAGGATTATAGAGGTATATTAGTTACTAATAGTGTCTTCTGATAATTTTACTAGGGAAACAAATGTTTTTTTTTTATTGAAAAGTTTTACAATACATTTTATCTTTAACAATCCCTCCCCCCCTCCCTCCACCCAACCCTTCCTAACCCTCCCTAGCCCTCCCCCCACCCCTTCCCCCCTCCCCGACTTCCCAGAGCTAAATACAAGGTATAAAAGTAAAAACAATCATAAACAACCATATGTTAACAACAATAAACTATTAAGTCTATCGCACTCTAGCTCATATAAAATGACTACAAGCAGTACTAATATCACATAAAAAACTTATACAAATACTAAATGAAACTTTTTATTTTTATTTTATTTTAATTCCATTTATATCCCGCCCTTCTCCGAAGACTCAGGGCAGCTTACAAGCTTAGCAGTAGCCTTCATTCTATGTATATGCCTGCTTATTAGGGCTTTCACACACCCCCAAGCGGCATTATTACAAAGTCAGCTTAATTGCCCCCAACAATCTGGGTCCTCATTTTACCTACCTCGGAAGGATGGAAGGCTGAGTCAACCTTGAGCCTGGTGGGATGCAAACCTGCACTAATTGCAGGCAGCTGGTGTTACGTAAGGAGGCATTAGCCCACTGCTCCACCAAGGCTCTTTTTAGTCCCATATTTGTTCTGGATATAATCAATCCACTTTTTCCACTCCATAATATAACGTTGTTGCGAATGGTCTTTCAAATAAGCCGAAATCTTTGCCATTTCCGCCAGGTCAGAAACTTTTAAAGTTCATTCTTCTATAGTCGGCAGTTCCTCCTTCTTCCAATATTGACCTACTAAAAGTCTTGCTGCCGTAATTAAGTTCAACATCAACTTAGTGTCCACGACAGTATTATCCGTAGTTACGCCCAATAAAAACAATTGCGGACAAAACTTTATCCTTTGCTTAAATATCTTCTGCATATTCCACCAGATTTTAATCCAAAAAGCTTTAACCTTTTTACATGTCCACCATATATGAAAATACGTTGCGTCTTCTCCACCACATCTCCAGCATTTAGGTTGATAATTCGGATACATACTTGCAAGCTTTTTAGGATCTAAATGCCACCTATAAAACATTTTGTAAAAGTTCTCTCTTAAGTAGGAAACAAATGTTGAATGGGTCAACTAAATGTTGAATGGGTCTGCTATAGGATTTGGGAAGTTATTACTCCATCTCCAGCTTTTATTAGATTTACTTATTATATTTATTCTATAATTGATAAAAGGATAGTACTATAGAAGTGGAAATGTGTTCTAAATTATTTCTCAAAAGTAACTTTAGAGGGGAAAAAGGTCAGCTTTTTAGTTGTTAAACTGACAGTAGTAAGACAAGAAGAGACTAGAGCTAAGTATTAAACTTTACCCTTTTCATATTTTAAAATATTGTACATAATGTTTTACTTTGGAGTTTCATACAGACCTGATAAAAGTGTATTCCTATGTAAGGTACATGGCATTTCTGACAGAGATGAGATATTGATTAAACTCAACTTGTACAGATGGTATTACTGTCTAAAATGTTGGTTATCCTAAATTCTAGTTTTAGGATTTAAGGAGCCCTTGATGAATCCTTTATTTGCAGAAAGCAAGGCATACAAACTGAAAATTCTTTCTCTGAGATTACATTTTAGGCAAAAGGAAAATGGTAACAATATTAAAGTGGTTGTCTCTCATCTGGGAACAGTTTTAGTCATCTTGATAGCATCCCAAAATCTGTTTTGACTATTGTTAATGTTAAATTTGTGTTACTAGATAGAAATCAGATGATGCAGTTTTGTTTGTTCCTTGTAAATAATCCCAATATTTCCTGTTTCTTTTACTGTCTAAAGAATGGCATCATAGGCTGGAGAACAATAAAGGGAAATGAAGGGATAGAAAGACAATATAAGGAATATATAAACAGTATTAATTGTATATATAGTGCTCTTAATAGCATCACACTGTTGAGGTACAATTCAGCCATTCTCATTTGTTTGAGACCTGAAAGTTGGAAGAGAGCAAAGATATTCAAATAAGATTCAATTATGGGTATAAATATATGGGTATATATAGAAAATGTAGCATATTTGCATATACTTGAATAAGCAGCTATGTGGGTAATAAATAAGCAGGTTCTGAACCCTGAACAAATGTAGATCATTGAGACTCAGACATAATAATAAAGTTTAACTGCATTTAGTTTCACTACTCCACAAAGCAATCTTGACTCAACCATTCTCCTGGCCACTCTTTGCTAATTGCTAATGTCGTTTTCCAGACAAGAAATGGCAAAGAAAATGATTGATTTTTGAAGATGCATGCTGTCCAGACCCTTGGTATCATAGGATATATAACTGAGCTTATTTTGCAGTTTTGTTTGTGGCTGTTTTGGTTAACCATAGTCTGAAGATGCAACATTAACAAAGAGCAAGGGAAAAGCAAAATTAGATTTGTTAGAGTCTTACAACGAGAGGATAAAAGCTTCCATGACTGATCCATTAACCTGAAGTTTTTCCAGAGCACATTTGGTGTACAAAATACTTAAGTTTCTCTTATCTTTTCTATGAATTCATGAGGTGAAGAATCACCAACCTATGGAAGGCTAATGACATGAACAATCATATGTTTATAGAATTATGAATGGTACAAAAGGAGTGAAGAGAGAAAGACATTTTTCTTTCCATCTCATATTGCATTATGCAGATTGTTGAAATGTCAGATTGGCCACAGGAAATCAGATGTCCAGCACAGTTTTAGGAAGACTATTTTTTCACCTGCTAAATTGGTTTTACTTCATTTTGCCATTTTTCTTGACACATAATGTTGACATTTATTAATCATTGTCACAACTTTAATCTAATTTTTTCATGAGTCTGATTGGTCACTTTTGCTAAATGTTAGAACTGGTTACTGAGGACATAGTTACAAGATTTCATTGAATATTCAAATAATATTAATATTATTTTTTTCCTCCACCCCATCCTTCTCTGTTTCTTCATTTTTGTTGGTAGGGATCTCTTTGCACCAGATTACACTGAAACTCATTATACTAAAACTGGAACAGCCCAAACTATCTTCTTGAACAAAACAGTGAGTATCAAATGTAATTTGATGAGACAAATCCATTTGAACACAAACCTGGTTCCAACTTTGATAGGCTTTACACAGAACAAGTCTTGATTTCACCCTGAAAAAAATGATTTGGAGGCACAAAAAATTAAAAAAAAAATCAAGCGAGCAGTTTCAAATATACTCTGTTTCAAAGCTGGGGAAGTAAATAAAGAAACATTCATTGGTCTTTTGCTTTTTTCCAGATGAGTTCATTGCTAAGTGTAATGATGTAATATGGAAGTAGTGATTGAATAAGAATCTGATGGGGGATTTTTGATAGTGGCTGCTACAGTTTTCATTTCTTCACTGAGTTATCTTTCTTTGAGTAAATATGATAAGCCACTGTATTTTTTTTTATTTCTTCACTGCCCAGAGTAATTTTGGAGTAGTATTTAACATTGAAACTTCAACAATAAATAAATACAATTCAGATGAGGCAGAATACTTAAAACAGCCAAAATAGAAATAAGTTCTATTCCTTTTCCAAACTGTGATTTTATTTTAAAAAGTAAAACTCTTGCAATTTGCTACATCCCACATTAGCAATTTAACAAATATTGTTTCACAGAATCCGCTGAAATGTTGAGTGAAATTGTTAAGTGCAATGATGAAGAGCACCGCAGAGCACTGCTGTTACAACTGCAGTGATCCATAACTACGTACGTAGAATTAGCTTGCAATTTGGGTGTGGCCCTTGAAATTCCATACAAAATTGGCAATGAACTACATTGGTGTCTCTAGTGCAGTGCTGTCTTGCAATGATATGCTGATGGCCCCCTGAACTATAGTGCCAACCCCCCACACCCCAAAACACTAGAACTATGCAGCTGAACTAATATGAAGCCGTGCTATAATGTGCATTCTTTCTGATTGCCATGTTTTGACCTCTCAACTTGCACTTTCTACTTGTGTATTGTCTTTTTATGCTCTAGCCCAGGCATGTCGCAGGCATGTCAAACCCGCGATGTCACATGACGTTGCGCGACGTATCGCGACATTTCCCCCATTGCCGGCAATGGGGTGAGCACGGTTTGGGCATGATGCATCTGGCCCACAGGCCAGCAGTTTGACATGCCTGCTAGCCCATGCCCTACATCATATTATTATTATTATTATTATTATTATTATTATTATTATTATTATTATTATTATTATTATTATTATTATTATTATTATTATTAATTTTATTTGTATACCACCCTTCTCCCGAAGGACTCAGGGCGGTGAACAGGGCAGTACTTGTTAAAAGACAAAAGACAAAATACAAAAATACAAAAATTAAAAGAGAATTAAACAGAATGCCTATCCCTTGCTTTTTTCTGCAGAGGACTCTTCCTGTTATAAAACTAAAAAGATTGGCTATAATCTTTTCTTTTGCCTCAATAGCAAAGCTCCATATGTGAAAATCCCAGATTCTAAATTTGTGTGTTGTTTCTACCTGGATGTGGTCCAGGAGCTGACCTCTCAACTTCTGCTTTCTGCTAAGTGGGATCTGAAAGCTTGTTATCCTCTCAAGGCCTTCCAAAACTAACTTATGCCAGTTGGCTCTTGTCCAGCCGGACCTCTCTTATAAATTAACTGACTGGGAAAAATGTAGACTGTCTAGCAGCACTTCAGATAGGTTTACAAATAAGTGTACATAATAACACCTTTCTTCTTCTCTTTACTGTAGTTTTCTAAAAGAGGCTGACTGTGCAAAATTGTAATGGCTGTTGGGTTGCGGATTTTTTTCTCCCATTTGCTAGTTTTCATAATGGAATTCTATGTAGTATAGTTTTATCATTTTGCAATATGTTGTGGTTTTTCATAAGAAGAAAACTGTAAAATACTAGCTACCCCAGAAGTCAGTAAACATGTTCAGGATATTTGCAATTCAGGGTTGAAATGAAGGGTGCTTGGTGCTGTCTGAGCTCGTCCATAACATAATTTCTGGCATTGTCCAAACCTTTTGCTAAGCCATGTTCAATTTAAATGTTGTTTATTGGATAACTACAATTGCTGGGGTTTATCAAGACAAAATTAACTGTAACTGTATTATGGTTTAGACCAATCTGGGACACCCAGCCATTATGGACAATTCAGCTATAAGTTTTTATTTTACTAGGGGTGAGTAGAGGGAAAGATTGAAAAGCCTTCCTATCTCCAGAGGGTTAAATAAGCCATAATAGCGTCACTTTTATGCCTTTCATGCCTACTTTTCATGTAACATTGACGTAGATCCCTACCAAAGGAGCGGGGAAAGATAAACGAATCTGCAGAATGAGATTACTTGCTCTTGACACTTCCTTTCACCCTCTCAGGATAATTGCTTTTACCATGGAAGAGTGAGGGCCATTCGTGAATCAAGTGTGGTGCTCAGCACATGCAGAGGTCTACGGTGAGTTTCCAGCTCTTTCATGCGTTCTCTGTCTACAAAGTAACATTTGCACAATCTCATAATTTGCTGTTAAAATATAGAGTGATGACCAAAGGACTTTAAAAATACTAGATGAATCAGGGGTCTTCAAACTTGGCCCTTTTATGACTTGTGGACTTCAACTCCCAGAATTCTTCAGCCAGCGTGCCTGGCTGAGGAATTCTAGGAGTTGAAGTCTACAAGTCATAAAAGGGCCAAGTTTGAAGACCCCTGAGATAAATGAATAGCTAAATAATGATGGACAAATGAGAGCTTTTCTCTGCATGAAGCTCTGCTATTAAACCAATATTTCTGAGGATGATCTCAGAAGGAGTCAGTAAGCTTTATTTCTACTCTTCCTTCCAAATACCACAAGATAGGGAGGGGCTGCTTTTGGCAACAGGACTGCTGCTGCTGCTCCCTTTCCTTCTCCTCCTCCATCATCACCAACAACAACACTAGGGACTACACTGAGATGATCGCATTCGGGGGTGGGGGGTACTGATACACTCATTTGTTTTAAGAAACTTGACTTTAAAAAAGAAGTATCCAGCTACACCTATTTTACTACTTTGTAAAAAAAAAAGCTGCTTCAGAGTTTTGCAGCAAATTTTTCTAAACTAATTTTAAGAGGCTTCAAGGGCCATAAAAAAAGAAGATAGACTAGCTTCACATAACTCACAAGTTGGAAGTTAATTATCCTTACTGTAAAAACAAATATGAATTTGTATCTCCATTTTCTGGGGATCTATAGAGTCTTCCTGTTTGGCTTATTTGGAATAAGATAATTGACTGTCTATCCCAGGGGTAGGCAACCTGGGTTCTTTTATGACTTGTGGACCAACTCCCAGAATTCCTGAGTCAGCATGGCTCAGCTTGGAAACCTCTCCCTTTCCCCTCAGCATGGCTGGCTCAGGAATTCTGGGAGTTGAAGTCCACAAGTCGTAAAAGAGCCAAGGTTGCCTACCCGTGGTCTAGCCCGGTATTATCCATCTTAACTGATAGCAGGTCAGAAGAATTTGGGGTAAGTGGGTTCTTTTTCCAAGCATCCCTGGAGACATCAAGGATGAAATCTGGAATTTCTGTATACAAAGCAGGTCTCTTCAAAAACAGTACAAATAATCCCCAGTTCTCACAAATGCCAGGATCTTTCCATTTTCATTCATTCTTACCTTTCTGCTTCTTTAGCCTGATACTATTTATCTCAGAACAGTTTTCTGAATTTTATTTTGGTCTTGTGCAGAGAAGAGCAACAAAAATGATTAGAGGTCTGGAGGCTAAAACATATAAGGAAGGGCTGCTGGAATTGGGTATGTCTATTCTAATGAAAAGAAGGACGAGGGGTGACATGATAGCAGTGTTCCAATATCTCAGGGGCTGTGAATGCTCCAACACTGGAAGTTTTTAAGAAGAGACTGGACAGCCATTTGTCTGAAATGGTATAGGGTTTCCTGCCTGAGCAGGGGGTTGGACTAGATGACCTCCAAGGTCCCTTCCAACTTTACTATTATGATTATGATTAATATTTGTAGCAATCTTGCAAACATCTGATCCTTACTATAGTATGAAGTTCTCACTTAGTAATGGGATTTTGTAAAATCCTTGGATAGCAATGAGCCTTTGCTGTTGATTAACATATGCTAATTCTAGAGTGCACTTAAGAAATTAAACACATTGTTTTTATAAACAGGACTTGGTTTCCTTTTGGTCACTTCAGGGCCTATTGAAAGCTGGGCTTCTGTCCAGTTAGGAAATAGCTTTGGCCATTTTTTTCAAATCCTCAATAGCCTCAAGCCAAACTTAATGTAAACAAATTGTCTGGGTTTATAAACAAAATAAAGTCTGCCTTTTATGGCTGATACACAAGGCCTGCACAAAATAGAAAGCATCACAGGTGCAAGGTGAGTCACTTTGATCCATCCCTCCTTTTTCAGGTGTTTTGGCCCTGGCTTCAAAATTTCCAACAAAAATTGTAGTTCATTGTTGTTAATTTTTTGATCGACTGTACAACTGTTCCATATACTGGCCATTCTTTACATTGTTCTAATATCAAAATAATTTGGGATTCCTGGTAAAAAACTGAAGCTAAACTTTTGCATATATTTTTAGCTCTTATGGGAAAATAAAGCACAACTAGGAAATGGACTGACCACAATAATTTCTTGCTTTGTAAATTGGTTTTCATTAAAAACCCATTTGGAACTCAGTAATTATTTCTGAATTATAGCATTTATAACAAATATAACAAATATAACTTAATATTTAAATAAAGCAGTTCTATATGTAAGTGTTTACCTGAAACTTAATATTAGCTTTTCTGTAGAAAACAGGAGTAGGCTGTGAAAACAGCAATATTGACTAAAACTCATTCCACATATATGAAAACATGCCAGGCAATAGTGCTATTAGCTGTTGATCACACTCTTATTTTTTATTTATTTATTTATCTATTCCCATAGCTACTTACCTTACAGACATGACTATGTGGTGTAACATAAATAACTGTAAATGAATAACATATAAATATTCCATATTTTTAAAAAAGCAATATTATTAAAAGACTATTTACTGGCAGAAAAACATCTGACTAAAGAGAGAATTTGGTTTTTCAGAGGCTGATCTCCATAATAGTTTGCAATAGTCTTCAGTGACTTAGAAAGTCTTCCTTCCAGAAAAGACTGAACTTGAAAAAAAAGAGACACTACTAATTAATTTGTTTATTTATTCCTTTGTTTCAATCAATTTATATGGCTGCCCATCTCACAGCAGTGACTTTGACATAAAGTTAAAACTCGATTTTAAAAGAACAACTAATAACAATAGCAGTAAATTGACATAGACTGGTTAGGTTGCTTAGACCTCTGTATTTTAAAGGCCTTTCCATTTTATCATGAAGCCTTTCTACTTCCATTACTAATTTTACTTTAAGATTCTTTTGTTCTCTTTGTTTTATTGTAATATATTCAATATTAGTCTCCTTATAGCCATTTAATAAAGTGGAATGGTCTTTTGGGGGGTCTTAGAAATAACCATGTCTTTTCTTTGTTGAATTCAAAATTTAAAATCCAGGATTTTATTAAAAGTCCTGGTTAGCTTTGGAAATCAAGAATAAAATGGGCTTAGCAACTTTTCAACATTACTAAATGTCACTCGTGTAAATACCAAGTCTGAACTACATCTTACTAAATTCTGCTGTTGTTCTTTTTCTTTGTTTTAGCTGATTTGCCTTCCCTGCCTTCTGATGGTTTGTTGAATTGTTTTTCAGTGGCCTTATACTTATAAGCAACAACATCAGTTACGTCTTAGAACCTCTTCCTGATAGTCAGGAGCAGCACTTAATCTACAGGTCTGAGCATCTCAAAGTTCCTCATGGAAGTTGTGGAAATGAGCATTTGGAATCAAAGGTGACAGATTGGCTTGCAGAGTTGACAGGCCGAACTGAAACACGTCACCACAGGGTATGTCTGAGTTTTGCCTCTTATCTTACAGGGTGTAGCAACATCAGAGTGAGGGGGGAGAGTGGGAGGGAGTGAGGAAAAAATAAATGTTGCTTTTTTCCAGCTTTCAAATTGCTCTACGTGGGCTATTTCAACAATCATTCAATCACCGACAGTTAGAAAAAATAGGCTAGTTTATTATCCCAATGCTAATGGATAGAAAGCTGAAGCTGAAAAGTACAGGTAGTCCTTGCTTGTTGACCACTCTTTAGCGACCTTTTGAAGTTGCAACAGTACTGAGCTAGTAATCAGTCATGTGATTACCAATTGTGACCTTCCCTGCCAGCCTCCCATAAGCAAAATCAAAGGGGAAGCTGGCAGGGAAGGTTACAAGTTTTTCAAGTAAATCTATTCTCTCCCTCCCACCCCGCCTTCCTCAGGACTCAAAATCATTCATGCACACCACACCACTGCAACCACTGCTGCTGCAACAACCCATACATCCTTCTCCACCTGGTAGCAGCCAGCCCCAGGCCTTAAATCACTTGCATGCACTTTTGCAACCTTCACATGCTCCCCCTCTCCCCCCCCCCCGCTTGGCAGCAGCCACCAACACCCTCCCTCCCACACACACATACAACTGTTTCATCTCTTTGTTGGCAAACAATTGAGCAGCGAAGAACCAATTCATTTCTGATGTCCTTATAATATTTTCATTGCTTCATAAGTTGCCCTTTTCTATCCTGAAAGTTCCGGTAACATCTGTGGGAGATGAGGTAATCATTCTGGCATTGTTTATTTATTAAGAAGGTATATTCTTAAATAAAAATAAATAAATAAATAAATAAACAAGCCCAATGGTTTTTCTAAAGTAGAATTCAGTCAGTTCAGAAGGCTAGAAATATTTTCTATACTTAGTGACTTAAATAAATCATAATTTAAATCTTGTGATAAAGTAATAGGAACTAATATTTATAGGAGAATAGTTCAGTGAGTATTCTGGACTAAGGCTTAATGTATTGATAATAAAATAAAATGCAAATAATTTGTAATTATATATCTCTGTGTGTGGCCGATAACTGAGAGTAGGACTGAAATGAAGTGTAGACATGATGAATCATCTGTAAAAGAGCAATTCCTATATATAGCTTAAAATGTAGTTTGCTTGAGAGAAACCACTGATGCTTATTATGAACAGTTGCTCCTCTAATGTATGACTGGTCATTATTTCTCTTAAAATGAACATATGTACAGAAGTTTATTGTTTGACCAAAACAAACCCCAAGCGTATATGTATATGTGTATATATATATATTGTGTTTCTGCCATAGGTGAAGAGGGATGATCAACAATCAATGAAATATGTGGAGCTTCTATTAGTAGCTGATTATGCAGAAGTAAGAAAGTCTCTTATTATATCTGATTAGTGGTGAACCCAGGGCAGATAAGAGCCTATCTACACATAACATGGACAAATCAGTGATTCAAAGTCCCAGTTAGGTTATGTTAAGAGTGGTTATGGGGAAATCCTAGTATCAGTTTTGTGAGAAATACTTTTGATTGCATACTGCCAAAGGTTAAGAGGCAATTCTGCCATGTGCCCAGTCAGTCTAGAACTCCAACTATGAGGATATGATTGTTTCTGAGTAGCCTGCCTTTAATTGTTGATCCTTAGTGTACTGAGGAGCTCTGGGAATGAAGCAGCTGAAAAGGCACCCAGAATACTGAAGGCACAAAATAAAGAAAAATATAATTAACACAGATACAACACAGTAAGAATGGTGCAACGTCAGGACAGATTTATTGTGTCTGAGGATTTATCCATGGCAATGTTTAAGGTAACCTGCATTCTGTTTGATCTGGGCATGTGAGAAGATTTCCCACTAGGCCACTGTGGCTGATTTTCAAAACATTTGTAGACAAAATCCCTCAGAGTTAAGTAACACTGATACAATGAGCTAGCTGAGATGATATTTTATAATGTAATCTGGGATTCCTTGGAGTTTGTAGACTGTGCAATAGTAGCAGGGTTTTATTTTTATTTATTTTTTTATTTTATTAGATTTATATACCGCCCACAGGGCATTTTAAAATCATACCAATACAAAGTACAAGTTAAAAGACAAATAAAAGATTAAATTATCTCTGAAAATAAAACCCCAGTTAAAATTCTCAGCCTGGGTCAGAGAGCTCAAAGAGCCAAGTCTTCAGGTCTCGGCGGAATGAACGTGGGTCAGGGGCAGTTCTGAGCTCCACGGGCAGCTGGTTCCAGAGGGCAGGTGCACCCACAGAAAAGGCTCTCCCCCTGGGTGTTATCCGCCGGCAATCTTTTATCGGCGGCACCCTGAGAAGACCCTCCCTCTGCGAGCGCACTGGATGAAGGGAACTTGATGCTGGCAGCAGGTGTTCCCTTAAATATCCCGGACCCAAGCCATTTAGGGCTTTATAGGTCATCACCAGCACCTTGAATCTCACCTGGAGGGCAACCGGAAGCCAATGAAGCTCACGGAGTAGAGGTGTTACATGGGAGTATCGGGAAATCCCCATCACAACTCGCGCGGCTGCATTCTGCACAGGGTTCTCGGCAAATGAACTCTGCCATCTGCACATTGGACCAAACCTTTTGATGGTTTTAAGCTTTAGCTAAAAATTTAAAAATTTAAGAGGAGGCAAGTGTTTCTTTGATTGCAGCGCTTACCTGTTTAGTTGAGTTCATTCTTTGTCTTCCACCAGTGGCACTCTAGATATCTCTTAATCCATTTAATCTCTCTTCATTCTTACATATATCATGGATAACACCAAGTTCCCCAGGTCAGGAGAGACCACTTGGGCACAATCTTGTCTAAACCTCACTCACTTCCCTATTCCAGATGGCGACTAGGGACTTGGCAGGACTAAGCAGCTGATCTCAATAACCTCCTTGCTCAGGAGAAGATCATAGCTACCAAACTGTGATCTGACAATGACAGAGGGAACAAACAAAGGATTACTAATTCCAGATCACAAAGATACCACTCCTTCAAGAACACCAAATTGGGTGTATGATCATTATTCCTAGCTGTGTCCTGGAAGAATAGATGGGTCCAATAGATAGAGATGTAAAAACATTCTGCCTTAATGTGTCTGGAATCTGTTTCTAATCATTTTCTGGAAGTATCTAGTATCATTCCCAATAGGACATTAGATCATTCATGAATTTTTAATTTTAATTCCTTTTCCTTCTGCCCTGTTCTTTTCAAAGACGGAACTTCTGCTGACATAATATTTCTGGGGTAATTTGATTGTCTCACCGGCTATTTACTTGACTTATTTTTTTCCCTACTTTTAATTTATACTTGATATAAAGAAGTATATATTCCCAGCCATGGTGACAGCCACATTCATAGTCACAGCACGTATCCATACATCGTGCACCTGAGTCTTCAAGTATGTCACTCAAAATTTGCAAAGTATAAAATGCATAATATTATACCCAATAATTTTTTATTCAATTATGTTAGAGTGAATAAACCATCTTGTCTTACTCATGAATTATAGCTAAAATTGTGCAGATCCTGCTGAGCTATGGCTATAATATATTCTTAATGAAATGAGCAAAAGTGTCATTTCAATTTTCTTTCCCTCTAAGAGAAGGTTTGTGTATGTATATGTGTGTGTGCATGTCTGTGTGTATGAGAGAGAATGAACAATAAAGGAGATTCTTGAGATTCCAAATATTTCCTTTCCATTTTTGCTTATATAAATTAATGCACTTAATTAAATTCTGTTTCCTAAAACAGAAATGGGCAAGTTCTTCATAATAAACTCCCAAAAATGAATAAATAAATATCTTACATCATGCTTTATTAAAGAAAAAGTTTATAAAGCCCACTTAAACCCATGGAATGGAGGGGATGACAAGGGAGATGCAGTTTTCTAGATATTCTTCCAATTAACTCTCATTATCTCCATGAATTATGCCCAACATAGCAAATTACAGAAATGTATATTCATACATTCAGGAAGGATGAGTTGCCATAAGGCTAAATGTAGGTAATGCAACCAACTGACCATGAGGAAAAAGGATTAAAAATATTGTTTCCTAAAACACTAGCTTTTGTTCCCAAAGATCCAAATGCTTCTGAAGTCTGTGCCTAAGACAGTGCTTTAACTGTTGTAGGTAAAGAATGGAACAAATGGGAAGCAAAGTTTCCCAGATTTCTCTGTTGGCTTTGGTAGTTGGGATGCCATTCATATGTTATTGTTAAGCACTTAGCAATAACAATAGCCCTTAGACTTATATGCACTTCATAGTGCTTTACAGCTCTCTCTAAGCAGTTTACAGACTCAGCATATTGCCCCCAACAATCTGGGTGCTCACTTTACCAACCTCGGAAGGATGGAAGGCTGAGTTAGCCTTGAGCTGGTCAGAATTGAACTCTTGGCAGTGGGCAGAGTTATCCTGCAATACTGCATTCTAACCACTTAGGTGGTGTCTACTTGGTTTCTTGCTGTGCATCTCTATCATGCCCAATCTTGTTTCCTATTAATACAATACAGAGTTTGTTGCCCCTTGTGGGCTATGCTTCAAAAGAGATAGGTCAATTCCAGGTTTCTGTTATTCTAGTGAAGTGAGTGCTGTAAACATCTTCAAGACTTCGAGTACCCATTTTATTCAAAAGTCCTACCACCTACCTATCCCCAGTTAAAAATTTCAACCCATATTTGCCCTGTCCATTATGTGTCAAGTTTCGAAGCAAGGTTTTGCTGGTGTGACAAATATTGCTTCTCAGCTTGCCAAGGAACTTGGGGGGAGGGAAGAGGTGTGGAATGCAGACTTCAAGGATTAAGAAGCCAGACTGTGAGACTAAAGGACATTACACCAGGTGTCTGGCCAGACCTAGAGATACTTTCTCATAACAATATTTTTCCACTTGATTGGGCAAAGTGACTTGGCCCAGAGGGAAGAGGAAGAATTGAATGCTTTTATTATATGGGTTTGGGAGGGGTCTTGCCAGAGCTGGTTTTGTTTTCATTAGTGCCAAACTGATGTACTCAATAAAGTTTTACACTGAGTGATTGGAATGTCTCGAAGGTGTTTGCTTGGTTGGGTTCATCAGTTGGAACCTTGACATTATGGGCTGGTGCTACTTACATATGGCCTGCAGGCCGTACTTTTTGCAAATGTGATGGAAACACTATTTCAAATTTCATATGACCAAAAACATTAAAACAGTGAAGGAGAACACTCATTGAATAAACATGTGTACACTTTACATTATTTATTTGGAGTCAGTGTTTCATTTAAACATGAGAATAGAAGCTAGGGAAAAGAAACTTCATTAGTCATGATGATCTTAACTCAAAACTTGGTTTATAATATCCATGGGATTGACTTAGATTTCAAATCCTGGCAGCTAGGGCTGTAACAGGAGCTGAACATAGTATATTGTCTACAGCTAGAAATGGCAGCACCTTATTCATTGTATTTATGAAAATGTATATTGTAACATAATTTTGACTGATTTTTTGACAGTTCAGCAGCACTGATTGTGGCTGAATTTCTTTTTCTATTTCAGTTTCAGAAAAATAAATATGATCTTCAAGCAACCAAGAAAAAACTACTGGAAGCTGCCAATTATGTAGATAAAGTAAGACCAGATATATGTTTTGCAGGAAAACCTGTTATCTTTTAAAATAACAAATCAGGAAAAGATGCATATTTAACTTCCTATTCTGTGTAATTTCCCACATTTTCCAAAAAAAGAAAAACAGAAACTAATGGATAGAAGAAGAAGAAAAAAAAAACTTGGAGTAAATATAAGGTTGTGGGAGAGTTGCCTTTTAATTTAATTATTCTGTTACTGAGGAAAAAAATACAGCCACAGAACAATTAATATTTATCTTCTAAAAATATATATTCTTTTTATGCAAAAAGAAAAGAAAATTAAAGAAAAAAATGAAAAAAGGAACATACAACTATAGGGAAAAAAGTTTAAATACTCAGAAAATTCATGTTATTTTATATATCATGCAGCCAAATTTTAAGATAATATGTAATAAGTCTTTCCATGCTATCAATGGAATGTCACTTTTTAAATGGAAAATATTACATATCTGTAATCCTGGATGGTAAATCCAGAATAACTCTGAAGTAATGATTTTCCTTTCTACTCCTCATCCATGATCACATATCAAAATTTGGGAATCTGCAGTCATGAATAATTATGGATATAACTATAGATTCCAAAATTTTGGTATATAGTTTGAGGACATCTTCACATCTTTAAACAACAGTGATCTTATCATATGTGCTGAGAGCAAGTTTGGTGGAGTAGTTAAGGCGTCAGGCTAGAAACCAGGAGACTGTGAGTTCTAGTTCCGTCTTGGGGCACAAAAGCAGCTGGGTGAGTTTGGGCCAGTCACTCTTTCAGCCCATGGAAGAAAGCAACGGCAAATTATTTCTGAAAAAACCTTGTCAAGAAAACCTCAGAGAGTTGTCTAGCTAGTCTCCAAGAAATGGACACAATTGAGCAGAAGATTAAAAAAAAAAGGAGTAAGTGTCATAATACAGTTATAACCAACACTTTGTAGACATTATGTGAAGAGTCTATTGCCTAAAGAAATTATTTAACTTATCTCATTTTAAGATGTAGCAATATGGTTGATATTTTAAAACCCTTTCTCATTGATTCAATAATATAGGATATCTTGAAGATGACTAATATCAACCTTAGTAATAAGAATTTTTCTATTTCATTTTTCCTCTGTGATATTGAAAATGTGATGGCAGTGTTGAATGAAAGACCACTGATGGTGGGTGGGTGCTTTTGGAGCAGAGAAGTGGTATAGGCTGCTTTCATGCTTCGCAATACCTTTTTTGTTTGAAGACCAATCCCAGAAACCTGGAAACCACAAAGAACTCAATTCAGCAGAAGTTCTTTGGAACATCATCATATTGTCTGTCATGGACATTTCCTTCTCAGGGAGAAATAATAAGAAAGAATCTGGCACAAAACCTTCCTAGGAAGGTGGCTCATATTAGAGCTGTTACATAGAGACAAAGCCTATTGGTTAACTAAAACTTTTCTACTTTCCCCCCCCCTCCTCAATTTTTAGTTCTACAGGTCGTTAAACATACGGATTGCTCTGGTTGGACTTGAAGTTTGGAATGACTATAATAAGTGTGACATCTCTGAGAACTTGCATTCAACGCTTTGGTCATTTCTTGCTTGGCGACGCAAATTGCTAATACATAAAAAGCATGACAATGCCCAGTTGATTACGTAAGTTGCTGATTTTGGAACCAGCATGACTCCTCTTCTAGATGCCAATTACAGCAAGACCAAATCTGGCCTGCTGGGCTGGATCAGTACCTTCTCTTGTTTTAAATGGAGGAAGGGTGAAGCTTCCTCATAAGTCTCTCTTCTTAAGTTCCTCCCTGTGAGATCATCTATCGTACTTCGGATGGTATGCAAAGTTAGATCTGATCCAGTTCCTCACTGTTGTCTCAGGAGAGTGTGTAGTGCAAGCAGTCATCTTAGGTTACATAAAATCATCTCCTTTCAAAATGTAACTGCATGCATACTGTAGATGGACAAATTTTATTCACCATTTGGTTCTCTCTGTCTCACAACATGGTACAGTGGGATGTCCTATGGCAATACTATTGGCTTGGCCCCTCTGATGGCTATGTGTTCAGCTTATCAGTCTGGAGGAGTAAATATGGTAAGTTACACTTGATAAATAAATACTTGCCTTGTTCAAAAGAGTGAAATAAATAGGAACAAACCCAGAAAGAAAAGATGTTTTGTGCTATAGGTCCCTCCCACCTTTTCTTAAAATTGGTGGGTTGTTTTTGTTTTGTTTTTGTCAAAAGGGTGGAATTTCAGGATCTAGTTCCTTTAATAGACATTAGCTCTATGGTTTGCTTTAAAAAACAAGCATGGGGAAGGGAGAAGAAAGAACGTTTTGCTGGTAAGTTTGTCCACAAAGGGGTGAAAATAATCAGCGGGGCGCTCTGTTTGTTTCTGCTAGTTTTTGCCCAGATTGTTTTATACAGGCTGCAACTTTAACCAAATAAGACATACTCACCCAATAAAACTTGCTAAGAGTAGTTATTTAAGCATTATCCTAATGACAAAGTGAGGTCTCTGTATTAACTTGATGATCCAATAGTTTGTTTTGTTGACCAGCTACCACAGCATTCTCAGGAGTCTTCTCCAACACCAAAGTTCACAATTGTCAATACTATAATAAAGTTGGAAGGGACCTTGGAGGTCATCTAGTCCAACCCCCTGCTCAGGCAGGAAACCCTATTCCATTTCAGACAAATGGCTGTCCAATCTCTTCTTAAAAACTTCCAGTGTTGGAGCATTCACCACTTCTGGAGGCAGGTTGTTCCACTGGTTAATTGTTCTCACTGTCAGGAAGTTTCTCCTTAGTTCTAGGTTGTTTCTTTCTTTGGTTAGCTTCCATCCATTGCTTCTTGTCCTGCCTCCAGGTGCTTTGGAGAATACTGTTTGTATGCTGCTTCTTCAAAATCCAAATTTCACTTTCATTGAGCATCACAGGAAAAATCAGTGCCTGCACAAATCTGATTTTTATTGGTAGAAACACATCATGGTATCTGAATATCTGTCCAAAGTCTTTATGGTCACTGTACCAAGGGCCGCTGTGTAGCATGTTTCTTGACCGATGGTTCCTTTACTGTTGATAGTTGATCCTAAAAGGCAAAATCTATCCACCACTTCCATATCTTCATTGTCATTTCTAAGTCTGCTTGCTGTGCCTATTGTCATTAGTTTATCGTTCTTTATACAATAAATTAGATTATATCTTTATAATCTTGCATTCATTTTTATTGTGCTCCATGACTTTCATTACCAAATGATGTATAAACCTACTGCAGATTCCTGTGCTTATTGTAGGTTTTCCCGAATTTTTACTCAGGGTTGTATTCTTATGTAGTCATGTATCATTATTTTTAATCGTATTTTTAATTTGTTTAAATATTTTTTTCTTGTGCAGCGATGTTTAAACACCCAAAGTTGTTTATTTCAGATGGGCAAACTTATACATTTAATAAATACATTAAAATAGATGGATGCCATTGAGCATAGTAAAAATGGACAGGTTTGGGCTCTGATCTTAATGCACTCTGCTTGCCTGAATGGGCCAGGAGGGGGAATATAAAGCAGAATAGTAATATTAAGTCACCTTAATTCTATGCTTGGATAGGATCACTCTGAAAATGCCATTGGAGTTGCTGCCACTATGGCCCACGAGATGGGTCACAATTTTGGCATGAATCATGATTCAGATGGCTGCTGCTTTGCCAGTCCCAGAGATGGAGGGTGTATTATGGCTGCTGCAACAGGGTAAGTTGTTCGTGCATATGTACAAAAAAATCTGCAGTAGTGGAAGTGTTTCACTTAAATTAAGTCCTTCACAAGGAAAGGGACTTTATCTGAATTACTATTTTGTCCATGACCGATACAGGATCAAAACAAGCAAGATGATGGACAACAGTGTCATAAGGCAAACACCATCCCTTTTTTACGTACAGATGTTCAAAAGAGTCAGGGCTTATATTGTAACATAACAAGTTTTTAATATTGTATTTAAATAATATTAAATAATTCAATATTATAAAATAATTTCATACTGTATATGACATTGCACTACTCTTTTTCAGTCTTTCAATAGAATTTAATTTACTACTAAAATCAGCATTAATTTTAATTTTTTGAGGTGTTTTGTACATAAAGAATTGAGCAAAACATTGTTAACATTTAGAGGGTATCAGTTCAAAACCAGATTCTTTCTTTGACCCCAAAGAGGTTATGCAATGCTTGTTTTCACCTTTATAGGCAAATGTTTATGGAGATATTTAGTCATTCAGGTCATGGTTGTCCCAAAGGTGCTTTTTCAGGAGGCAATTGGATTTTCTTTTTTTTCTTTGGAGACGTTTCTCTTCTCATCCAAGAAGCTTCTTCAGCTCTGGCTGGATGGTGGGGGATAGAAGGATTTATATTCCTTGCAGACAGTTGGTCATTTGCCTTCTCTTAGAGAGTCGTTGAGGCCATTTGGAGGTTTATCTGTGTCCTCAGGGTCACCTGAGTAGTGTAAATGTGTGTGGAGCCTTCTTGGCTGCAGGATGTGAGGACACAGATAAACCTCCAAATGGCCTCGGTGACTCTCTAAGACAGGGGTTGGCAACCTTAAACACTCAAAGAGCCACTTGGACCCGTTTCCCAGAGAAAAGAAATCATTGGGAGCCGCAAAATGCACACGCGCATGCACACACAAGGGGGAGGAGCTTGATTGAAGAATTTAGTTAAAAAGAAATAGAGGCTGCTGTGCATGAATTCTCTCTCCTTCCCTCCCTCCCTCCCTCTCTTTTCCCCTCCCCCTCCAATCTTCTGCTCACCTGGCAAGCTGGCTTCATGCTGTTCTCCAGCAAGCTGACACACATTCTTATTGGACTGGTTCTCCTGCCCTTGGTCTGCCAGTCCTCTTCCCCCACTCAGTGTGAGTATGTGTGTGTGTGTGTGAGAGAGAGAGAGAGAGAGAAAGCTGCTGCTTTCTGCTGCTTCCTGCAGAGACACAGCAAAGGCAGGAGCCTCACCCAATAAGCTTGTCAGCTTGTTAGAGAACAGCATGAGGCCACTCTCTTTTTTACACACACACACACACACACACACACACACAGAGAGAGAGAGAGAGAGAGAGAGAGAGAGAGAGAGAGAGAGAGAGAGAGAGAGAGAGAGAAGGGAAGCACAAGTGCCTCTCTCTGTCTCTCTCTCTGCAAATGGCAGAGGACGATTGGGAGCTGCAGGAGAAGGCTGAAAGAGCCGCATGCAGCTCCAGAGCCGCGGGTTGCCGACCCGTGCTCTAAGAGAAGGCAAATGACCAGCTGGCTGCAAGGAATATAAATCCTTCCATTCCCCACCATCCAGTCAGAATTGAAGAAGCTTCTTGGATGAGAATCAAAATATCTTCAAAGAAAAAACAAGAAGGTCCAGTTGCTTCCTGAAGAAGCACCTTTGGGACGACCTTTATAGGTAATTGATCCAGATGTATCTCTGGCTCTTCAAAAACCAAACATCTTCCAAAGGCAATTTTTTCCGACTAGGAAAATAATCACAGCAGCTGGCAAGTTAGAATTTGTCTTTCGAAATTGTAGCCCTTGTTCTAGAATCTCTAGATGATTAGGGACATAATTGTCATTCAGCCAACATCAACTTTCCAGCAAAGTGGACCAACTTTTTCCCCCTTTTCCTTCCTTCCGATCAAGTAGTAGTTCTCCTTTTAGGGAACTAAGTCAAGTGAGTCACCAAGGTTACAATAATATTTATTAAAGGAACAAGTAGAGCTTGTGGCTTGGGGACTGTTGTTAGATTTTCTGCAGGATAAAGAGAAAAATGAAGTTTTGACTTTAAGATGTGAGGATTAGATTGTCAGATAGAGGTAGTCCTTGACCACAATGGGGGCCAAAATTTCTGTTGCTAAGCAGGACAGCTGTTAAGTGAATTTTTGCACTGTTTCATGATCTTTCTTGACACAGTTGAGTGAATCACTGCAGTTAATAACATGGTTTTTATGGGCACATGAGCCAGTTGCCAAGTGTCCAAATTTTGATCATGTGACCATGGGGATACTGCAGTGGTTGTAAGTGTGAAAAACTGTCATCATTCACACTAACACACTATGTTAGTGTGTATTTTATTGGTTTTTTTTTTAAAAAAAATAATTAATAAAGCCCAACTCTGGAGCTTTTTGGAGGTAATAATGCTTAAATAATATCACTCAGTTCCATACTGCTCCTTGGGTTTTCACAGGGCGCCCTTCCCCAGAGTCTTCAATGAATGCAATAGGAAAGAGCTGGAACGGTATCTGCAATCTGGCGGTGGGATGTGCCTTTACAATATGCCAGATACAAGGACCTTATATGGAGGACAGAGGTGTGGAAATGGGTATCTGGAAGAAGGGGAAGAATGTGATTGTGGAGAAGTAGAGGTAATTCCTTTTGGTTGGTTTCACAGATTTTCAGAGTCAACTGGAAATTAGTATTTAGGTATTCCTTAAGAAATAATGAGAAGTACAGTATGTTCCTCTAGTTGCCTTTCCCATTATAGCCTCCACCAAATATTTTTCTGGTTTGAAAGCTTCTGTTTATTCTAGACATGCCTTAATGTAACTTAGTGAACATGGGGAGAAGCTTCAGAGTCAGTTCCTTCCACCCACACCTCCTCATTTCCCTTTTTTGCTACTTGAGAGGAACATTGCTCCTCTTCTTTCTAGAGTTTAGAATCTGCTAATGCAATCCAAAAACATTTGAAATTAATTATTCAGATAAAATAGCAGTGAGCCGATATTGATGCTATTGTCCGAGAAACTTAAGAGCAGATTCCATTGTTTGATAAACTCGGACCTGATGTTTATTTGAGAATTGAAGCATTTGAACCCCAGATGTGACATGATTAAGAACCAACTTTGAAGCTTCTTGGAGATTGTTATGCTTGGCATGAAAAGTAAAAGCATGTCTAGCTACAATCTTACAAGCCACCCAGAAAGACAGCCCAATGCTTTCCAACATTTTTAGATCTAGAACATCTGTTCTGTAAGTGCAGCACGTGTCATTTCTGTTATTTCTTCTGCAGGAATGTCATAATCCTTGCTGCAATGCTGCTGATTGCACTCTGAAGCAGGGTGCTGAGTGTGCTCATGGAATTTGCTGTCAGAAATGCAAGGTGGGATCGCTTTCCTTTTATCTGTGCCTTTCAATTTCTGTTTGGTTTCTTAATTTTAATATACATAATAAAAGGCCTGAATTTCCATTTGAATCAATCACTCTGATTTGGAAAGATTGTAACTATTGTGTTGTGGGTTGTGGACCGCATGGCAATGAGGAGGCAGATGAGTACCGCATGTCAGCTCTTTATTTGTGGTAGGCGTGTACTGGACAAGGGGGGGCTACCTGGACCCCTTATATACTTAGCTAGGTGATGCTCTGGCCAATCCATCCATCCGTATCTCCCGCCGAAACCCTTTCAGCCAATCCAACCACAGCACAGCGCCCCCTGGTGGTACCTGCAGAGCTGCTGCTCACACCCCATACATAACACCAACCTCAGGGCACACATCCTCTTCTGAGTCACTGCAACAGGAAGAAAAGCAAGGTTAGGTTACATGACTGCTTCATCTACTGGTTAGAGGACTGGTTGGTGGCACAATGTCGCTAGGATCCCTATAGGAGTTGGGGAAGGAGTAGAGATTGTGGGGAAGGCTTTAAAGAACCCCAGCTTCAGTCAACCAGTTAACCATCTATCAAGCAGCGTGTGTTAACATGCCACACTCTTCAAGGCTCTATGGAAGGCCAGCAGGATTGGGCCAACCTAATCTCTGGAGGGATCATGTTCCAGAGGGCTGCTGCCATTCTTCTTTAGGGCCCCACCAAATGACATTCCTTGGCTGACAGTACCCACAGCATGCCTCTCCTGCCGCATTGCACAGGAGAGATAGAGATAACCAGGTTCTGATTTTCTCAATTTTATATCTTTGGGAAGCCACTCAAAGCAGCTGTTTTGGCTAAAATTAGTCCCACCCTAAGATTAGAACAACTACAAATGGAAAGTGTGTCTTTCAAGGAGGCAATTGACCTAGCCGGGTCTGAAGTTTAAGCATTTTCCTGCTTGCTTGGGTTACCAGCCTTTTTATATGTAGTATCTGGCAAGACAAAACCTCATTTAAGGTTTTCTCTGACCCTGCTTCTTACTGATAGTTTTCTGTTCTCTGTTATATTTTACATCAGAATTTCTCCACAGATTGAATTTCATTTTTTGGTAGGGTGGAGAAGATAAAATATACAGACAAAAGATTCCTGTGTATCACTTTACATTATAGCTTTCCTAGAAAAATGTACTTAAAATAGTCTTGGTATGCTGGGTTTTTCCCATGCTCCTCCTGGAGGCCTTTTTTTCATAAATGCATCCCTTGACCCTACATTTGTGGCCAACTGGTCCGGCAAAGCCACTCAATATGCAACATTTGGATTTTTGCACACCACTGCCGTCTGATATTTTGGATTGTTTGTGGTGGCATTCAAAAGCTTAGATCTTTACATGGTGGCTTTAAAAGCTTAGTCCTTCACATGGTGACAGCTGAATACAGCTGTCTGGATACCATCACAGAGCAAAAGTACCTTCCATGCAAATTCAAGCACTGACCACACCTCATGTTATGGTTAAAAGTGACAGTGTTTCTTAAGTGTTGCATGCACACAGCAATTCCTTTCCCTTTCTTCCACTTGTTAAACAGATGAAACTTCAGAATCAGCATTGGGTGCATGATCTTCCTGAAAATAAACAGTGTAGTCTAGTGCTATCAGAATATTGGCTGTTAAAATAATCATTTAAAATTTTTATAACATATACCAGACCTTCTACATAAGACAGAAATCAACTTCCACTTGCTCTGTCCATTAAGCCACTTGCTAAAAGTTATCAGTGCATCCACCAGGAGCTTTTAAGCAATAAATACGATTTAAAAAAAACAAAACAGAAAATGCTGGGAATTGAACATGAAATATTTTCCATCCCAACTTTGTGCCCTCTCTCTCTCTCTCTCTCTCTCTCTCTCTCTCTCTCTCTCTCTCTCTCTCTCTCTCTCTCTCTCTCTCTCTCTCTCTCTCTCTCATCTGGGCTGTCCTGTGGAGAAAAGGTATAAATGATTGGTAATGAAGATTACTGAAAACAAGTCTAGATTAGGATATGGTCCAACATTGCCTTTGTTTGAAAAAGTTTCCTCGGGTATTTGACAAAAAGAGATCCTTATTATAGAATTGAGGCAACAAAAATGTAATTTGGAAACAAATAATAAGACATTTCTTCCCTTTAGTGATGCTTCTAGAATGAGGTTGAATGGAAATGATATTTGCTATAACAGAATGAAGGGAACTGAAAGTCAGGCTTGTCTTCAGAATAAATATATGATATATACATATTTAAGTGCCTAGATCAATGCTTAGCCACCTTAACTGCAATTCCCAAGTATTCCATACTACCCTGAAATAAACGCCCAATTACTTTCCTTCGTTTAGTTGGTTTCACCTGGAACACTTTGCCGGGAACAGGCGAGAACATGTGACCTACCAGAATTCTGTTCGGGCAAATCACCATTTTGCCCTGCAAACTTCTATCAGTTGGACGGTACACCCTGTGAGAATGGGAGGGCATATTGCTACAATGGAATGTGTTTGACATATGAGCAACAATGTTTGCAGCTCTGGGGATACGGTAAGGACGACTAATCTCTGTGAAAGACAGAGGGCCCCTTGCATTCACAGGTGTAAGGAAAAGGAAGGAGAAGATTGTTCTTATTTTTAGTTTATGGAACTATAATTACATCAAGGAAGAAGAACAGAGAAAGGGAAAATCCAGATGTTCATCTGCAGAGGCTATTGTGATCAATAAAGGCCAGGCAACTACTTTTATGCATAGTTCTGAGCCTTGCTTTGCTGAATTATGGTTTGTTGGATAACATGTTGATTGAGTCCATATAACTCTACCTTAATCCTAACGTGAACAGCTGGGTTCATACATAACACACTAAATCAGAATGCCACAGTGTGACCCTAGCCAAATCAAGTCTGGGTGATTTTTTAAAAATTTTATTTTTAAGTTGAAAATTGATTCCAATTTTCATCCCAAGGGCTAAAAAGCCTTTTTAAAATGCAGTGTGACATTTCTTATGCTTATATTACAAATGATGATACATATAGATAGATATGTGAGGATGGAGGTTCCTTCTCAGCTTTTTGGTTGGTTTCCAAAAATTTTGCAACCAGGCTAGGTAACATCTTCAGTGAAATTTGGGGGGGGGGTGTTCTTCTGCTTATAAGGGCTTCATGTGGTCAGTGGGTCTTGTAATGGGGCGGTCATGTATCTATATCTAACATATCAGCATACAGATATGTTGGATATAGGTAATGTTCTGAACCAGCCCTCTTCTAGCCTTGTAGTAAGGCAAACCCCTATTCAGATAGAAGAGACTGGAGAGCGTTCAAGGCTAAAAGGCGTCTGCCAAGATTTATTACGCAGTTAACAAAAACACTAGAGCTTGTCTTCTCAAGCGGAAGAGTTGCTTTCAGCAACCAGCCCCTCCCCAAACACTCCTTTTATTGAGAGCTCAGGGCGTGGTCTCCCTGTGCCTCCTCCCGAGGAGTCCCACAGCCTTTCTTTGTTTGTTCCTGCTCGACTGCCTCCTGCGTCGGGCGTCCTTGAACAGGGCCAGCTGTGGGTCATCATCCTCCGCACTCTCGGGCTCACGCAGCTGAGAAGAGGTCCCCGGCTGAGGGCTCTGCAAAGCCTCCAAACCATCATCAGCCGGTTCGTCTCCCTCCTCCCCCTCATCTGAGTCATCCGATACATCGGAGCCGGCTGTCGGACCCACAGGCTGGCCCTGAGTCACAACAGGTAATCATAGATTATTTGCACATGAATAAACATGTCTAGCAAACCCCATGTGGATTATATGAAATATATTTTACAGAGTGAGCTAGGACAGTTTTTCCTGTCCAAGTAAAGCAACAATTTTGTCCTTACTGATAGGTTCATACCCAATGCTACGCAGCTGTGTGATACAGTTGATAAGTTACCTTTCACAAATACCATACATGTGAATCTTTTCCATACAGGAGCAAGGCCAGCCCCTGACCTTTGCTTTGAGAAAGTTAATGCTGCTGGAGATTCCTATGGGAACTGTGGGAAGGATATCACTGGGAATTACAGGAAGTGCGACGCAAGGTAGAAAGACACAAGGATAACTGTTTTCATGTGAGATGAGATAATTCGGTATCCTCACAAGTTAAAAGATGAGAAAATGAATTTGGTCTATATTACGAATAGCTGCAAATTAATTGGCAATTTTGTTGGACAAAATTGTCACTTTTGCTTTGCTTATATTAAATCTTTCAGAACAAGTTCATACCGTGACTTGCTGGTTGTGAAAATAGTGAGATTATTTTTCATGACCTCCTATCTATGAACATTTTCCCGCTATTCCTTGTTATGTACATAAATAATATGTTAATTAAACAGCAAAGAAAGGACTCATGAGTTTTATTTTTTTTTAATTTTAATTCCATTTATATCCCGCCCTTCTCCGAAGACTCAGGGCGGCTTACAAGCTTAGCAGTAGCCTTCATTCTATGTATATGCCTGCTTATTAGGGCTTTTGCCCCCCCCCAAGCGGCATTATTACAAAGTCAGCTTAATTGCCCCCAACAATCTGAGTTGTGTGAATATGAATATATCATCTAAAGTAAAGAAGTAAGAAGCTCCTTACTTCTTCCAGCAGATTTCTCTGAAAAATCTTTTGAAACTTAAAGCTTTTCAACAATTCCAGACTGTTTTCATAAGTAACCCCCCTTTTTAAAAAAAATGTAGGAAAAAAAAGAAAATCCATCAATACTTTGGTCCCAATATGGATCAGGACTTTCCACACTTGATACTGATTGATTTGTGCTTTAAATTGTAAGCCGCCCTGAGTCTTCGGAGAAGGGCAGGATATAAATGGGATTAAAAAAAAAGAAAGATATAGTGTTCCACGGTGGGATATCAAAATGCTCTTTACAACTATAAGCATGCTCATTTTCTTGCAATTCCATAATCCTTAGATACACAGGGCCAACAAAGGTTATATTAATGAAAAGCAGAATTAAATTTAACTCGGAAAGTAATAGAAAGTCACTGTAAATGTTTGAGTACATGTACATAATTCTGGAGATCCACCAAGAAGTAAGTCATTGCTTTTTTCATCAACTAAAATCTTTTCTGTGGGCAATGTCATACATAAAGGTTTTTAGTTGATGAAAAAAGGAATGGCTTATTTCCTGGTGGGTAGACTCTATATGAAATTGGGTTTTTAATTACCCTGTTATTGGTAGGGTAATCTTGAGGTCAGTGAACATGAACTAAGATATTCAGTATCTAAGTAATATACTTTTCAGCACGTAACATGGAATGTGATTCACTAGGTCCCTCAAGACTCTTCATTTTATTGGAAGTGAATAATGTTATGGAAGCCTGTGTGTTGGGTGGGCGTGAAGTTAGGATCTTAGCCAGACTCACACATTTTTTTTCTTTCCAGAAATGCTAAATGTGGCAAGATACAGTGCCAAAGTTCTGCTTCCAAGCCTGTGGAGTCCAATGCTGTTGCAATTGATACAACTATCAAATTAAATGGAAGGGAAATTCATTGTCGTGGTACCCACGTCTATCTAAATGAAGAAGATGAAGGAGATATATTAGATCCAGGTCTTGTGATGACGGGAACCAAATGCGGTGACAGCCATGTAAGCCCTGGCTGCCTGTTGCACCTTATTCCACTTCAAAAATACATGTTTGCCTCTTCCCAGAATTAACTGCATGCAACAATTTGTTTTAGAGGTTTAATACATTTCTGAGAAAAAGAGAAAAACCCGAAAGGAGTCCTCAGAATCAACAACTTGGAGTAAGAAGGACACGCTGGGTGTAGCTTCCCTCCCTTAGAGCAGGCTGCTCTTTGGCTAAGATCAGTGCTGTCACTCCCATCATAAATCTTGAATCTGGATGTATTCACAATCTGCACAACATGTTGGATGCTGCACTACAGATTTATGGAGTTTGGGGAAGGGTTAGTTTAGTAACCCTTCATTCCTCATAAACTGTTGCTCCTTCTTCCCTTATATTAACTTCCCTTATATTAACCATGCTAGGCTTAAGCAGATGCTGACAGTAATGGTCTTGCCTATGGGGTAAGTGCAAGAGTTGGCTTCTCAGGGTTGATGCAGTGGTTTTACACCCCAAGCCTGCCTTATACCCAAATCATTTAATAGCATTATTCCTGTACTGCAGCATTTCTTAAACATTTTTACTATATTAAAAATTACTCTAGTATAATTCTGAATGTTTGGTTTCTCCTACAGGTGTGCTTTGAGGGCCACTGTCAGAATACCTCCTTCTTTGAGAGTGGAGATTGTGGAAAAAAGTGCAACGGCCATGGAGTAAGTATCTGCCTTGTATTTCTATACCATGTGACTGTATTTATTCCTTGCTTACTTGGCCAGCTCTCATTCTTTTACTTGCGTTTCAGAAAACTAATAAGCTATCTAGATAGCATCCATGGAGAAAGATGTCATATCAAAGATATGCTTGGTTGTAGAAGGACTTCCAGTTCAATTAGAGTAGGAGAATTAGTTTGGTATGGTGGTTAAGGTATTAGCCTAGAAACCAGGAGACTATGAGTTCTGGTCCCACCTTAAGCATGAAAGTCAACTGGGTGACCTTGGGCTACTCACTCTCTCAGCCCAACCCACTTCACAGAGTTGGGGTGGGAAAATAGGAGGCGGGAGTATGTCATGAACATTGTGTATGTTCACTGCTTTGAGTTACTCATAAAATAATAAAGGTGGGGTCAAAATCATACAAACAAATAAACAATCAATCAGTCAATCAACCAACCTCTGGAACAGGAATCAAACACATTGTTTAAAAACCATTCTTGTTTAATTTTTACATTATCCAAAATATATTTTAGAACAGAAATGTACACTATATGTGTCCTTCTAGCACCTCATCTGTGCTCTGCCAGCATCTTGAAATAATGTGGCTAAAATTTGGCAGCAAAATGCTCATTTTTAGTAAGCAAAACAGAATAGGAATTAATGAGAACAGTATGACGAAAACAGGAATAACAAATATAGCCTTCTCCCCTTTCACTGAACTTGGCATGTCAAATGGCTTTCGGTGGCTTTTTTAAAGGTACCAAACTTTAAAAAAAACACATACACTCTCATTTTAGGAAAATAATTTTTCCATCCTATATTAACACATGAACTGCATAATAAATAAGGGATTAAAAATGCATGCCTGTGCAACAGCTTTTAATTTAAAGTAAAAATTCAATTACTATAAATGCTTTTACACTTTCCATATTTTGACCTGAGAGAGGTTCAGCAGAAGTTAAGTGGAAGAAAGAGAAACAAAGTGCAAAGCATACTTTTGTATTTATGATCTGTTTTTCTTGGAATTTGTTGTTGTTAGTTGCGAAGTCGTGTCCGACCCATCGCAACCCTATGGACAATGTTCCTCCAGGCCTTCCTGTCCTCTACCATTTCTTGGAATATTTAATAGCAAAAATCGGATTGTTCACTAAGCAGTCGTGTTTATGGCAAAGTGATGGTTGAATGGTGAGACACAATAAAAATGTTAGAGTAGTTGTCCATCATTCAAGATTGAATTGACGCTTTTCTCACAGTTTTAAACAAATCCTAGGGTTCTCTTCAGATAGGCTATGAAGTGTTATATAGATCTTAAATATCAAATGTTGGATGTGGCGGCTTTCCTTAAGCTGTGGTTTTACATTTGAGAAGAAGTTATGGCCATTTGTTATGGAGAGGGTATTTATTGGGAGGTTAAAAATAGTGGGATGTCATCTCTGTTCCTCTTCAGGAATGCACATATAAGTAACAGTGAATTTTGAAGGATGGAAATATATCCTTTGTGACTTAAGTGTGAAAAATGAAAAGAATGTTCGAACACTGCATTTCTTGGGAGGTATGATGGATATAACCATGGATTGTCTGGGTGACTTTTAGATACACTGAGTTCTAACAAAACCCAACGCAAATTGCAAAAGCTTCTTGTGCTCTTTGGATTGGCATGAGCAGGGTGTTTACTACAGAAATAACACTGATGGTGTTCTCTCAATACAGACTTGCAACAACAATCACAACTGCCATTGTTTCAGCGGATGGGCACCTCCATTTTGTGATAAACCTGGAAAGGGAGGAAGCCTGGACAGTGGCCCCATGCTTGAAAAAAGTGGGTCTAATTTGTATTTTAATTTGATTAATGACATTTGAACAGAGTTTGTGGGGCATGAATTTGGGTGAGCAGATGAGGTACAGGACCACAATGTTTTGAGTGGTCCATACCAACATAACTGAGGGAAAGATAAGAGTTTTTGGCAAGTGAAGCTTTTATCTCTTTCATGTTCAGCATTGGGACACATGACCCAGATATGTCATTCACTATTACCTGTTCAAATACTGGCATCCTACAGTGGGGTTTTTTTTGTGTGTGTGGTGGTTGTATTGTAGCACAATCAGTGAATTTGAATAATTTTGCCTTTTTTTCCTGGTCCAGATCCTATTCCAATCATCATAGGTGTCCTGATTTCCATCTTGCTTTTGACTTTAATTGGAATAGCTTTTTGCTGTTACAAATGGAGAGCCAAACTTGTGCCAATTAAGAAGACTATCTTTGCTCCCAAGAAAACCCAACAGTCCAGGTGAATGAATGAATGAATGGTTTGTCAGTAAATGAGAAAATTGCTTTTTTTATGATAAGTAGTCATGAGGGTCAATGTGATGATGTTGCTCATATCCCCTTATATTTCTTTTGTTTTCTGGATACATATGCATGACAAGCCAGTATTCTTTTATTTATATCTGTATTATAAAGGTACCATTACAGTTTCTGGAAAGGCTTTGGAGACCATATTTAAGACTTTTAGGGAAAGGTTACCTATGGCAAATCTCAGTCTGTAGATCTCTGTCCTAAATTGATTTATAAACACAGTGCCTGAGTACCTATAAGAGGTGAATTACACATAAGAGCCTTAGTATAGTGTGTGAACTATAGTTTGAAATATATTCAGGGCATAATTCCACTTAATTTTTAGATAAAACATTCAAACCTGTCAGTACTATAGATCTCCTGCTAGAAACCCTGTTATGAAAAGAAGTTTCTTGTTATACTTAACAAGAGATTTCACACATAGAAATATGAATTGTTGCAACGTGTCTACTGAGTATATTGGTCTTTTTCCAATGTTAGTCTACATAAAAACATGTGATTTTATTTGTAAGACATTCTTTATACAAATAAAGTAAGTGCAAGTGCAAAAATCGTTTATAATACTTGTTTGTCTCTATTGTTTGGATACAGCACACCTCCTTCCATTCAGAAAGAAGTGAATGGACATGCCAACCCAGCATTCAAATTGAAAACTCCACAAGGACAGAGAAAGGTACTTTGAAATGACTAATTTCTAATCAAACCTCTGTTGAGCCATGCTCTGATTCCTCAGCATTTTAAAATACACCATCAAAGGAAATAGCTGTACAACTGATTTTCTTGTTATGTTCTAAGAAACTTGTTCTATTTGTCAGTTACCATAATCTATGAACTAGACCATTTTGGGATCTTCACCCATTTTTTTTCTCACTGCAAATCATTATTTATGTATTTATTAATTATTTGTTAATTTATCTTATACTCGAGGCAGTGTAAGTAGGGGATCTGTCATTTTACTCGTACAGCCATTCCCCCAGGGGAAGGCTGGTCTGAAATATAATACCTGACTCAGTTACTCAGTGAGTTACTTAGTCAAGTGGAAGCTTCCAAGCTCACCATCTTAACCACTATACTATATTACAACATCTCTTAACTTTGTTCTATTTTAGAGTTGCAAATCGTATTTATTGCAAAAAATATTTCTAATGAGGAACATGTATAGATTATATTTTAAATGTAGTCTTCCATGAAACCAAGTGCTGGAGCCTATAAAAATAAGGACACAAGAATAAACAGAAAAATCCACATATACATATATATAAACACACACACACACACACACACACACACACACACACACACACACACACACTAAGGCAAAGCAGCCAGGACATAAAATATATTTGGCAGCACTCATTCAAGAAAGATACTTAGAAAACAGAAGTGTAGTGATTGCTGTGAATGTGTTTGATCTCTGTGAGTATTTGCCAGAGTAGGGAAAAGGTAAAGATAAAATGAGTTTGACTCCCTGTGACTTAATGGACACATTCCTCCAAGCAGTTTGGAGTTGTTCTTTGACTTCCAACTCTCACTTATAACCATGCAAATCCCTTGAGATCCCCCAATTAAGCATAAACTAAGTCTATCCTGGTGGGACGCGGTGGCTCAGTGGGTTAGGACGCTGAGCTTGTCGATTAGAAGGTCGGCAGTTTGGCGGGTCGAATCCCGAGTGCCACGTAACAGAGTGAGCGCCTGTTACTCGTCCCAGCTTCTGCCAACCTAGCAGTTCGAAAGCACATAAAAATGCAAGTAGAAAAATAGGGACCACTCCGGTGGGAAGGTAACAGCGTTCCATGCGCCTTTGGCGTCTAGTCATGCCGGCCACATGACCACGGAGACATCCTCGGACAAGCGCTGGCTCTTCGGCTTTGAAACGGAGATGAGCACCGGCCCCTAGAGTTGGAAACGACTAGCACACATGTGCGGGGGAACCTTTACCTTTACCTTAAGTCTATCCTACTTCGTTTTGATCTCAGATTGGGTCAGTCAGGTGCTGTCTTCTGCTGTAGCCGGGGAAAAAGTTGGCTATCAATCAGTCACAATAACTAATAATATACCGTAGAAATGCCATCTTCCTCTTTGTATAATCTGTTTGTAGATTACTGCTATACAGAATGCACTCTCAAAATCTGAAGTGCTGTATTGCCAGCCACCTGCAGAGTTCAAGAGACAGGGGCCGCCACCAGCCCCGGCTTTTCCAGCTAACTCTACAAAGAAACCCCCCTTTCTGGAACATCAGACCGAGGAGAAACATTTGCCCAAACGAACTCCACCAAGCAGGCCTGCACCTCCACCTCCCAACGTCATGGTTCAGCAGGTGAAGAATTTATATAACTATGAAATCCTCTTTGTCAGTAACTCTGGGTAAGCTGTACAGGTGTTTTTAAAAATAGCGAACATTGAAACAACTACATTTGGTATTTGCTAGGAAAGGTGTGCTAGTGAAACTTTAGAGTTTTGCTTCAGTGGGACTGTGCATTGTGTATAATTGGACCGTATATTTTTCTCAACACAGATATAAACCGTGTATCATTTGGGTGTGTCTTATATGAGATTGACTGTCACTTGTACTGACATGACCTGGCCTATAAGGAGAGCGCTCATCGTTCTTTTGTGTAAGCAAGTATTGGCAAGGAAAATAAATAGGATTATATAGGGACAGATGGGTTTTTGACTGCTGAATTGATGCAGCAAGGGAGCCTAGTGGTTGATGCGGTAATATACTGAAAGTAGTCCAGGACTCAGCATTACCGTAAGAGAAGTGTTTATTCTCAGAATGGTTTTGCTTGTATATATCAGAATGAGAGAACTAAGCTTTTTTAAAAAAAGATTCCCATCAATAAATAGCAAAAGACTTGCATTTCTGTATTTTGGTGGGATTACTGTCAAAGTTTAGCAGAGTAGTATATAGGGGCTTGAGAGCTGCAAAAAGGGAGAGGGAGATGCTCCTCACAAACCAGATTTCTCTTACTGCCCTTACCACTTTGTCTCAAACCAGGTTGAAGTTGGTTGGCAAAACCAATAAGGTTGAAGTCACAGCACCACCTTGTGTCTGATGAATTTCCCTTCCAATCTGTTTTCTGACTAGAACATCCCCTCATTTCAGTGGCCAGGAGGTGTGACCAGGCAGGACTTTATTTTTGGTGTGGCGTAATGTGTAGTTGGTTTAGTGAACCAACTACAGATTTTTAACTTAGCCTCGTGGCTGAACCAAAGCATGTCTCAATATTATCTTTCATTAGTTCCTAGGCCCTGGCAGGCTATAATTGTTCATTCATTGAAACCAAGGGTGCCCAGCTTTTCCTGAATTTGATTTTGCAAATACATTGTGGATGTTTGGACATGACAATTATGATGCTTAGATTCGGAATCTGTCTGATCCGATTTATCTACAACAACCAGAAAGTCTGGCATGGGACTGGAATGAAGAGAACTATGAAACTGATGCAGCCTGAAGAAAATACTGCTATTGTATTTCATACTAACTGTTGTTTCTGGACTTCCTGTAAGATCAGTCTCATATATAGCACATTGCACTACTCTATACAACTAGTTGCTAGAGCATAAACATAGAAATAGAGAGGCAGTGCCATATGCATATAGGTAAAACCAGGGATAAAATGGGCCTTTCAGAGGAAAAGAACAATGATTTCTTCCTACAGATTCTTAAATCCCATTCCATACTTTTTCACATTGATTCCTGACTGATTTCTGCTTTCTTATATGGAAAATCAGCAGCAGTTGAGGAGGGGTGTGTGAGCCCTGGGCGGACAGATAAACAGATAGCAATAGCACTTAGACTTTACAGCCCTCTCTAAGCAGTTCACGGAGTCAGCATATTGCCCCCAACAATCTGGGTCCTCATTTCACCCACCTCTGAAGGATGGAAGGTTGAGTCAACCTTGAGCCGGTAAGGATCAAATTCCTGGCAGTGGGAATGCAGAGTCATCCTGCAATACTGCATTCTAATCACTACACCACAATGGCTCTTGATACACACACACACACACACACAGAGAGAGAGAGAGAGAGAGAGAGAGAGAGAGAGAGAGAGAGAGAGAGAGAGAGAGAGAGAGAGAGAGAGAGAGAGAGAGAGAGAGAGAGAGAGAGAGAGAAGCATGGTGGGAGAATTTACTATGTTTTTTCATATACATCTTCCAAAAATGCAAATCAATGCATATTTCCTCTTATTATATAATATAATTCATAAAGCATGAAAAGGAAGAACAGATTATGATTACCTTAAATTGGCCTTCTCAAATCTGGCGGCCTCCAGGTGTATTGCATTGCTGCCCGTGAATTCTGAAGTTGCAACATCACCACATTTGGGCAGCTTCAAGTTGAGGAATACACCTTAAATCATGGATAAGTACTGTTTCTTCTGCCTAATAAATTGCTTTTCTGAGCTCTTAATAGATATCTATTTATCTATCCAGTTATAAGATCTGTATTATGTTTATTCTCTCCCTCTCCCTCTCCCTCCCTCCTCACAAAAACTGAAGAATTCTTACTTTTTGCCCTAGGATTCTTCCAGACAAAGACCACCTCAGAGAGCGCTTCCGGCTAATCCAGTCTCTTCGAGCAAGAGGACGGGATTGTCCAAAGTGAATACAGGAACAGTACCATCATATGGCACTGCAAGGAATACAGGAATTCATGTGGTCTCGGCAGAGGTGAGCTATAAAATGGTAACGAGGATATATAAGCAAAAGATAAAGGAAAAAAATATTCAACTGGACACCTAATATCATTTTTCCCCGTTGTGTTTTGGAAAGGACAGAAAGATAAGTTGATGTAAGAGAAGAGTAGTAAAGATATTAAGATAATTGTAGCATGATATTTTCCAGGAGTAGAAAAGCCTAAAATTCACCAACAGATGCAAAAAGCTTGAGACAGTGAAATGTCACTGGAAAATTCTCAAGGCTCCAGGTAAGTCTTTCATGGAAGACTCTAGTCCAGGGGTCTTCAAACCTGGCCCTTTTATGACTTGTAGACTTCAACTCCCAGATTTGCTCAGCCAATTCGCTTCATGAAAAGTATTAAACCCTGAATTAAAAGGTGAAAACAACACATTGAATCTTGGCCCAGGAATGACAGGGAAGGAACAGAGTCACAGATCTCCTGGGAGATGATGTGTGATTGGGTCCAGGCAGTGGTAAATGCATCTCTGAAGATGGTTCTAATGGTTCCCCTGGCTCTTAAAGAGGCAGTGGTTTGTCCCCTCCTCAAGTAGTCCTGCCTGAATCCAACGGTACTGGCAATTTTTGTCTGGTTTCCAATTCTTCAATTTAGGGAAGGTTAAAGGAAAGTCATCAGTTTACAGCTCCTGTAGGCCAGCATAATGTTGGTTGAAGATATGAATATGTGTATACTTTGTATGCGGACTAAACCAATGTTGTTGACTGGGAACTCACATGATTTGTGGTAAATGCCCAGCTGATAGAGTGAGGAATACGGATCTTAAAATTATTGTATCAAAGCTCAAGGTAGTTGTATTTTGGGAAGGAAATTGAGTGAATTATTGCAATGTGTACCTGAATGGTCAGCAGTTAGTGCAAGTAGGTACATTTGTGTACTTGGGTAGAAAATTTGCTAAATAAGGGAATATGCAGAAATTTGAAGAATGCAAATTCTGACAGAAGCCTAGTGGGTAAATAGGTAGTCTAACAGAATATTCTTGGAAGGGACCTTGAAAGTCCAACCCCCCTCCTGAAGCAGGAAACCCTATGTCATTTCAGACAAATGGTTGTCCAATCTCTTCTTAAAAACCTCCAGTGTTGGAGTATCCACAGCTTCTGAAGGCAAACAGTTCCACTAGCGAATTGTTCTGTTAGGAAATTTCTCCTTAGTTTTTGGTTGCTTCTGTCCCTGATTAGTTTCCATCCGTTGCTTCTTGTTCTACCTTCAGGTGCTTCAGAGAATAGGTTGTCCCTCTCTTCTTTGTGGCAAAAATGGCTAGAGCCTGCTTCACCCACTTTATAATATGGAAGTGAGACTTTAAAGTGTTAGGAAAAATTAGAAGTCAGCTGAATGAAGTGGAGAATGGATGATTTAACTTGCCGGATAAAAAAAGAAGAGAATCAACAATGAACAGGTGATGATTGAGTATAGATCAAAAACAAAATTGAGTATTCAGTATAAACATTTGAGTGGGGATGTGTAGAAGGAGTAAATGGCTGAACAATAAAGAGTATACCAAGAAAATTATGGCTGGATGAAGTTGATGTGATCTTTAAAAAGAGAGTGGTAAATTTGAAAGAATAAATGGCAATATGTGAAATTGTGTATGGATGTAGAAACAAGGAAAGTTGCAAAGCTGGAGAGCTACTGAATAGTTGCTGTAAATTCATTCCATTCAGATTCTTCATTAACTAAGAACAACAACGTATTTTTATGGTCAGTGATCAGTGCAAACAGGAAGTAAATTAGAGAAAGCATTTTAGATTGAGATACAATGCATATTTAGTAGCCATTCTATTTTGTTGCATTCAGCAGAGCTATGTGGATAAGACCATAATTCACTTATGGAAAGAAATGATGTGTCATTTAAAATGTTTGGATGTTGGAAATCTCCATTGTTCCACCTAAATGCAAATATACCTCTAGTTCAGGGGTCTTCAAACTTGGCCCTTTTATGACTTGTGGACTTCAACTCCCAGAATTCCTCAGCCAGCGTGCTCTAGTTTCTTCTACCTGAGACAAAACAATACTAAAATTCTTTTATCTTTTGTAGAATCAAGCCATGAGAAGTCCTGGAGCAGCACATACTATGAAGTTTAGAAACTGAATTTTGTCCTACGTTTCTAAAATCTACATCAATTCCATTTGGTTTCACCTGGAATTTTCAAGGGCTTTGTTTTTTGTACAAATCTCAGGCCTAAAGTAACTGAGGCCAGTTTCAGAGCAATCTTTAGGAAAGGACCCATATTTTGTGGCATGGGCTGATGCAATTCTCTAGAAAAGGTCTACAGATCTCCCAGTACATACCAAGGACCTTTCTCCATTAGATTTGTTTATTTAAATTCACATGCAGAGAGAAGAAGAGGACTTAATTATTCCTGTAATTTGTTGTTTCAACAATAGACAGATTGATTAATCAACTTTGCATCATGGAGCCAATACATCTATCTCTGAACACTTTCGGGAACAAAATCTGAGGTCCTTTGAAGAAGAGGGAAATGTGATGCACTAACAGCATCTCATGCTGGTGAAAGATCCTCCCAAACTACTTTACATCATATAGAAGAGTTTCCTAATTTGAAGAATTTTGCTGTATATGCATTTAAGAGAAGAATTTTCTTTCCTTTTAAGGAATCTTCTACTTACATATAGGTAAAATCTTATATTCTTCCATGGAGACAGCTGTCAGCCCAAAGTTTTTTCAGTCCGTAGTTTTTCAGAATTCAGAAATTTTAAAATTTTAGCAATGTAAGTGCAGTGAGTTCATATTTTGCCTTGAACTTCCACAGTCCTCTGAGGTATACTCAGGTCTACTTGCCTTGGAATTGTAACAAGTACTGACCAGCTATGCAGGGGTGTTTTTGTGATGGCAAATGTTTCCCTTCAACCTGGATGGTCTTGGCATTATTTCTGCTCAGCTGTATTTGCTTCAGGTATCAGCTGTATTTGCTTCAGGGATTCAGCCAGTTTGCACCACTTCAGCAGAACCGGTAGCTATTTTTGTGTTGCCCAGGCCCAGAATGGACTCCTGGAAGCGGCATCCACCCAAAGAACTGGTTGTTCATATATTTGAATCCCACCACTGATCTTATGTATCTCTGAAATGCAACTTTGGGAAGTGATTGCTGAGTTTTCCTTAAGTGTTATATGAGGAAATTCCAACAGAAAGTGAAGAATGGAGAGATGCTTCCATTATGATGCCCTTCTCTAGCCCAAAAGAAAATATGTTGAAGTGAGTTCATAAACCTTTTATATGGAGGAAAGTGGGATGTTTTAGAGGGGACTCGAATAGAGAAGAAAATGACAAAAATTAGTTTGGATTGTATCATGCATGGGGCAGGGGCAGGATTTTTTCCCCCTGTTTTTTTGTAGGTGAAGTAGGGTAGGTTATTTAAAGCTGTATTATGCCTATTTTAGGTAACTTTAGAGTTTATTTATTGTCTGTCTTGAAATGACAGGAACCAACATTTTGCGGTACAGTTGGAGAAGGTGCAAAAAAGAGACTTTTTAAAATTATTTTACTCTGAGGGAAGTTGCAAACCCTTGTCCCAATACCCCATGGTGTGCCAGCTTCTCCTGACTCACGAGAGCCAATTGTTAAATGTTCTTGAATTTTGTGAGCTGATTGAGAACAGAACTCTGAGCTATAATGCCTAGCATATTTCATGCACCAGGAGATCCTCATGGATTTTGCTGCATGGATTTTACCTTCATGAGGACAAAAAAGGCTGAGAGATATTATCCAGGGTCCACACAGTGCTTTTGTCACTGCTGCACCTCAGTTAATATTACCAAGACACTCTACTTAAGGTAGTTCTTTAAAATGTATTTATCTTTCATATAAAGGTAAAGGTAAAGGTTCCCCCGCACATGCGTGCTAGTCGTTTCCGACTCTAGGGGCCGGTGCTCATCTCCGTTTCAAAGCCGAAGAGCCAGCGCTTGTCCGAGGACGTCTCCGTGGTCATGTGGCCGGCATGACTAGACGCCAAAGGCGCACGGAACGCTGTTACCTTCCCACCGTAGTGGTCCCTATTTTTCTACTTGCATTTTTACGTGCTTTCGAACTGCTAGGTTGGCAGAAGCTGGGACGAGTAACAGGCGCTCACTCTGCTACGCGGCACTCGGGATTCGACCCGCCAAACTGCCGACCTTCTGATCGACAAGCTCAGCGTCCTAACCCACTGAGCCACCGCGTCCCTTATCTTTCATATAGACTGAGATTATTCACTTAAAACATTTCAAAACTGTCCTTAATGTAACTAGTAACTTTTTATACTTTCCAATTTGGCACTGGCATAAAGAATACAGCAAATTTATAATAAGAACAAAGTCATCAGATAAAGTACCACAGTAACCATTATAACGAGGAATTTCCTGATTAAAATGCAATGCAGAACTAATTATAAGTGTCCTGTTGATTAGTGTTTTCCTGCCATTCTACTTTACTCATCCAACATTCAAAGTTTTATAAGTTTCTCATTCCAATTCATTTGAGGATACCTAATGATTCAGCTTAATTAGATATCCATCACAGTTCACAAAGCTCAAAATAGGCCTTTTGATTCATGGTGCTAGTTGGGCAGTTGATAAAAGTCTATTGTTTGTCTATCTGTGTTCCACAAGTTGTCTTTGCACTGTAAACAACCATGAATCCTAGTGATATAATTGTAATACTGAGTCATATACGCGTGAGTTGTAATGGGGGTCTCCCGATACTCCCATGTAACACCTCTACTCCGCGAGCTGCATTGGCTTCCGGTTGCCCTCCGGGTGAAATTCAAGGTGCTGGTTATCACCTATAAAGCCCTACATGGCCTGGGTCCGGGTTATTTGAGGGAACACCTGCTGCCGGCATCAAACGTCCTTCGCCCAGTGCGCTCTCACAGGGAGGGTCTGCTCAGGGTTCCGCCGGTGAGAGATTGCCGGCGGGTGACACCCAGGGATAGGGTCTTCTCAGTGGGAGCGCCTGCCCTCTGGAACCAGCTGCCGGTAGAGTTGAGGACTGCTCCCGACCTCCGATCATTCCGCCGGGGCCTGAAGACCTGGCTCTTTGAGCTCTCGGGCCCAGGCTGAGGAGAAAATTTTAACTGGGGTTTTAATGTACAGGGTGAATTTAATGCTTTTTAATTGGTTTTAACTTTTGTATGTTTTGATTTTTAATTCCCTGTAAACCGCCCTGAGTCCTCAGGGAAAGGGCGGTATACAAATGCAAATATTAAATTAAATTAAATTAAGTTCTCAGATTTTAAGCGGTGCTTCTTTTATCCTGTGGATTTTTTTCCAGTTTGTTTTGCAATATGTTGGTGCTAAAGAAATGATGTTTGGTTTCTGATGATGTAAAATTACCATGGTTAGTCTACGTCAGTTATCCTACATGCTAGTTCAAGAGACCATACAGAGAACTAAAACCATGTTCCTGAAAATATTATTTCAAGTTGGGCATCAGCCACTTTTGATTAATATTGGGCTTGTCAAATAGTATTTTAATTGCATACCTACATTGCCAGGGTACAAAGTAATATTGTATGTTTAAGTTTCATACTGAATACAGTATTTGTAGCCTCAAGAAGAGCAAATCTTTCTCATGATCTTTCTCTGGTGCTCATTACTGCCTAGCAAAACTACACAGTTATTTATCTTATCTTTTTTCCATGTTTGCAGTAGCTGAAATGATCATTTTTAAAACCAAAGTATTTTGTGCATTCCTAGGTGTATGTTTCAAACCCACACCAATCTAGCAACTCTTTTACAATAGGAAAGTATCTAGAACAGGGGTCTTCAAACTTGGCCCTTTTATGACTTGTGAATTTCAACTCCCAGAATTCCTCAGCCTGGCTGAGGAATTCTGGAAGTCCACAAGTCATAAAAGGGCCAAGTTTGAAGACCCCTGATCTAGAAAGTGCATCCGTCATACAGAGTTATTCTTGGTCCTTTGAAGATGATACATTTCCAATATTATCACTATAATGTCATTCAAAATTACAGTTGCAGGAGTTGAAGCCTTGCTGTAGCCATATCATCCAGGAGACAAGTAATGACTAATCCTTAATGAACTGCAAACACATCCTACATTCTCAGTCTTGCATATTCTGAAAATCTGTTTCCAAAACCTTGCAGAATCCTATTTAAAAAATCCTTTTTTTATTGAAAAGTTTTACAATACATTTTATTTTTAACAAAACAAAACCCCTCCCAACCCCCTCCCCAACACCTCCCTCCCTTCCCCCTCCCCCCTCCCCGACTTCCCAGAGCTAAATGCAGGGTATAAAAATACAAACAATCCTTTACTGAGGTCCATGACAAGTGAAGACCCCCCCAAAATCATATTCTTAATTTAGCACTGCTTTGAGTAAACATGCACAATCCTGCCTTTTCTTCCACTAACCTTTTTTGGCCTATTTCATATCGCTTCAAGGTGGCCATATTTCCAAGAATATTATACAGCCATAAGGATATCTTTTTAATCAGATAGCCAGTTCTTAAAACAGTGACTCCCTCATAACTTCTAAAATTAGCATCCTGCTCCCTTGTCATTGGTGCACAGATACACCTGTGTGTTCTCCCTCTACCTCTAGTGCAGGACTGTCAAACTCAATTTCCTTGAGGGCCACATCAGCATTGCAGTTGCCCTCGGGGGGGCGGCGGGGGGGGCGGCCTACTGGGTGGGCATGGCTGGAGTGCATGTGGCCAGCTCTACATCTTTCATGTCAAGGTTACCTATGGGGCCCTGCGCAGGAGTGGGACAGATCTGAAGGTCTCTGGCAGAAGGAGATGGGACCGGGGCAAATGCTAAGGCATGGTCCACTGGAGGAGCCTCACTGTTCCTCTTCGGCCATGCGGGGGGAAGCTGGACGGTGGCGCAGAGGTCAAATGCCTAGCCCAGCCCTCAAACACCCGCAGCACTAAGCCCAGCCCCAGTCCCCAAGGGGGCGCCCAGCTGCACTGCTGCTGCTGCTGCTGTGCTTGCTCTCCTTAGCCAGGTTGCTCATGATGGGTACGAGGGCTCAAGTCAAGAGGGAGGCCCACTCCCTCTCCATGTGAGGAGACCTGGCTTTGTATCCAAAGCTTCCTTAGCAATAGGATGGGAGACCCCCCCAGGATAGGCCAGGAGGAGGGGGCAAGGGGATGGTGAAAGGGCAGCAGGGAAGGACTAAGGCAGGACTTCCCTCAAACCCTCCCGCTCCTTCCTTCCTTCCTTCCTTCCTTCCTTCCTTCCTTCCTTCCTTCCTTCCTTCCTTCCTTCCTTCCTTCCTTCCTTCCTTCGAGTGGTGGGAAAATATTTGAGATGAGGGAGGGAGAAAAACAGGCAAGAAATGCAGCTGGGGAAGTGTCATCCTTCGTGAGGAATGAAGAAATGCACCATCGCCTGGAAGTGGCCAGCACATGGCCCTCACCTACTTCACATATCCGGCTTGGTGGGCTCTGGTGGAGGGGATGCCATGAGCAGCATGAGAGTTGATGTTACCTGCGCAATGCTGCCCAACCCCCAGCCTGTCTGGTTTTGGCAGGCAGCAGGGCGCTTTCCTCACAGTGCCGAGAGGCTGAGCCGGGTGGCACGAATCTGAAGAGGAAGCGCAACGCTGCTCAGCCCCTGGCCTGCCCGAAGTAGACAGGGCCATGTGCTGGCCACTTCCAGGCGATGGTGCATTTCTTCATTCCTCACAAAGGGTGATACCTCCCCAGCGTGCACCCAGGGGGCAGTGCCGACATGGCAGGGGCTGGTCCCTGTTTCCAGATGGCCTTGTGGAGCTAAGACTGAATGTATTTCAGCATAGATGACCACCACAAAATTGTACATTGGCTCCTGGCCGGCCTGGGCCGGGGCCAAGGCAGCGGGGGCCGTTCCCTCACTGTTTCCAGGATGGGTTCACGGGCCACATGAAACCACTTCGCGGGCCGGATCCGGCCCCCGGGCCTTGTGTTTAACATGTCTGCTCTAGTGGATAACAGAAATTTCCTTGTGTGATAATGGGAAAGAAAAGAAATGGTGCTCCTACAGTTAATGCACGATGGAAGGGATTTGGGTACATCTCCTAATTATGTTCTAGAGGAGCCTTTTCAGATGCAAGAAATGACAGTCTTAACTATATAGTATATGCCTTAATACTGCTAATACTTCACCTAATTCTGTTTTTTCATATGCATAGCATAGATTGGGAGAAAAGTGCTACATGTGGCTACAGCTCAATACATATTGAATCAGATTGGGCTCCTAAAACCTTGTGGAGCTTATTTCCAATTTTAATAACACTTAGAGCTGTGCAGTGCTTTGGATTCAAAGGCAAAAGGCAAGATCAGGGTTCGCCAAATTGGAGGGGGGAGGGGAAGTTAAACATGGAACATTTTCCAAGCCATGCATTATCTGGAGATGATAATTGCTGCATGATCACAGGAAAATATACATTTGATTAAATGAGTTGCAAAGTTCCCTTTTTTGCCTTTATAACTGAAGTACCGTACAATCCTATACTGCACTATAACCATTTTCTCACGTTTTGGAGAAGCTTTTTTAACCATGTCTCACCACTTTGTTTTGGAGTTTACGGTACGATTTTTGTATATAAATTGTTCACTTATACAAATACTTGAATAATGCAGTTGTTGTGCCTTTTGCCTAGATACCGGTATATTGAATAAATTTTGTGATTGTATTTGTATACTTACTTGTTATAAATTGTTGTGTGGGGTCTGATACTATTAAAGGGGTAGGGGATACTACATATGCTGTTCTTTAAACCAATCATCCTCATTGCTGGAGAACTAGAAAAGACAATTTTCTTCAATTTGAATTCAATCCTGGAGAAAATGTGGATTTACCTATGTAGTTTCCTTGCACGCAACAAAACATGAGTCCTGGTGAATCAGGCCACAGGCCCACCTAATCAAGCATTTTGTACCACACAGTGGCCAACTACTGGATGAAACTCAAAAGTTTAGAGTAGAGCAACATACCCCTTCTACTGACACTTCCCAGGAAATCAATAAGGCTTTTTGCCTACGATTCAGGAGGTACTTTAACAGTCATCAGTACAGAAGTGGTTTGCCACTGTTTTCTTCAAAAATGATTTCTGAGTTTTGGGGATCAATTAAAGTTGGCTAGCTTTGTGCTGCTTTTCCCCTGATGATATTTAACTTTTATTTTTAAACCCTATAGCCATCTGATCTGTTAGATTGAAATGGGTTTTTTTTTTCTCCTTTCGTTTGCAGACCATTCAGAGAGTAAATCTCAGATATAGGAGACTTTCTCCAAATGTGATACCTTTTAGGTATATTGGATTACAACTCTCCTTGTCCCATAAAACAAGGCTAATTTGGGGAAAGATGGTAGGGGGACAATAGAAACTAGCAAATGAAACAGATTACCAGCTTAGGAAGTTAATAGAAACAATATGTTCTTCCACATTGAATAAACGAGTTGTGCTAAATGAATGAAGCAAGAACAAATTTCAGTCATTTATAAAGCCATTTGCAAAACTCAATTATACAATTATCTAATTGTAAAATACATTCATTGGCAACAAAGATCTCAAAGGTTTACAAGATTTGTTTCACAGTTTTATTTTTTGTAGTTTTGGAAAAAGTAGTACCTTTGATACAAACCTTCACTGTAATGAAAGCCAAACAAGAGTGACTGGGTTTATACATTCTAAACAAAATCTACATTGTGACTTAGCATAAGGAATAGACACAAAAAGCTGTTTACTGGTGCCAGTAGGGCACAACAGCCTTTAATACCAGATCATTACATCTAACCATCCAGAAAGCTTCAAATATATTTTTCAATCCCCAAAGTCAATGTAGGACCTTAATTTAAAAAAATTCAAGTACATTATTTTTAACTTACTATTTACCCATCCATCTACAGGTTTAAAAGCAAAGAAACAATATTTTGCACCGGAAATAAAGTAGCACATACAAGTATAGAAGAGAATGATTACTTATACAAATAGAGGAGATTTGGGAGGGGTTAGATTTTTTTTATCCCACCTTTATTATTATTTTTTATAAATAAGGTGATGAACATACCCAATACAGGTAGTCCTTGATTTAGCACCACAGTTGAGCCAAACTTTCCACTGCCAAGCAAGACAATTTTTAGTGAGTTGCCCCATTTTACAACCTTTCTTGTCACCGTTGTTAAGTGAATCATTGCAGTTATTAAGTTAGTAACACAGTTGTTAAATCAACCTGGTTTCCCTATTGACTTTGCTTGTCAGAATATCACCAAAGATGACCACATGACCCTTCGGACACTGCAACTATCATAAATACATGTGTCTGAATTTTGATCACATGACCATGGCGATGCTGCAACAGACGAGTGAAAAATGGTCATAACTCAGTGCCGCTGTAACTCTGGTCACTAAGCAAATGGTTGTAAGTTGAGGACTTCTTGTATTCCTTCCTCTTATTTTGCCCACAACAACAATCTGTGAGGTGAGTTAGGCTGAGAGAGCGTAACTGGTCCAAAGCCATCCAGCCAGCTTTCAAACTGGAAACAGAAGGGCAATCCTTTGCAAGGCATGTTTGTGCTACACTGTTACAAAAAAAATTAAAAATTTTACAAAAAATAGGTCATAGAAAACTTTTTTTGGTTTAGCACTTTCAACCATCCCATGAATTATACACAGATGGAACTCTTCCAATAAACCTTATGATGGTATTACTCTTAAAAGTTACATGTGCTCTAGAGTGTGATCCCTGCAGTTGTGTCCATTGCATTACAAAATAGTCTTATTTTATAAATGAGAACTACATTCTGCTGTTGACCAATAAAAAAGCGCAAAGAACTATATAGGAGCTTATTTACAAGTCAGAACAGGCCCATTAATTTAGAAGCACAGAGACAAGACTGAAAACAGCCTGAAATATTTATCCAGAACCCTTTTGTAATGACGTGTTCCTTTAAACTTAACAAAATTAAGTTTGATAATTTTGGACTTGATGCAACCAGTAGTTAGCTCATAACCAGTCATGTCTTACTGTATGTGAATCTTCATAAGCACAGACAATTATAACACTTTAGAACATCTTGGTCATCCAGGCTAAAAAGACTTTCATTAACCAATAAAATAACATAATATGGGTGGCTAGTGATAATTATCATAGGCAGTTAAGCCTCTAACTCAATCACTTGTTATCACTAATTAAATCTTACTAACTTTTGACAGTTTTGATCCCACTTTCTGTGATCATAACTGAGTTCTAAACTATAGAAATTATTTGGCTATAAAGCACACACATTTTCCCCAAAATATCTACAAAATATCATTCCATATGGGGACAAGAACAAAGCATTATCACAATTAAATTATAATTCATATTTATGGAAAATGAAAGATAACTGCTGCTATATCTGAACATCTACTAGTATCAGTAAAATTAATTAAAATAGTGGAAGCACCAAAATACATTAAAATCCAATATCCAGAAAAAGGCTGTAGGGCTTTTTTTGAGACTGCACCATTTAAGAATAAAGATATGACTGAAGGTGCTGAATGTCTTGGGCAACATTACAATCTGGAGGGAAATGTAGCTATTTATTTTACCATATTTTCAAAAAACGACTTGGGTATTCCTAGCTGGAAAAAAAAATAGACATGCTTTCTTTTGAAGTTTTAAACTCTTCACACACTTCAAACAGTGAATATAGCTTTTCCTTGTGAAGGTAGGAGAAGAGTGAAAAAGATCTGGAAGAAACAATGCCACTTGACAGTAGAATATTTCTTCCAAAGGCAGAGGGAATATGCCCATGTGTGATACAAATACAATCATCACTGCTATTGATTCTAGAGTGTGCAAAACACAGTGCCATTGCCAAGGATGAAAAGAGGAGAATCAATATGCAGAAATGTGGAGGTAGCAAGCTGTGTTGAAGTTGGTTGCTATTTTCCAAAGGCACATAATGGTGATGCTTCATTTAAATTCTTCCAGATGCATGTATGTTTTTATGCTGTTTGGCCCCAATACTCTAAGAAATAGAAATATTAAATTGGGTTTGAACTGAAGATCATGAATACTTTGGGTTTGTTATGATCCTTGGTGTCTGGATTATCCAGTTCTATTAAAGTATTCTTGTCATCCTTAATTGCTGGCGGTTCAGTAGAAGTCTGAATTGTTTGTGGCAGATTCTTCAAACTGACATCCATATCCTTGAAAGCATGGAGTAAAAACACTCCTAGAATAATGGTAAGAAATCCACATACCGTCCCAATAATGTCTAGTGCAGACATGGTGACCCACTCTTTAAAGAGGATAACTGAAGTTGTGATTACAATAGTGGTGAAGAGCACATAGTAAATGGGAAATACCATAGAGGTATTGAAGATGTCCAGAGCTTTATTGAGGTAGTTGATCTGAGTAGTAATAGAAGCCACTAATATGAAGACAAGAATCCAGGTCAATGGGTTTTGTAGAACAGGCTGGTGAGTGAAAAAACTCTTGATGGCAATGCCCAGCCCTTTGACAGATGAGACGGAGAAAGCCCCAATCACAGAACAGATGGAGAGGTAGACGAGAATATTGGTCTGGCCATAACGTGGTGCTAGGAAACAAATCAGGACTAAGCTGATAATCAAGAGGATACTGGCATAAACAAGAAAACCTGGAAGAAATTAAAAGACAAAAAAAGTGACAAATCACGACATTTCTATATAAGACAGAATGCAATGCTTAGCATAAGCATTTGCTAGTACAATAAATGGATGGGTAGAACAACACAGCACTGCATTGTTTTAGGAACTTAAATAAATCAATCAGTTTATTGTAAGGGATGAGCATCCTCCTACACATGAAAGAAGAAGATTTAAGTCTACAGAAAAACAATTTTTTTAAGGACACGACCCTATGGCCCTAGAAAACCTTGGAGGAGAAGATAAATCTAGGAGACAGATGTGAATATCTATGATGTCTTGTTGCCTGCAGACCACTAGAGTTGGGAAATTACTGAAATATTCCAATTATTAAATTTGGGGCTACTTTGCAATGGATCATACAGCTCTAAGGATAAGATTATTTTCTCTAAAAGGGTGCACATCAAAAGCGGTTCCCTGTATCTCATCTCAAAGTCCAATTTTTTTATTGAAATTCAAAATGAAATGTAAAAAAAAAAATTGGCAATAGGACATGAGAGTTTCATTAAAGATTTTCTTCCTGGAAAGAGAAGCTAGACAATTGGTGCATTCCATGGGATGCCACCGAACATAAATTTGTACAAAATCATGGCTACTTCGTGGAAGAGTCACCCTTGTGCAAGACCTTTTACAATCATCACTTTATTGCCCCTGGGAATCTGGTTCAGATAGGAAAACATTCCAACTAAACACAACACCTTCATTTCTTTGCTGCCTTATTTCATAAGCTTACCGGGTTCCTTCATTTTTGAAAACAATTCTCCCAAAGTGGTTATTTCCTCTTCTTCAGGAGCATGTATCACAAGAACTGTACTACCCACAATGCTCAGCATGCAGCCAAGTTTGCCCAGTAAGTTCAGCCGTTCTCCAAGCAAATAAGAGGACAAAATGGCACTGGGCACAACAGACAAATACAGAAATACAGCCTTTATTCTTCCTGTTACACTTGTAAGTTACTGATAAAAAACACAAGAGTCCTTACAAAACTGTACTCTATTAACTGACATAAATTAAAATCACTGAAACACAAAACTAATATGCATGGTCAATTACAGAGAGGGGGAAAAACAGGACTTGAGTACATATCTGGCTATTGGCGTATTAGTACAAGATTAGAAATCCTTTTTTTCTACTGACAAGCCAAATCACATTATTAACACCTAGGCCTAGAATAAATATGGGATAAAAGAGCAAATTGGAAGATAGTCACCTTATAAGCACACTAAGTGCCCCGAGTGGTGTAACAATTGTTGCAGCTGCAAAGGCATATGCGGCAAAGTTGGCAGCCTCTCCTCCACCCACTGAGCAAATAGCCACCAGGAAACAAAAAAAGAATAGGTGAATTACTATTATATTATATTACTATTTAAGTTCTCACTGATCAGCAACTCTTGTTTCCACTCAGTTTCATACAATTTGTCCTTCGAAGAAAACATTAAAGCTTAGGAACTCTAAGGAAAAAAATTATCTGTCCAGGTAGGCCTCGACTTATGGCCATTTGTTCAGAGATTGTTCAAAGTTACAATACTGCTGAATGAAGGAACTTATGCCTAAAGTCAGGGCTTTTTTTCTCATAGAATGCTCAGAACGGAGTTCCGGCACCTTTTTTGGATGGAACCTTGAAAGGTAGGCAAGGCGGGTTGCATGACATGTCTGAGTTCCGGCACCTTTTTCTTTTACAAAAAAAGCATTGCCTAAAGTTATGGCCATTGTAGCGTACCCCACTATCACATGATCAAAATTCAGACACTGGCAGTCCACCGGCACTTCTGACCAAAGGCTACCATAACTCCCTCCCACCTATCTCTCCCCCACCATCCCTTATGCCCTTTTGGTCCCCTGCTGCCCTCCCATCTGGCCTTCATTGTCTTCTTGCTCCCTCTGCTGACAAGGAATGTCCGGCCTGGCTGCTTTGTGCTGTGAAAAAGAAGAAAAGACTAAAGCAGCCCCTGAGCTGCTGCAGCACACTTAAAATGCCCCTTTGCAAAGAGCTCCTGGGTGAGGCTGAGGCTGGCTTTGCACATCAAAAAAAAAAAAAAAGAGAGAGAGAGAGGCTAAATTAGCTTAAACTTAAATCAGCTTAAAGAAGTCTGGGTCACCTCGTCAGTAGTGGGAGCAAGAAGATCAGCGGGTGATGTAAAGATCTTGGAGTGCAGGGTGGCAAGGTCAACTGGGACTGGACTGGGATAGTTTTTTCCAGGGAATGGCAAGCAGCCCCAGAGTTGTGCAGTTCTGGAGCTATTTGCCAACCAACAAGGCAGGGTGCAGGACAGCCAAAAGGGTGTGTATGTGTGTGTGTGAGAGAGAGACAGGTGGGTGGAAAAGTTGGAGATAGTCCATTACCTTACTGATGTTTGTGGTTGAGTAACCAACCTTGAAATGGGTTGCTAGGGTTGTGTCTTTGGCTAATGACTGATAAAATTTGCTTAAATATGGCAAGTGGGATTGTCAGGTGGGTGGTTGCTAAGCACCTCCATTATAGTCAAATCGCTTAGTGATTGGAATTCTGGTCCCAACTGTCATCATAAGTTGAGGATTATCTGCAGAGCAGTCTTTGTAAGACATTTGGGTTCCAACAAAATGTCCCCCAAGTTTTCCAATAGATCAGGATCCAAATCCAGTTTGTCAATATCTCTTTGTCAGTAAGAAAATGAATCCAAATTATTGAGCAAATGATGCTACACTCAAATTGCAATGCAATAATCAATGACTTAAGACAGTAGCTTCCAGAGGACTAGCACAGCAAAAATAGAAAAATATATTGTAGCATGTTCAAAATTAATACCTTTATTATGGTATATATTTTATGTGGGCTGGAGTTAACTGCAAATATTTCCTGCATTCCAGTCCACCAAAGCTCATACCACTATAAATTTGTCAGTTGCCGAAGGGGCTACATGGCATATTGCTGGCTCTAACCAGCAAATGTCTCTTCTGAAAACTGAATCATTTAAATTCCGGAACATTCCTATGTTATGGTGATAAGTTCTGGGGAAAAAAAATTCCACAGGCTTCAGCGTAACTGCTCAAAGAGGGCTTTAAGCGTAAAAAGATCTTTAAGCATAAACTCCTTCAAGTACAAAAAGGCCAAAAAAAAAGTTGTAGAAACAACTTCTGTTAACTGCAGGATACGAAGTAATCTTTACAGCCCAGGGAAACACAGAGGGAGTAAACAAGTCCTCAGTAAACATCAAGGTTAAATATTTTATCAGATACCAACCCAGGCCTGGGTAAATAATCATACTTACTGGTTAGCAAACCAGCCCACCACAGCCAGTCCCTTAGATAGCCATGACCTCCATCTCCTGGGGAAATAAAAGGACATAAATAGAGAAGCATTTTGTAAAAAGGTTCCATATAAAATAATATGAATTTCAAACAGAATGCTACAGTAGCTAAACATAAAAGAGAGAAAGAAACAACAGCTTGGACTGAGAAAAGGACAGTTGACTTGCAAGCCACAACATACATATGTTCAATGACTTTGAAATGCCTTTCAGAAAGTAAAGGAAATACTACCTGAACTGGCAAGCTCTTAAAATCCCATCGTCCCCCACACATGCACACTCCTCTTGTGTGCATGGACTGAACACTCACAGCTTAACATTTCTGAAATTAACTGCCACAACCTTATGCTCTGACTTGGAACATTTCACCATATGACATAGTGTACATTCTTACAGACTTGTTTTTCAACATTTTCTCCAGAAATATTATACTAGAAAAAGTATTACTACTCTAGGAAGCGGGACTGGATTATTAGTACATTTGCAGCTGTTCTGTGAATACTGATTAGTAGCATCTCTAGTGTATTTAAAATGGCAAACGGGATGAATTCAATGTGATATCTGAAGGGGTCTTCAGAAGCCAGAATGTATTAATGACTTCTCCAACCTGGAAGGTAAACACTGTGTTTTCTCACAACCACTGTTCCCAGTCAGCATACCCTTGATTGTTCTGGATTGTTCTGGGTTGAATTCCAATACGACAATGCTTCGGGAAATCTGGTTTAAATGCCACTAGAGTTCTTTTTCAGAAAATAGATTTTTTTTTCCTGTCCCCTCTCTTAAGTCAACAAATCCATACCTATTTGGCCTGGACTGAGGGGTTTAATGTTTTAAATTGTGATTTTAATTTTTTGCGGCTAGACTTAATTTAATTTTATTTTAATTTTATATTGTATTGTTTTTAAATTTTGCCTTGTAAACCGCCCTGAGTCCTTTGGGAGTAGGGCGGTATATAAACCAAATAAATAAATAAATAAATAAATAAATAAATAAATAAATAAATAAATAAATAAATAAATACCAGCCCTGGTGCCTCCTTTCTCCACCAGTCGACGCAGTCCTTTCTTCTTGAGGATGACACTGGTGCCAATGAGAAAGCTTGAAAAGATAGCCATGGCCAAGCCAATGTAAAACCCATATTTGTCTTCAACTTGTACCATCCAGTTGGAGCTTAAATTAAGATTTGTATGGGGTGAAACTGGAGAACTGACATTCTTAATGATTTGACAAACAGCATGATGATTCAGACAAGCCAGAGTGATCAGAGACCCTAGTAAGACAAGCAGGAGAAGATAAGATTAGAAATTAAGACATTAATAACTAGCAGCCCTTTTGTCTTTAATTCTGCATGCAACCAGATTATTATTATTGCTAGAAAACTTATTTTTCCCTTTGGATTCTTGCCCCATGAATTGACATTTAATTACTTCTTAGCAAAACTATGAGGTTAAAAATATATATTCTAAATCTATGCAAGGTGAAGAATTTAGAAATAATGGCATCCAGATGCCTTAAAACACAACCTTATAATAACCCACAATCTGGAGGTATTCTTCTTGGACTGCAAATATTTTCAAGGCTTATTTCAGTCTTGAAATTCATTTTAGAGTAAACAATAATCTACTGCTTTCTTGGTTTTTTAATTACATATTTCTAAGACAATGACATTATTGCTACAAACCATTGTCCTTCTAATGCACATTTTTGCATTTGCCTTGCTCTGCAATAAATTACTATTTACAAATCGCCTTTGACCATTTCCACTTTTAAAAAGAATCATTGATCCTGAGATAATCTACAAGAACCTTCAAATTATACACACCAATTTAGTAAATATTCAGTGAACTATTCCAGTGTTTTCCCCAAGGAAAAGCTTTGTCTCCATTTTATTAGATGGAAATAATGAGAAGATAATATTTTTTTTCACAAGTTCTGAGATGTTTCTCTATTCTCTATACTAAATTGCACCGGTATGGTTGTCAGAAAATAACGGGTGGGGGGAATTGCAGGTTTTCCAACCTCCATCCTCATCAGCTGCTCTGTATGGGAAAAAAATGTAGACGTGGACTTGTGAAAATTTAATTGAGAGAGCAATGAAACATTATCTAGCAGTGGTGTAAGGAATGGTTTATGCATGTTTATTTTATTTTATTTATTTTAATTCCATTTATATCCCGCCCTTCTCCGAAGACTCAGGGCGGCTTACAAGCTTAGCAGTAGCCTTCATTCTATGTATATGCCTGCTTATTAGGGCTTTCATACACCCCCCAAGCGGCATTATTACAAAGTCAGCTTAATTGCCCCCAACAATCTGGGTCCTCATTTTACCTACCTCGGAAGGATGGAAGGCTGAGTCAACCTTGAGCCTGGTGGGATGCAAACCTGCACTAATTGCAGGCAGCTGGTGTTACTTAAGGAGGCATTAGCCCACTGCTCCACCAAGGCTCTTGTTGAGTATAATTATTTTAAAAACTTAATTTTATTACATTTATACTTTTGCTAAATATTTCTTGTCAACTATCCTATCTTCAGAGCGGCCTGGGAAACAGGAACTCATCTGAAACAGCAACTCATCTGAAATGAATTTATGTATGGAGAATGAAGGTGGATTTTCTAAACTTTCTCAGGGTACAATAAGCTTTGAACCTTTCCCCTTTCTCTTCAGGTCTGAATGTGAGTCACCTGTGCATGTGAAGATGGATATGGACACTGTATGAGAATGACAAACTATTTAGATTTCCTCTTGCTATGTAATTCATGTTGTAATTCTGGCATTCAACCAAAACTTCAAATGGAGTTTTATCCAGAATGGAGAAGAATCAATTGAGAAAGATAAAACTGCTGAGGATTTTTTTTTTAGCACTTAAACGTTAAATGACAAAATGTAACTATTACAAGAAAAGCATGAGAATCCATACAGGTCATCATGAAGGGAATATTTCAGGGGTGTCAAGCTCAATTTCATTGAGGGCCGCATCAGCATTGCAGTTGCCCTCAGGGGGCCTGGTGGGTATGGCCAGGGTGGGTGTGGCCTACTGGGTGGGTGTGGCTAGAGTGCTTATGGCCTACTGGGTGGACATGGCCAGCTCTACATAGTTGGCATCAAGAGTGCCTATGGGAGCCTGGGCAGGAGTGGGACAGATCTGAGGGTCTCTGGCAGAAGGAGGGTCTCTGGGCCAGGGCCAAGGCAGTGGCGGCCGTTCCTTCACTGTTTCCATGATGGCTTCGCGGGCCACATGAAACCACTTCGCGGGCCGGATCTGGCCCCCGGGCCTTGTGTTTGACATGTCTGGAATATTTCAAAAGAACAAAGTCTTTGCAAAATAAATTCAAGAAATTCCATTTTAAGAAAAGTGAATATTTAATAATTAATATATCTCATTATTTAACATCTTATTTCAATCAGCTTGCTGTTTACATTTTCTAATAATCATTTGCTTTGTAGAAAGTGAGACTTTGTTATATTCGTAATTCATCTCTTTCGTGTAATGACTCCTTTTGTGCCTAAGACAACACCACTTTTTGAAAGACCCACCAATGGGCTTTGTGATAGCAAGCGTAGTCCAACAGTTTAGAACTACTTTGTATAAAGAGGTATAAATATATTTAGAAAATTAACCAATACGGGTAAAGGATTATTAAGAAATAAAAGTATAGAATTTTACTAATAACAAAATACTGTTTAAACTGGCTTATACATCTGTAATATTATTCTTATTTAACAAAGAAGAAATAAGAAAAAAACACATTTTTAGTTAGGGCACTAAAGAATACTGTGACATAGTCAAACATAGCTTCCTTACAAAAATCTGAAAAAGTAAACAAAACTCCTTGTACTTATGTCCTAGATGCTTTTTAATTAACATATACTTTATTGGTTCTATATTTGTAACTCTAGCCATCTTGTAACCAGTCCATTGTTTGGATTTAAATGTGTTAAAGATTACTTCAATTGAATCTTTTTTAATTTATTTATTTATTTATTTATTTAATTATATTTATATACCGCCCTTTCCCGAAGGACTCAGGGCGGTTTACAGGGTGATTAAAACAAAAAATACAAAAGTTAAAAACAGATTAAAAAGTTATATCCGTCCCTGAACAAATAAAACCCTGGTTAAAATTAAAATTCTCAGCCTGGGCATATATTGAGCCCCTCTTCATTTGTGTGTGTGTGTGTGTGTGTGTGTATGTGGTGTGTACTGAGCCCCACTTCATTCGTGTATGGTGTGTATTGAGCCCTACTTAATTTGTGCATGTTTGTGTATATTAAGCCCCACTTGTGTGGTGTGTCCTGAACCCCTTAATTTGTCTCTCTGTGTGTGTGTATGTGTGTGGTATTGAGCCCCACTTAATTTGTGTGTGTGGTGTGTACTGAGCCCCTCTTCCTCCGTGTGTGTGTGTGTGTGTGTGTGTGAGAGAGAGAGAGCAAGCCCCACTTCATTTGTATGCGGCAGTCCATTCCTTTACAAACAGTATGTGTGAGCCCCGCTCCATTTCTCTGCAGTTTGTGTACCCCCGATGTGCTGCAAACTGTTTTTTATCCCGTGTGTGTGTGTGTGTGTGTGTGTGTGTGTGTGTGTGTTTTCTCCTAGTCCAAGACCCCAGGGCTTCTGAAGGGGCGAGGAGAGTAGTCAAGGTGATGGGCACCATTTTGACTTTTTTGACCGGACACCTTTGTTCTTTGTTCTTTGATAGCTCTAATAATACTAATGAAGCACCCCACAGAAATATTTATTCATTAAAAAAATATTTAACTTAAAAAAGATTCAATTGAAATGATCTTTAACACATTTAAATCCAAACAATGGACTGATTACTAGATGGCTAGAGCTGCAAATATAGAGCCAATTCAGTACACGTTAATTAAGAAGTATCTAGAACACAAGTACTATTTCTAAAATCCTCCTTCATTCCCTTTTCTGTCACTTCTTTTTCATTATAACATACAGTACAAGGTTTCAGAATTGATGGGATTATATTCTTGTGAATTCCTCTTAAAAATTAACTAATTGAGCCAAAGCCATACTGTAATTTAAAGAAAAGCATCTGAAAAAGAGAAGAGCATAGATTTTTGGAAACAACTATAGCACACTGTCTTTCAAGATAAAGATAGAAAATTTTATATCACTAAACATATCTTAATTTATGAAACAGAAAATGATACATGCTGTAATTTAACACTGAGTTGGGAAACTGATACATCCTCAGTTTCCAGATTTCAAACAAATCATGTCTATCATAAGCATCAAACACTGGAAGTTTTTAAGAAGAGACTAGACAACCATTTGTCTGAAGTGGTATAGGGTTTCCTGCCTAAGCAGCAGTTGAACTAGAAGACTTCCATGGTCCCTTCCAATTCTATTCTGTTCTATTCTATTCTATTCTATTCTATTCTATTCTATTCTATTCTATTCTATTCTATTCTATTCTATTCTATTCTATTCTATTCTATTCTATTCTAGGTTTTTGTGAATGTTCATGTTTAATAAATTTATTATAACTTCGTATATAGAGAACTGATATTTGTACTTTTGAAAAAAATAACCTTGTTTATTTCAAACGTGGCACTTTAATGTGCAGCTCCACTAAGCTCTGGATTAAGTTGCACAAACTTCCAAGTGATTTGGAATTAACAGTTCAGAAAAAAAGGAAAATAAATCAAGCTGATTCATTAAGGCAGCCACACCTTTAATACTGTTTTTAAAAGCAGCCATGTTCTTTTCCAAAGCATTTCTTCTGAATGAATGTCAAAACCTTCCCAGCCCTATTCTATACTTTCTGTGTCACACAGTTGGGGAATAGATACATATTTCAAAGACAGAAGACAGTCCACAATATTGAAATATCTAATTGTTTGTACATACCACAGTAGTTGCCTAGGCCAAGAGCGTCCTGCTCTAGGAGAATATAGAAGTGCCACCATTATTCTGAACCTTATCTATCATTGCCTAAACCAGGCATGTCAAACTCGTGACGTATCACGACTTTTTCCCCATTGGGCCGGCAATGTGGTAGGCACAGTTCTGGAGTGATGCATCCAGCCCATGGGCCAGCAATTTGACATGCCTGGCCTAAACTATGGATCCATGTTAACTTAAGACAGCTGCTACTGAACTATCAGAAACAAAGACTGAAGCAGATTGTTCTTTAGAATTGTCACTTGTTAGGACTCCCCCACCCAAAGTCTGCCTTCATATATACAACAGAATTGCATAAACTATCATAAAGCATTTCTCATGAGAAGAGATGCACATTCTTAATGTTAATGTCCTTAATGAAGAAGTGAAGTATAGTGGGTGAACACAATCTAGGAACGTTAACAGTTTCACCAAAGCTTTCCAAATGGACCTTCCCAGGAAAAAGGATTCCCCCCCCCAATCTAAGTATGTAATGGATTTTTTTTCTCATACAATATACTATAAATAGCCTTTTCTGTTTCCTCACCCATCACAACCCTCTTCCCAGCCATCAAGGTGCTTGTGATCATCTTTAAAGCCCTTCCAGGTATGGGCTGAGATTATCGTGTGCCCAGGTTACCTTGCTTGTTCAATTACATTGGCCCACAGGAATGTTAGAAGCTATCAATCAATCCACACAGCAATAGGATAAAAAGTGTTCCTACATTCCAGTCTGTAATGAGCCCTAATACCATTTTAAAAGAGATAAAATAAGTCAAATTAAAATACAAAGTAACTATGTTAGTTAACAAATTACAGGGTCCAGGAAGAGACCCTTCTCTGCTGTTGCCCCAACCCATTCTGTCCCTTGAGGTGGATCTGGCCCCTACCTTTCTTATATTCCAGAACAGCATTAAAATCTGGGTCTTCCAATTGCCACAGGGGCTGAAAAATAATATGCAACTCTGGGCGTAGTTCATGGCTTAATTTTAATTTTTGCATGGATTTTATGGATTTTTTAAATCTGTAAACCACCCATAGTCACTTCATTAGTGAGTAGTGAGATGGGCAGTGTATACATTTGATTCATAAATACATACATTCCTGAATGTCATGGACATTTTGGAATTGCATATTCAAAAATTGTAGTGGTACAAGATATCAAGAGAACTTGACAGGGCTCCTTTGAGCAAAACAGGAAGTGTCATTTTGTTTGCACCAGACAACCCTGGATCTAAACCACCTACTTAAAAAAAATAAAAATTTAATTTATTCTTTCATTTGGTTTTGGTACCTTGTTTGTTTGTTTGGAGTTTTAATAACTAAGTAGTAGTATGCATTTAAATGTATACATTCACAAATCAGAAATAGAATAGAATTGACAGAATCATTACAGGAAAAAATGTTAGCAGCTCTATGTTTATGAATTTGCTAAAACTGCTTAAATACAAAAGGAGAGCTAATGATCAAATATATTGAAGGAACAGGAAACTCAATTCTGTCTTTTGTCAAATTAAAAAAAAGAAAATTGCTGTTAAATTATATCTACAGCGATGCAAATATAGCATAATGGTGTTTAGACCCTGGCACTTTGCCTAATACAGGACAGTCTTTGTCAGATTGAAAACAAAAAGAGAATTCTTATTGTTTCTGAAGCCACAATGCCCTAATGTCATGCAATAGCTAGCCATTTCCTTCTTCTGTGGTAGTTATTCTCAAAAGCAAATAATCAGAAATAAAAAGGCTGCAAATGGAGAGCTGTTATTAAGCTCTTGATTAAGACAGATTCTGCAACAGTTTTTGGTAAGAAATTAAGTTCAAAGTCCTCTCTGATTAGATAGGAATTGAATGTTAGACCTAGTCCATGTATAGAGGAGAAAGAAATGGTGATAAAGCAGAGAGCATATTAAAGAAGCAAAATGGCTTATTTCCTTTCAAACTTTTAAAGGAGAAATTATTTTTAACACTCTTGTTAGAGTGTTAAAAAAGACAAGCTTTTCAAATCAGGAAACTGAGTCCCTTTGTCTAAGATCTAAAAGGCTCATTTTGTAGAGGAAGTTAGGTATCTTAATTTATTATGGGGTATTTTTGCAAATTCATACACATCTATTTACTTTATTTACTTGCCTTTCGTCTAAATTTCTGCTGATTCTGTTACAGAATCTCATAATTAACCCACACAAACCTGTCAACCATGGGAAAATTTTAACTAGACACATGTAATAAGCCATGCTCCCCAATAAATATGGTACTGGGAACGACTAGCAATGTCTACTGACTCTGACAAGTGGATTTAGTTTATGGAAATGAGACTCAGCTTTCCTCCCACAAGAATAAATTAAATCTACATTGGTAATTTAACAACAACAGAGTGGCAAAGATTTGTGCAGGAGCAAAAGGATGAAGCCTTAGTATGCAAATTGGAGAACATTATTGCTCTGAAAAAGTGATTACACATCAGTCTGCAGGATTCACAGGTTGCTTTCCTGGATCAGGCTTCCAATAATTCTTTCAGGATCCACTGCCTGAAGAATCTCCTTCCAGAATACACAAACCCAATCCTTTGCTTAGCAAAATGCAGAATGAACTCTATAAAAGAAGATGGAAAGCTGAGCAGGAATTGTGGGAGGACATCAGGCAATCACACCCTTGCTCCTTTCACCTCCATTTCTAATGAGATTTGGTTTTCTGATTTCACAAACTTTGTAGGCTTAGGACAAACAGGAATGGCTTGATGGGGCTGATTTGTTCTTTATATACTTTGATTCCTCTGCTTGGTCTTGCCCCAGTTGTATCACAGGAAGATGACTACATTCCACCAGCCTGAGTTCCAGTTTTGTGTTGAGAGTTACTCACGAATGCCAAAGAGAATGTTTTCAAAAGCAGGCAACCTTCCTCACATGAACCATACAGCTGTCTTGGATCTTGTGTGGTTTCGCCATAAATTAAATTAAAATTAATTCCTGGCTGAATCCTTAGTCCCAAAATCAGTAAGTATGGCAGTGCAAACTGTTTTACAGCTGATTGCAAAATTAATTAGGAAAGTGGTAAGTTCATTAAAAACAGCCACCTTTCCCTCAGCTAATGTGTTTCCCTTTTGATCCAGCGATTATATCAGTGTTTCTGGATCTTGGTAGATGAATTTTAAGAAGTATAGATCTCAACTCCCAGAATTCTACTTGGGAAGGCGAAGGTGAATTATACAGTAGGCTTCGTTCTTGTTAAATTTTGTAGGAGCAAAGGGACGAGGAGGAGGAGGAGGAGGAGGAGGAGGAGGAGGAGGAGGAGGAGGAGGAGGAGGAGGAGGAGGAGGAGGAGGAGGAAGAGTTGAGTGGAAACTTCTGGAAGCCAAGAAAACAGGTAGCAGAAGAAAGAGCTGTGCCAAAGAGGAGATAAGGAGGACCAAGTTGGGGAAAGAGCTGGGATGGAGGCCTTATGTACTTTCTGATCTACGTTTTAGAAACTACCCTTGCCTTCTTACATCTCTCCCAGGGACAACAGGTGAAGTTAGATTCGTCCGGAAGGTTGAGGAAGATGAAGGTTTCTCCCTAAATCGTTACGCCTCGCCACGCCAGGGCGAATTTGGAAAGGAGGAAAGGTTTTCCGTATATCTGAGCAATGCAAGTGGGAAGGGAAGAAGGGGGGGGGGCTCCTCAAAAGCCAACCTGGGGGCAAAGCGGGCGCGCTCACTCACCGCCGGCACAGCTCCGGTTCACCCACAGCGGCTCCGGGAGCTCCATGTGCGCTTTCGGGGGCGAGAAGATCAGCACATTCCTCGAAAGCAGCCGCGGAGGAGACGCGGCAGGGGGAACCTGGAGACGGGACGAAACGCGCGCCTGATGTCTCCGCCGGTTCGCTTCGGTTCGCCGCCGCCTCCCTCTTTCGCTGTTGGCTCTCTTCGGCCGTCAGCTTCGGAAGGAAGAACGGCCTTCTCTCCCCTCCCTTGCCCTCGCCCCGCCCCGCCTAACCTGCGCGGAGCTTGAAAATTGCCCTCTGGCGAAAGTGGAGATCGCACCTGCCCCAGCTGGATACGCCGCGCCACGCCGCGCCCCTCCTCCTCCTCCTCCTCCTCCTCCTCCTCCTCCTCCTCCTCCTCCTCTTCTTCTTCTTCTTCTTCTTCTTCTTCTTCTTCTTCTTCTTCTTCTTCTTCTTCTTCTTCTTCTTCTTCTTCTTCTTCTTCTTCTTCTTCTTCTTCTTCTTCTTCTTCTTCTTCTTCTCCTTCTCCTTCTCCTCCTCCTCCTCCTCCTCCTCCTCCCTCCTCCTCCCTCCTCCTCCTCCTCTTGCTTGCTTGCTGCCTCCTCGCGCTAGCGCTCCGTCGCAGACGTCTCGTCCTGGACCTACGGTATGAGCTCGAGGGGCTGAGGAGGGGAACCAGGGGCAGCCAGGAGCAGGCACTCCGTGCCCTTTTTTGAGCATAAATTCGGCCACCCTAATCCTATTTTCAAAGGTGGAAAGCCCATCCGGTTTTTTTCACTTTTTTTTTTGCTTTTTAAATTTTGCTTATGGCATTGCACTCTTCCTTGTTTCGGCAAGATACGATTTGTCGAGTGTGAGCATACCCCACGCTTATGTCACCGATGGTGTTACCTAGTCAGGTAATAAAACGTCTGCAAGCACAAAGAGCACCAAGGACTCCACAGTTCAACCATGAGCTCCGTACATTATTTTCTATTGGATTTAGTATAATCTTGTTCTAAGTGATTCAGACCCTCATAGTCTCCAGGTACTGGACCGGGATATCAGCAGTATCGCCAGTCTTACCTGGAATAGCAATGCAAAGCTAGGGGATCAATTAGCCTACTGATAATATCAAACCCCAAAGTGCAAAGTGACTACTTCAGTGGTATCATGTGGATTGTTAAATGGGATGGGGGAAGAGGACTGATTCCTATGGTACTGCCCAAGGAAATAGCCACTGAGCCTATCTGCCCTTCCCACCGACTACCTACTGGGACTGACCACTGAGGGAAGAGCAGAACCATTGCAACACTGCCTGCAGTCTCCAGACCCTGCAGGTAATTCAGAAAGATACCATTCCTGGTGGCAATGAAAGCTGCTGAGAGATCTAAAATGATCTAGAATCTTATTTCCCCCAGTTAAGTCTTGGCCAAGATTATCTACGAATCCAGCCATTGTTGTCAGAATGTCCAAACCTGAACACTCATCTGCCCTCTCAAGAGAGCTCTGCAGTTGAGTGTTCACCACTACCTCAGCAACCTCCCCCAAAAGAGAAGGTTGGCAGTAATTGTTTAAAACCCTTGGATTCAGGGAAAACTTCGAGAAATGGGCACACCACAATCTCCTTCAAGGTCACTGGAAGGTTCCCTCATGAATTGAGGTGTAGCAATCTGTCAGCCTCAAGAAACAGACATCTCAGAAATTTCTTTACTGTTGAATGGTAGAATAAGAGAATCCTGAACACTCTTCCTCTTTCTCAAGATTCTTTAATTATTTCTCAAAGTCTTCCTTAAATGCCACATTCCTTCCGTTCACATTCCCAAGTATAGCTCTGCATTCCTTCACACCATCTACCAGAAATAGGAAACTCCAGCTGCATGAAGAAGCCAGGAGAGGTGAAGGTCCAGCATGCAAGTGGTAGAGGATTTCCTAGACAGCATCCTATCCATTGTGCAGACGATCACAAGTCAAAACGAATCCCAACCGAGCAAGATGATGCCCTTGAACCCTGCTTACAAGAAGTCAAGATTTGAACAATCTGAGTGACTTCACCAGCAAAACTGTAGCAGCAATTCAACTGTTAGTTGAATTCATTTCTTGTCTTTCTCCACCAGCTATGTATGAACTGCCTCTGCCAATTCACCTTCCAGAGACATGGAAGACATCTTTCAAACCAATGAACCAGATCCTCAGTGGATTCATCTACTAACTAGAATCAGGGGTGTCAAACTCAATTTCATTGAGGGCTGCATCAGCATTGCAGTTGCCCTTAGGGGGCCGGGTGGGTATGGCCTGGGTGGGCGTGGCTAGAGTGCATATGGCCTACTGGGTGGGCGTGGCCAGCTCTACATCGTTCGCATCAAGGGTGCCTATGGGGGCCTGGGCAGGAGTGGGACAGATCTGAGGGTCTCTGGCAGAAGGAGGGTCTCTGGCCAGGGCCAAGGCAGTGGGGGCCGTTCCCTCACTGTTTCCAGGATGGCTTCACTTCGCAGGCCGGATCTGGCCCCCGGGCCTTGTGTTTGACATGTCTGAACTAGATTGTCAGGAAAATCCCCAAACATCTACCAGAAAATATCCAGAGCTACTTGGGGAGTGGAGAGACAATTTGAATAAGCCCAACCCTACAGAGGTCACAGATGGCAGTTGCATTTGAACCAGAAAGTGATCTGATCATGGTAAAAGGTTGATGGTGATACCCTCCACATTTAGATCATATAATAACTGCTTCAAAGCAAAGGCACAGTCCAAGGTTTGTCAGACCCAAGATCATCTGAGATACCTTTGGGTTTACCATAGGGGTCAGGACATCTAGAATCTGTCAGTCATCAAATGGATGCTGAAGCTCTCCAATATAAACAGGTGGGGATTTTCCACCAGCAGTCAGGGCAGAAGTCCAGGAATCGATTCTGCTAGGCAGCAGGGTGACTGGTAGAACAATTGGGCTCCTAGCTTGTTTTCATAGACCAAACTAACCCATCAGCACTCAGTTCTACCACTATGAACAGTGACCATGGTCATAGGTAAGATCTCCCAATGGGTCAACCCTATCTCCCTTCTCCTGGCCTTAAAGCTGATAGGTGATCTGAAACCAAGCTGAACAGATTTCAAAAAGATCAGTTTTGCTACTCTCATCCAGCTAGATCAGGCATGTCAAACTCGCAAGGTCACGTAACATCATGTGATGTATCGCGACTTTTCCCCCATTGCTGGCAATGGGGTGGGCGCTGTTTCGGAATGACGCATCCGGCCCATGGGCCGGCAGTTTGACATGCCTGAGCTAGATCTTTGCAATATTTGTCAGATCCTTGTACAAGTAAGTCCTCGATGTTTGACCACAATTGAGTCTAAAATTTATGTTGCTAAGTGAGACATTTGTTAAGTGAGTTTTCCCTCATTTTACAGCCTTTTTTGCCACAGTTATTAAGTGAACCATTGTGTTCAGTTAGTAACACAGTTGTTAAGTGAATCTGGTTTCCCCATTGACTTTGTCAGATCATAATCCTGGGACACCACAACTGTCATACATATGAGTTAGCTGCCAACTATCTGAATTTTGATCACATGGCCATGAGGATGCTGCCATGATTGCAAGTATGAAAAATGGTCATAAATCACTTTTTTCAGTGGCATTGTAACTTCGAACAGTCACTAAATGAATTGTTATAAATCAAGGACTACCTGTACTTGCCCATCATTAGACTGTGAATGGAGAAGGTCTTATTGCAGGGTAGATCTGGCATTTCAGATGGTTTTGTTATGCCAATTTATTTAGGTGGATGAATATTTCTTTTAACTGTGAATCTTGCTGTTGTTTAGCATTCTTAATAGAGATCTGGCATACAAGAGCAACAGACAAGACACATGAATAAACATCATTTTCAGCTAGAATCATACATTTGAATAAATGTCATTACAGTGAGGGGACGCGGTAGCTCAGTGGGTTAGGACACTGAGCTTGTCGATCAGAAGGTCGGCAGTTTGGCGGGTCGAATCCTGAGTGCCGCGTAACAGAGTGAGTGCCTGTTACTCGTCCCAGCTTCTGCCAACCTAGCAGTTCGAAAGCATGTAAAAATGTGCAAGTAGAAAAATAGGGACCACTCCGGTGGGAAGGTAACAGCATTCCGTGCGCCTTTGGCATCTAGTCATGCCGGCCACATGACCACGGAGACGTCCTCGGACAAGCGCTGGCTCTTCGGCTTTGAAACGGAGATGAGCACCGGCCCCTAGAGTTGGAAACGACTAGCACGCATGTGCAGTGGAACCTTTACCTTATAGTATGGTGAGCTCTATGGTATTGCCTGATTGTCAGTGTAGAGAAAAAGATGTTCAGCACTGGCTGAGCTAAGATATTATGGCAAGATGAAATAATTTATCACTCTGAGAATGGTGACTGGACTAGTCAGGCTTTATTGCTTTAGGCTCTCCTTAGTCATTATTATGGCTTGCTGGCAGACTTAGCAACAACCTGACACATTTGTTCAACACTGAGATCCCTTTGCTAGCTTTAATCCTCCCTCAGTGTCTCCAACAAATATTTTTACAATTCATATTGAAACATTCACATTTCACTGACACAGCCAGAATAGTTTAATGCCAAATATATAGGTAAGAACTATTTGGTTACATTGGGATACTCCCAAAAGATGAATATTTTTCACACAAAAATGTCTTTAGAGTGTTTCACAAGAAGTCCAATGTGTACTTCCTTATCCAGACCTTATCAGCTTTATCTGCTGCTCAGTTTAGGCACATCATGTTTCTTTTGGCTGGTCTGTCACGAAGACATCCATGGGATTTACAATCCTATTGGATGCCAGCTGATAAACAGCTTCTAGAACAATAGTGGAAAGACATGGGAGATTACAATAAAAGATAATATCCTTCGAATTCCTTTTATTTATTTTTTTTGTGTCAGGCAAGGCAATTGTAGGATAAAAGCACAAGATGAATCATATGTAAACACCAGAGTTAATGGTGGGATATTCAACCTATGTTCTAATTTAGAGGTACATTCCCAACAAAATATTGTGCCAGTTCTACCTCACTCGTGATATTAAAGACTATTTTGACTAAAGAATTATCAAAGGTAAAGGTGCTATTTTAAAAGTAAAGATAGTCTCTACTTTCCACCTCAGGCTTTATGCTTGAAGCCTCCCACCCAATTACCATGTCTCACCTCGCAGCATTTCTGTGATCAGCCAATGTTTGCTTGATGCCATTTCCTGCTGTTGTCTTTTGCTGGAAACAGGTGATAAGAATGTAGGGTGACTTTTCTGGCCTCAGCTCATTAAAATATTGTGGAATTAAATAATTAAATAAAACAAAGTCATGATAAGAAAAGGTCCTTTCTTAAATTAAAAGTACAGCTGTACACCATAAATGTCATTCAACCCAAATAGAATGGAGCCTTAAAGAGCTGAATCCGTTAAAAAGTCCCACCAAGTCCCCTTGAATTTGGCCCAGTGAAACTTCTATAAAGAACATTGTTTTCTTAACAATGTAGCCATACTTGAAATACTGGTTTGCAAGCCGGGTGATGTGAATCTGAGGTAACTAAGAATCTGGAGTGTAGGTTAATGCAATACTTCCCAGTGTGTTACTTGTCTGAATAGGAAACTTCAGGGATATTATCTGATCAAAAAAATTTCTTTTAATACTTAGAGTTTCTCATTTTTATAATATAAAAAGTTTCTTTGTTATAATATTTTTTTATTAAAGTTTAAAACTAGAAAAATAAAAAACCTAATACAAACTAAGAAAAATATAATAAGAAAAAAGAAAATTAAAGAAAAAAGATGAATAAGAAATTATTTCCCCTGCATCAACTACAATTATAGTACCTTATCATCTTCTCTGACATTTCAACAAAAGATCTCTTCTCCTCATATCTCATTTGTAATCTATAAACAAAATTATGAAGCCTCATCACTCAGTCCTAATCTGCATAAGTCTGTTAAATTATTAGAAATAACAACATACATACATACATACATGTCCAATCATTCTAGCCATTGTCTATCCACTGCAGGATGAAGGCCTCTTCCGCATGTTTCCAGCCAATGTGGTCTTGAGCTTTCCTTTGCCAATTGGGCCTGCAATACTTGCTGATGTCACCCCTCCATCTTGTTTTAGGTCTCTTTCATGGATGCTTTTTACCAAGTGGGATCCATTCTGTGACTGCCTTAGTCCACCTGCCATCAGTTCTTCTTGCTATGTGACCAGCCCATTTCCATTTCCATTCTTTTACTCTCTTGATGACATTGTATACTTTTGTTTGTTCTCTAATCCAGGGGTCCCCAACCCCCAGTCTGCAGCCAGTTAGGAACCGGGTCGCACAGATGGAGGCATGCGGCAAATCTACAGGGGTCTGGGCAGGGGCAGGAAAGTGGCAGGGCAAGCCGGCTTGCTCAGTGCAAAGGTTCTCCAGCATCTGCGCTTGCAACTGGCTTGCAACATCTGAGCTCAGCGTCCTTCCTTCTCCTGCTTCTTGTGCTCTCTCTTCTTCTGCTTCCTCCTCCTCTTCCTGCTTCCTCTCCCTCCTGCTACTTTTTCTTCCTCCTCCTCTTCTTCCTCACTTTCCTCCTCTCCCCCTCTCGGCACCCCAGTTGGACTTGTGCTCCCTTCATGTAAATCTCCAAGTTTGCACGGCAAGCACGCGCCAGCCCAGGTTGCAACCAGGGGCTTCCCCAAAACCTCGTTGGAGGGGGATTCCCCTCCCAAGGCATAATGTTTGTGAGGGTGCTTTCTCAGGGTGCAAATAGGGGCAAGGAGAAGCTACCTTTCACTTTAAGCACTGCCTTTTCAAGGGAATATCTCTCTTGTTTGTATCTTTTCTAAGACCGCTGAGTTTTTTTGCTTTTGTTTTGATGGTGCTCCAAGTGCATGTTTTGGCAATTTCCTGCCTGCTTTCGTGGTTAATTTGGGGTGTGGGTGTGTCTGTGTGTCTGTGTGTTTGTGTGTGTGTTTTGTTTTGCTGGAAGGCTGAGTTTAGTATTGCCTCTTTTTCTTCCCACTTTCTTACAAGCAGAAAGTCACTGGTCTAATCTAATACAATGCAGTAATAATAGAAATACAGTGCATTATTTGTTTGTTTATTTAGAAAATTTAGAATAAATATAATGAATAATCCTGAAACACCCCCCCCCCCGCCTCCCTGTCCATGGAAAAATTGTCTTCTGTGAAACTGGTCCCTGGTGCCAGAAAGGTTGGGAACCTCTGCTCTAATCCATGTGCAGGTCTTTCTATCTTGTCTTGTAAAGTCAAGCATGTATCTTTCCACGGTTCTTTGCACCATATCTCATAATTAAATCAGTTGTATATTCCTTTACTTTATTTTTAAACACAGTAACATCACTGTCTCCAAACAACCCCCGTTTCAAAAAAATATCTTCTTCCCATCACTTATCTTTATTTATTTTTTTGAAATCTTGTCATTTGCACGCATGTGCGGGGGAACCTTTACCTTTAAAGAAAAAGTAAGAGCTACCAGAAACAACATGTATATTTTAACCTTCATCAAATAAGTCCACTCTGTATATCTTCTGTTTACTTTTATGAATCTTGCTGTTTAATCCCTTCAGTTCCCACAGATTGATTTCTTCTGCTCTACACTTCCTGACATTGATCTGGAATTTCAGCAAATATTGCCTTTGTGTTCATTAAATAAATGCAATGATCCAGTTTAAGAAGGTTAACTGATAATTTAGAGAAGAAGAAATTCCTGATCTTTCAGACTGGGCTACCAACAAAAGATTCACCAAAGTAAGAATGCCCCGTAAAGTTGAAATACATGTGCTGAATATTACAGAAGACTAATTTCATAATCTTGTTTTCTTATATTCATATTCACACATGCACACACACACACACACATACACACACACACACACTTTATGATTTGGGGAAGCTGAGAATACCCCTCATCACCCAGAGTTGCTTATGGTTCATGGCTATGTATATAAAACTGTTAAATACATATAAAAATAAACTTGAAATTTAATTGATGTAAAAGATATAGGTATAATTTCTCATCAAATGCTCAAAGCAATGTTGTGTAAAATGCAAAAATTGTGTAACTTTCTCAAATAATATTTATACATAACCAATAGAGTGGCCATTTCAAGTGCTAAAATCTGAGAATGAAAATGAGTTAATGCATGTGTGAAAACAGGAAGGGAATCATTTCAAAAGATTAAATTGGATTACAAAGGGAATGCCTAAGCAAAAGAAATAGATTAATACATCAGCCAGACACTCAAATTAGTGTTGTGTAATAGCATAGGCACTATAGGAGGAGAGCTGTGTTAACCTATAGTAACCTGAAAACCACTTTTTATAGGTAGCACCTCTTCTAACTAATTCTGTTAAAAGGCATGAGTTTTCATGATCTGCAATTCATCAGACTCATTACCAGACATCTTCCGATTTTCAATATACTAGTTTCATTTTTACTTCATTGAAAACCAATTCCTGACTTTTGTATTCTGCATTTTGACCCTTTTTACTACACATTAGAACATCTTATTTCTGTATCCAGCATCTCTGCCCAAGTCCATCCATCTCAGAGAAGATTTCAATTCTGCATTGTTCAATGAGGAGAAAAAGAAAATACATGTAGTCACATTAACTCATTTAAGATCTTTTGAAATGGACTGGTTTTAAAATTCTCTTTGAAGATGTCCAATGAAATTTAATTAAAATGATTGTCTTTAGCTTCTTGAAAGGATGTAAAAGGCATTTGCATAAAGTAATGTAAACATGAGGTCAGATTGCACCACTGTTTTGAAATTAACATTGAGATATTAAGGCAGGATAAATAGCTATTAAAATTTTAAATCTATGTAATTAGAGTGGCTGGTTCACACAAGCCTAGTAAGGTGTTCCCTTTTAGCCAGCTTTTATTTTTTTCCTAAAGGAACAGGTTCTTAGACTGCTCCAATTAAGATGACCCTCCCTGCTTCCTGCCTTCTGGAATTCAAGCCAATTAACAGTAAGTACTTTTAAAAAAAAACCTTGTGAAAAATGGTATTAGAGCAATGCCCATTTTATGCTGGTTGTACCACTTCTTGGAAAACTGGTCTAGCAAGTGTCAAATGCACTTTTGTAATTGCATAGACTAATTATGTGCAATGTGCAGTTTGTGCCGCTTAGCTTAAAGACAATTTAGAGATTGATGCTGGAGTAAAAAGATATCTCAATTTGTATGTGTCATACGGAATGTGCTGGATATACACATAAGTGATGTATATATGCATATCCATGTGTATATATGCATCCAACCATAGTCCTTGACTTATGACCGTAATTGAGCCCAAAATTTCTGTTGCTAAGCGAGACATTTGTTGAATGTTCCCCTATTTTATGACCTCCCTTTCCACAGTTGTTAAGCGAATCACTGCACTTGTTAGGTGTAATGTATTGGCCTTAATTGCTGCAATCAGTTGCACAACGTAGTGACCTTAATTGCTGTACTGAAGTGAATGATTGCTTAATGGTTCTTGTTGCTGCAACCCAGACTGCCTGTCTCCAAGCTGTTAACTATGTTTTGGGCGGGAATTGTTACTTTAAATCTATTGGTTGCCGCCTCGAGGCAAACCGTATATATAGCTGTTCAGCAGCCACTAGGGCTGCTTCTGTTGTTACTTAATAAACATGCTTGCCGTTTCACCGCTTTGCCTCGTCAAAGCCTAACCGAACATAACATTAGCACCACGGTTTTGAAGTCAATCTGGTTTCCCCATTGACTTTGTTTGTCAGAAGCTGAAGTGCATTTCCACCACAGGCTAGGGCTTTTCCCTCCGAGTTACTCTTTAAATTTGTAGAAAGACAAATAAATTCTTACCCTTAAATAAATATACCGGTACTTGCTTCTGTATAGATTTGCTGAATGCATGTATATACCTTTCTCAGTTAATGTAATCTCATCTCAGCTGCTAATTTATAGGCGAATGAACAAGTAAAACAGAATTTGGAAGAAGTTGCATATAGGATAACTTTATGAAATAAATAAAACCTGCACAATATCTGGGGGGAGGGTTATTTGCCAACAGGACCAACATAAAGCTTTGATAACATTCAGCAGTTAAAGATATACATTTAGGAAATCCATAGAGGGAGAAGGCAAATTCTTTTTCACAGAATTGCATATTATTAACAGCTTTGCTGTTTTTCTATGGCTGCTGGGGGAATTTTTGCAATACAATTTGATTTTAGATAGTAGCTTTATACTTGATCATAAATTTTCTTAGTATGGTAAAGTAAAGGGCATTTTGGGCCTTCAAGGTATTCTTGCTTATGTCTGAGTATTTTAAAGAAAAGCCAACAATACAACAGGCAGATGTTGTCTATTCAATCATGCCTGATTCTCTGCAATTCTATGGACTAGCTCTCTCCACATTTTCCAATCTTATGACTTCTTTCACCTATTTTACTTGACTGGTGTTGGCTTTAAGGGTATATAATCAGTGTGAAGGTTAATTTTATTTCATTTTTGAAGCCTTATTACTTTTTACTCATGACCATTCTAAGCAGAACTACCTTTTCCAGTGAGTTTGATCACATGACTTGGCCTAAATAAGTAAGACAGAATTTTGTAATTTTGCCTTTCAGTAATATGTTTGTTTTTATACACAACAGTTCTTACTTGTTTGTCACTTTTGCTGTCCAAGGAGTGCACAGGAGCCGTCTCCACTACTGCAGCTTGAATGAATCAATTTTCATCCTGTGTGGTTTTTCATGGTCCGAATGGACAAATAAAGAATTAATAAATGCAACTTTCAGTTTCTTGATCTACCAGAATATATCACACAGAATATATCACACAGCAGAAGAATTCTTCTTCATCATCAGTAGCCCTTTATGTGAATATTAAAGAAAGTAATTTTACTGTTATTTCACTTACACTACAAAGGTGTATAATTTGAAGCCTAATGCTGAGCAAGGCCACTGCAAGCCTTCAAGACTGTCCCTAGAACATTTCCAATGATTGTTAGTAAATTGCTTTAATATGACACATTAATGCATGCATCGAAAGTGATGCTAATAATGCTAATAATAATCTGATGTAAATTAAATTCAAAAAAACCTCATTACATTCTGCCACACTGATGATAAAAACTCTTATTTCCCAAACAGTAAGCATCTTTCATCCTGGAAACAATTATCCAGGTTTTACTCTTTTACTCATCCATGTAAAATGTTTGGGTCATGGCTTTAAACTCGCCTAAGAGGCACAGAGGTGTTTCATAGAAAATTAGGAAAAACTGTTTATGGCCCTTTCCTACCATTGCTCCTGTTTGCATTTCCCTTTTTGCCATTCTGCAAGATCACCAGTTTATGAGTGGCAATTTAACGTTGCAGACATGACACAGCAGTGGAATACCCAGATTTATTTGTAACATCAGGTGATTCTGAAATGCCCAATTCAAGGAAATTCATCTTGTATCCTAAATCACAGGCAAAATCAAGTGCTGGAGTCATTTTTTCACCCTTGTGTTCACACATTTATTATTTCAAATTCCCCCCTCTTGTTAATTAGATCCATCCCAACTTTATTGTACACATTGTTTGAAACTGCAATACAGGTCATCATCATGTCATCGCACGCAAGGTATCTTATTATTAGAGAAGCATTGGAACAGCAACAAAACCTCTGTTGACCAATGATGAAAGAACAAAAAATATAAAACAATATATACCATTTTCTGCTGCTTAGCAAATATGATTCAAACACCATAGCTGATCACTGCTGAAAATATACTGCACCATAAATAAATGTAAAGTCATTGTACAAAAAAACTTAAGACATTTTTCATACAAACAGGATACATTTGGAAGAATTACACAAAGATTTTCCTTATATTTTCCTTTTAAAAAAGATTGTGTTTATGTTCTCAAATATCCAATACTAACGAAATGCAGAGTAATACAGAAAAGCAGGGGAATTACTATGGGCACTGATATATCTGACAAGTGCTGTTGGGGAAAGGAATAGAATTCAAGCGTAATGTTCATTTCAAATCATTTCAAATTGTTTTCCATCTGAAATAATCAAAACCAAAATAAGAGCAACCTAACTGAGCTAGAGAGAATCAAAATGTATTGAAGAAATCACTGTTTTGTACTTTTCTTAGTTCAGAGGACTTATAAAGCATTTTTGTAAATTGCTAATTCCCATGAAGAATTACTACCAACCAAACTACATGTTATATGTGGTCAGATAATTTCAATGCACCAAAACATTTTTGTGGTTGTTGAAAATTAAACTTGAAAGTTGCAAATTACTGAAAAAGAGGTAGTTAGGGCCTCTCAGTCCCAATTTTTCTGTTATTTGCCTGTTGAAAAATCATCTTTTCCTTCTCAATCATAAGAACAGGAAATACATGGTTTTGTACTTAGATTAACATGAGCCCAACATCTGATAAGTGAATAACACCACCTGGTATAAAAAATAGGTGCACATTTAAATTTCACAAACATGCTTTTGAAATGTGTGGGAATAAGCATTATCTGCAACCAAGATTTCCATTCCTATGCCTTGCATGAATTCTATACACAGGTGGACTTCACACTTCATCAAGGCAAACAATTGTGCTATATGTCTCTATGGGGTTAGGCTTTGTGGAGTTACAGATAGCTTTACATTGGCCCATCTTTATTATTATTTTTTGAGACAGAAATGGTGTCCTCATAAACGTTGGAGTACTATCTTAGCATATAGTTTGGGATGAGTGATTTACATTTCACAATTTTGCAATGTATCTCACAGCAGGGGAAATTAGAATAGCATTCTATGCAGCCCAATACAAACATGAGGCAAGTCATTCAGAGAACGAAATCTCAGAGGAAAAAATAGTCTCTAGCACAGGGGTTTCAAACTGCCAGCCCGCGGGCCAGTTTCATCATACCGAAGCCCCGCCCACCCCATTCCCAGCAATGCAAAAAGAGTCGCGATACGTTGCAACACGTCATTTGACGTGGCGAGTTTGACACCCGTGCTCTAGCAGATGGATCAATATTTTACAGTATTATTTAAACAACCTGAGTGAAATAGATCTGAACTTACTTTGAGGTTCTCTAACACTCAGCGATGAGACTTTCTACCTTCAACAAAATCTTGCTTTTCTTTTCAGCACCACACACATACAGATAATATTTAGGATTTCCCCACAAGTAGCATTGATTTTTTTCTGGGAATGATTGAGAATTCTTTTGTAATAGTAATATAAAAGCAGAACCCAACAAACCTATTTCACATGATTGAAAATGCTTATTAGAATTACTGTTCTCTAGACACTTCTTCAGAAAACAAGATATAAAATGTTATACTAATCCTACAACAGAGACTTTGGCAGGATAATTTGTTTTGAACATAAATGGAAAATTTATGTGACATTATCCTGCTCTGATGGGTAGCTGCATTTTTATTTATTTATTATAATTAATGACTGCTTTAAGAAGAATAAAAAAGAAAGGAACAAGGAGCAGAACACCTGCGTATCTCGTCAAGTGAATTCAAAATCAATCACAAACATATTCATGTTTGGTTTAGTTTTTAAATTTTGCTGTGTTTTTTTAAGTTGATCAAGGCTTACTATGGTAGAAACAGTGATGTTAAGGAGTGATGGCAGCAGTACTTGCTTTCCATAAAAACCACAAAATATTTGAACTGTTCCAGCAGAAATTTAGGATTGAAAAGAGTAGAACATTTCCCTACTCTGAATTCTTGTTCACCATTGCTGTATGTGTTCAGAGTCTAAATTCTATGAGCATTTCATATTTACATCACTACAAGAGACCCCTATTTAACCACCACAAACCCACTGAATGAATGTTAAGGGTAAACCCAGTTTCAGCATCACACCTGAGATATTACACTAAATCAGACATTTGCACACAAAGTTTTCACACATGTTGACTTCAATTCAACCTGGAATCTGGCATGGCAAGGTTTGAGCTCATGTGAAAAACAAACTATGTATGATTAGGTGAATATCTCCTTTGTACAAATAAGCAAACTGTATATCTGAATATCTGCTTTGATGGTCTTGGATAGAGGGCTTAGTGTTGCTGATATCATGGTTTTCTGTTGCATGAAAAAAGCTTGAAAAATATCTTGCCACTTGAATAGCTGCCTTAGTAGTTATACATGGGAAACAGATATGATATGTGAAACAATATTTCATCAACTTCTTTTATGAAAAGATGTAAACCTTCAGTGGAAAGGAGGGATTTAAAAAAGGCCACATACTTAATACTAATAATGTTATGCTGCTGATGTTGCTTAGGACATAATGTTCTTCCAAGATTGAAAATAGAGAACATTAAGCTATTTTTCTTTGTATATTTATCAAACCGAAAAAAGTTAGTAATTCTGGTTTAATAACACCTGGCATTTGATGAAGGGTAATTAAATATGCATTTATGATAAAGAAGAAAAAGCACAGATGAAAATTTCTAAAATCTAAATGATGGGGAAAAAATCTTAGCTAGATTGCCCCTCTTTGGCATCTTCCCATCAGGGGTGGGGTCAAAATTTTGGAGGGCTGCAAATTTGGCAAAACTAGTCTTCAACAAGATAAGGTTAAAAGCCAATTGTTATGGAAGAGGCAGGAACTGTTGGGAAACATCCAACAGTGGAAAAGCCTGTCTTTATTTCTTGCAGATTAAATAACAGGTAAAGACCTCTACCAACATCTCCTCTCTAAGAATTTCACAGATCATTATCTTAAAGTGGCACCAGCAACAAATTACCAAGATGTTCTAATGATTGAACCTCCATGAGATCAATAGAAGACAATTATTGTCTTACATACTGTCATTCATTTACATAAAGGAACTTTTTAATGCACTGTACCCTTGTAGTTCTCAACAAACAAGAAAAACTGTCCAAATCTTTAATATTTTTTACCCTTAATTTTGAAATTGTAAGCAACTATAGAGCAACTTATATTTTCTTTATAGAAAATTAATCTGAACAACTGAAATGTTAAAGAACTTTGTTCTAAAATTCCTCTTTTTGCCCTGGAGAATTACAGGGGAACTTGCTTGATGAATTTTATCAGGTCCCTTAGAGTATATCAAAAGAACTCAGAAATGAATTATTCTCTTAAGGGTCTTAACAGATCCTCCCTTTCCTTTTATGACCTGCTACATCGGTTCTGGTAATTAAACAAGTTCTGCTTGGGTAATTAGACTTGCTAAACTGGGTAGCTTTTATCCTCAGAATCTATTTTACTGTCATATTTAGAGCTGCAAAGATCTTCTCGCCTGATAGGAAGAATTGTGACTAACTTAATAGTTCTGTTTCTTTCATCATTCTTGCCCGATCTTGTCTCTTTAAGGCGTACCTTCTCCTATACATATCTGTTATGGAAAGCCTGACTTATGTGTAGTACCTCTCATTCAAATTACATGGATTTATCACCTGGAGGAAGAAAGTAAGAGGTCTGTTATGAAGAAGAGCACATATGTGTTCTCAAATTATCCCTCCCCTTCATTCTGTAAGCTTATTCATTTTTTAAATCAGCTATTGGGAATTCATATGTCAATGAAACCATACATATTAAAGGAAGGCAAGCTCTTGCTTAGAACAAAGATTTTGTTGTATGTATTCTTAAGAGCATTTCCTTTCAATTACTAAATATGGATCTATAATCTTGAATTACCATAGATTACCATTTTTCAGGAATACAGAAATATAACAATCTCATTCTTCTACTAAAAGCATTCCAAAGAGGAAAAAGATGCTCAGCTCAAAATATGAACCCCATTTCCAATCAATCTTCGAAAATGATGTGGCCTGCTAACTTCACTAAGGGCTGGATGCCATTACAATGTTTATCACATATAGACAATGACTGTCTGTAATTCTAACAGTAAGAAACAAATATTAGCTCAGATGTATTCATGTCAAGAAAGAGATTGAAAAGAAAGCATCACTTTGTTTTCCCTTCTCCGTAGCATGGTCAGCCAATGAAAAAACTGAGAAAATGTGTTAATATTCCAGTGTAAACTTAATTCCAAATTTGGCTTAGCAAAGTAAATCTAGAAGGCGAGATAACAATTACAGCAAAAACCGGTTAATTCCAAGTAGACAATTCTATGCAATTTTAAAACAATAGGATGGTTTTTTTTCTGTATCACCTGCAATGGGAGAAACTCATTATTTCAAAATGTTTAAGCACTTATACCACAAAACTAAGTTATCAAGGAAAACTATTGTTTAGTGTGCACCAAGACTTGCAACATTTTGAAATGTGGGCTTCTTTACTGGAATCTTAAAAATAATGACCATATGAAGACTGCAGATTTTTGTGCTTGATCAGATGCTTATGGGTTGTCATGAAAATAAAAGAAACTTCAGAAGGAAACCACTTTCTGCTCCTTCTCACCACAGTTTCAACACTATAGGTAAAGCCAGCCAGAAAGATATAGAAGAACATGCATTCAAATGAGTCTTCTAGGAAATGCATCTTTGTGTACTGGATCCATCCATGTCTGCTTTGCTGCGGACCTGTGTTTGCAGCTGTTTGGCTTCCAACAGTTGGAGTCCAACCACTTCTTTCTCACCAATATCCAATGGAAAGACACAAATCTTCACACTGTATTTCCAAGGCTGAAAACCTAACATGTTGTCGCCAAGGACTGATGGATGGGGGGTTGGAAGCAGCGCACATGCTCAACTGTTGAACTGTCTGTTTCCACCGATTTCATGTATTTGTTCAGGATGGCAAAAATCTCATTGTTCAGAATTTGGTACTTCCTGATCCTGTCAGCCATTTTCTTAAGTGGCTGGAGATTGAAACAAAAACAGGGAATAAGGAAACATGAACACCATCTCTACTATTTTTTAGCCACCCTGTTGTCAAAACAATCAACAAGACTACTGGTTAAATATTTAGAATAGGTCTTTCCTACCTCTAAGTGGGACTAAATGGGAAAAAAATGTTTCAAACTCCCCTATTCCTAAGGCATCATAAATATAACATCTCTTTACATACTTCCACAAAGGAGCTAAAAGATAAGTCATTTGCTTATTTTTTTATTAAATGTATGTACAAGTGGACCTATATTTGTTAAATTATTGACTTCCTTGAGTCTTTCTTTTCCTCTTTCTCTTTACCTCACTACCATAGAGGCAAAAGTACACAATTGATTGCTAATAAAGGTCAGCAGATCCTGAATTTATTTTATGCATATACAAAGTATCCACATCAAATATCACCGAGTTCAGTTGGGAAGAGCTACTTACTGTTCCTTTATATAATTCTCCTACATAAAAATGCAAAATCCCCCAAATACAAGTTGTGCTAATCTGGTAGACAATTGTCTGCTTTGTTTAGAATAAAAAAGACAATTTCAGGAGAAAATCCATGGCTTAGTGGTAAAGCAGATGCTTTGCACAAAGAATGTCAAAGGTTCCAAAATTTGGATATTCCTGGCCAGAAAGTCATCTTGCTGAAAGAGATTCAGTGCGTGTAAAAGTTCTGAAGTTTGACAGCAAACTATTTTCAAGTTTCCACCTGGGATATGTAAAAAATCTGTTTCAACTCTGGGGAACCACCAATGTATAGAGTGTGCAGTCAGCTAGTGGAACAAACCCTACACATGGCGTCCAAGTCCTCTCAGACTTACCACATTCTTTATGATTTCATCCTTCCCATCCTGTCTCTGCACTTTTAACAAATGATAGCAGAAGTCAAAAAGGTCGAAACGACGCTGTTGTCCCAGAAGAACTATGACGGAGCAGCCAGCCCAGTTTAAGCCATCTCCAAAGCACTGTCTAGAGTAAAAAGGAATAGGGAAGACATTATTTGGAAATGATGGAAAGATTTGGAAGTCATCTTGCTTGATTCTATGAAGAAATAATATATTCTGAGAAGTTCATACAACAAAAAGACAGCCATATGGCCTTCATTCAGGTCTAGCCTCAAAGATACGGAATCAAGTCACTAGCATAGATTTACATGTCATAAAATCTCAGCTCTTTGCAGAATGGATATAGCCTTCAACACAGGCCTACTCACTCAGCAGTGAATTCATTTGTTCCAACAGGAATGCAGTACACAAATTGCATGGCGCTCCAGAGCCGGTGAAATTCAACACATTCATCAACATGCATGACGCCATTGGTTGGGGGAGGCCCACGCCAGATGGGGTCTTGGAGGTAGCTCCGAATGCGCGTCAGGATAACTTCAAACATGGACAGCCCACAGCACAACCTCTCCTTGGTCAGCAAGTCTCCTTCACGGGCTATGGCTATTTGCTGATGAGGAAGGAAAGTTCTATTATGAGATACCAATTTTTCCCAGAATTCCCAGATTGATCTCCCCACCCAAACTTCCAATAAAGTTTGGAACCTGTTCTTAAACCTGTTTAAGAAAGGGCTTAGTCTGCTTAGATTGAATTAAAATCTAGTAAATTTTGCCTGAGAACAATGAGCTGATTTGCTGTTTAGTTTAAGGAAGTTACTTTCTAATACATCTTTGTATATTTTACCCAAATATTTATTACTTTACTGGTATTCTTCAAATGAAATGACATTTTGGAAAGAGCCAACATTTGCTTATCTATTAGGATTTTTTAAAAAAATTAATTTTCCGCACATGGTATTGTTCTTGAAAATTGAATTCCTCACACTGAAATATATGTTTGCAATAATGTTTTCTTACTGTAGTGAATATTTAACTTCTATGAAGTATAATTTGCATAAGACCATGTATTTTAGGTGTGCATTTATTAAATATATTAACAGTATCTGCTTATTATACATTATTAATCCAGATCTGCATGCCTATGTGAATTTGCATTTCCTCTTTAGGATGATCTTACATATCTGATTACATGCTTATATTTAATATTATTTATAATGCAAAATTCATGTAAAACTTATAATGTGGCAGATGATAAAGAGAGCCTAGGAAAAAATGTCACTATTTTAATAATTTTTAATTGTGTATTTTAGTCATGATGACAAGAGAATAAGCATTTTTGAGATAATATAAGAACAATTATTTTTCGCTGCTTTGATATGAAAAGTCAATTTTATAGAAATTTTGTAGAATTTAGAAGCGGTGGTAAAATATAGTCAAAAAATAATTTTTTACAATATCAATTTTTGGAACTTTAAAAAGTGTAAATCATTTGCAGGCAGAAATGAATGAGGGCTATATATACCGTGTTTCCCCGAAAATAAGACCGGATCTAAATTTATTTTTATTTTTTGCTTCTAAAAGAGGCACCAGGTCTTATTTTTGGGGAATGTCTTACTCACCTCCAGCACCAACAGCCTGGCCCAGCAGGTCCACTTCTTCTGGGGCCAAAGGAGCAGCTTCATTCTGCAGCTGCATTTTGGCCTGTATTTTGCAGTCGGAAGGCCACTGCAGCTGAGTACTGAGCTATAGATTCATCTATAGCTCGGTCTTTGGCTGCAGAGGTCTTGCAGAACCGAGCTATGGATTGGATCCATAGCTTAGTTCTTAGCTGCACAGACCTTCTGGAAAGGCCTGTGACTGAGAAACGCAGGCCTGGCTGCAGAAGTGGACCAAGGAGGAGAGGCCTGGCTGCAAGGTAAATGGGTGCGGGGCAGGTGGGGCAGATCCACACCCCCAGCCCAGCTTGATTTTTAGGTGTTTGCCTCGCCCCCAAACTAGGGCTTATTTTTGGGGTAGGACTTATATTAGACCCACCACCCAAAATCAAGCTAGGGCTTATTTTTGGGATAGGCCAGTGGTGGGATTCAGCCAGTTTGCACCACTTTGGCAGAACTGGTAGCTAATTTTGTGTTGCCCAGGCCCAGAATGGACTTCCGGAAGCAGCATCCACACAGAGAACCGGTTGTTCACATATTTAAACCCCACCTTACTTTTGGGGAAACACGGGTACTATTGCCTGGAGAATGGCAGCTGTCAATTTTCTACACTTTCATTTGAAAGAGCAGCACAATGAAAATACAGATATGCAGCATACAAATGAGAGGCAGGATGGCAGAATGAAATGAACCACTAAAGGTATTTCAGCCATCACACAGCTAGGCCATTTCAGTCCTTTGATAATGCAGTTGCGACCACAAGACAGCACAGCTGGATGGACTTTATCTATTTGCTTCACAAAAATGCTAAGGCACCTTCATTAATACATGTTGAGTAACTTCAGTACTGTTTATTTTTTATGTTCAAAAAAACTCCTATTAAGGTAGGAGTTACCCATTACTTCTAGTTTAAATCTAAAGAAAAACATTAGTATGTGTATTGATAGTAATGGATCAATCCATTTTTAAACCATTAGGCACTGAAAGCTAAACGATGGTATAGAAAACTATGAATATAAGTGCACTTTACCAAGGAGTAAATCAATATATGCAAATCAGGCCATATTGGGAATCTCTGAAAATAATTACCAGTCTATATACTTCTTTTGCATGTTGAAGATTCTTATACTGAAATCTTACACTGATTTCCTCTCAAGTAATTTCCCACAAAATTCAGTGGGAATTATACTGACGAAAGTATTTCAGTCTCTTCTTTTCTGCTCCAAGTGTTTTCTAATAATTTTAATGCAGATTATATTCATTTAGTATCAAAACAATGTTTCTCAATAGTTCCAAAGAGTGATTAGCAAAATCTAAGGCCATAGTTGTTTCACGTAGCAAATCTGAGATTAGATGTTCTACTGTTATTATCTAATCTATTGAGTCGCTTTCGATGGTGTGGTGTATAAAATAAATAAATAAATAAATAGAGTTATAAGAACATTCTGAAGGGAAAAAAATTAACTTTACAGAAAATGCAAAGAGATGCAAATCAAATTATTGTATGTAAAATGTATATATTCTATATCTGGGACCTTTCCTAAAATTAACAATACAATTAAAGAAAAATATGTTATTTTCTTGAGACTAATGTGACATAGCCGTTAGAACTACATTGTTTCACGCCTATTCCTCCAGAGTTTTCCATAAAAAAATGCTGAGGTACACATGGTTCTCAATTGGGCATACAGTGTGCTTGAATATTAAGGAATGCCTATCTGCATTTCAGAGGAAGGGTATGATGTGATACAACTCAAATGGAGATATTAATCTAGGAATAGAAGGAGGGTAGTGAAAAACTCAGTGGGATCCCATGGAAATATGGGATAGCTTCCCCACAGACATTATTATCTGTGTAACTCAGAAGCAAACAATCCAAGAACAAGAAGGCCCAAGACTTTGCTGTGTTAGTAACAATCAGCTGAGATCACCAACAACATATCTCCCTCTGTACTTTATATTTTTATCATCTCTAAAATTACCACTTTCATGCTGGATGTGAGACAGCTGATAGTGCAGTATGTATTTGTGAAGTGAGAACTTCCCATAGAAATCAATTCTACCTGATTTTTCTGACTGGGTATGTTTGGTGGTGAGAATTACTGTTTTAGTAATCCTGAGTATTTGAAAAATGAGTAAAGTGTATTAGATAATTAGCAATATTAAATTCCAACATTCAACCAGTAGAATTTATGATTTGACTTGACCTTCCAAATAGAATAGCTGATCCAGTTTGAATAATTGTATTAGAGGTATCCAAACAGATTTAACTTCAACCATGAACGTTTGTGTTTTTATAGTATTAATCAATCTGAACTGATTCAGTTGAATTTAAATCACCATGAGCAATCTGTACATCCATAGAATGTATAAGACTGAACAAATTATATCTTTAAGGTGTAGTGTAAAATCAAGGAAGATACTTGGATGAGGAATATTTCTAATTGGAATCTGCTGTGAGGTTTGTTGCTGTTAACCATTAGCAGTTCATGGAGCTTTAGATTAAATATGAGGATTTTAAAAAGGGTTCAAAGGCTGAGCAAGTTACCTCACTTGATATGGGACTCTGATGAAGTTTTTAATTGTTTTTTTAGAAGAAATTCTAATTTTGGATTTCCCACCATGTCACATTTAGGTTGACTCTAAATTAAATGTTTAATTAAATGTTCTTGTGTGCCACAGACTGCAGTTAGTACAGGCTTACAAATATCTCACTGAAATCAACAGAAGCAATGGAAGTCATTCATTTTATCTGGACTGCTGTTCTGAGACCACTGACTTGGTTATATGGATGTCAGACAAAGAGCAAAGCACTACATACAGAGAAGCCCCCAAGCACAGGCTGTCCTCCTCCATCTTGTAGGGACAGCAACTACCAGCATGATATCTGAGAATTCTGAGTTGCTGTCTTCACACATTTGGAGGGGGCTAGGTTGGAACAGGCAAACACAAACTTCCTTGTATTCATTTAGTCCTCCACAAGGATCAGTTCAAAAATGAGCCCATGAAATGAATTTATATTTAAATTTTGTGATCCAGAACAAACATTGGAATACTGGGTGTCATAAGACAGACACATAGCCTGTACCATACTGGTATTGTGTCTTTTTTAAATTAAATGTCAACATCTCAGTGGTTTTAAAAGTCAAAATCATAAAAGGGGGGGGAAACTAGTAGAGCTGATAGCTTTAAGACCAAGCCCTCTATTAAAAGAATCACAAGTAAAGAGCAGGTGTGTAGCAAAAAAGGGCTGTTCCAAGCACAAAGATTAAATAACTCATGCAAGTGAGCCAAGCCACAGAATATAAAAGCAGGGAGAAAACCCAACATTTCTGGAATTGCAAACAGTCCACTGGCCATTTTAAATATGTATTCAAAAATGTAGAATGGCTGGGTATGCCTGTGTATGTGCGCTTGAAAGGGAGACAAGTAATCAAATGTCAAAACGTGTTGTCATCAGAATGCCAGGATTGATTGCAGATTCTTGTGAATGATACACTAAGAAAGTGAATCAAGAAAATGTCTTGATATAGAAGCACGTTCCCCTCGTCACCTTTTCCTTCTGATAGTTGGGATGAGGATTTAACCTGAAACACGATTCAATGGCTATGTTTTGGGGTACATATGGACCAATAACAGTGGTTTAAAAGTTTCATTAAACACATACTTAATCTAATAAAAATTTGTAGAATGCTTAAAGTTATATTTGTAATGACAGTCAACAAGTGGTAAAACATGAACTGTCATGTCTCTCTTTGGCTGCAAAAAGGAAGGAGATAAGAGCAGGGGATGAGAAGGCAAATTGAAAAATCTACTTGGGTTTGTGTAGTACCAAAACTTCTGAAATGCTATGTTCACCCATCTCAGTGCTGAAGCTCACAAGCCAGAACATGGCTATCTCCATTTCTTTATTACAGAGACATTCTATCTTCAACACTGAAGCTTGGGTCAAGAATGGGCAACAGTCTGTAATAGTCTGTTAGTTCAAAAAGATCGGATAGAGAAATCTAGGATTTATACTCCATGGTAATATAGATGCATATGACCACTGTGATCTGCACTAAGCAGATCGTCTGGTTATATAGGATTTCTCTCTGAAAAAAAATGGGAGCCAGGGGTGTAGGATAAAGTAGGAGTCCATGACTACTTTGAAACTTCAGCGTCCACTTACAGAAACAAGAGATGAATGAATGCCTTGCCTGACATTCATGTGAACAACAACAAAAACCAACAACAAATAATTCTGATTCAGGCCAATAATGATAAACTGATTGTCTCTGTGGCAGATGGCGATTATGGGGGACACAACTACATAAGAACCACATTGAATTTCACTAATTTTGTTCGGTCACAAGTGATATTTCTACAAATATTCTGGGATGTACAGTTGAAATCCAGGCAACAAAACCAGAAAGGCTTCCTGAGATCCAGGGCAGTCAAGGGATGGGGGATGGGGGAGAGAGAATCAGGGCTGGGTGACGTATTGTGGCACCCAGTCAATATGGGTTTCAATGTCATCCTTACCTGAGGAGTTCCCAGCCTCTCTATTAAGGGAACCAGGTGAAGTGGGGCATATTTGGCTTCGAGACGCTTCATGCGTACCTCCAAGCGTTCTCCTTCTGTTAAGCGAGCAGCAAACAGTGAAATGAGAAAGCAAAAAGAAAAAAAACCCTAGCATTTCAGAGTCATCTCCCAACCATTATCCAACTCTGGGACAAGTATGACATAAAATCGTGGAAATGAATTGTGAAAAAGGGTCTCTACTTATAACTGACACCAAATACACTTGTAAGAGGGTCTTGATTTTAACACAAACATCTTGCTCTTTCTTGTGGATTGGCCAGTAGGGCCCCTAGTCCAATGAAGGCAATGAACAGCTAACTATATCTAAGATTCTTTGAAAGCTGAAATATCTGTAACTTCGTAGCTACTACCCAGCTAGGGAATAATGACTGATATCTATGCATCTCTCCACTCCTTACCTTTGATGTAGACCCTGGGTAAAATATTTTGGAAGGGAGCAGCATGCAGCAAATCACACACTTCTTCCTGGGACTGAGGCAGGAGGAAGAAAAATAAAAGGTGTTAAAAATTACCTAAGAATTGACTGTTTAGCTGTCAACCAAACTGGGAAGGCCATAGTGATCAGAAAGCTATTTAATTCTAGCTCAATATCCAGGACAACAGACACATAACCTGTGTCAAAAGTAAGTTTATAATAAAGATAATCTTTTTTAAAAAATTGTAGCTTCTGCTTTGTTACTTCTTTTGATTCAGCAGTAGGATTTTTTGATCCCTGCTGCTGAATGATGTACTCTCCATAAAACTGTAATAAGGGCTGCTGATAATTAACCAAGCTCCTCCTCCTTTGTGTAATCCAAGGACTATGAGGGTCTGTGTTGATGTATCTTGAGGTGGTTACATTATTCCACATAGGTGTATTCACATATAGGTTCCTCATAGACATATTTAATTGATTTGTTCACTCACAATTGCTTTTTTAAAATCAGTCTTAAGAATTCTCTGAGTGATTTGTTTAAATATGAACTATAAAGACACCCTGAAAATTTCATCCTGTTTCAGTAACAAAACATGTAGTATGTCTTGCACTAACAGAAAAAACTCCAGAATGTACCAGACTTTCAGGTTTTCTACTAGGCCATGACTTTAATTATGATTGAACATCTTGTACCTGGTACTGAGAAGTCCCATTACAAAAACTTACAGTGTGTAAGTCATAGTGTATTACAATATGTGATAAAAACTAGTTGCATTTAAGCCACTATGTTCAAACAATAAGCCAGAACCTAGATTTATGAAAAAATGTGCTTACATTATACTGTAACCTATTTTGACAAGGCTTTACCTTGAAAAATAGCATGACGATATTATAAATTAAATTTATATAGTAGGGTTGTTAACTTGCCTTTTAAAGAAAAAAAATGAAAATTGGATCATTTTTGGCTATGTTAATTATAAGTGTGCATCAACAAAGACTTAACATTAGGTAAACTGAAAAAAACACAAGATGGAAAGTAGCAAGGGCATAGCTAAAGGTAACTTTTTCACACACCCTTCCTTGGCCACTGATCGCAGTGGGGCAATGATCAGTCTGATAGGCGTACAGTCTGAGTTTGGAGGTTAGAAAGGCTGGTCTAACATCTGGACACAGAGTATTTGGAATAATGTTGCAAACCGTTTGGTAACTTCTAATCAAGATGTTAGCAGCCTATGGGCCCTGTGATTACAGGAAAATGCCTAAAAATATAAAACAGAGGGTCTGAGAATTCTAGTACTGCCCACTCCGATGTACTCATAAAATGACTCCTTGGCATCACTCAACAGAGTCTGACTTCCTGAGGTGTCTTCTTTTTTAATCAACTTCATTCGGAATCAATTGGTAGTAAATAAGAGATGCAAACTAAAGGAAGAAGAACATGAACCAGACTGGGTGCCAAAGTCGATTCGACACAAGATTTTTCTGTTGGGCTTCTTTGTTGTTGCTGTGTTTTTCATCTGAAAGCAGCCACAAGAGCTGTGTGACATTTGGTTCAAGACTGTGCTTACAGGAAAGGAAGACTTATCTGCTCCCTACATGTCAAATGGGGAAAAATACAGGATGGCAGAGAGGAAGGATCAACCTCCTGGTCATAAAGACATAGGCCAGATTCAAATCTTTAGGAACTGCTTTTACTTTTAAAAACATGGGAGATCTTGATTGGCCTTCAGGCTCTAAGTATACAGTGGATATTTATTTATTTTTATTTATTTATTTTAATTCCATTTATATCCCGCCCTTCTCCGAAGACTCAGGGCGGCTTACAAGCTTAGCAGTAGCCTTCATTCTATGTATATGCCTGCTTATAGCGGCATTATTACAAAGTCAGCTTAATTGCCCCCAACAATCTGGGTCCTCATTTTACCTACCTCGGAAGGATGGAAGGCTGAGTCAACCTTGAGCCTAGTGGGATGCGAACCTGCACTAATTGCAGGCAGCTGGTGTTACTTAAGGAGGCATTAGCCCACTGCTCCACCAAGGTGGATATAATACAGCTGTTCATCTATATACATTCAAACCTAAGTTTCATTAATTTGCTGCACGTTTCTTGGTATGGACCACTCTAAAAAGAGACTCTGTGTTGTAAGTTGTCTATTTTCCTGGGAATAAAGCCCTACTGATCTCAGGTCAAACTTATTTCCAAGTAGCCATACTTAGAACTGAGCTGGAAGAGGCTGAGAGAGGAACCACAAAATGAGAAGGAATTTAAAAACACATACAGCGATCCAGAGTTAATCTAAACTGCAGACACACAAAGAGGCAAGACCTCGGAAGCAGGAATGTTGGCAGAGACTTGAGTAATGATTGCAGCAAATTCTGCATGACTCTACATGGCGGTATAGCAACAAAGTAAGCCATGATAGCTGCATGCAAGGAGGCAAGACACTGCAAAAGGAGGCGGTTTTGATACACCCTTGAGTGAAGACGCATTTGGAACGTTGTGATCAATTCTCCAATTCCCAGCCACACTTTATATAGACCACTGGTCCCTTATTCAAGCCTCAGTGATTTACAGAATGTAATTTTATGTACATTTTTTATAGAGGAGTCTTAAGGAGTTGTTGCCTTAACTTTGACTGCAATACTTTATGGTAAGTAATAAATCATATAATTAGATATCACTGTTTCCTATTTTATAAAAAAGGCCACATCAGAACTGGGATGTTCGACTTCATTCTTTGGAAGTCCAACACAGAGGGAAGGTTTTAGCTGCTTGATGCAGCACCCTGTCATCAGCAGGGCCTCAATGAAGAAACATCCATAAGTGATACAATGTACTCAGTAAAATACATTCTGCATGCAGGGTGCTTATCTTGTGATCATAAAAAAACCAAATAAATTATTTTAGATGCCACCTTCTGCATTTAAGAACTGAAAACTGTCAGGGAAATTAGATAATTTAATTATGGATACAAGAAATACGGTTTCTTTCTTCCAGACCAGAGGATTGTTCTTGGCATATGATTCAGAATGCTTACCTCCATTCCACCTTTGGCAATCTGCAAATTATTGGTACTATACTATTGTCACAATAAACAATGTGCTATTATTAAGCAATTCAAAAAACAACATGCCCAATAAAAGGGAGAACCTACTGTGAGCTTTCAAGTATAGTTTTAATACTGTGCAAATTAGAAGGATTGTCCCAGCAACAAGAAGAATAAGCATGACTTCTTGAAATTATATCTTTAAAATTGGTAAATATGTTTTTCATCTTAATGGAAGAAGGGAAATATCAGAGAGTTATAAACTGGTACCTGTGGCACTCCAGAACTTGCCGAACTACAACTCAGAACATCCCTAAGCTATATAGCAAATTCCTTCATTGGTTATTAAGATATATTCTGACAGAATAGACATCTTTTTTTTTCATTTGGAGCTGGATGCTATCCCAGGTATGTGGGAAGCAATATTGGGTGCTAACCTGATGAGTCAAGTTGTCTTTACAGATCTTTAGAGCAATTTTATGCAAAATTAACAAAATGCACTACAACCATCACTGCTACACCTCAAGTGGGACTGATAGGTAAGGGCTCATTGCACATTTTAAAAATGAAGCACATACATCATGTTATCAAGGTGCACATGTTATTATTTTGATACTATTGTGGTTGGTTAGAGATGCAGCTGATCACAATCTGCAATGAAGCCTGAAGGCAACTGTGGTTTTTTTTTGCAATAGGAAATGGAAAAGCAAGTAAGTAAATAAAATCAGCTCATCAGAATTGTCTTTAGGCACTTAGAGTGCATTAATATGGACAAGCACTTCTGCTTTTGTGTTTGTCTCAGTACTTCTTTCTGCCTGGCTTTTAGCAAGCCTCTGAAAAGAACTGTGACAAGTAATAGCAAGCTGCAGCATCCTTTTCAATCTGGGACCTTTCTGGTTATGTGGCTTCAGCTCACTGAATATCCCAAGCAGCATGGCCATTGCTATCATAAATTCTGGGATTTGACATCCACATATCTGGATGGCATTCAGGTTGAAGAAGGCCGCTGTGCAGAACTGGGAATGTAGGAGTTCCTGAACTAAGAAGTTCTATACTGACATCTAATTGAACACAGATAATTCATTTGTTTCTTCCTTTGTTTCACATACAATGATTTAAGCCCAATTATTTCCCCAAATAATTCATTTTAACTCACCAAGGCCTGTTCTATGAGAAGGCAGAAAAGAATGGCATTACCCACTTCCCTCAGACTTTGGAATACATCAGTCTTTAGTTCTGCATATTCAATTATGTCCTTCAGCTGGTGATGGAAAAACTCCAGGATTCCTGGGGAAAAGCAAGATATAAATAAAACTACAAAGTAGCTGACTGCTTTTTCAAAAGGCAACTGGACTTTCTTCGTTTTTTCTTGAAAACGTTTCATTTCTCATCGAAGAAGCTTCTTCAGTTCTAATTGAATGGTGGGGAATGAAAGGATTTATATTTTCTGCAGCCACCTGCTTGTTAGCACTCTGAATGGTGGTCATTAGCTCTCTGAGAGCCGTTGAGGCCACTTGGGGGCTTATCCAGGCCCACCTCGTAGGACCTACCTGGCCTAAGTTCCTAGCAAAAGGATCTGAATCATGCTCTCTCTGAAGCATATCAAATGCAATGGGCAGATGTAACTGGGAAGAGGTGGGGCCTCAGATTTTGTTAATGGGTAAAAAAATTAAAACAATGTGGGTAAGTAAAATAAATAAATTTAACAGAGACAAGTAGAAAACTCTTCAATAAGAAACCGATGCACAAATACAGGATGGGGATTCTTAGCTTGGTAACAGTATTTGCAAAAAAGATCTTGTAATAGCAGCTGATTGCAAACAGTGTGATGTGGCTACAAAAAAAGCAAAGGCAATTTTTAGACCGCTGCTCACGCACATTGCCTCCAGCCTCCATTTTGCCATCAGAGGCCTTCAGGAAAGGCCTCTGCAGCTGAAAACTGAGCTCTGCATTGATGTGTGCGGGGGGGGGGGGGCACCACACACGTCAATCCGGAGTTTGGTTCTCGGCTGCAGAGGCTTTTCCTGAAATGGAAATGGAAGCGGCAGCGATTTGCCGCAGAAGAAGTAGGCTGGCTGGGCTGTCGGTGCTGCTGCAAGGTGAGACCATGGAAAAGATATCCCCCCAAAATATGACCTGGTGTCTCTTTTGGAGAGGAAAAAACATAAGACCGAGTCTTATTTTCTGGGAAACATGGTATTACAGCACTCTTCAAATATTTGAAAGGATGACATATTTCAGAAGTTCAAAAATTTCATTCTATTGTGCAGGAAGCATAGTAGATTAATTTACACAAAAACTGAATTTGATTTAATGTTAGAAAAAAAATCCTGATAGGAAGTTTGTCAGTGGAAATAACAGCCCAGATAAGTTGTTGGCATATCTGGGATGCCTTAATTTGGATTCTTGCACTGAGCTCAACTCTATGTTTCTACAGTGATTCTTTCACAGTAACTAGGTTGTTTTTACAATTCTCAGTTAGTTGCTAAATTAAACCTGGAATGTTAATTTTTAAAATATATTTCTTCATGTCTAGAGCACAAGTTGAGACCAGAGAAAATTGCTGCAAACATGTACAGTAGATAAAATGAAATGGGTAGTACAATGAAACCTTTAAAATAAGTATAATTCAAAATACATTATGCTGATGATTTTAGGTAAAGAACAGGAATACCCAAAAGTGATAAACAAATAAGAATTAACAGAATAACAGAGTTGGAAGGGACTTTGGGGGTCTTCTAGTCCAACCCCCTGCTTAAGCAGGAAATTCAATATCATTTCAGACAAATGGTTGCCCAATCTCTTATTAAAAACCTCCAGTGTTGAAGCACCACAACTTCTGGATGCAAGCCATTCCACCGATTAATTGTTCTCACTGTCAAGAAATTTCTCCAGATTTACTAATTTCACAGTACTGACCTGGAGATCCATACTCATGCCTTGGCAGGCGGCAAATCTTCGGCATCACCTCTATCAAGGTCTTCACATACTGAAGGATGGTTCCTTGCAACTATCAGAAGCAATTGGAGATGAATGTCAGCTCTGAGAAGTAGACTCAACCTTCAAAGCAGCTTCAGTGTTATAAAGTGGCCTGCAGCTGCAAATCTTGGCTCTCTTCAGCTAATTTATGCAGTTGCCAGTAATCTTGATCCAGTTCAAAGAAGAAGGAAGCCTCAAATATAATGGCTTATTAAACAGAAATAAACAGATGTAGCTATGCCAGATACTTCTTCTGAGTTCAAAAGTTTGTAGGAAGAAGCTGAGGCTTCAGAAGTTCCAAAACCCAAAGGGAAACATTTGCCAAATAAAAACAGATAATCGAAATTGGCAACTGGACGTGCAGTTGTGTTTTTGAGCTGGGATCCAAACAAGTACTATATTCTTGTTGTGAACTGTTTCAGAGTATTTATATTAAGACCAAAAACAAAGATCACTTTTAAGTGGGCTACAATATATTAAATATATCCAAATAGCTGTTTAAAAATATTTTTCTTTGAAAATGAATCCTATCCCTATCGCAAATGTTTGCAACCCAAAATCTATTTTTTTAAAAAATGAATGCCTGCTAGGAGAGGAGTGGGTGGGATTGATGCATTCTGTTTACGGAAATAAAAATAGTAAGAGTAAGAAAAATAGAATATGAAAAATAAGAAAACAATTTTAAAAGTTTACACTGACGCTAACCCTACTTAAAAAAACCCAAGCAGATTTTTTATATTGTTATATTTCAGTGCAAAAAGTATTTTTTCTTTTTTCCTTTTGCTACCAAGAAACCACTATATCTTAATGATGGGGAAATTATGTGTGCTGACCTGATAAATTTGATATATAGGTTTTTGAACACAGGTTTACCATATCATGGGATCTCTCAGAATAATTACAGAATTATAGCAGAAGTTTGCAACCTTGGGCCTTAAAATCTTGAGGCTATATTCAATGACACATGAATCAACTTCTATTCACACAACATGAGTTTTCATTTTCTCTTCCCCAGATCCACTTGCAGTTCCCCTCAGATCTCTGCCAGAACACCAATCAAATTTCTGGAGCAGATTTTGGGGAACCACAAGGAACTTTAGGAGGAGGAAGAGAAGGAGGAAGAGAAGGAAGATGAAAACAGTGGGTTTATTTATCCCCATTACCAGGCTTTTGACAATCTTCAACAATTCTTCCATCACAACAGCAATCCCTTGGTATCCAAGGAGTCGGCAGATTGTCTTGAAGTGGGGGGGTCCCACAAAGTTTCGGTAAGAGCTATAAATGTGGCTGTATGCAATGTTGAGCGGCTGAGAATAAGAGAAGCAAAAATTTATTTAATAAGACAACTAACATATTGTTGTTATATGTTGATAACCACCAGGCAATGACCGATATTTTATTCTTTTCCCTCACCTCTTCACATCCAAACAATTCGGCTCAGATTCTTTTTCTCTTTTAGCAATGGCATTTCAAACAGCTACTAAACAATAATGCATTAATTCGTAAGTTTTATTTAAAGATAATCTAAAGACATGGAAAGGGAATTTAGCAATACAGGATCGAAGCTGTAATATCAGCCCAGCAGTCTGAGCTTGGTTGATACTGCTGTACTATTTTCTGATGCCAAAAGAAACGTTTAGTCCATTTTAGAAAGTTGCTTCTGTCTCCAACAGTGGGAGCTGCTCCTAAAAACAGCATGAAAGGTTTGATGCACAATGTCTTGTAATGTCTGCTTACAACTGCAATGGAGTCCAAAAATTTTATTGCTAAGCCATGTGAGTTTAAGTGAGTTTTGCTCCACTATGGCCTTTTCTTGCCAAAGCTGTTAAGTGAAGTAACAATGCTGTTATGTGAATCTGGCTTTCCCATTAACTTTGCTTGTCAGAGGTCACAAAAGATAATTGCAGGACCACCGGCAGACAGCAACTCTCATTATTCATGCCAAGCATCCAAATTTTGGCCATGTGACCATGGGGATGCTGCAATAATCGTAGGTATGAAAACTGGTCATGTCATTTTTTCAGTGATGCTGTAACCTTGAAAGGTTACTAAATGGATGGTTGTAAGTTGAGGACTAACTGTATATAACATCTTGGGCTTAAGTACTGTGTGAACCACTGATAACAGTGAAATATACTGGGGGGGGGGACATCGGCCCTCTTAAAACTCCAAAAATGCTCTGATACATAAATAATGAGTTACAGACATGCACTAGCTTCCTTGTTCACAGTTATTATTTTATACCCAATGCTGCACTGTTTCAGATGGTGCAACGTGGAAAACTTAAACTCCTTTATTCTGAAGTGGTCAAAAATTAGGATTGCCTACTATTGATTATTCTTGCCAAGTATTCTATAAAATTAGGAACACAGGAATTTTCAAATTCCCCTATCAGCTGCAAGGGGATCTAGAAATAGCAAACATGTTTTTTGACTCACCTTTGAGCCATAAAGATAATATGGCTGAACGTTGGCAGGTTTATCTCTCTGGGGTTCTTGAGTGAATGGAATTGCTGTCCGCACAAACCTAATATTTGTAAAAACAGACAAAAAAAGTGTGTGTGAAACTGGAGGAGGAGGAGGCTGTATTAGTCATCCCAAGCCACTAATAACACAAAGTATCTATGTTTCAATTAAACATTGCTTCCTAATTTAACACAACTTATTTTAGATGTATCTTCCATTAAGACATGTAACACTTTTGCATCCGTACTAGTCAGTTACATGGAATTCATTATATAATGCAACCTGGTTTGGACTATGGAATAGAAAGAAGTCATTTAGGCTACAGAATTCAAACACCTACTCAGTGCAATAATTAAAATTAAATTATCCTAGACTAATTATTGTGCAGCTTCTACTTGAAGACATCTAGTGAAAACCACTGTCTCTCTGGGCAATTAGTTGTACTGTAAAACTAAGTCTTCTTGTTAAGAAATGTATTCTAGCTTTTGGGAAGAGCAGTAAACATAGAGATGCAAAACTATTGCAGTTATTTATCCCTAGCAGCTTAATGTCTATGGAGATTCTCAGTCATCAAAGGTCATAGTTATGGAAGGATTTATACTCCTTGCAGACAGCTGGTCATTTGCATTCTTTTAGAGAGTTGTTGAAGCCATTTGGAGGTTTACCTGTGTCCTCAAGGTCAACTGCTGAAAGGACTGTGTTGTAGTGTTGTCCAGTCTACAACACACTCCTTTCAACAATTCCAAGAAGGCTTCACACCCATTTGCACTACTTAAATGACCTGAGGACACAGATAAACGTCCAAGTGGCCTCAGTGATTCTCTAAAAGAATGCAAATGACCAGCTGTCTGCAAGAAGTATAAATCCTTCCATTCCCCACCATCCAGTCAGAGCTGACGAAGCTTCTTGGATGAGAAGCAAAACATCTTCAAAGAAAAACAAAGAAGTCCAGTTGCCTCATGAAAAGCACCTTTGGGACCCTAGCAGCTTAGTGATTTATCTCTAGTCTTCAGTGAGGGGACCAAAACATATTATTTTGGCATTTCATTTGTACCTGTTAGTAGACCCATTGTAGCAGTAATTAGGTAGAAAATCAAAGTTTAGCTCCCAGAAGACATGCAGCGTGATGCGCCCATAAGGAGCTGACACATTATGATTGGCCTCGCGGAACATGGCATCAAAACTGTCCAGAGTCATGTGGTTGCACAAGAGTCTGTGTGTCAAACGATTGATCTCCAAAAGCCATTCAAGTTCCTGCATTGAAAAAAAACTGCTTTATCAGGATAAAAACTGAAATCCCTTATATACAATGTTTATTTACCCCATATTATTAGATTAAATCAAATATTAACAAATGCATTCTATATACAGGTAGTTTCTGACTTACGACCAACATTTCTATTGCTAAGTGAGACAGTTGTTAAATGAATTTTGCCCTATTTTACAACCTTTCTTGCCAGAGCTGTGAATCATTGCAACTGTTAAGTGAGTACACAGTTGTTAAGTGACTTCACTGACTTTGCTTGTCAGGAAGTTGCAAAAGGTGATCGCTTGACCCCAGGACACTGCAACCATCATAAATATCAGTTGTCAAGTTTCTGAATTCTGATCACATGAGCATGGAGATGCTATAACAGTTGTAAATGTGAAAAATAGTCATAGGTCACTTTTTTCAGTGCTATTGTAACTTCAAACAGTCACTAAATGAATTGTTGTAAGTCAAGTACTCTTGTATAAAGTGCATTTGTGAATCAGAATCAAGTCCAATTTTTGCTTCTTCCCAACCCAAGTTGTTTATAACATCCTGCCAATTTCAGAGGGAACTTGAATCTTACATATATTTAAGAAGTATGAAAAATCTTGAGAATTAGAAAGAAACAGGCGGTTGGTTTGATCTCTGAGCTTGGCAAATCATGGTCTGGTTTCAAGCTGTTTGATTGGCTGGTTGTTCTTGCTGGGCCATAGTCCTTGGTGTTTAAGTTCTGTCTGTGCGATGCAAATAGTTTGTTCATTTGGTTGCTTCTGAATCATGGTCTGGTTTTGGCTTGTTTGGTTGGCTGGCTGTTGTCGAGACGTGGTCTGGTTTCTTGAGGGGGGGCTATGATTTTTGCTGTGTGGTGGGGTGCCTGCTTGTTTGTTTTAAATACTGCCTTCGGGATTGTGGTTGAAGTAGTTCTTTCATTTTCAGTGGTTGGTAGATTGGGTTGATGGCAATGTGTCTGTTTATTGACTTATTGGTGGAGAACCAGGCTTTGAGGAATTCTCTTTCTCTCCTTGAGTTACAACTGTGATCCCAGTTAGATGAAACTTGTGTACTTCTGAGTCTTCGTGGACGGACATGAGAGATAGTGGGTTGTGTCTTTTGATAGCCAGGGAGTGTTCGTGCAGTCTGATAGATAGTTTTCTTCCTGTTTCACCCACATAGTTCTGTTCTGTTCCAGCCTACGACCGGCCCTGTTTGAATCTCAGGGACAACCCCTTTTTATAGTCAACAGGCTGGAAAAAACCCAACCAAATTTATTTGCAAAGAGTTCAAACAAGAGTTAAACCAAAAATTCAAACAAGAGTTAAACAGGAATAACAGACCAGGACTCTAGCAGAAGATCTTCAAACGGTTGCCTTCAGCAACCAGCACCACACCTTTCCCTTTTATCAGCAGTCCCAAGGCTGATAAAAGGGGAAGGTGTGGTGCTGGTTGCTGAAGGCAACCGTTTGAAGATCTTCTGCTAGAGAAGATCACTGCTAGAGAAGATCACTGCCTTCTCCCAAGTTGCCTCATTGCCTTCCTCTGTTCTGCTCTGCTGGATTGCCTCCGGCTCCTAGCTGAATAGATCCAGCTGTGAATCGTCTATATCCAATACCTTGTGCTCACCCGGCTGAGTCTGAGGAGGAACATGATGGGAGGGGCCAGGCTGAGAGTCCTGCAGTGCATCAGAGCCTACCTCTGATACCAAAGGCTCTCCAAACCCCTCCTCCTCCTCCTCCTCTTCAGAATCATCAGACTCAGCTGCCGATACCACAGGCTGAGGCTGAATCACAACAAGTTCTTTTCACAGTTGCTGCACTGGATTTGGTATATGACGGTATATGAGGAATCATATACCAAAAGCCTGAAACCAGACCATGACTCAGAACCATCCGGACAAATAACACCCACACCAATTTACATCACACAAAAAGGTATTTAAAGGCCAGTGCTCTGACAGAGGAGCACAATTAAAAGCACACTGAAGATGTCCCCCCGAATGGAGATGAAACGTTTGTAGCCAAATCACCAAGCTTGGAGATCAAACCAACAGCCCAACTACCAACCCGGGCTACTAATATTCAAACACATCTCAACATTAGAAAGAAATACTGATAATTCTTCCTTGGCTATAGATAAAATCATTAAATGCAGACAATTGCCAAAGGTTATATACAGGTTTGACATCACCTCAACATACTTGTGAGCAAATTAGGACTCACTGTAAAAACATACATACTGCAGATGTATGTTTTATTTTATTATTACACTGATAATAACACACTTTAATAGAGGTTGATGGAAATAAATTGAATGTATTGATGGATACAATTGTACTAGACATGCAATCCTGTGCAATCCTGTATTTCTTTTGATTTCCCCCCCCCCTGTTTTGGAGCAATACTTACCACTATGGATGTCAGATCTTCACTTTCAAAGCGGCTGATAGCCTGATCTAATGATTTGTACATCGCAGCTGAGATACGCTGGGTGATAAGTCTGTTCAAGTCAATTGACCTCCCTAGCAGCTGCAAAAGGCACAAGCGTAAAGCCAAGAAATTTGGTGATTAAAAATAGAGACAAAATCAAGTACAGAGCCGGAACAGTAGAGTGCTTAAGGTTTCAGACTGGCACGAGGTGTCAAACCCCAGGATGCTGAACAAGACCAATGGGACACAAACTATCATCTTCCAATAAGGCATCTTTAATGTTCACCTGGGGCAACAAAAATCTTGAAATATCGGAGGAATTCCTCCCTTTCATTTATAGTGAGTTAATTATGGCAATGTCTCTTTGAATACCTTGAAAGATTTTTCCCCAGATTTCTTCTCACCTGGGCTACATTACTTTTTATAACATAAGCTGCCAATGGAGTTAGCCATTATCTATTTCCTTCCTTACATTGAGAGTACTTTTTATATTTTCCAAAAATATCTCTTATGTAGAATGCCTTCTGCCATACAGAGATTCATGGGTGAAGCCATTACACACCTACCTTTTGCTAGTATGGTTATCTGAAATGTGACACTTGAAAACATAAATACTTGCAGACAAGTATTCTAAGCCCTGGAAGTGTATGCCATGCATACTAATTCCCCCAGACTTTCCCATGGGAAATTAATGTGTGAATTTGCCCTAAGGAGCAGTCCATAAAAAAAACCCAAAGAATTTGCTAAAAGGAAATTGTACCTGGACATGTCTTTGTTTGAGCAATGTTTCATAGCGATTGGATGGTGGGTAAGGGATAATCACTCCATAATTTTTACATTCAGCCCGGAAACGCTTATCCAGTAAAACGCTGGAAATGGAAAATACTCATAAGAATCTTTTCTTGATTGCCTCTTCACGACTGCAATTCACTTATTCTCAAGATGTCAGTGCAAAGAACAGCTATGTAATAAGATCTAGTGCTTGCATTAAGGGATAATGAAGAAACAAATAAGACAGAAGAAACTGACATGGAAGCAATTCTTGCTTTCTCTCCACAAATTTTAAATGCTTTTCTGAGTAGGGTTACAAGAACCTATGTCTTATTATTTCCTACATATGGTTCATTCAGTGTTAGTATGAAAAGATGGTTAGTCAGGAATATTATTGCTATTGTCATCATCATAATATAAATCTGAAAACTTGATTTTTTTGGTCGTGGAAAGAATCCTTCCAATATCTAAGATTACTTGTTAAGCTGCACTGGAAAAGTATTGGCTCATTAGCAGAAATCAAAACCAATAATTCATCAGGACAGTGTGAATTGCCAAATTAATTATGGGAATCATCCGTGGAAAGATGAAATAGTCTAGAAGCAGCTAACATTCTGATAGTAAAGGAGATTGGTTTCCCTGATGCAAAACAGATTTTAGTGGTATTATTCAACCAGTTGATTTTTAATTGCTGAAGAAGCATTGATCATTCAGTAAGAAGCAATACTATGCAAAGGTTTGCCATGGATTACTGCTATCATGTCTGAGTATGAACAATCTTGTCCCATCAGTTTCCAGCTATGTCTGCTTCTTGTAATGTCATCACACAACCATATATCCTTCAGCTCAGGAACTAGTTTATGCATACAGAAGAACATGAGTAGCTGATGCAACGCTCCCCAAACCAACAGAGGCTTCGTACCTGCCAGCCATTGCTTTATAGTAAGCAAAGATTTGATCTGCCAGTTTATACACAAATTGATCAAAACACAAGTTCACCTGATAGAAAAAGAACCAGAAATGGGTTTTAGAATAGTAGGCATAAAAGTTGAAGTGATGCATAAGTAAAATAAATCAAATGTTTGATATTAATAATTAACGAAAACAATGCGGAGAGAACTCACTTCTGCTTCAATTTCATCATAGAGAAACTGCTTTTTAAACTTGGTCAGAGCGTAATATGCGCTGTCGTTGTAGAGGTCCAGTGGATAGAGCACATACCTGCAAAGAATGAAATAGGCTCATTATGTGTCATCACAGACATCTTTGGGCAAACATTTGTCTCAACTCTTGTAGAAATTCTAAAATGCAATTTAATTTAAACACCAGTGGATTTGGGTTAGCATGCATAAAATTTGATACAATATTAAAGCAAGCTTTCTTAATTATGTCCATAAAGAATCAATATTTGCTTACAATCCCTCTGGCTCTATAAAAAAAATTTCTTCATGCATAAAATGGTATTTCATAAGCCTGCTACAATGGAATCCAGCCAATTGCAACTGCCTATGAATTCATTCATTTGCAACATTTCTATTAGCATCTATCAGCCAAGTGCCCATCTACTAGACTGCTCATAAATTATTTCCTATCATCAATTTTTCCTTACATCCTTAAAAATCGCTTTATACAAGTCACTTCATAATTCCTTTATGCTATATGAAACAGCTTGTTATTTAAGAACACTTCAGCCCCTTCACTCCTCTTGGTGAGGGTACCACTAGACCACATGCAATAAATAAAAGTAAATTATCCTTCAAAAGAGATTGGCAGTTGCAACAGAATCTGATCAGGGAGACTGATTACTGCTCCCTGTCACGAGGCAGAAAGCTGAATTTGAATTAAATCAAATTACTTCAAGTATTATCACAAAGACACCCACAGATACATTGCATATATCATCCTGGAGTTCTTACTCCATCATGGAGGGTTCTTTGGTATCCAGGATGTGATCAGTTAGAATCCATGGCATTGACATCTCAATAGGGAACTGAATTCGGCGACCCATGGTCAACTCCAGAAAAAATTCTCGGAACCAAAGTTGGGATAAATCACAGCACTGTTGGAGGGCTTCTGAAAACGTAAAACATTTTCCCAATGTACAAGTGTTAAGTGAAAACATATAATATTCCCCAAAATAAACTGCAAGACAGGTTTAATGCATACAGCATTAAAAAATACATTGCAGAGCGTGTGAATACAACAACTCCATGTTACAAATAGTATATGGAGATAATTTAACGGCATATTTGAACTGATAAAATTGAATATATGAATATATAAAATTAGACTGTTTTCTTACAAAAATAAGATCATGATTTATTTTAAAAAACTAAACAATTTGACTAACAATTTATTTCAAGTTCACACCCTGTTCTAATAATTCTTTAATATAAATCACAATGAACTGAAGATTCATTGCTCCATTATTATTGACAAGCTAATTCTGTCTAGGTTATTTATTTCAGCCTTGATGTTTCTACTTACCACTTATATTGAGAAGATGTGTAAAGAAGAAAGACTGTTTATGGAATTCTTCAATGGCCAGAACTATAGGTCCATCCAGGCTGCTTCTAAGAGTCTTTTTTGAACCACTCTTGTCTGCAATCAGGGATTCTAGCATGGTCCTCACCATATAAAGCTGAAAAGACATGCTGCTGGTTATTATTACAGTAATCCCTTTGTAAGTAATAATAATCATCATGTACAAATAACAGTGCAGGTAATCTTCAACTTAATACCAGTTGTTCAACAACGATTTGGAGTTACAATGGTTATAAGGGCCTTGGGAATGTGCTGTCATAAAATGTCACTCTGCTTCCCTGTTGGTCACATGACCACTTTCGGGTGGTTGGCAGCTAGTTTCCATTTATGACTGGTCGCAGCATCCTGCAGTCATGTGACCATGGTCTGCTACTTTTTTTTGCCAGTTTCTGATGTTTCACATTGGTTTCTGGCAAAAACCATACATTCGGGAGAAAGGGTTAGCCCTTACAACCATGTGATTCATTTAATGACCCCTCATAAAAATGGTTGTAAAATCAGGTCTAGTCACATGGGTACCTTGACTTACAACTGTCACGATTTAGGACTGAAATTCCAGTTCCAATTGTGCTTGTAACTTGAGAACATTATTCACATTCACTGGAAACTGAGACGAGAGGTGGTTGCCAGTCCACATCATCTATTCCACAGCTGAGGATGTACTATTGAGTAGGCCTACTCAAAGGCACCTGGAAGGTGGAATTCACTTGGAGATGGGAATCTCAACAGGATTTCCCTTCTTGATCTCAGTGGAAAAACAGATTCATTTTGGAGCACAGAAGGTTTGCTACTACTATTACAGTCATAACAATCTGTTTCAAAGGAGAAAGAAGCCTCTGATATGTTCAAGTAGATAAATAATAGAATACAGGTAATATTTAAGTTATAACTGTAATGGAGACTTCCCGGTACAGTTGTAAGATGTGACAGTCGTAAAGCTGGTGGATCATATGACCAACACATTTTATGATAGTTTTTTGCAGCAGATGTTAAGTGACCACCATATAGGATAGAACAGAGCAACAGAATTGGAAGGGACTTTAGAGGTCTTCTACTCCAACTCCCTGCTCAGGCTGGAAACCCTATACCACTTCAGACAAATGGTTGTCCAATCTCTTCTTAAAAACTTCCAGTGTTGGAACATTCACAACTTCTGGAGGCAAGTTGTTCTACTGATTAATTGTTCTAACTGTCAGGAAATTTCTCCTTAGTTCTAAGTTGTTTCCATCCATTGCTTCTTGTCTTGCCTTGAGCTGCTTTGGAGAATAGCTTGACTCCCTCTTCTTTGTGGCAACCCCTGAGATATTGGAACATTGCTATCATGTCATCTCTTCATTAAACTAGACACAGCCAATTCCAGCAACTGTTCTTTATATGTTTTGGACTCCAGTCCCCTAATCATCTTTGTTCCTCTTCTCTGCACTCTTTCTAGAGCCTCAACATCCCAACATAGCAATAGGACTTAGATTTATATTATATACCACTTCACAGTGTTTTACATCCCTCTCTAAGCAGTTTACAGAGTCAGCATATTGCCCCCAAATTCTGGGTCCTCATTTTACCGACCTCGGAAGGATGGAAGGCTGTGTCTTTATTTACTTTATCAGTGTGAAATGAACAGTATAATAGAAAAAAACCCTAAACATCTGGTTGATAAATTAACCTGCATCTTCTTAATAAAGAAACACATACCTGTGTACTTGAAGGTCCAACAGCTCGTCGTGGGACTTTGATATCAAAACCCCCTTTGGGATCTTTTTCCCCTCTCAGACAGGGATCGTTTGGAGGCTCACGTCCTCCCTCCCAATCACAGATTGTCTTTCTAATTGCCTGAAGAACACTGGGAAGGTGAAGAGTGGATCTGTCATTGTGCTGAATTGCTGTGTTTATAGCCAAGTCTAAATAATCAGCTTAAATATGAAGTACAAATATAACTATGTAAGTACTGCATGAAGCTTTAGGGATATCATACAAACCTGATAGCATCAGCACTAATTAATACAGAAAAGCTCTTCTACTTTGTCATGTAAAAGAGTTAAACATTATGCATCACATGAAAAGGCTAATTTCAGTTGCTAATCCATTCAGGATAAAAGCAGCAGATCAATGAAGATTGTCTTCATTTACAGACACGCATTCATACACATTATATACACACCCACATAGACTAAGAGATTGTGTGCATTGCTGGAAGCGGTGGTGGTGAGGAGAATAGGAGAAACAAAATGTTCTGTTAGTTTATTGAATGAGAATAGAACAGAGTAGAGTAGAGTAGAGTAGAGTAGAGTAGAGTAGAGTAGAGTAGAATAGAATAGAATAGAATAGAATAGAATAGAATAGAATAGAATAGAATAGAATAGAATAGAATAGAATAGAATAGAATAGAATAGAATAATAACATTATTGTGTCAATTCTGCAATGAACCTGAATGAAGCCATTTGGCTCATTTTCAGTTGCCACCAGAATGGGAGGGGAGTGGTGGAATTTTTCTGCTAGCTTAAACAATTCTCTGTCCTGTGAGAACCAAGGTAATTTCTGTTCATTACACTGAGGGGCTGAGCCTTCTGTTAGAAAGCCTGCCAAACTATTCTATTGGGAAACGTAGTTGATTGCATAGGTTATGGGGTTGGAAGTTTAACTTGGTAATACTGTTACTTTTTGGAGGAACTTTAGTCTTGGTTTCACTTTTGACAGTGCTGATACTTTGTAGCCAATAAACATGTTCTTAAAGCAGACATGTCAAACTCGCGACATTACGTGACGTCGCGAGACATATCGGGACTGTTTTGCCATTGCCAGCAATGGGGTGGGCGTGGCTTCCGGATGATGCGTCCGGCCTGTGGGCCGGCAGTTTGACATCTCTGTCTTAAAGAAAACCTCAAGCCTCAGAGTTCTGTTTTAGTTGGTCTCATCTATTGGAACCATGACGTATTGTCACTTTGAATGTACACTAATTGGCATACATTAAAATGAAATTTCATTGCATTCAGCTCTCAGAGGTCACCACCTCTGATATACACTACATAAATATGACAAAGATAAATACAGAATTATGCATATACCCACATATATTATATGACACAGACAAACAACAGTCTAATTTGGGTTATGTATACATGTGAATGGCGAGAAAAATGAATCTTGTGAGTTTACCAGATGGATGTCATAGGGAACAAAGCTATTACAGAATCGGGTAGTCCTGCTAGAAATACTTTGAAACCTCCTCCCAGTGGGGAGCTACAGAAATAGATTGTAAAGTGGGTGTGTGGGGTCTCTCACAATGCTTTGAACTCTAAGCACATAGCGCTTATAAGTAGCATCCTGAATACCAGGGAGCGTGCTTCCTATGATCTTCTTGGCTGTCCTTACTATTCTCTGTATGGACTTTCTATCTGAGGCCCCGCTGCCACCAAACAGCCAATAGAAGCTGGAGAAAACTAAAAAGCACAACTACAAGAGCTTCTTGGTTATAAGAGACAGGACTATAATGCATGTTCTATCAAGATCTTCTCTATGAAAGAGAGAGACATTACTGGCCAAATGTCCAGCATACATGGATTCTGTCTGGAAAGCTGATTTTCTAAATACAAATTCTTGGTGACAGCAAGTATTTGAAAATGCCTTGCTTGACACCATTGATCCACCTAACCAGGAACTGTTTATTCTTCCTCCAGTTTTCTACACTTGCAACCTAAGTACTTCCCAACCTTTTAATCAGCAATACTATAGATTCAGCCTGGCATTTTCTGTAAGCCATGCATGGAATCAATCCTGCACTTAGAAACATGTATGCTAATTTAATTCTGGGTGTACACATGCAGAAAGATAAATAAATAGAGCCCATGTATTTACAAAGCTTCTAGGAATTGACACTGAATCCAATTAAGTTACCTGATGAGGACATTTTTCTTCTTTCTGACTGCTTGCCTCAGAGGTTCTCGCAGAGTCACCTGAGCAAAGTCCTGCAGAGCAGCGTAGATCGTGTTCCTGATAGCTTGGTTGAAGACGCTCTCCATGCGACCCATGAGCACTTGCAGGCCCTTGATCATAGCAATAACCTAGTAGAATAAAAATAGTCAGTGTGGCTCTTTTAACTACACCATGCCCATCTGCATGGAATCTCAGGACTGCATTTCAAAGGCGCTCTTCCACTGTTACCCTGGAAGCCCTGGATTTGAGTGGGCTTTCTGTGCTAAGAAAAACAATACAAGAACAAGTGGAGAAAACAGGACAGTTGTAAACTGAAGACGGCAATGTCTGGATCCTCCAGTATTCCATTTCAGTACAAGATTGTTTGAGTCATCCCATTGAAGGAAACTATCTACCCTGGTGCAAAAATGAGGGATACAGCCACCTACCTCCACAAAAGCAAACTTTTCCTCACTGGTATAATTGTATCTTGTAGCTCTCTCATACTCTTCGGCAGTGCCTGGACAATCTTTGTTACAGAACTTATCAGTGGGATGGACCAGCTTCCAAGAATACTTCAAGGAGAAAAGAAAAATCCAGTTGGAAAAATCCAACACACTGATTTCTTGGGAAAAATACCCCCAAAAACCTAAATTCGGCCTATAGCATAATTTCTCCAGTATATGTAGATTCTATTTTCTTTAAGTTACGTTTTGTAAACAGGCATGCACATCTTTAAATAACTCTTCAGTTTCGCATGCTTTAGAGGGAAAGTAAATTAAAACTTGTTCAAGACTCTGGTTTACACTGAAGGCAGCTTTGCCTTAAAAATCAGCCTATAAATCTATCGGGGGAAAATAATAATACTTACCACTTCCATCACATGTGCACTCCACTTGGACAAAAGCTGAAGTCCCCGTAAAGCCAGGTCAAAAAGCTCCCTATATTCTTCATCTGACTTCTGACTGTCCAGTCCTGAGCCCGTTACAACCTGGAAAAAGAGCAGACATCTGTCTCACTCAGGAATCTTTTCTGTAGTTGCTTCACCTTGCTAGTTTCATTAACTGGGCAAGAAATTGCAAACATTCATCAACAAGAGTTAATTGGCGGGGCAGGCAATGAAGGGAAGAACTGAGAAATTATTTGACTCAATTATTTACTCAATTTCTATAACCACCCATCTCAATCAATGAATCTGGGTGGCTTACAAATCCAGAATTGCTGGAATGCTACTGAGATAAAATACACAGATGGTTGACATCAAAGTGAAATGATTCCTCCAATCATCTTCATATTCTAGCCCTTCACCTACATATCCCAAACAATATAGCTCAAAGATAACACTGAACTATCTAAATTCATCCAGTTTCCTGCACGTTCAGATAAAACTAGGAAGATCTTCAAACAGACAAAAATGCAGAAAAATGCACCTGAATTTCTTAATTATTGCAACTTTCAATGAATTCTTTTGCAGACATTTTGATGAACGGTAAATATCTAGGATAACTTCTCCTTTGGGTTCATATATGCGTAATATAGTTGTGTAGTATAGCGCCCTCTATTGTACAGGCGATCATCTGCCCACTGATTGTGAATGTTTTTTAACTTTGAAATGGGAAAGGCTGTAGATATCCAACCTATACAGGTGCTGGGTTGAAACAGCACCCAACAGTACATCATCTGAAAGCACTAAAAGCATGGTACAATTTGGAATTTGGGAGGCCTAGGAACACCTAGGGATTCTTAATTGTTTTCAGAAGGAGATTCATATTTATTCTTCAATAGTATACTAGATCCACAATTCAAATAAGTAGATGGTGTCTGAACAAAGACTAATTCGGTTTAACCAATATTTAAGTTTAGTTGAAAACAAATCAATTAAACAGAATTACAAAGATTACTTTTTAATATTTTTCCCTACCATCTAAATTTAAAAACTTATAATTTAAAGGCAACCATTGAAAAAATTTGCAGGTGGCACACAGGGTGTTCCAGGACTGCACATGGCCCTGGGATATTGCATCATGTACTTTTCTATACAAAATAGTAAATAAGAATTGGACTGCAGAATATATCTGTGATATAGAAGAACAGAGAGAGTTTCATAGTTTTGAATGAGGAAAATCTTTCTACTCTGAATATCTGGAGAGCTGCTGTTGGTTGGAATAGACAAGAGTTGGACATTCAACACCTGAATCTCCAAGAGGCAAGCTGTTTGCATTCCAACATCATTAATCAAACACAGAAATAGAGCAATCCTGATTTGTCCATAGAACGCACTCAACATTTATTCTTTCACACATGGATTGTGCAACACATGCCTTCATGGAAGCTTACCTCACTGTTGCTGTAGCGAGCAAGTTCAGAAATAAACCGGATATGATCATCGCGGATCTGTACCATCTGTTCACATATGTTATACTGTGGACTGATGCTGCTCTGAGTGCATGTCCATCTGGGCAGAAAACCAATGTCTTTAAGTTAACACTCATTCCTGAACCTATAGCTATTACTCAAGATAACTTTGCTCCAATGGTCTACTAATATCTCATTTGGTCCAATGTCTTTTGATATGGTGCCTCACCCAGTAACTGACAACTGAAACCTATAGTTGTTGGCAGTAGATGCATTGTTTAATTTCATAATTTTTCCTATATGTGCTATGTCTATTTTACTTATTTTACATTTGGGGTAAAAGTAGCAAATCCATAGCCGACAAACGGAATTATTCACTCATTATTCAAGTGCACGACAGAATTTGAGGACTGGTCTTTAAGAAACTATATATACTGTAAACAAGAGTATATAAGGAAAAGATGTCTAGAATCAAAAATTAGGGTCTATTTAACATATATTTATAACATTCTAGGTTTATGCCAATACAGGACATTAAAAAGTTAAAAATTGAATTAGGAAATAAATAAGGGACAAAAATGATTTGATACATCTGGCAACCATAAAAATAATAGCAAAACATAATTTAGAATAGTTTTGTCTTCCTGGCTCCCAGTGCAAGGTCTAAGCTATGATTCATCTATGCAGATAACACAGAGAATCATAGTGAATAACAAATGAACAAGTGTTTTATAAAATCATCAAATTAGAATTTCAAAGTCTTAGTTACAGGTTCATCATTTCTCGGTTTAAGATGACATCAATAATGACACATCTTTAACTTGGTTTTCTATGAAGTTTGAACTTAGCCATTCATTCCTTCTTTTACATGACCACAAATTATTCTTAAATGTACAAAAGAAACCTGTCTTCTAGGTAAATGTCAGTAAGGAGTATTTATACAGACTATCTGAAGTGCCAACTTTCCTATTCAAAATTTGCTGCTTATTTGGAAAGTGTAGGATATATTAAAATCTCAGTTCTGGGACTAGATCTCCTTGGTTATATTGAAGTAGATGAAATTCTCTTAATTACATTGACAATGATGATTAGGTCCTATTATATTTCCAGGTGTTCAGAAATCCAATGCTTTACTCTTACCCTTTCAGTGTACTGCTTCCCCCAAAGAAATCATCAACAGGTTATCAGTGGTGATCAGATATTTTGCTGTACTAGCTCAACCTGCCATATATAATCTATTCCATTACACAAAATTAAAAGGCCATACAAGGGAAAAAAAACACAGTTAATTACATCTCACCACAAGGATGGAAATGAATTAGGGAGACGAAAAGGAAAAGAGGGGCATGAATGTGCAGGAACATAAAACCCCCACAATTGTTGTACAGCCAAGTTAGTGTTCATAATCTCTTCTCCAAGGAAGGAGACAGAGGCACAGGAGGCGATACTGGTCTGCTTAGAAACTGAATAAGTAAATAATAGTTAGTAAGTAAAGATGAGAAGAAGAAATAGGTTACAGTTTGATTATTGGGATGTAGTAGGATAGATTAGAAATGGGATTAAACACACATTGTTAAATACTTCCATGGACTGGGCTGAGTTTAAAATCCAACTTATTTTGGCAATAGAAGTAAAGGTTAGAATGATGAGTGAGAAACAACATACACAGTTTATGTAGTATGGAAGCCATTAGTCTGATACCATAAAACAAAATAAATATGCACCCAACGAATGCCATGAATTCCAGTAATGAAATCCAATTATATCTTGATTTCTTTTTTTGTAGTAGTTAGTGATTGTCTTTTATTAGCAATAACTCTGTGACTGCTGGCCTTGAGATCTAAATTTGAGAAACCAAAACTATTTGTTTCGATTCTTGGTAATTATCCCAAAATAAAGTCACCACGTTGTGTAGTGAAATGGAAAATGAAACTGCCAACTGAAAGGCATGCAGCAATGCTTTTATCAAATTTGTGGTCTTCGTATAGTTGGACTTACGTCTTGCAATAAATTGAACTGCAACACTAACCCTTCATGACTAGAAATAGCTACAGGGGAAGCTGCCTGAAATACAGTGGGAGAGCATTGCCTCCTAGGGTTCCATATCAAGAGAGGTGGTCATAATTTAACCCTTAATTGTGATTTCATTTACCAGGATCCTTGTAGGGGAGCTGGGCAGCTTCAAAAATAAATAAATAAATAAATAAATAAATAAATAAATAAATAAATAAATAAATAAATAAATAAAAAACTCCTGTCTAAGCTATCACTAAAAACAGTCTCCAAGATCCACATTCATCCCTATGAACAATTCCACTGAAAACAATTCAAGTTGGAAGTAACTAGAGTTTACACTACATTTCTTTTATTGTCCTGCCTAAAGCCCAATCTGAGAATCCTTCTGGACAGATAGAGTGCTGTGTTCATGCTCTGGAGGATTTTCTATCCAATTGAAAAATGTGGATAAAAACTACCCAGAGCAGGCACACTCGGTTACATAGACGTTCACAGTATGAGCATTCATACCTACATTCACAACTGTCAAGCATACAAACAAATAACAGTCCACATACAAGTACAGACACTGAATTTAATATATGCAAATATATTGCCAGTGTATATCATCACTCCTATACATTAACACCCATATCCATTTTTCAGCCAGGTAAGCATACTTCACATATACATACTTGCACAAATCCAATCATTCATTCATTTCTACCTTCATCAAAACCATCAGTCAGTACTTTCTTATACAAACAAGTATTCAGATATTGGTCTCCATGCATACACATAAACTCTTGTGGCAAATTACTGATCTGCTGTCAGTTCTTCCCTGTATCCCCAAAGACACATCTTTATGGCTATAATTTATGAGCACTTTGCTATTAAGAGATATTTAGCCAGCCTGACTGGTGAACATTATGAGAGCTTGAGGAAGCTTGAGGAAGGTAATATCTACATCCCTCGCTAGCCAAAGGACTGGATGAGATTTTAAGCTGAAATTAAGGTGGAAATAGCAAGGAGTAAGTAAGAAAGTTGAAAGTTAGGAGCAAAATCTGCCTGACTTAGGGGAAAACTCTAGGAACACAGGAATTTTGAATGGTAGCCAGAGTTCACTGAGTTCACTTGGTATAAATCAGAATTATAAGTCTTATATTTAGTATAGGTTTTCAATAGCTGCATGTCTAGATTTGTCATCAAAAGATAATCTCTGTGTAGCCAAGCAGAGAAAGGTCCCAAAAGATCTGGACTGCCACTTCAAAGACAAAATAATCTGATTTAATTATATCTTCAGAGCAATTCTAGAGTTATTCTTGAATTGATCCTTTAGTAAATCAAAAAATAGGGGCTTTTATAGGCACTCCGTCAGTTCAAGATCACACCCTGAGATGTTGGGACTTCTAAGAACGGGAAAATACCAGGGAAGGGAGATTAAGATTGAAGAACATTCAATTCCAAAGATGGCAGTACTTGAGGAATCAACGTTTAAAAGACAGCACTTGTCTGCACGAGTTATTTCTTCCTTTCATTTTCAGGGCTTACTGGGAGACCTGGCTAGGGAACCAAGGAAGAATTGGTTTATTTCAGGGAGGTAAGGTACATTTAACTGTACAGAATTGGTAGAATCGGTGTCTTTCAAGGTACAGCAAAGAGAAAATAATAAGTTTATATGGTGACATACATCCTTAGCAAAGCACTCATTCGTATGTTCAATCATTTAACCACTCGGACACAGGCTCACAGGCAGTCACGCAGCGAGCTTACACACGAGTGGGAGAGGAGACTAAGACACACCAAAGCCAAGAGACATTATGGCAGGCACTCACTTGGATTTGTTCTCCTCATAGTGAGCACTGGTCTTAATGTATCTGGCCAGCTCTATCTGCATATCGCCGAATAAAGGAACCACCTGCAGCTGCTGGAAGAAAAAACAAGAAATGGTTTAAAGAAGGTAAAGAGGCTTCCTTTGGTATGAGTGTGGTGCATGGAGTAAAGAAGTATCTAACCACCAGAGGGGGCTAAAAGGCTGAAAGAGTGTTCCTAAACAGTATATGGAGGAGCAAAATAGTTGGTGAATTTTCAGGGTGAAGCCCAGAAATATGTGTTGTTGTGACGACTCAGATCAGGTCAGCACAATTTTTATTGAGCAATCTGCGTCATCATTTTGCATGGGCATCAGTCCTTTTGAAAACTACCTCTGCGGGATTTCTGAATGCTAGGTCTATTCGAAAAAACACACTTTCTCTTACAATATAAGTACACTGAAACACTCTGAGTTCACTAAGTGGTGGTGGTGGGGGGCCACATTGAAAAAGAAATACTGACTGATGGTCTTGAGAAGGTTAATCTTCTCAATGATACCTATTAGAAAGAAGCAGCCATGTTCCAAGGCATCTAGTGTGAGGGATACAAGTTGTCCTCGACTTACAACCACAACTTACAACCACAATTTCTGTCGGGAAGCAAAACGTTTGTTAAGTGAATTTTGCTCCATTTTAAGACCTTTCTTGCGACAGTTGTTAAGTGAATCACTGCAGATGTTGAGTTAGTTATGTGATTGTTAAGTGAATCTGGTTTTCCCATTGACTTTGCTTGTCAGAAGGTTGCAAAAGGTGATTACGTGACCCTGGGACACAGCAACCGTCATAAATACATGGCAGTTCCCAAGCATCTGAATTTTGATCACGTGACCACGGGGATGCTGCAACGGTTGTGTCAAAAACAGTCATAAGTCATTTTTTTTCAGTGCCATTGTAACTTCGAACGGACACTAAATGAACTGTTGTAAGTTGAGGATTACCTGTAGTACTATCATGTGAAAACAAAACAGTGTCTCTAAGTCATCTGGCCAAGTTCACCAAGGGCAGAACCTCTATTGCATTAATAACTGCCTAGAAGAGGAATGTCAGCAGAATTAGTAAAAATGCATGAGCGTTAAGTTCTCTTGCACCTAATCACCCTATGATCACTTTGACACAGGAAATACATCTTCATGTTTTTACTTTCTGTTTTGCCTCCTGCTACCATGCTGAGCCATCAATCTCAACACATGTAGAAGCTTATTATACAGACAGGAAGACAGGATTTCTATTCTCATTACAAATCTTGAATCACATATTTCATTTATTAAATATGAAGCCAAGACTTCTCAATTGGCTCAGATTATTAAAAATGAAAATAGCTTTGGCCAGCGAAAAAAGGAAATTTACCCTTGGTAGGTTTTCAGTATATGATAATATGTTTCACTTGAAGCAATTACATGAATTTATTAATAATCTTGGATTACCATTTGTAGGTTGCAGAAATCTGAATCTTTGCTGCCATCTAATGAGCAACTAGATTTTGCAACCCAAATATGGTAGCCTTAGTCACATTTGAAAACCTAACAGCAAAGGTTATTTCTTAAAGATAATTTGACATTATATGCCCATTTTATTGACAAAAACAACAGAATATCAATTTCATACAACAATAGATTTTTTTCCTAAAAGGAAACTATAGTCTTCAAGGAGTGCTCCTGAATTAAACATGGTCAGATTTTGTTCAACAAAGTGACTTCTCCCAGATGTGCTTTTTTCCAAAAGGCAATAGAACTTTCTTTGTTTTTCCTTGAAGACATTTCACTTCTCATCCAAGAAGCTTCTTCAGTTCTTCTTCAGTTCAGAACTGAAGAAGCTTCTTGGATGAGAAGTGAAACATCTTCAAGGAAAAACAGGAAGTCCAGTTGCCTTTTGGAAAAAGCACGTTTGAGACAACCATGACTTGATGCATGAGAATCTCTATTGAAAAAGTGACTTCTCATTTCCATCCTTCACAGAATATTTTTGATTACAGTGATTTGTTTGAACCATTCACTCTACCCAAATAGCATACTATGAACTACATCATCAAAGTTGAATCAATCAATTAGCAGTCAGTAACTAACACATTATAGGTCTTACATTTAAAGAGGCAGAGCTAGGATTGCTTTTACTGTAACTTTTTTTTTTGGTAAAGTAAAATCTTTAAACTGCATATAGTTCTCATTTAATAGCCATTCATCCAGCAACCATTCAAAGTTACAACAGAGCTGAGGGAGACTTGTGACTAGTCCTCATAGTAGTGGCCACCACAAAGTCCCCATGATCACGATTTGGGCATTTGGAAACCAATTTGCAATTATGACATTGCGGCATTCTGCATTTTGTAATCTTCGCTGCCAACTTCAGACAATCAAAGTCAATGTGGAAGTTGGCAGGAGATCACTAATGGTGACTACATGACCGTGGGACATTGCAACCACGTGGGATTAGCCTAACAATGGCAACTGGGACTGCCAGAATTGCTGAGGTAATTTGGCATAGTCATGTGATATTGTGCTTTCTGATAGCATTGCTTAGCAATCCCAGTTACTGTGGGTTAAAAGGACTACCTGTATATGGAAATGTTATTGGGTAACTGAAGAAAATGGAAGTAACTCAGATATCTAATATGTTTTAGAATGCCACTGTGCTTGGCATAGATTTAACACTATTTTTTAAACAGGTACAAGAATCGAATGGCCTTCTTGTGATAATGAGGACTCTAAACTTTGGGTACCTGTCACTTTTGAAATTCTTGCCCTCCAAATATTAAGTTTATGGAAGAAATTAATTTAAATTAATTTCCATATTTTCATAATTAATTAATTTCCATAATTTCCAGAAATGCAAGAAATCACTTTAACTTCTGCCTGCAAGAGGAAAAATGAAACATGTAAATCAGTTAACATGTAGATTTCTTTCACAGGCACGTGCGTGAACTGTGGAATACTTTCTGGAACTTGGCAATAGCTTCAAGGTATGGTAAAGTCGAACAAGTATACAAATATCTTAATTTAAAATCTGTTTATTTAATTAAACAGGATCCTTAGCAGTTGACCTTGCTGGTGGGCCAAGACTAGAATGATAATAGGTAATATTTACCAAAAGATGCTGTCTTCCTTTATTTACTAAATGAAACACACTGTTATGTCTGAACAGCAGTAGGTAGAATGTTAGTAATTATTAATTAGAGGTGCTGCAGCTACAATGTAGTTTTTGAGTTCAACTTAACAATTTGTTGTTAGTTGCGAAGTCGTGTCCGACCCATCGCGACCCTATGGACAATGTTCCTCCAGGCCTTCCTGTCCTCTACCATCTAACTTAACAATGGAAAGTATTTATTTTGATGAACTTTCAAGAATAAGCATTTAGCAATGCTGCAGATTGAACTGCTGTAAAAGGAGCCACTGGATAGGGCACCTCAAGGTTCACAGCAAAAGTCTGTTGCCCTGATAAAGGAACTATGTTTGGCCACTTATGTACAGCAGACGCTATTTGGAAACTTTAAAACTTCTGCAAACAATCATAAATGATTATGAACGATCCCCTTTCATTTCTTCAAAAATTTTAAGCAGCAGAAATGTTACATCCTTTGTTTAAAACGCACCACAATATGAAAGAGTACCATAATAAATTCTGTCTTTTGAAAGAAGCAGGCAAAATGGCCAGACGCTTTTTCATGCTGATACAGGAGATATACATGACCGATACCTAGTTTTTACAGTTGAGTAGCCATATTTTTTTAAGATGGGTTGAAATTTCTACCACAAGCAGGTCCTGCTCTTCTAAGCAGTCCAAATATGGGAACCATTCTTGGCAAAACCTAAAACAAATTCTAGGCTGGACATTTTTGAGATCAGCAGGTAATACACTGTATTTATACAAATCTGTTATCTAAAATCACTGCAGCTGTCGCTTGACTTGGTTGCTAATAGATAAATCAAGCAAGAATGAAACAGTCAGAACACTTTTTATGCAGTTTACAGTAGCTTTAGTTTGTAAAATAAACTAAAAATGATGATAAAGTTTCTCTCCAGTTGAGTTTAACTTTCAGTGGCCTCTCTGGTGGTTTCCCTGGCATCTGTTTGGAGATATATATTTTTTGAAATACTTTTTCCCCCACTTCTCAATCTAGTCTCTTCCACAGCCTTGGCATTTTTGGATAGCTTTCACTGTTGTACTATAGAACAGAAAATATAGCATGACCTCCCAGCAGGTCCACCCCTTCTTAATGTTTGGAGATGAGTCAAAGTTAGCATTACCATGCTTTTAAAAGTTTGGTACCCGACCGAGAATAATGCACAATTGATTTTTTTTAAAAAAAGAGGGGACAGAGGGAGGTAAATCAGAAAAAAGAACCAAGCAAATTATGTCTTTTACAATCAGCCATTACAGTGAATTCCATAAGGACTTTTTTCTCTCCTCTAATCACATCTAATTTAACTCAGAAAATACCTAAATGGAAGCTACAGTTTCCATTTATTGATGTATGCGAATCTATAAATATGCACAGCCGGTATGTTTTTGTTTTTTGTTTTAGTCCCTCCCCCCCCCCGTTGTAATTTTGTGCATTCTCCTTTTCTTTGTTTTCTGTATTTAATTTAAAAAATGAAAATTAAAAACAAAATTAACTGAATGGACAAGCTTGTGCACTGTAACTCACATTAAAAAAATCACCTCTATCTAAAAGATAATCAACCTATTGTCCTAATATGTGCAGTAGCTATGTCCACTGTAGGAACCAGGTTTTCCCTGAAGAAGAAACAGAAGAATTCCCGTCTATGATTAATGCCCCGATGTTGATTTTTAGGGTTTATTTTGCAGAGGTGAAATCTGGTAGACATGGAATTAATTTGCATGAATCTGATTTTATCATAACTTTTTTTTGCAGAAATATTAGCATGCTGTTAAAACACACAAAATAAAACCCCCTAATTGTTTAAAATTTCCAATTATGCAGCAATAAAATATTCAGATGTTTGTGATTCAATCACACCTTTGGTTCCGGCATGTCAAATTCTTCTGTGTTTGCTTTATCCCTAGACAGAACCAATGCAGAGAGTTTTGGGTTCTTCTGGAAATAATCATGAACCAGAGCCAAGCCAGACACTGACCTTGAAGAATTTATCAATTTTGCTGAGGTTGATTCTCTTCTTGGCATCTAATTTGTAAATATTACTGACATTTCCATCCATCAGATACAGACCAAAACCCATCACCTAAAAGAAAAATACGAGCAACACCTGAATGTTTGACCCATTTAATAGTTACTATTTGAAAGAAGGAAAGAGTATATTCCATGAACAAATTTTCAATTTTTTAAAAAAAACATTTCTCATAATATTTAAGATTACATTTAGTTTGTGACTAACCATAACATACTTTTGATTTCCAAAATTGTAGGAAGCTTCCTTAAATTGCTTCAAAGTATTTGTCCAGTTACTCAGTATTGTCCACTCATACTGGCAGCTGTTCTCTGAATGTAAAGATATTTTACCCTAGCTTGCTTGTACATCTTCCATTTGCACTGGAAATGCAACACTTTGTAGAAAGCATGCACACACACACACAGAGAGAGAGAGAGGGGGGGGGGAAGGATTGGGGGCTTTCTTTGACCCATAGGCTTACAACCTTATATAAAGAAAGAAGGATTTTCAAGCTGACTCTGAAAAAGACTTGTGGGATTTTTTTAATGTATGTTCTTTTAATAATTTTAAATCTTCCTTTTAATAATCCAGAAGTTGTCTTTTCATAGAGAAGTTAAAATCTAAGTATAAAAGCAACATCTGAATGTTTGTCACAGTCAGTTAATAGTTACTGTATGAAAGAAAGAAAAAGAAAAATTGTCTTCAAGAAGTATACAATCTAAAAAGAGAAAAAATGCCACCACCACCCCTCCTCCTCCTCCACCACCACCACCAAGGCATGCATCATGAAAATAGACATCGCTAAGTACTTGGGGAAAACTGAGATGGCTAAGAGACATTTGTGGAGAACTGAAAGAAGTTACCTTCAAGAGCATATGCTTCTCGCTGGGTGTCAAGTACATCTTGTTTTCATAGTAATCCACACAGATGTTGACAATATCAGCCAACAGTTCTTCATAACCAGGGATCACTTCCAGTTGCTGATGCAGGCACTTAAAAAAAATTCCCACAAGACCCTCACTAATTTTCAGTGAGAACAAAATAAAAGGTTGTAAAGTTTAATTTAGCATCTTCCTTGCGGTGTATAGGCAATGAATTAATTTAAGTAAGTACTGCTTACATCAAATACTGCCTTTGCTCTAAATAGTTGTATGCAGTGTAGGAACACGTGTGCAGCAATGTGAACAGCAACAAGACTGCTAGAGAGAGGAGCTGCATTCTTCCCAGGAGTCTCAGTGTAACTAAGGCTGATACAGAAAGATTAAACCTCTTTTCCTATAGCTACTGTATCCTACCATCTGCCTACTCCTGATGTATTTCTGCTACCACCATTCTTTTTAAAGAGGCAATGCCTTTGACTTCTGCACTAACCAATTCTACATGTAGTAGCTTGCGAAAGTTAGTTGCTAACAAAGGCTGCAAAAGCAATAATTTAAGTGTTTGTGTAAAAAAGAAGGAATAGAGTGGAGTACTTGGTGCTCTCTGTTTCCCCATCTCCATCAAACACCTCCCCCCTGCAAAAAATAAAAAAAATAAAAAACCTGACAGGGCAAGTTACTATACTTAAAGAGGCAACACACCCTACTCTCCGTCACACTGATGATGTTACCTAGTTGGATAATGAAATGTCTGTAAGCAAACAATCAAGCTCAGAAAGCACCAAGAACTCCATAGTTCAACCCTGAGCTATATATATTTTCTTCTGCTGAAATGGAATAGAGACAGGAAATTCAGTGGATCATGCCAAATGTTTATTAACAGGGTGTGTTCCTGATTTTGTGCATTTGTGTGTGTGTATGTATGTGTATGTATTTGTATGTGTGTGTGAATGCATCTGTTGTATAGATAAAAACCACAGTATTTGGTTGCTATGGAAATGTGTTTAAAAGCCTTGCACAGTGTTTGCTATTTCATGGAGTTGATGAATGAAGTTGTACAAGTGACACCTATATTTATTTCATAATGCACAGGGTTTCATAAATAGTCCAGGATGATTAATTTCTCATGTAACAACTTGCATTTAATAAAATAAAAGTCCCAAATTCAAATAAGGCCTTATGGTTGTAAATACTTCTTACGATGTACTGTGTCCTTAGAATTGGAGTCCAAAGCATACACGTTAGGTCAAAGTAAATTTATTAACGTATCATACTATGTGACAAAAGATTCTACCTGGGTGATCCTGTTATGGTTTGCTAGGAACATGGAGAGATTCTGTGATTCCTGAATAGACTGAGGATCAGCCATTTTCCTTAAAAACTGGGCTGCTCTGAAAAACAAGAGAAACTCAATTTTGTTGATAAGTTGGAACACGCTGCCAGCATGTGGCTGAGTAACACAGAATTATAAAAAGGAGCCACAAGAGGAATACAATAATGCCATTTCATTATCTTTATTTCACCGTAAATATATTTTGACACAAAACAGGATTCAGAAGCCTCTATTCCATGACTAAATACTATTACCGTAACTTTGAAAAAAACACTGGCCATATTTCCAAAGATCCCAGCAATAAGCCCTGTAAAATACATACATACATATGACTCTCACCTTTTATAAGCAGAATGGTCATTTTTGACACTGCACTTCATGTTCTTCAGTTCGTCCAAGACAGCAAACATGTTGATAAATTTTCCCAAGGTCAGTAGATATGCTTCTGAAACAAAGTCTTTCCTTCTCTCTGCATGGCACAAACGCTTGACCTCACTACAGAATCGTTCAATGGCCTTTCTCTAAGAAATAGTAAGACACCAATAATTTAAAGAAGGAGTAAAAGGGGAGGAACTGCCAGTAATTGATGAGAACTGAGGCTTTATTAAGTACATGGGATTCCACCAGCTCTGGTCTAAATTTGAATTTGCTATCTCCTAAAGAGTGAAGGGATGTTGATCCTGAAGGTGGTTTTTCACGAGGCAACTGGACTTTCTTGTTTTTATTTGAAAACGTTTCACTTCCCATCTGAAGTGCTGAAGAAGCTTCTTGGATGAGAAGTGAAACGTCTTCAAAGAAAAACAAGAAAGTCCAGTTGCCTCATGAAAAAAAGCACCTTTGGGATAACTATGACCTGGATGACTAAGAATCTCCATAAACATGGGATGCTGATGTTTATTCATCTAGTTGATCCAGTGTCCTCAACAAACCAGGCCTCATGAAGCATTCTAAGAAACTAAAAATAGAAATTGGCCCAAATTGTGATAGCCAGAAAACAATCCAAACAAGCAGAGGAAGTACTAAGAAGCACCCAGGAGTCTGGAGAATGGAAAAAGAAGGGATTCTTTTGGGTATGTTAAAAGTATTTGTTTTTGTATACCAGCTCTTATGCCCTGTTTTCCTTATGGATTTGTGTGTGGTGGCTGACATGCAATCTTTCCTGGCTTTGCTTTTGGCAAGATGCATATTTTGCTTTCTTTGTTTCTATCTTTTTTTTAAAGTACAGTATATGTTGGAGATAATTTTCCTTAGCATCCACATTAGCCTACTGTTCCCACACTGTGGAGATGAATTTTGGGAGCTCTGGCCTTGATTGTGGTTTTTTTTCATTTGGTAATTGGATTATTTGCTTTTTCTTTAAAGCCTCACCAAATGACCTATTTGAAAATTAACATTTTTATTTAATATTCCTCTAGAGCAGACATGTCAAACACAAGGCCCGGGGGCCAGATCTGGCCCGCGAAGTGGTTTCATGCGGCCTGCGAAGCCATCCTGGAAACAGTGAGGGAACGGCTCCCACTGCCTTGGCCCTGGCCCAGAGACCCTCCTTCTGCCAGAGACCCTCAGATCTGTCCCACTCCTGCCCAGGCCCCCATAGGCACCCTTGATGCCAACGATGTAGAGCTGGCCACGCCCACCCAGTAGGCCATACGCACTCTAGCCATGCCCACCCAGTAGGCCACACCCACCCTGGCCATACTCACCCGGCCCCTTGAGGGCAACCGCAATGCTGATGCGGCCCTCAATGAAATTGAGTTTGACACCCCTGCTCTAGAGAATGTGACTAAGCAAATATCTTCCTCAGTTTACACCAGTTCGCGAAAGTGCCCACGGCACATTGTCAAACGTTTAAGGAGACTCCTCAACCAAAAAGCTTTTGGGACACCTACACTTTTCTCCTGTGAGAAAAGAATAGCTGAATGGTGCCTCTTTACCTGGCAGTCACATACCTAATTTCATTTGCTGAAAATTGTATTACATGGACTGCTGGGAAAAAAAATGGGATTCAACTGACAAGGGAATTTCAAGAAAGAAATCTGTATTCCTCTTCTGTTTAATTCTTTTAAAAACCTAATTTTAGATATGCTAACAGATAAACAGACTTATGTTAGAAAGGAAAATGAACCTGTATCTAAACAGGATAGTGCTTCATGTGACACAAGTAAGCAAAAAGTGACCACACCACAATAGATTTATTCTGTGCTATCCCCTAATTGTGTGTTTATGTACTTTGAGTAGCCCAGAGCTACGATAGTATTAAATATAAAGTAGTATTTAAAGTATTTCTCCTGTTACTTTTAGTTTAGTCTGTTTCTATCATATTATCTTCCAATTTAAAAGGCTTTCATTATCTGGGGTCATGTCCTTGGGTTTGCTTATTTGGACTATGATTTGCGGTGCAGTTAAACATCTTTCAAAACCTACCACAATGAACCTCACATTAGATTAGAGAACGGTTTTCCCACATCTGTGTAACTAGTCTTTTTAGGCAAGCAGAAGGAAAGGTCAGCCAATATTAACAAGAGCTTGAGTACTGTCTGTGTGGCATCCAATAACATTCATTTGTTGGCAAAATAGCAAGCAGACTGAATGCTGGCTTTCCCCGACAGTATCAAATCTACCTCTGGAGAGTATTATGTCTTTCAAAACAAGTTTGAAAAGTGTACAGGTATACATGAATGGGAATGGATACAATCAGCAGAAATTTGTTCATATAATTTTAGATATTGCCCTCTTTCACTAATTAAATCAAAATAAGATGCCAAATGGGAACATGAACAATATTAAGCACTTAGCAAAATCATCATACCTCAGGTAGTTTTACTGCAAAAATGGTATTTTATTTATTTTATTTATCAAATTTATTAATTGGCCACCCATCTTAGTACAGGGTAACTCTGGACCAAGAAATAATAAAAGATATATACAGTATATCTATACAGTAACTGGGTGGGCCACAATAACAGGTGAAGGGGACCGGAGTGAATTTGGAACACCTACCTGAAAGTACATGAACTTCATGAGTTTTGTGACTTCTGGCTCTAAGACTTCCACTGTCTTCTCATAAATCTCTACTCGGTTTGGCTGCTCATTACACTTTACCTGAAGATCAATATAACAATTTGATATTAGTCGTCCTTGTGGACATGGGACACAGAGCAAGATCATTTCTAAAGGGATAGTTTTAAAAGTCTAATGTATCAAGAACAAAACATCTTGGACCACTTTTTGGATGAAACCAATTTAAACCAAGATCATGGTATCTGGCCCTCTCAATTCCTGGCAAATAGACGGGGAAGAAATGGAGGTAGTGACAGATTTTATTTTCATGGGCTCCAAGATCATCGCAGATGGGGACTGCAGCCAAGAAATTAAAAGATGCTCCTGGGGAGGAAAGCTATGGCAAATCTAGACAGCATACTAAAAAGCACAGACATCATCCTGCCAACAAAAGTGCATATAGTCAAGGCTATGGTTTTCCCAGTTGCAATGTATGGCTGTGAAAGCTGGACCATAAGAAAGGCTGAGTGCCAAAGAATTGAGGCCTTTGAACTATGTTGCTGGAGAAGACTCCTGTGAGTCCCTTGGACTGCAAGGCGTTCAAACCGGTCAGTCCTAGAGGAGATCAACCCTAACTGTTCTTTAGAAGGCCAGATCCTGAAATTGAAACTCAAATACTTTGGCCACCTAATGAGAAGGAAGGACTCACTGAAGAAGAGCCTAATGCTGGGAAAGATTGAGAGCAATAGAAGAAGGGGACGAGAGAGAATGAGGTGGCTGGATGGAGTCACTGAAGCAGTAGGCGTGAGCCTAAATGGACTCCAGAAGATGGTAGAGGACAGGAAGACCTGGACGAACGTTGTCCATGGGGTCGCGATGGGTTGGACATGACTTCGCAACTAACAACAACAACAAATTTAATGTATTTGGTATTTTTGTCCATCTATCAAGTCCCAGATCACAACTGCAGGATGAAAGCCTCTTTATTTAAGATTATGCAGTGTAATCTACACAATGATCCAATATGAGTTTGTAGTGAAATGCTTATCAACTTCCCAGTCTAGGATTGATTGGCTCAAATTCACCAAACCAGATTTTGTGCTTAAGTGTAGACTAGAACCTGTGTCTTCACACTCTAATCCAGCACTACACTGGTTGTCCATAGTAGGTTAAATAAGAAATACAATCATTATTTGAGTGAATGTTGATGTTCTAGTGATTTGTTTCTTTGGAAATACTGGTAGTCAAAAGCTGGTCATAGTGACCCGTATGTTATGGCATTAACATAAGTAGACTATTATTCCTTGGGTCTTATAAGTTATTAGAGTTTGTCTACTAAGAAAAAGAGAAGCTTATAGCATTCTCAGAGTATATTTCAATTTCTTCTTGATAGCAGACAGAAACGTCTCTCTGATTGAAGTGGATTACAATTTAACTGCACATCTTACCTGGGGAATAGCTCTGGAGCAGCTCCTCCAGGTATAAAGCATTACTGCATATTCATGCCCTTCTTCCAACATCTCATTCTGAAACACAATGGGACAATATAACAGTGCTAGTTGTCACATAACAGTAGACCCTACATCCCCTTCAGCTGATACCTACCATGCTGGAATGCACTGTTGCTTGCTCAATGTACCTTGCAATGCCAGTTACAAAAGCATTTCTGTCTTCAAAATTAGTATCAAAGTTGGCCTGAAAGCAGATCAAGAAAGAGTTAGACATTCTATTTACATTTTCATTTGTTTTCAGAGATTTTCCACTGTCCTATTGTAAGAGTTATCTTGGCATGTGCAACCAGTTAAAATGGAAAATATTAAACTTGATACAAGTAATGCATAAAAAATAAGCAGCTATAAAACAGTTATCAGATTACAGAAAGTAGAGTATTTATCTAACTTAATATTAAAAACAAATGGCAGTGAACAGTACTACTGTACCAATAAGATAAAATCAGAATAAAACCAAGAATAAAAATGGAAATTAATATTAGCCTTACAACGATTTAGTGATTTAGCTACTTGGCTGTTTGGCTAAGATCTAAGTTCAAGTGTACATTGCATTATATAATGCTAACTTTATATATCATTTGATCACTAGGGCAGGGTTTTTCAACCTTTTCACCCATTGTACAACTTTTAGGATATGACAATATCCGAGTACCACCAGTCGCCTAGCAAGGTGTCAAAAACTTGATGACCAAAAAAAAAGAAGGAAAAAAGTGATGAAGTACAGGTAGTCCTCGACTTACAACAGTTTGCTTAGTGACTGTTTGAAGTTACAATGGCACTGAAAAAAGTGCCCCCCAAGCCACAGCCGAGCAAGACACCTGCCTGCCCATCCGGCGGCGCTCTTCCTCCTGTCCGAGGTTTTCATTGTTGTGAGCATTTCTGTTGAGGATTAGCAGCGGGGTTGGGGATGGGGTGTCTGGTTTTTATTCCCCCCATCTGCTGGGTGGTTGTAGCAGGTTTGGGTCATTTCATATGACCCTGGGACACTGTGACCATCATAAATATGAATCAGTTGCCAAGCATCTGAATGTAAATCACAAGACCCTGGAGGTGCTGCAACATTCCTGCTGATCGGCGCTTCTTCTGGGCTCAGAAGCACCAGGATCAGCGCCGAGCTCCAGCTTGCTTCCATGCCACTAAATAAGGGTACAGCTTTATAGCCAAACTATCCCATGATTAACGTTCTTTTCCTGCTTCTTTAAGTCTTCTTTACTTGTCCTCTTCCACACTATTCTATCTGCCTCTTGGAACTGTCTACTATTTTCCCCATTGACAAACTTTCTTCTGCTCTTCAAAGCCTGAGTTGACGTGTCACTTTAAGGTATGATTGTAAGGAAATGTTTGTCACCTGGTACATAATGGACGATGGAGGTGGCTCAATGCATGGCTGCTGATCTGGTAATGGCAGCTCCTCCAATAGGTCCACGTTGGACAGAGCATCCTCCAGCGTCACGTGAGTTGTCATGATTCCCAGCTTTTAGACTCACCACTAAAACAACAATAATAAGTGCTTATGTTACAGAACTGAAATAGAAATATAGAACTTTAGAATGACTACTGAAGAAAATTAGGCAAGAGCAAAACATGACTGTTTCTGATGGGGACTATAAGTTCCAGTGCCACTTTCGACAAAATGCCAGCTGGGTGATATTGAAGACAGCAAAAGCCTTCAGTGTGAAGCTGATTAAAATCTGGTCAGTTTCAAGAAACAGAGAAAGGGTGGGCTCACTTTCTCTGCTTCTTGAAACTGACTAGATTTTAATCAGTCTAATCAACTAATTAAGGTCATAGAGCTGATCTTATTAACTTGCCCTTAGCACTTTAGGGAAGTGCTGGGCTGCAGAGAGAAGCAGCTCAGGAAGAGATAGCTTGTTTAAGCAATTTATCCACCTTGCAAACAGGGGCAAAAAGTGGGGGGGGGGGGCGAGAGAGTCAGGCACAGGACACTGTGGGAGAGAACTTTATCTGCACGACATGGCAATAACCATTGATTTTCTCAGCATTTTCCCCCTCTCAGTCATGTATTCACTTAGCAACCATTTTTCTTATGACTATGCCATTAGAACAGAAGGTGGTCACCAAAGAGAGGATATAAACTAAACTACTAATAAGTGTATGCCAGTCCAAAGATACCAAATGTTTTCTGTCCTCAGACTGGCTTGTTTTTTTCCTCTCTCCCTCATGCAGAGGAGACAGATTAGAGAGGAAGGGATTACCAGAGAAACATACAAAACATTCAAAATGAAATACATCTAGCTGTTTGCATAGTGTGCTCATGGTGGCTGGTGCCGCTACAAACAAAGTGAAAGGTGTGAATTTGACTAGTTTTGTCCATTTCAAACCAAGGGCAAGGGTGAGCATTTCAAAGGGTGGGGAAGTGAAGAAAGGGAAAGCCCAGTTACAGTCACATGATTTCCCACTTACGCCTGCTTCACTTAATAGAGCTGCTGGTTGTAATTTTGGTCGCTAAACAAGGACTACTGATATTTTTTACACATTTTGGAAGAAATTTATTTACAAATAACATTAGTAAAACATTTTCCCTCTGCAAGGTGGCTTTTCATATCATTCTCACCACTTTTTACTATTTCAAAATTCACATCATAAAAACAAATAAACATAAACTCCGTAAAGGAATAATCTGCAAATCTCAACCGTGAAGCAATAGGTACTGTACAAACTCCGCAAAGCAAACAGACATGTATCAATTACCGGTACTCAAACAGTTCAGATAAAAGTGGCATTGCCGTCTTGTCTTTTAAATTCTCTTTCACCATGTAGCTACTATCAGTGTAGCACGAAAGTCCATATTGCCTGGAAGATCGTGTAAGATCTGCTTCTGCAGAGCTTTTTATATTTCATCAGATAACATATTGTTTTTAAGGGCAATTTCACACAACGAAATCTTGTTAATAGTATATAAAATATATGGCAAAAGCATTAATGGTCAGCGAGGGACTATGAATTATGCATATATAGCCAACTACAATCGCATATCAAGATACATTTATTGTTCAGCATCTATCAGTGGTTAGTAGCACTTGGAAAAGGGATGGATTTCCAGAAGACCTTCTTTATTAGCATCTTTATAGTTTAACAATTTTAAAGACATACAAAAATTTATTGGTGGGACTTTACAAGCTTATCTTCTGCATGGGGGGGAGTTTCCTTAACTATGTTATTCCCACAAACAAGCTGTTAAAGGGACATGAGACACACACTCACACTTGGCAATCCAACAATCCTAATAAAGAAACAAATCAGGTATCTTAATCCACAACCAGTTTCTACTGGTTACATTAGCAATTTTATCTTTGTGTTCCCAATTCTTGGTTTCTAAACATCAAACGTTGTAGCAGTAGATCTACCCAGCATTCTCATATGAATGAAGAACATCTGCCAGTTAATGTTAGAGTCATTATCACAAGCAGCCCAAGCCAAAGAAAGTCACCTTTTGCAAAGCTACAGCAATGGGTTCATGGGGTCACTGATCAAAGGTCAGCATGAAATATTAGCCAACAGAAACCATCTGTGCCTTCCCCTAAACCTAAACCAGGCAGGGTTGATTGAAGTGAGAGCTCAAAAGTGAACAAAACAGGATGGTGGGGGAAGGGGCGTTGAGGAAAGGCAAATAAGCTGTTAGGTCTGTGGTTCATGTATAAGTGCAACACTTCCTGCACCATCATGCTCAAGAGACAGCAGTTGCAACTCCAGATTCTCAAGAAGTTAACAGCTGGATACTAGACGTAGATTATTCAATACCAAAAAACTTGAAAGAGGAATTTTTTTTGAAAACTAGGCTGTTTTACTTTTTGTACTGGAAATACAAAAAACACAGAGAGCACTATCGCTTGTACAATCTGGAGTGATTTATGGCTTCATTAAAAAAACAAATCCATGGAAATTCACATTCCCTCCCCCCTCATAGAGATAAGTATATAAGTATTTCCAGCCACTACAAAACAAATGAAATCAGTAATATTGGATCTCTGGAGTTAATTTGCTCCTTTATGAACACAGAAGAGCTAGTTAATTGGTTTGTGGGGAGTGGAGTTCTTTCCGAAATGTACAGTTATTACTTTCCAGAGATGCACAGAAAACGTAGCTCTTCCATGTGCTTCTGGTATCAATCTTGGTGGAGCAGTGGGCTAATGCCTCCTTAAGTAACACCAGCTGCCTGCAATTAGTGCAGGTTCGCGTCCCACCAGGCTCAAGGTTGACTCAGCCTTCCATCCTTCCGAGGTAGGTAAAATGAGGACCCAGATTGTTGGGGACAATTAAGCTGACTTTGTAATAATGCCGCTTGGGGTGTGTGTGAAAGCCCTAATAAGCAGGCATATACATAGAATGAAGGCTACTGCTAAGTTTGTAAGCCGCCCTGAGTCTTCGGAGAAGGGCGGGATATAAATAGAATGAAATAGAATGAAATCTAAGGCAGCAGCAACTCCAGTATGAAAAAATACCTCGAACTGGCTTGGTGACATCTGAAAGAACTATATGAGCCTGGAAAAAACTGCATGGTTGCACATTCATTTGCAGATTTTGGTTGGAAGTACTCGATTGCATGGAACCCATAATTTGAACATAAAGGTATAGGTAAAGGTAAAGGTTCCCCCGCACATGTGTGCTAGTCGTTTCCGACTCTAGGGGCCGGTGCTCATCTCCGTTTCAAAGCTGAAGAGCCAGCGCTTGTCCGAGGACGTCTCCGTGGTCATGTGGCCGGCATGACTAGACGCCAAAGGCGCACGGAACGCTGTTACCTTCCCACCGTAGTGGTCCCTATTTTTCCACTTGCATTTTTTACGTGCTTTCGAACTGCTAGGTTGGCAGAAGCTGGGACGAGTAACAGGCGCTCACTCTGCTACGCGGCACTCGGGATTCGACCCGCCAAACTGCCGTCCTTCTGATTGACAAGCTCAGCGTCCTAACCCACTGAGCCACCGCGTCCCTTAATTTGAACATGCTGTCATTCAAATGCTGAATCTGATATTGATTCAGGATTGTCCAGATTATTTGAATTTATTTATACATCTTTTGTTGCAACTGCAACATGGAAACAAGGGACATAAAAATCAGAAAGAGTCTGGTAGCACTTTTTAAACTAACAAATATTACTAAACTTTATAAGCTTTTGTGGAGACATCCAGGAGAGGTATGAGGAATTGAAGACAGCTCTGGAAATGGACAGCCAATGACCACGGCAAAGAAAGAGGAACTAGTGAGTAGATGGGTCATAGGAACATCTCCAAATAAGGATGGAAGATTGCCCACATAAGCTCTGGATAGCTGTTCCTCAGGTGTCTGTAGGACATTGGTTTTCGGCAGGTTTGAGCACTGAGAGACAATGGGATTAGCCATCTTGCTCACAATCACAGTGGAAACTTTTAAAGGACACTAAGTTTGCAAACTGCGCTTTATAATCACTCTTGGAAATTGCTCATTAACTACTTCTAAGCTATTAGAAATCTTCAAAACGATGAGTTTAAAAACACTAGGTGAGTCTGCTTTTAATTCTGGATGAAAGAATAGCTTAATTATAAGCTTATAATATGAAATAAACAGAAAAAAGTAAATATGATTTTGATCTTAAAAAGTTATAAACTGATTAAGGGTCCAAATAAAATTGGAATATCGAATCTTTTAAGTAAGGTTTTGGAATTAATTATAAACTTTCATGGGAAATAGATTTTGTTTTGGACTAAATTTTAGGTAGAGGAAAGATACACAGGTCTACAAGATAGTTATGACTTTTGAAGAATGGAATCAGAACAATAACAATGTCAGTAATGATATCTGTTTCTATGGTTAGGCTATGTCCAAAAGATGTAATTGAAAAAATATCATTTACAGAACAAATTTTATCTAACAAGACAGAGATGGATTGAAAGTGGATTTGCAAGTGACAGATCAAGAAAGGATATTTCACTTGATTAAAAAAGGATGATTCACTTGATTAGGAAAGGATATTTCACTTGATTAAAAAAAACCTGGCTGATATTTTCAAATTTAGAAAGGAAATACAAATAATAAACCAAGAGAGCAACCTGGATATTTTTTGCAACTAGATTTAGAAAAGAGTCTTGCAAAAGAACTCTGTGCAATGAAATAAAGAAGAAATGAAGGCAAATTGAACAATACTTAAATGAACTAAATATTGCAATTAAAAATAAGGAATATAAAATTGGTTTATTTGATCAAGTTTAAAACAATATATGTTGTTACTTCTGGTTATCCTTTTTCAACTTTCTGCTGACACCAGGACTGATAATTTGTTTATAGATAATAAATGGGATATGGGATGATGAAATAACTGTTTGTAACTTTAGAGAAAGTGAAGAGTTTGCAATAGTGGTGAATATCAGTAGCTGGGGTGTAGGACAAGGGTGAAGGTTCATTCTCCGAGCTTGTGGGTTTGCTTCTGAATGTTACCAGGCTAGATAACTTCTTCGTTACCAGGCTAGATAACATTTTCAGCAGAGTTTAGGGGATATCAGTGTTCTTCTGTTTATAAGGGCTTCAGGTGAAGATGTGTTAAGTGAGGGTCTGTGATGGGTCTTGTGATGGGTAGCTTACATCAGGTCAGGTGTCAATTCTACAACAAACCTGGATGAAGCCATTTTGCTCATACTAGGTTGTCATAAGAAAGGGAACGTGGTGCGGAGTATTTTTGCTAGTCTAAACAATTCTGGGTCCCATGGGAACCAAGGTCATTCTATCAGTTAGAAGGTTGGACGTTTTGTTAGAAAGCCTAACAAATTATCCTATTGGGGAATGTAGCCAATAGCCGTTCATTGGGAGGTGAACTGATAGTGTGAGGGGAGGTCGTGTGTGGGTTGGTTGAGGGTCGGTGCTGTCTCTGGTTGGCTAATTTGGATTCTGAGGGGATTGTAGGCTGGTTGTAGGTCAATGTTTTTGTTGATGGAATTGCATGTGGAGTGCCAGGCTTTGATGAACTCACGAGTGTGGCAGGTGGTAGTGTGGCTGATGATTTTTGTGTTGCTCCAATCGAACTGATGCTGTTTGGTGTAGGTGTGGGTAGTGAAGAGTTACTAAATTTGTTTATACTTGTGATGAAAGTTGGAATTCATTTCTTGATATATTTCTTTTTTCTTTATTATATTCTTACTTTTCTCTTTCTTCTTCTTTTTTCTTCCACTGTTTACTCCTCTTTTTCCTTTTTTTAAATTTAGTTTCTATTAGATTTTACAATTATAATCAAAATTCTTAAAACTGCAGCTCACTTCATCACATGTATGAAGTAGCCAGACTAACAGGAAAGTGTACACTTATATGTTTGTTTATCCATTTATTTATTTATTTATAGTTTACACGTCTTCTCATTAAATTGAGCAGATAGGTAAACAGCTAAGTTGAAAAGATGCATATAAAAAACAGAAGTGGGATGAAGACCATGAAGTGACAAAGGAAGTTAAGATGAAAGACTGAATAACAGTTGCCTCACACACCTGGCAGAATAAGGAAGCAATGGATTTTTAAAAAATTCAGTCTGTGGCTGGCAAGCAGCAAGAAAGATGATCATGAATAATGTACAGTGGGATCTTTGGTTTGATTCATGGCATCTGTCCTTGGGGAGAGAGTTGTAAGTATTACAACAATGAGAGAGTAGACTTGGTGAGGTGGTAGAAGATCAAATGAGCACCAGGCCACAAGCAAACAGAACAGACTTTTTTTGTTGGAGGTATACTTGCTGTTCAAGTCACCAGGAAAGACTGATGAGCAGTCAGAGGTAGAGAGACAGGATTTGAAAAAGCACCTGGAAGGTGCATCAGGTGAGTTCTGTAGCCTAGAGCAGTTGATGGACAGATGAAAACCTATTCATTGCCAAGGGAAGTTCAGGTGTTGGTTTATTGAAGGGGAGAGTCAACAATGGTGAGGACATACCTTAGACCCTGCTCATAGGAGCAAAGCGACTGCCTGAATGAGCAGGAAGGATAAATGGGATGGTGTGATGGAAGTGTAAGAGGGTGGTTATGTGATGGATAAAATAGGAGGTGGTTACAGGATATGCGGGAAGTTTTAAGGGACTGCTCCAAACAGAATGCTGGAAGGGAGTATGAGAGTATGGGAATCACAAGAAGCTAATATTGAGGACATATTCCCATTGCCATGGTCCATGGGAACTACGACAGTAGGGTTTTGGTGAGCCATTTTAGAAGAGGGAATATCAGCAATTTTAATACAAATCCTAGTGTTCAACATCATCTCTCAGTTCAGAGGGGAGGGTTACTAGACACAATGGTCTCAGACAGCTTTTGCTAAATGCCACATTAGTGTGCAAAGATACCTCATTTATCCACAATACAGTGGAAGAGTAACACGTGGACAAGACTTGCTTCACAAAGCTGTGACTGGCTGAGGACAGGGATGTAACCATGCAAACCTCAAAACTTTTTCTAAAGCCAGACCGACCAATTAGTTTTTGTGATCTAGAGAACAATCCTGCCCAATCCAAACATCTTTCATGGAAATAAGCACTATATTGCTACTATCATCCAGACAGTTTTACTTCAATACAAATTGTTTCCACTCTAACTTTTGTTGCCACTGCGCTTCTTATGATACAGGAGGGCAAGGAATGGGGAAACAAAATATGGGAAAGCAGGAGAGGGGAACTAATATGTATTAACCAAACAATCCACAATTATGACATCAGAAGAGATCATAAAATCAATTTTCTACTGACTTGAATAATAATAATAATAATATAGAAATATAAGATGCAATCAGAAAAGCAGAGAAAGGCACTGCAGGAATTTAAATTGAACATATAGGTTATCTTAAATACTATATGTTCAATTAAAAATAAATCACAGTGTCACATAGGATTTATTCCCAGATATTCCCAGCATAGAAGTGTCACCCATATGTTTAAAATGGGAACTAGTCTTGAATCTAATCTAGCAAATGAAAAATTCTTTTTCCAAGAAATATGATGGTTAAATTCTTCTGAAACTGTTCTAACTTTCTCAGTCCCTACAAACTCAATTTTGTCTTTGGAATTTGTTCTTTCCCTTATGATTTCTGATTTGCTGAAAGAAAATCTAACAAAACAAACATGAATGTTACTTGGAATTTTGTTAAAGTTCCACGTAATTAAGAGAAAGAGACTTCATTAAATCCATTGTTTACAATTAATTTCTCAGTTGCCTAAATATTCTAAGTTAAGATATAAATGGAAGAAGTAATCAGCTATTCCGCCTATCTATCTATTCATGCCTTCTGTAGCTAAGACTTCCCAATCTTGCATGATCTCATGGAAGAATGCCAATTCATCACTTTCTGGGGCATCAGTAGTGAATGTGGGGCAGAGACAAGATGACAATTGCAGCAGAATGATCAAAATCCCATCCCTTTTCACTGTGTGATATTGATGAACCTATCAAGAAGGGTTTGGTACATTTAAAACTGCCCCACTGACTTCCTTTTTTTGATTTTAACTGTGTATGCCTGTGCTTTATTGTTTGATATGGCCTCTGAAGTTGAGAGAGGTTGTTGTTCCTTGATCTACTTGAAAGAACCATATTCCTTCCCCAAACAAACTCAGGACAGCTTACATGCAATTTCCTTCCTTTGACTGTAATTTTGTCCACACTTGTTTCAGATTAGAATTTACTATATTTATAGTCTTTTTCCCCCTTACTTTATTGTTCTAAATGGAGCATACCAAATCAATTTAAAATGTAGCTTTTCATAAGCTCCGGAGGCAATGTGGCTTTCATTCTTATTGAATTAACTATTACTGAATAGATAGTTATTGTGGCTTTGTCACTCACCTTTGAAGTGGAACTGAGTATGTTTAGTTAGTTTGAATTGTGTGCTTCTACTGAATAAATGCATTTATCATTTCTTTATCACTCAAAACACATCACACCACTTCTTGGGTCCCACTACCTTTCAGACCCAGTCCAAAAACTCTATTACCATTTCCTTAATTATTTTCAAGAACAAATACTTGGCTTTTATCAAATTCCAGGAAGCAAACATTTTTCTTCATTTGAAGAAGAAATATTTGAGATATGAGGCAACTTCCTGTCGGTTTCTCTCAGCCAAAATCAGTGGGGAAGCCGGCAGGAAATTGCAAGTTCCAGGCTTGCAGGCTGGTTGGTGGTTGCTGCCAGGTAGGAGAGGGTGCAAGGGTAAGTGTGAGAGACATTGTATGGGTCAGGGAAGGTGTGCAGGGTGCCCAAGTCGCTGGCACAGAGCTGGGTTACAGTGTGCTGTTGGGGGAGACTTAACCCCTGTTATTTGCAACTTTTCCCACTGGCTTCCCCTTTGACTTTCTGGAATTTTGTAAATCCACTTTCTATAGCTATTATGTGTGAAGTAGTCATCATGACTTATTCACAGTCAATTTTTTTCCATTAGTCCCCTTTTCTAAAAGGTGGAAAAGAATATTTAATTATATTGTAATACTCAGGCCTTTTTTTTCTTCCCCTCTCCCTTTAAAAATTGCTCTGCTATCACTATCAAGTCTTTAATGTGGCATTTGCTTGTACTTTTCTTTTTAATTTTTTTCGCATACGCAAAATTTTTTAAAAAAATTATGAAAAAGTTCACTATATATTTGAATGCAGATGGTTTAATCTTGATCATGATTTAGGAAAGTAAAACAAAATCACATTGTTATAAATAATCTTGGTCTGTTTGATTCAGAAAAGCAAGCTCTCTTCCTCAATGCCATTCCAGAGAAGGCAGGAAACAAATCTATGGTTAAATCAATTTAATACAATTTGCCAACCAATCACAGTTTAATACAATTTGCAAACCAAATCAGTTTATCTTTCTATGATAATTCTCCTCCATTGAATGTTAGCTATAAGAGTTTTTTTTAAAACACAGTCCTGTCCTTTATTATTCTACAAGCACAGTAATGAAGTATATATAACAACAATCCAATCTGACACAATGAATATCCTTACAGTGGATTCAATGAAAATTTATCTTAAATTTACTATTGGCCTCTTTCTGTGCCCTATCAAAGTAACTTTGATTTCTATACAATTAGAATCATCATGTGGCAAGTTTCCATTATATGAATTTACCTCCTATGAAAGCAACTTGAGAAAACATGATTGTACACCAAACAGTTTCATTTGTCTGTGTAATAAACATATACGGCAACATAGTATTTTTCATGCTATGGTATATACAAATTTCCATATTGATTCTGATTCCCACTTAGAGGGAGCCCACACTGGAGGGCTTTCAACATTTAGCAGTGACTTTTAACTCTTGACCTAATATGAACCCCCATCTTTTTATGAATGTTTTTTCACGATGAACAACTATTGATAAATGTGTAAAGTCTACAGATGAAGCTGACCGTTTGGTTCTTGTAATGAAATTTAGTTTTACATCTACTTTTTATTCATTGTAGTGTAAAAATTGTATTTGGAGCCCTACTGATTATTTTTTTATTATTGTAAGTAGCCTTGGATATCATCTTGGTCACAAAATAGGGCAAAAACATAATAAAATAAGAAAAGAGACAAAAAGTTATTTAGAAGAAAATCTTCCTGAATTCAGTAAGTGCCGTGTAAATATGAATAGATCTAAGCCTCAAATGGGAAAGAAAAGCATTCATGGGTAAATAACAGATTCCAGGAAAGCAAGATGGGTTTGAAGAAAAAGGTACTTATACAGTACATACCCAAATGCACACACTGAAAATTAAGTTTAGTTGTGCTAATCTGGAAGAATAGCATTGGTTGTTTGGCCACTGGGTTGGAGAATTTATTTTACTTTGAATGCTGGTATTAGCTGAAACTTTATTTCAATGCAGATTAAAGTCAGCTGATTTCTTGTATTATACCAGCCAAAACATTTTTTATCCACATAGGTCTAATGTTTCTTCTAACAAAATAGCCTAGGAATAACGTCAGATCTCTGCATGCGTCTCTTTCCATTTCCTGTAGTTAAGTCAATCTCATTACTTGAGATTTTTGTGATGGGAAATCCCTGAGCCACCAACAGCAACAGATGGCTCAGGAGGCTTCTGTTTCACTAACAGCAGTCTCGTTTTTACCTGAAAACTCCAAAATCTTTAAAACAGCCTAATGAAACTGCACAAGGCCATTCCTTTCTATATGTCCTTTCCCCTTTTTATTTCAGAGATCTCAGCTATGATTGACAGTACAATTCATTGCAAACCTTATTTAGCTGTTGTCTGGCACTAGCAAATAGCTGATTTCCAACCCACTCAGGCTTTATAGGCACAAAAGTTTGCCTCATCCCTAAGGTATCCTCAGGGATAGAAGTTAAATGACACATAAAAATAATAAATTGTTATAGCCCATTTCAGCTTCCAATCCTGAAATTCTAGTCCAAATTCCCCTTTATCTAACCTTTTCTTTAAAGACTCCATTAAGAACAAGATGGTAGAGAAACAGTCCAAATAAGCATGACTTAGATAATTACACTTATTTTGCATATTTAACCACCCAAAGCATCTTTTGTATTTTCAAGTTGAGAAATACACCTGTTGTGATTCCATTTCCTTTGAGTATTTTCTACTAACCACCCCTCCCAGATGTTTGTTCCTATGCATCACACCTTTTATTTTGAAAGAAAGAAAGAAAGAAAGAAAGAAAGGAAGGAAGGAAGGAAGGAAGGAAGGAAGGAAGGAAGGAAGGAAGGAAGGAAGGAAGGACTAAAATAGTAATCATTTTGCCAACATCATGTGATTTAATTTAATCCCCAAAGCCATCCCTTAATTCAATCTGACGTGTGTGTTAACAAAGATCCAATTAGCATTTCATGGCATGGAAAACCCAGCCTCGGATCACGGATGTTTTTTTTCACGCAAGACATCAATAAAAAGGCTGATCACATGGCAGTTGCTTGATGGACTCTTTATAAACAAGGAGGCCTCAATGCAATAGCATAGGTATCTCTAAGCATTCTGGGATATCGCTCGTAAAATCCTCTTTCCCGAGGGGGCTAGCAGGGCCCGCTCTCCTAGCAGAATGACAGTCGCACCTGCTTGTGCCCCCCTCATTCCTCCTCTCTCCCCCCCCCCGTCAGCCGGGGTCTCTTAAGAGCCTGTTGCAGAAGGGCTGGAATCGGGGCAACCTCTGCAGCAGCCAAGCTGTCACCGCCAGCTCTTGGCGGCCGCGGCCGCCGCCTCCACCTCCCTCGCACCCGTCAACCCACCCAAGGCCGCCAAGCCGAGCGATCGGAAGGGCTATGGAGGAGGCCAGAGGCGGATAAATGAAGGGTGGGTGGCGGAGAATGAAGGGAGAGTCTCGGTTCCCGCGCCCCGCTTCCTCAAAGCTACACCTGCGGCTCTGCTCCTCGATTTAACGTCTCACCCCCCCCTCCCCCGCCTTCATGCATCTGCAGGTCTTCTGCCTTTCATCAACCCAAACAGCAAACCCCCCCCCATACACACACACACACACACACACAATCCCTTTTGCCAGCCGCCGGAGCAGCAATCTCGGCCCCACGCCGCGTGGTCCAGGGTAGCTCTCCGAGCCCAAGGCGAGGAGAAACCGCGAGGTTCCCGGGAGTACAAATCGCGAGGAGCCCCGTGGCTTACCTGGCGTGAGAGGAAGGATGCTTACCCGGCCTCTGCGGTTGGGCTCGACGGTGGCTACAGCGGAGACGGAGGCAGGGATGCTACAGCGTCGACGCCGCCACCGCTCGGCAGTCTCCACCTCCGCCGCCACAGCCGCCGCCTCCTCCCCCTCCCTTTATCGCTGCTTGCTCGAATCTATTTGTGTCTTTCTCGCACACGCAGAGCAGGAGCCGACGGGGCTGTAGCCGGGGTAGACTTCCTGAGCTCTTGCTTTAAAATGATTCCCACCCGCCGAGAGAAAGAAACCTGCCTCTCCATCGCCTGCATGCCAGCCAGCCAGCCAGCCTACATGCCCGCCCGTCCCCCGGCTGTTTACCACTCAAGAAGCCAAACTCTTGTCCCGATGAGCAGTTCGCACCTGTTAATCAGACAAGGACTCATTCATACTTCTCCTTTAAAAAAAAATCACACCCACACACCCACCCACACCCACACACCCACCCCATTTCTAGTGGCAAATGTTGGGGCACCCCCATCCTCAGTTTGAAAAGAATAAAAGAACAGAGTTGCATCTGTTCTTCCCAAACCGTGCAAATTTGTATTTTACGTGTGGAATATGAACGGACTTGTCCTCTTTTAAAACGGATGCAAGTTCTTTTTCACCCCGTTCCTTAAATATCTTCTCTTCCTGTAAGTGTGTTACAATAAATACTTTGGAAGGAAATCGATTCTAGAGCTCCATCTGAAAAAAACAAACCTTGAAGTTACAGTCTCTCTCTGGGTATTGGACAGGGGGAACCACGATGAAAGGGGTTTATGGGAACTGAATTTCAACATACTCGAAAGGCACACATTTCGGTAAGTTGGACTACCTCAGTGGGTTGTACACAGAATTCTCTGAGTACATGACTGGAACTGCAATTGGATGAGTGATGTAACACAGATAAACCAGGAACATTTTAATTAAAAGGGCACTTTAAGTACATAGCTTGGATTCATGTCATTTATTTTAAAATTCTTATTTTAGAATTATTCATTAACAGAATTAAGGGAAATTTATACAGTCAACGTCTAGATGCACATCTACGCTCACATTTTATAAATATGTATAACACCATTGTTTATTTCCTAGCTTAAAAACATATTTAATATTTTAACAATGCTCAAAATGGATAACACTTTTAAAATATAAGCATAATATAAAACATACAGCAGTTATCTACAAAATCCTTCAATAGCAATTCCTTTCAAATAGAGTTCAATCATTTTAAATCATCCTAAAATAACCAGGATAAAGAATTGTACATCCCCTCCTAAATGGTTAATAAATGAAGGACTTTAATAAACCTGCTTTGGCAAAGCTATATATCAATTCAATGCCACTAAAAAGTCATTAATAAATATAACATTTTATGAACCTGTGATATTACTACAAATATAATTTCAAGGAACTAACTCATAATTTAAGAATTGGAAAAGTAATGCACAGAGTAATTGGACTTTATGGATATATATAATAAAATGGGCCCCTTGACATCATTAAGCTAGTAATACAGGGGTCTTCAAACTTGGCCCTTTTATGACTTGTGGACTTCAACTCCCAGAATTCCTCAGCCAGGCACGCTGGCTGAGGAATTCTGGGAGTTGAAGTCCACAAGTCATAAAAGGGCCAAGTTTGAAGAGCCCTGAAGTAACATGTCCAAAGCATGCAATTTATACTTTGATTGATGACATCATGATGCACATTATATCACTGGCTCCCCTGTGAGTATCCAGGCATTTATAAAATGAAATCCAGAAATATATAGATATGCCAGAAATCTTCCATTATTTTTATCTAACCTTTTAATACATCAGCCTATTTCTTCTATTCTGGAACAATTTACTTTTCCATCTAATGGTCAATATTTCTTCAAGCTCAGGGTCTGTGACTGTTACCCTGAGAAACTGAAGCTGAATGCTTGAGAGGCATCCTTTGCAGCATTATTTATTTGGAATGTTAATGTTTTACAAACATGATTGCAATTTATTCCTTTTACTGCTTGTTGATATGTATGTGTGGTGGAAAATAAATGTTAATTCAGAAATACAATTTTTTATGTAGTCTACAATCTCCAATAGTTTTCTCCTCCTTGAAAGAGTAAGATGTAGCAAACCTCAGAGAAGATGAATTCAGCGAGATTTCAGACCCATATAAGTGATTTACAGCAAGCAAAGTTACATACTGCTTATTTTTAAAGGAATGGTTAAAAATACGATCAATATATTTCAGACAAAAATAAAGAATTACAACTTGCAGTCACAAACAGATCAGACCGAGTTGCATAAGAATAGTTCAGAATAACTTTATAAAAGCAATCTTTATATTTGGGGCAATTCCACAAAAAAATAAGTGGATGCCTTTATATATTCATGGCAACTTTTAATGAAACTGACAAAAAGCATATCAATAACTTTAGTTTAAGAAAACTCAGATAATGGATTTAGCTCTATCTCCTGAATCTGTCCATAACAGTGTAATTATAGAATCAGTGAATGAAAGATGCAAGGACTTATTTCACTGCAGCCAAATTAGAATGAAAATCAAAGAAGAGCCTTGGTGGAGCAGTGGGCTAATGCCTCCTTAAGTAACACCAGCTGCCTGCAATTAGTGCAGGTTCGAGTCCCACCAGGCTCAAGGTTGACTCAGCCTTCCATCCTTCCGAGGTAGGTAAAATGAGGACCCAGATTGTTGGGGGCAATTAAGCTGACTTTGTAATAATGCCGCTTGGGGGTGTGTGTGAAAGCCCTAATAAGCAGGCATATACATAGAATGAAGGCTACTGCTAAGCTTGTAAGCTGCCCTGAGTCTTCGGAGAAGGGCGGGATATAAATGGAATTAAAATAAAAATAAAAAAAATAAAAAAATAAGTCTATTCCATTCTCTCTCTCTCTCCTCTCTCTCTCTCTCTCTCTCTCTCTCTCTCTCTCTCTCTCTCTCTCTCTCTCTCTCTCTCTCTCTCTCTCTCTCTCTCTCTCTCTCTCTCTCTCTCTCTCTCTTTCTTTCAGGCAAGGAACAGCACATCAGACTACTTTCCTGTATCTTGAACTGACCACTTTCTTGGGTCTCAATTTTCTCAGAAGGCCAAGAGTCTTCTTAATATCTCAGTTGCAGTTTGTTACTCTTTCAAGATATAGATTAATGATTTACAAAAATGTATGTTTTTCATATCTTCTCAAATCCACTCATTCTTAAAGATCAGATTCAGAAATTTCATTGAGATGGTAGAGCATGTGAGAAAAAGGTGGTCTGTCGTTTTGATTCTGAAAAATAAAAAAAACAAGGAAAGAGAATTAAGTGCTAACTTGTGAGTGCACTAGAATGGCAATTATGAAAAAAAGCCTATAACAAAATAACATTTTAGAGTACTGCACAAAGATGAATTCAAGAGACTATTTTGGCGGGTTGAATCCCGAGTGCCACGTAACAGAGTGAGCGCCTGTTACTTGTCCCAGCTTCTGCCAACCTAGCAGTTCGAAAGCACGTAAAAATGCAAGTAGAAAAATAGGGACCACTACGGTGGGAAGGTAACAGCGTTCCATGTGCCTTTGGCGTCCAGTCATGCCGGCCACATGACCACGGAGATGTCCTCGGACAAGCGCTGGCTCTTTGGCTTTGAAACAGAAATGAGCACTGGCCCCTAGAGTTGGAAACAACTAGCACGCATGTGCGGTGGAACCTTTACCTTTACCTTTATAATGGTGTTATCTAGTAGCAAATGTATTGATAATTTCCTCCCTCCTGGAGGTGAAGCCATTTGTAACTGATAGGAAGTCAGAAGGGAAATCCATAACAAAGAATTCTGCTACTAGATGAATGGTCCAAATTTACAAGAAAGATATTTAGCCCCATTCTTAAATAAGTATAATTTAAAATCCAAAGATAAAATGAGCCATTCTAAATCGTGTTTATTTTTTAAAATCCCACATTCCATGTTAAAGATGAATATTTGCCTCTTTTTGGCATTTCGCCATTGACAGAAACTCTTGCTAAGTGATCACAGATACTTGTAATTTAATAAACACTAAGTAGTAACATTTATATGGCCCCTATATCTTAGTTAGAGTACATGTAGTTGAATAATTACATTTTTTCAATAATAAAACTTCCAGATAACAACTTAGTTATATCCTTAATAGATAGGTAATAGAAAGTCAAAAAATGCCATTTTGTGAGAAACCTTTTCTCTACTGACTTTACAGTCAGGTCCATGAAATCACCAAGAGTTGGATGACTCAATGGAGAATATATTACTTTATTCTTACATCTTTCTTTCATGAAATAGGGTGTACTAACCTCATTCCAACAATGTTGCATAAGATTATAAATGGTATTGGAAGCATGTCTTGGTTTATACAATCGGAGGCCAGCACTGACTTCTTCTACCACCTCAGCATTTGTCCGATTCTCGTAAGGAGTTTTGCCTTCAGAGAATACCTCCCACATCAATACTCCTGAAATAAAGCAAGATGCATAATTCATGAAGAACAGCATAATAATGTCCTCCATTCTGTCTTTCTCTCGAATATCTTAATGTTTTGATCCATTGCTTAAAATAGTCATTTTTTTGGTGAGATTCACAATGTAATCCTATAGATAATAGAGAAAGTTTCATTCAGTTTAAAGGAACTTTCTCCTAAATTAAGATGTAAGGTTGCACATTGGTTAGTCATCCTATTGAAATAATAATAGCAGGCTCCAGATTGTCAACAGATTATGAGTTTGCTTTTGACTATATATTCATATGTTGTTTGTTCACTGTCACTTACTATTACTACACTCCCCCTCCTCCCTAATCCTGCTGTTCTGTGTATTGTGGCAGCATAGGCAGGTGGGATGATGATGAATGGCAGAAACATATGTCAAGAGAATATAATCCTAGCAGGGTCCTCTAAGGGTTGGTGGTCATCCCAGCTGCCTGCTAAAACAAGCAGACCTCTCTATTGAGCAGTGGTGATAGAGGAAGATGCTAGAAGCTTATGATCAATTTAGTGACATCATTTCACACTGGCAGGAAAAGGCAATTATCAAACTATTTGTGCATTTCACCAACCCCCCACCCCCACAAGGGTAAACATTATAATGTGAAAGACAATATAGTGCTGGATGATGGCCCCCTCAGGTCAAATGGCACTCAACACACTATTGAGAAAGAGCTGTGGATCTGTGGATCTTTCAGGGTACTAATGACTAGATTAAAGTCTTCAGGATGCTTCCATGGAAGAAAAGAAAATCTGAAGCTACAAAGATAGAATTACAACCGGAGCATAAAATGTAAGAAGCATCAACATGGAAAAGCTCCACACAGTGAAGAATCAAATGAATTGCTTACACATTGACATTTTATGCATCAGCAAATCAACACTTTCAGCCAGGAGACTATACTATAGCTAGTCCTCGTTTAGTAACTGACTTCTTTAGCAACTCTTTCAAATTACCACACTGATGAAAAATTAACTTTGGACAGTCCTTTCATTTACAATCTTTGCAGGTAATGTTCAAGTTCCAAGTTAAGCTAAAGTAGAAGCAGGAAGCCAACCAGTTTCCATGATATGATCTTGACCATATACCCAACATTTTCAAGAAGAACATTAGGAATCACTTTGAAGTCCCACATTTCACCAATAAGGAACCATAGGAATCGTAGAATGAATTTGAAGATGTTGTTAAGAAAAGAAACAGCCAAAGACAAAGAAACAAAAAAGAAGGAAAGAAGAAAGAAAAAGAAAAGAAAAGAATCAAGCCAATTGTCAGAATAAACAATGGAAATTGCCAAGAAGAGAAGAGAAGAGAAGAGAAGCTCAAAACAAGAAAGACAAAGATCTCAGGAAGAAACTTAACAAAGAGTTTCAGAAAACTGTTAGAAGAGACAAGAAGCTACATTGCAACAATATCTATAAAGACACGATGTAAACAGGCTTGAAAAGGAAAGCCTTCCCAAAAAAATCTCTGAATTCAAGAGTTTCCAACTTGAAATGGTGTGATAAAAGACACCAATGGACAGACAGTAACTGATTCCAAAAAGGTCAAACAAAAATAGAAGGAGTATATTGAGATTCTGTACAATATAGATGTCAACTTCCAAGATACTGAAGAAAATATTCTGTAATTACAAGACCCTCTTATGTTAGAACAGACATGTCAAACACAAGGCCCGGGGGCCAGATCCGGCCCGCAAAGTGGTTTCATGTGGCCCGCAAAGCCATCCTAGAAACAGTGAGGGAACGGCCCCCACTGCCTTGGCCCTGGCCCAGAGACCCTCCTCCTGCCAGAGACCCTCAGATCTGTCCCACTCCTGCCCAGGCCCCCATAGGCACCCTTGATGCGAACGATGCAGAGCTGGCCATGCCCACCCAGTAGGCCATGCCCACCCTGGCCATACCCACCTGGCCCCCTGAGGGCAACCACAATGCTGATGCGGCCCTCAATGAAATTGAGTTTGACAACCCTGTGTTAGAAGATGATGTTAAATCAGCATTCTCCTCCTCATCATTTGGAAGGCTATGGGAATTAATGGAATATTTATAGAATTGTGGCAAACAACAGAAAAAGATGCGGTAAAGGTTCCAATCAAACTACACTAGCAAATCTAGACAACAACCTAGAGGTCAACAGATTGGCTGAGGTTCGGTCTTTATATCAATAGCAAAGAAATCTGCAAAATATTATAAATAATCCTTAACTTCACATCCTAACAAAACAATGCTTACATGGAAGAGGAGATGCCACATGCTCAATCTGGCTTTAGAAAAGGCTGAGGAACATAAGACATTACTGGATAATTGAGAAAGTCAAAGAATATCAACAAGGTCAGTATGAGTTTATATTTAATTTATGAGATTATAGAAAGGGCTTTCATTGTGCTGATCATGTGAAACTGCTGAATCTGTTTAAAAACTCTGAAAGATCCTATTGCCCTCATCCAAAAACTATAGAAAGATCAGAAAGCCACAGTGTTGGCACACAAGCTTCATATTGGCAAAAGAGAGAGAAGGATGTGTACACACCCGTTATTTATACAACGTATGTTAAATACATATTGAGGGAAATTAGATTGGAAGAAGCTGAACATGGAGATAAAAGTGGAGGAATATCTGCATGATGCTGATGACACTATTTTGATAACTGAAAATGCAAATGATCTGCAAGTTCCAATAATGAAATAAAGGAATACAGTGAAAAAAGGGAAATAAAATTATATATATAGATGGCCAAACTAATGACAACAGGTGCAATTAATAAGAAAGCTGCTAAAATGGTGGGATAGCTTATGCCTCAAAGTAGTGCTTAGTAGAATAGAAATGAAGGCCTGGAAATGATACTCAGATGTTATTCTGTATATACATACTTTTAGGTATTCTATACTACATAATCACAATTGTGCAGGAAATATATTTCTCTATGACATTATATGAATCTGAAAACTGAACTTTGAAAATCCAAGACAGGAAGATTTCTGACAAGTTTGATGTTGGGAAATACTTTTGAGAACCCCACAGATAGCCAAGACAACAAACAAATCATTGAACAAATTAATTCCACAGTTCTCACTCAGGACACAAATGAACAGGTTCAAATTGTCATATTTTTGAACATATTGTGCAAAGAAAAAGCTCTTGGGAAAAGTCTATAGTCTTGGGTGAATTGGAAGGAAAGAAAGAAAATGATAACCAAGGTGGATAGACTCAATCACAATGGCAATGAATGGCAATTTAGAAAAATAAAATAAAGAACAGCACCGATTCATTTGAACAACCTCCTATGTTCTTTTCTTAATTTGAATCAAAATTTGTCAATGTGAATCAACCTGATAAATGGCTGGCTTCAAAAGAGCTCATCTAAAAGAGGAAAGGTGAAAGAATGAGAAACAAAAAGAATCTGAACTGTCCTTGAAATGTAAAATGCTCTTCTTCTGATTGACTGGAAATAGCAAACCAGATTATTTGGGATACTTGTAAACTTATCACAGTTAGGTTGATTTTTATTCAATTTTCAGCATGCAAATTTTTTAAAACAAAAATCTTAATTGAAACAGAAAGTTCTTTAGATATATCTTGAACAAACAGTCCCTGTATACCTAGTAAAAATATGAAATGGACTGAGAAGGGTGAAGCAGAAAATCCCCTTTTATGCCAATCATGTGATGTGGTGTGATAATAAACTATGGAAGGATCTCATGTTTTGTGAATTTTTTGTTACTCTATGTCTTCACAAAATTCTAAAGATAAATATGGCTTTAGATACTTTACACTTAAAAAAAAGATATTGAAATATTTTTAGAGAACATCTAAGACAAAAAATGTGGTCGAATTTCTTGTCCTGTTAAGACAAACAACGAACAGTTTTTTAACCACAAGACCTTGAAGCAATTATGTGACTAGATATTTGTTATTTAAGACTTCTTACCAAATGACCATACATCCGACTTGGTGCTATAGCGATTATAGGAAAAAACCTCTGGTGCTGACCACCTGATGGGGAATTTAGTACCCATGGAACTGGTATATTGATCATCAAGAACATACCTAAAAGGGATAAACTTGTTTAAAGTCATTAACTGGTAATTCTAATGTTATAGCTCATGCATGGAAAACAAAAGATTCAAATCTCAGAATCCTATTGAACCATTAATTTGAAACCATGAGTTATAATGACACAGGACGCTCTACCTTTTTATATACCTGATCCACCAGTAGTAATAGAACAGGAATATATATACCCAGATTGCAAGTTACACAGATTGATTGTCATTCCATGTTATCAAACACTAACCATTCTATAGACATGCTTCTCTTTAACTGTCAGTTCTATGGAAGCTATTGAAATAAGACAGACGGCTTGTTGTTATACTACAACCAATGCCATCATTGATTTTATGAGTAGCGCTATTCTTTCACACTCTCCTCTTTAGAAAAGCAGTAATGTCTGTGGAAAGAAACTGACTTCAGATTACCAATAAAATATAATTGGAATGTGTCTGGCTGGCAAGTGATAGAAAGGTGTTTGCAAAGAAGGAAATGATACTAGAGAAGTATGCATGATAGGATGTTGGGTGTTTCAGTGAATGGAACTCAAAGGTGAACTCCAATAACATCCTGTGCAGAACTACTACCAGCATAACTATGAGCAGAAAATTTCTTTTCCCTAATGTAGTCCCTTGGGCACCTTCCAAATCTGATTTGCAAGTTTTATGGGAAAAGAAATTGTATTGAAATGGCAGGGGAACTAGTGCCCCACTAAGCAAGCAGAGCTGCTATACAATATAGCACTCCAAATATGAGTTATAGTTGCCTTCTTCAATGTAGTAGTGCCCTATAGATGGGTTTGGTTTTGAATGTTGGGAATTACAGTCCTAATCCATCTGAAGAAGGCCTGGTTGGGAAAGGCTGTACTATGAACCTTACTGTCTTCATTCATACAAGTTACAGATTTGCAAAGGTGAACAGTGGGAAAATTCAAATGATAAACTAATACAAAAATGCATCGAGATACTTTAGTTCTCTTAATCTGGCTGTCAAGAAAGGAGTAGGTTAAAGAAATTGCAGCAGAAACAGCAGAAATGAGCTTTAGAAGCATTTGCCAATCCAATAAATTTGAATTGGGTTAGGTTGGATATAATTCAAAAACTGTAGTGGATTTCCACTTATCAACTATAGGGTTAATAATGTATAAGAGATCTATATTACCGTGACATTCCAAAATCTGACACTTTGACAACTTGAAATTCGCCCACCAAACAGTTCCGAGCAGCCTGTGGGAAAGAAAAGAAAGAATATATTTGTAGAGAAAATATGAGCCACATTGTACAATACTCACATTTATTGCTGACTGAAAACCCTTTATGAACTTCTGGCAAACAGAAAAAAAATGAATTTCATGAGTGACCAGGATATGAATGACCATGAACAGGGTATGCTGATCCAGGGGTGGGTAAAATTGGTACATAAGATGAACCTGTGCAAAGGGCCTCTAATTCATGGCTGCCATCTGCTTTTTGAATAGCAGCCATAAGTCTAGAACAGGGGTGTCAAACTCAATTTCATTGAGGGCCGCATCAGCATTGCGGTTGCCCTCAGGGGGCTGGGTGGGTATGGCTTGGGTGAGTGTGGCCTACTGGGTGGGCGTGGCTAGAGTGCATATGGCCTACTGGGTGGGCGTGGCCAGCTCTACATCGTTCACATCAAGGGTGCCTATGGGGGCCTGGGCAGGAGTGGGACAGGTCTGAGGGTCTCTGGCAGAAGGAGGGTCTCTGGGCCAGGGCCAAGGCAGTGGGGGCCGTTCCCTCACTGTTTCCAGGATGGCTTCACGGGCCGCATGAAACCACTTCGCGGGCCGGATCCGGCCCCCGGGCCTTGTGTTTGACATGTCTAGTCTAGAAGATTTTGTAAACAGAGCTCTGGCTTTGTTTGAGACAATGCTATCCTATTCTGAACCAGATGGAAAAAATCTCTGGATCCAGGAAGTCCCATAATCCACAGGGACTCAATTATATGAAGGTTGACTCTGAACCTGTTTTCTTCTATCCAATCCTTTATAATCCCCTCCATCTAGACTCTGCAGACAGAACCTTAGTGTGATATGATATATGATATCATACCCAATAACAATAAAAAATTAGCAAACCACAAAGACATTAAATTTACATCACATCACATCAAAACTAGTGGGCACTACAAAACCAGACAAAATCAATAAAAATTTTAATACTCTCACATAGAAGGAATAAATATTGCACAATCCCCACTGTTGTACACTGTTTGTCCAAACACTGAAAGTCTTCTTACGTTAAAATTTAAAGATAATGGCATAATTTCACTTTTTATCTTACAGATTTATTTGCAGGGAAAACAGATGTGATTCAAACATACCAGATCTCTATGAATGACAGATGCCTCCTCAAGATAAGCCATTCCCTCACAAACATCTTGACACATTCCAAGAAGTTCTTCCTTTGATAAGCTTCCACGTTGCCTCTTCAGGTAATCAGATAAACATCCCAACTCCATGAACTCAAATACTAGACATATAGGAGAATTTTGCATGCATACCCCATGTAACTGGACCAGTTTGGGATGAGATAGCTTCCTGATCATGCAAAAAGATAAATCAGATAGAAATTTTCAACAGAAAATAAGGAAGAATACCACAAAAGAAGAAACCCAGATATATAACTGATATGCTAAGAAATAAAAAAAGTGCATAGTATGATTAATGGAAAAACCATGCTACATTTCCCTCATTCATTATGGATAATTCTTGAAATGGAAACCAATTGTGAAGTTACTGCTTTCACATATATATAAAATTCCACTGACATTTTTTATTTTCTGAAAAATACGAATCTTGTTAAATATGTGTCCATAGAATCATCAGGAATAAAGTTCACCTCAAAGAAAAATAATTTTCTTAAAACCTAATTAAAAACAGTATTAGAGATTAGATTCTGTAGAACTTGTAGCAGTACAGCTGCTTCAAGAAAGATCCCAATTGTTTAATGCCTGATTGTGCCAATCATTTGTGAGACATAGCAAACAGTAAGATTTTTTAAAATAACAAAGCAGTCATATTTTAAAAGTTTCTTTGTGTGTACCAGTGATAGAAATTATTTACTACTTCAAAAATAGTACATAGCAAAAATTCTGAAGTATAAAGGAACACTCAAACAATCCAAAAACTGACTACCATTATTTAATGCACATTGCTTTAGAAGCTTTATGCCATTAGAATTGCCTAATATTAAAAATGCCTGTTGTCAGCTTGAGACTAAGAAACACTATGCATTTGCTAATATTTATTCATACAAACATGGGCACATAACTGTAGACAACAACATTCATTTGATAATTCTAATTCTTCCAGTAAATATTTATAGAAGAGATGTGTTGATCAAATCATATATTTTAATTTCATCCATGATGCACAACATTCAGTGTTGCTTTGAATAAATAAGTTGGAAGAAGATTCTAAATTTAATTATAAAAATGATAAAAAAATTGTTGTCCCGCTTATCAAAATTATTTAAAATAAATAATAATGTGAGCCACCCAAAGTGATTAAAACTCATGTCATTGCATTATTCATTGTATAAATAAAATGGGAGTTAAGTAGGTATTTTTACTGCTTACATCATGACTTGGGCCTCTTCAATAAAGTCTTCTTCTGACATTGTTCCTGTGCGAATTGTCTTTATAGCCACTTTCATCCGATCAAGCCAGTAACCAAGATGAACCACCCCAAACTCGCCAACACCGATCTCCTTTTCAAATGTCAGTTCTTGCGGATTAATAATCCATTTACCTAGGAAAAAGCAAAAGAAAAACAATCTTGTTTTTGTCCAATAAATAATAATTGATATATAATCAATAGTGCCAGTGTTTGTGTATGTGGAACGAACTTGGTCAGGAATCCTTCATGTAATCATTTCCTCCTCTAATACTCCACACCCTTACTCCCAGTCACAGAAATAAAGAGAATTTGTGATTGCCTTATTTGCCCTTATTTAAATTTTAAAGAAAGGAAGTGTGAGTTTTACTTTCATTTTGTCTCAAAACCAAAAAATTACAAGACCCTTTAACAAAACATCTAGTTTACTTACCATAACTTAATCCAGCTGTAACAGGAGCTTTTTCTCTCCAGGAGGAAACAGCATACCTCAACCGAGTAACAAGACCTGTGTTTTGAAGAAATGTACAAATACATTAAAAAAGACTCAAAAGTAAGAGTCAGTACCAATAAAGGAGAATATTTTAACTCAGGATTGAAATGAGGTTTTCTTGGCATTCTCTGAGCTTGGTTGTTTTCTTGCAGGCATTTCATTAGCCAAACTAGGTAACATCATCAGGTTACTGATGTACAGTGATGTTTGCAAGAAAATAACCGAGCCCAGAGAGCACCAAGGACTCCTCATAAGTGCCAGCTTTTGGTAGCTTAGAAAAGATGATGGCCATAAAAATAGAATTATGGAGATGCACTATAAGAATGTATTTTAGAGTCAAATATAGAAATAAGAAGTTACTAATGTGACACTTCAATAAAGTATACCCAAACAGTTTTCCTATTATATGTGAAAATTTTCAGGAAGGTCTGTGATGTTTTGAGTATAGCCACTTTGAGCATGTACCTGAACATGCTGAGCATTTTATATTAAATTTGTCCCAGAATATTCAAAAAGGCAAAGAATTGTCATTTATTTATATAGAATCTTTCTCGTCAATATAATTCAAAGTTATACTTCATAGGAGCACCTATAAAGAGAAAGCAACTATAGGTTTCCTGCAAAAGAGATCCAGAATTCAGGAAACATTCAGCATTTTATGATATTAAGCAACTTGATATTAAGTTATCACAAGAATTATTAAATTATTTATTATTATTATTATTATTATTATAATTATTATTATTATTATTATTATTATTATTATTAATTAAAGAATTATTTAAAACATCAGATGTTGGGGTAATTTTTCCTTCCATTTTTAAGATGTTAGAATCTTAGACTTAAGTTATCTGCATCTTCTTACCTTTCTTGTCTCAACTTACCTCCTGCATTATACTGGTGGTAATTGATCAGTTCTGGGATATAATCAAAAATATGTTTCTCTGCCAGGTAATACCTCTTGGGCTTGTCACTGGTCTCCTTGATGTGATAGTGCTTTATAACAGGGCTGTTGTCATTGCTAAAAAGACAGCAAATATACCTCTTTAAAATAATGTAAAAACTTCTAAAATTTCCAGGTAGGGCAAAATGAGCAATGATTCATGAAGCATTAATCCAGTTCAGGTTTGAACCATAGAATAAATATTATGACCACTTTATTAGGGTCCTGCTACCTGTATAGTTCCACAGTACATTAACAATATTTTTTTCTTCTTTTCGTGTTATGTTTCTTCAAACAAGTACCAGAATGCCACACTTTGGAAAGTCTAAACTGGGAGACTAATTTGGCCAGGATATATATAAGTTCTACCATTCCTTCAAAATGACGATATAAAACAAATATCCTTTTATCTTTTCCTCTGATTTTGAAAGAATATAATCTTGGAATTAGGGAAAAACAACAAAGGATCTGTGTTGAAAATCTATTGGGCATTATTAAATGTCTCTGAAAAGCCAGACTTTACATCTTTAGGAAAATGAAAACAATACAGAAAATTAAAACTGTAATTCTTTATTTAGACTGAAACTATCAAGCTTCGACTTTGGAAAAATTAAAGAACATTTAATGAAATGAATACATCAACGGTATCATATTCTATTATTTTATCAAAAATATGAAGACTATATAAATAGTCAGAAGAGATAGAAACATGCAATTTTGTTTGCTGAGATTATTATTTTATGAATCAATAATTCTGACAATTGGTTTTCAGGGAAATATGTAAATTGTTTATTGAGTGGCGTGGTGGCCTAGTTCTGAAGACACTTGCCTCCCACATGGAAGGTTGAGAGTTCAATCCCAGGTAATAATAAATGCTGCAAACTCCATATAGGTGTCAGGAAGGGTATCTGGTCATGCGAATGATGAGTTCCATCTAGTCGCGCCAACCCTACTCCCAAATTAAGGGATTAAAAAGGTAAAAGTAAAGGTTCCCCCGCACATGCGTGCTAGTCGTTTCCGACTCTAGGGGCCGGTGCTTATCTCTGTTTCAAAGCCGAAGAGCCAGCGCTTGTCCGAGGATGTCTCCGTGGTCATGTGGCTGGCATGACTGGATGCCAAAGACGCACGGAACGCTGTTACCTTCCCACCGTAGTGGTCCCTATTTTTCTATTTGCATTTTTACGTGCTTTCGAACTTCTAGGTTGGCAGAAGCTGGGACGAGTAACAGGTGCTCACTCTGTTACGCGGCACTCAGGATTCGACCCGCCAAACTGCCGACCTTCTGATCGACAAGCTCAGCGTCCTAACCCACTGAGCCATCGCGTCCCCCCATTAAGGGATTATAGGGTTGTAAAAAGGAAGTTTTTATGTAAGTTGTTTATTGTTGCAGCAACACCAAAATTCTGTTCTGCCTTCTGTTAGTGTTGAGAAATTAATGTTGAAAACAAATGTATGTTTATCTGAGTGATAACCTCCTATATTCATCCATCAGTTAATCAGATCAGTTAATCAACTCTTCCCAAGTGCCATCACTCAAGGATTGTCACCTGATGAGGCCTTGGAAGGGGGTCCATTTTGAATTGCCATTGACAATCCTTGAAACTCTTTGGCAGGTTTTGTTACCTTGATCCATCTTGGGCTTTAGGAATATTGTGGGGGAAAAAAACCTACCTGTTTCATGTGTTGAAATTGTAAAGTAGAGCTCATTGGTGCAGGACATTTGTATGTTTTGGTTTTTATTTCTTCATGCTCTTTTAAATGTATTTGGGATTAGGGGGTCATTTTTTTATATGTTGACACTGTTAGCTGCCCAGATTCTTAGGGAATAAGCAGCAGACAAGCAGACAGGGCAAATGAATAATCCAGAGGGCAGCAAGAATACCAATAGCCTAGTAATAGTAGTATATTCCAGTTGCAGAACTTTAGCACATCATTTATTAGAAAGTGTATTAATAACAAAGTCAGGATATTAGAGAGAGCATCTATTTTTATTTTATTTTGAAATATCAAATTATGCTAAAGGGCATTTGCCACAATAATTGTGTAAAACCAAGATGAAGATGAACTACTATTGTGAAGAGAAGGCTCTCCAACAGATGTCATGAAGAAGCCATATATTACAGTAAATTATTTTTTATTTTCAATGCCTGACAAAGTTTTATTGAATATTATTTTTTGTATTAAAATGATTTTTTTTTAAAAAATGCCATTTTTCCTAAGATTTAGCTTACCTTAATGCTTTTGTGAAGACAGAGACTGTATAGGTGCCAGGTTGCCTTGAGTCTCTCACCATAAAAGCTCCTTCTTTATCCTGCAGAAAGATGAAAAAGACCAGTTTTAAAGTCTGAAATGCTATGTAAGCATTCATTCATTCATTCATTCCAGTCATGGCAACTTCTGGACAAGTCCATGCAATCCTTTTGGCAACATTTTTTTCAGTAGTTAGTTTGTTATAGCCTTCTGCTGAGAGTGTGACTTGCCCAAAGTTACCTAGCTGTCTTTGTGCCTAACGTAGGACTAGAATTTGGATTTTCACCTTAACTGCTAGATCAAACTGGCTTGCAGTGACCAAATGTATCCATTGCTAATCATATAATAAAGGCATTTATACTTCATGCTTGTACACATACAGTACATCCCTATGCAATTTGCCTAAAGGAAAAAAAAAAACAAAACAAAAATGCAAGGAAGCCAGAAAATGAGAAGATTTAATTTAATTTAATTTATTAATATTTCTATACCGCCCTTCTCCCGAAGGACTCAGGGCGGTGTACAGGGCAAGAGTAAAATACAAAATTACAAAAGTTAAAAGTAATTAAATATATGCCCGTTAAAAGAACAATTAATTCATAATAAATAACCCCAATAAAATAATAATAACCCCCCCAATCCCCCCTCAGGCCAGGCCACCTTGTTCGAACAAGTATGTTTTTAGGTCGCAGCGGAAGGAGCGGAGATCGGGCGCCGTCCGGAGCTCAACTGGTAGCTGGTTCCATAATTCTGGGGCGCCCACAGAGAAAGATCTCCCCCTGGGGGCCACCAATCTACATTCTCTGACCGGTGGCACCCTGAGGAGGCCCTCTGTGGGAACGCACAGGGCGGAGGGAAGTTGATGCCGGCAGCAGGTGTTCCCTAAGGTACTCCGGACCCCTGCCATGTAGGGCTTTAAACACCATTACTAGTACCTTGAATCTCACCCGGAAGACAACTGGCAACCAATGCAGCTCACGGAGTAGAGGTGTAACGTGGGAGCATCGGGAGACTCCCAACACAACTCTCGCGGCTGCATTCTGTACCAGTTGGAGCCTCCGGGTGGTCCTCAAGGGAAGCCCCATGTAGAGAGCGTTGCAGTAGTCCAGACGAGAGGTCACGAGCGCATGAGTGACCGTGCATAAATCATCCCGGCTTAGATAGGGCCGCAACTGGCGCACCAGGCGAACCTGGGCGAAAGCCCCCCTAGTCACAGCCACCATGTGATCTTCCAAGGTGAGCCGTGAATCTAGGAGGACTCCCAAGTTGCGAGCCCTATCTACGGGGGGTAATAATTCACCCCCCATAGAAAGAGATGGAATATCCGAATAAACCCGGGATGAAGGTATGCAAAGCCACTCGGTCTTGTCGGGGTTGAGTTGAAGTCTGTTCCTCCCCATCCAGACCCGAACCGCCTCCAGGCAACGGGACATCACGTTGAGGGCATCACTGGGGTGGTTTGGGGTCGAAAGAAAAAGCTGGGTATCATCAGCATACTGATGATACCCAACTCCAAAGCCACGAATGATCTCACCCAGCGGTTTCATGTAGATGTTGAACAGGAGAGGCGAGAGGACCGACCCCTGAGGAACTCCACAAACGAGAGACCTCGGGGTCGACCTCTGCCCTCCTGTCAACACCGACTGCGAGCGTCCCTGGAGATAGGAGGAGAACCACTGTAAGACCGTGCCTCCCACTCCCAATCCCCTGAGACGCCGCAGCAGGATACCATGGTCGATGGTATCGAAAGCCGCTGAGAGGTCTAATAGGACTAGAACAGAGGAATGACCCCTGTCCCGAGCCCTCCAGAGATCATTCACCAGCGCGACCAATGCCGTCTCCGTGCTGTGCCCGGGCCTGAAACCCGATTGGTACGGGTCTAGATAATCCGCTTCATCCAGGACCAAAGGGAGCTGATGCGCCACCACACTCTCAACAACCTTCGCAAGAAAGCGAAGGTTGGAGACCGGACGAAAGTTGTTCAATACAGCTGGGTCCAAGGCAGGCTTCTTGAGGAGAGGCCTCACCACCGCCTCTTTCAAGACGGCAGGGAAGCTACCCTCACTCAAAGAAGCTGATATAACTGCTTGGAACCAGCTGCGTGTCCTCTCCCGGGCTGCATAAACCAGCCAGGAAGGGCACGGGTCCAATAAACATGTGGTGGAGCTCAGTCTCCCCATAATCCTGTCCACTTCCTCCGGAGTCACAGAATCAAACTCCTCCCAGGTGATATCGACAAGACCGCCTGTGTCCTGATCGCCAGACTCTGCCCAGTCAGAGTCCAGACGGATCCGAATCCGAGCGATTTTGTCCGACAGATAATTATTAAACTCCTCGGCACGACCCTGCAAGGGTTCCTCCCTCACCTCCTGATTAAGGAGGGAGCGAGTCACCCTAAACAGAGCGGCCGGGCGATTATCTGCGGACGCGATAAGGGTAGCGAAGTGATTAGACCTCGCCACCCTTATCGCAGCGAGATAAGACCTAATGTAGGTTCTTAGTCGCAATCGGTCGGATTCGGATCGGCTGGACCTCCAACCGCTCTCTAGGCCCCGTCTCCGACGCTTCATCTCCCGGAGCTCCGCGGAGAACCATGGAGCTCGACGGGATCTGCATCGGGTCAGGGGCCGCAAGGGTACAACTCGGTCAAGAGCCTCAGTGGCCGCCCTTTCCCAGGCTTCCACTAAGGCATCTGCCGAGCTGTGAGTGGGGGAGGCAGGTGGGGACCCCAGCGCTGCCTGGAACCTCTCGGGATCCATTAAGCGTCTGGGGCGGTACCATCTAACTGGTTCCACACACCCACGGCGGGGGGTAGCAAAACGGAAGACCAGCCGCAGGAGATGATGATCGGTCCATGACAGGGGCATAATAATTGGAGAGCCCCCACCAAGATCATCTAACCACCGTCCAGATAAGAAAACTAGGTCAAGGGTGTGGCCTCCCTCATGAGTCGGTCCTGAAAGATGACTAATAAGGAACAGACCAAACACCACCATAACCAACCAATTCAAATTAAACAATTTTAACCACTTCAATTCAAACTTACTACTCGATTTCTTCATTACATTACTGAATGTTAGTTTCCTATATGCCCAAGTAGGTGAAGCAAGAATTGATTTAAGTATGGTAAAATGCGAGTACTACCTAAAGGGATTTACCTTACCTCTTCCCTGAGCATTGCTTCTGCTTTGGTTCTGCTGATATTCTTGTTGTACCAACTGCAACGGTTAAGTACAAAGCAAAACATATTGTGTGTCAAATGGAACCAATCCATAAACAGCATTAATATTTGGCAGAAAAACATTTTTGTAGATTCTGGTAGTCCTCAAGTTATGATGGTAATTGGAGCCCGAATTTCCAATTGCTAAGCATTGTGGTCATAAAGCACGACCACAGTGATTAGTGATATGAATGCCAGCAGTCCCCATTGTCATTGTTAACTGAATCCAACCAGTCACAATTCAAGGACCATACCAATTTAAGCCACCCCTGTTTTGGTTCCCCCCCCCCCCAGTCCAGAGCTTTGGCAAGGTGAGGGACTGCCTCCTCTTGAACTCTCCCATCTTTGTTCTTCTGGCCAACCTGCACACCAGCACTCCTTGGCAGTGATGCAAGGCTGAATTAGAAGCCTGGGGCCTGAATTAGATGCCTGGCAATATCAGCCAATCACTGTTACCTCCAGGCCTCTTAACTTCTGCCCCAGCATCACCAGTCCACTCCTGCTGCTGAGAAGCCCGTGGCACAATCAGCAGCTCCAGTACTACAGTGCAAAGCACCAGGTGCTCCAACCATCCTGCCTTCGTAGACCCTGACGCCTCCAGCTGAGCTTCACCATCTCTTTCTTTCAGCTGCTGACAAGGCATATGCCTGGCCTTATGCGAGGCAGCTGCTTGCTGTGGCAGGTCTTCTTCCTGAAGCCATCTGTGCCTTCGGAGGCCTTCCAAAGCATTGCATGATTTGGAGAAGGGTGGGCAGAGCCTTCTTGCAAGCTTTTGGAAGGCCTTCTCAGCAGTACGTGTAAGAAGAAGGTGAAGGGAAGGGAAGGGAAGGGAAGGGAAGGGAAGGGAAGGGAAGGGAAGGGAGACTGAGATTTCCATTTCATTCTATGAACTCAAGGAAGAACTTTAATCTAATCTAACATTGCTTGGGAGTTCTGATTAGCTAACATTTTTCTCTATGCTTTTGAATGCAGTTATCAGTTTATTTTTCTAATAAAAATTGAATTGACATCTTAATGTGAAGATTTAAAAATTACATAATTCAAAGTTTCAGTTATAACTTGTTAATGATATTACATACAAAGAAGCAACAAATTCTTACTTATATATTTGAAGATTATCTGGTGATTTTTCTACTATGTAGCTGCTTGGCACATATCCTCCATGCCTGCAACAAATAAGTTGTCATGTTATTAAAAGATGAGAAACTTCAGTATATGACTTGATTAAAGTTGTCTATTAAGAGCAGAATATATGATACCAAACCTTCTGCTAATGAAATTAATGAGTAAATAGCACCATCCCTTACTGAATACAGAAAATAAAACTTTCAACTTTATTTCAAAACATTTTATTATTTTGTGTATGACGTGTAATACATGGACTTGCAATATATATTAACATTTAATCTAGATTAGTAAAAGACAATAAAACATAAATGTTACAAAGATCTATGTCCAAATACCAATGTCTAGGACATCTAAAGAAAAACACAGCAGAACATATATATTTTATTCATCGTGGACTATACTTAAAGTATGGTGCAGTAATCTGAGACAGGAAAGCAAAATGAATAAGAAACTTACAGCATATGGGAAAAATGTAATGTAGGAGGGAATTGAACATACATTTTTTAAAAAAAGAAAAGTTGTTTTTTTCTACAAACCTACCCATTCTTATCCTGAACCAACCACCAATGGACTTCAGAATTATCAATAACATAATATTCCTCATGGCATCGTAATGTCAGTTCCCGAGAATTCTGAGCAATATAATCATAAATGGCAACTACTGAAGATTCCTTGCTATCCAGTGATGATTTCTGTTTTTTTTAAAAAAGAACTATTAAATGCAGAAAATGAATGCAACAAATATTTGATTACATATATAGTATGCCAGCTTTGTCAAATCTTCTTATATTTCAAAACTGGGAGATTTCTAGAATTCTAGAACTAAGGAGAAATTTCCTGACAGTTAGAACAATTAATCAGTGGAACAACCTGCCTCCAGAAATTGTGAATGCTCCAACATGGAAGTTTTTAAGAAGACACTGGACAATCATTTGTCTGAAATGGTATGGGGCTTCCTGCCTGAGCAGGGGGTTGGACTAGAAGACCTCTAAGGTCCCTTCCATCTATTATTGTTGTTGTTGTTGTTGTTCTTGTTTGTAATATTAATACCATAGGCATACTAGCCTTTTAAAATGTATTGTTTATTTATTTGTGTGCTGTTTTTATTATTTTTACAAATAATTTAAAATGGTGAATATATACCGTATATACTTGAGTATAAGCCAACTCGAGTATAAGCCGAGACCCCCATTTTCACCCCCAAAAACTGGAAAAAGTTCGTGACTCGAGTATAAGCCGATCCGCCGTTCTGCAAGCCTCCGCCGCCAGCAGAGGCTCGATCCGCCATTTTGCAAGCCTGAATACACAGGAATACCCTGTGTGGCCGCGGCTCTCGGGGAAGCCCTGGCTGTCCGCTTCCTCGCTCCACGCTGCCATTTGGGGCCCGCGCGTTCCCCGGGCAAATCGTGGCACCCAGCAGGCGAGGAAACACGCCCGCTCCAGTCGCCCCCCCTTCCCTCAGGAGACGCGAAGCAAGTGACCGCCCGGAGCTTACCGAGGACTTGCGCGCGGCCGAGGCTTCGGTGCTTCCAGGATCGCGCGCACCTCTCCCAAGCCGCCACCGTCTGGAGACCTGCTGAAGTTTGGGGAGATTTGGGGAGGTGCGCGCGCACCTCCCCAAACCTCCCCAAACGTCGGCAGGTCTCCGGATCTCCGTGCCTTGCCTGCCTGCTTCTTTCCGCTGCGGAAAGAAGCAGGCAGGAAGGTCACGGAGATCCGGAGACCTGCCGACGTTTGGGGAGGTTTGGGGAGGTGCCCAAACCTCCCCAAACGTCGGCAGGTCTCCGGATCTCCGAGACCTGCCTGCCTGCTTCTTTCCGCAGCGGAAAGAAGCAGGCAGGCAAGGCACGGAGATCCGGAGACCTGCCGACGTTTGGGGAGGTTTGGGGAGGAGATCCGGAGACCTGCTGACATTTGGGGAGGTTTGGGGAGGTGCCCAAACCTCCCCAAACGTCGGCAGGTCTCCGGATCTCCGTGCCTTGCCTGCCTGCTTCTTTCCACTGCGGAAAGAAGCAGGCAGGCAAGGCATGGAGATCCGGAGACCTGCTGACGTTTGGGGAGGTTTGGGCACCTCCCCAAACCTCCCCAAACGTCGGCAGGTCTCCGGATCTCCGTGCCTTGCCTGCCTGCTTCTTTCCGCTGCGGAAAGAAGCAGGCAGGCAAGGCACGGAGATCCGGAGACCTGCTGACGTTTGGGGAGGTTTGGGCACCTCCCCAAACCTCCCCAAATGTCGGCAGGTCTCCGGATCTCCGTGCCTTGCCTGCCTGCTTCTTTCCGCAGCGGAAAGAAGCAGCCTGCTTCGTTCAGGCTGCTTCGTTCCGCAGCGGAAAGAAGCAGGCAGGCTGCTTCGTTCCGCAGCGGAAAGAAGCAGGCAGGCTGCTTCTTTCCGCTGCGGAAAGAAGGCTGCTTCTTTCCGCAGTGGAAAGAAGCAGCCTGCTTCGTTCAGGCTGCTTCGTTCCGCAGCGGAAGGAAGCAGGCAGGCTGCTTCGTTCCGCAGCGGAACGAAGCAGGCAGGCAGGGCGCGGAGGTCCGGAGACCTGCCGACGTTTGGGGAGGTTTGCGCGCGCACCTCCCCAAACTTCGTCAGGTCTCCGGACGGCGGTGGCTTGGGAGAGGTGCGCACGATCCCGGAAGCACCAAAGCCTCGGCCGCGCACAAGTCCTCGGTAAGTTTTTTTTGTTGACTGGAGTATAAGCCGAAGTGGAATTTTTCAGCCCAAAAAGTGGGCTGAAAAATTCGGCTTATACTCAAGTATATACGGTATTTCTCTTTCTATTTTACCCATAAGAATCCTGTGAGGTAGGTTGGCCTGAGAGAGAGTAAAGTAAAGCCCAAAGTCACCCAGCTGCCTTTCATGGGTATGGTAGAACATGAACTTACAGTCTCCCACTTTCTATCCTGATGCCTTAACCACTAGACCAAACTAGCTCAATATTGGCCTTTTATTTATAAATAGATACTGAACTTGAATAAATGAGCCCTACATTTTTTACCAAATTGGGCTTTAGTTGCTGTATTCTTAGAAAGTAATAAGAGAAAGTATCATGTGGGATCATGCAAATGACGGATATTGAAATATGGTCACCACAAATTGCAGACCTATTACCTGTACTAAAAAGTTTGACTAGAGATGTTACAAAAAAATTGCAATCATTGAGCCACATTTTAGACGTAAAATTTGTTGTAACATTTCAAAAACTGAATTTCAGGCTTCATGACATCAATGCCATACATATAATGGCTCTTCCATATGTACTATCTACATCTTGATACTCACCATGTTATTCTCCGGTGTAGGCGGAAGAGGTTTACTAGAGGCTAGGAAAAGAAAAACATATGAAATCAACATGACTTGTGTGCATACCAAACAGAAAAAAAGAAAAGAAAATGGGAGCTTTATGAAGTCAAGTGTTTTCAAGGACTACAGAGTAACTGTATATTGATTGTTCCCTATATTTTTTAATCAAGGGCTGAGGTAGAACATCTTCAATGACCCAGGGAATGGGTAAAATACTAGATCAAGTATCATGACTAGAAAATATAAGCAAACAGATCTCACTTTTTGCTAAGAAATAACTTTAGGAAATGAACACTTGACTCCATCTAAACTACATCTGCAAGTTCTGCCAAGTACACAATTAACCACAGCAAACTTATAAGTATGCCAAATTAAATAGAAAAGAAATACAATTTACAAATAGAAATACAATTCACAAAAAGTGTTTTGTTTCTCAGAGCTATATTTTTCTTTGGACCTAGTGTTTTCTCTCTTCTTTACAGTACGTGTGATTCAGTGGCGTCGTGATAAAGTTTTCATATATATGCAAGAAGATCTGTCTTTAATCCAAAAACCTACAGTACATCGCTGTACAATGTGTAGGGAATGCAGCTTTATTAATTGGGCAGCCATTTATTTGGAGTAGGATCTGGCAATGGCCACAACAGCAGCCCACAATCAGGACATGAGTGATAAGAGGATAAGAGTATTGCCCTTAAACACAGAGGCCAGAGCAAAGGAAGTGAAGCTTGTGCACCAGAAAGAAAAAACACTCACAGATTCTAATGAATCCAAAAGTGAAACCTAGTGCTTAAAAGAGATAATCTTCAATACATATTTTACTTATTTAAGATATATAATTAATGCATAGGACTGCATATCAGCTAACAGTACCATCCACATATGTTCTAAACAGTGACTGCCTCACAAACACAGTGCAAGAAGCACAAGAAAATAATTCTAAGTGGGTTTTTTAACATTACACATTGCTTTGCACCATATTATGGAGAAGTTAAGTATTTAGACATTTATTGGTTTGATAGATGAGCAACACTAAGTCTGGAAATCTTCAGTCCCAAAGGAAATTAATAAATCCACATTACAGATTTAAACCATATGGTGACCAGATCACTCTCATGAGCCAAACCACAAGGCAGTCAAGCCACTATATAAAAATAACAGAATTAAACATAAAGCTGTATTGAACTTCTCTCATATACATTTTACAGGTGTCCTATAGCTTATATAACAGTACTTTAAATTACTCTTGAAGCCTTGATGGAAGAGAAGTTTTTGAATTTCCTACCAATCTTGGCTGGAATATACTCCGTGCAGCCTGTTGCCATCTTTTCTAGCTGAGCACAACATCTCCATCGTCCGTCTATCCAGAAATTTGGGTGAAACGTTGACACCAAAGTGGTGTTGTTCTGAGTTTCTGAAATGGGGAAAATGTCAGATAATGGTAAACAACTTTTACAATAGACGTCCCCCGTTGGATACCTTGTAAGTGTATTGGGATTGCCATTTCTCCTAGACAATCATTTTAATCATTACATTTGATGGGAAAGAATTGCTTCCATTACATGCTCCATCCCATGAAGCAGAAGACAGCAGTTATTTATGAAATTCGAAAGCATCCTGACCATGATACAGAAAAGCAAAAACTACTTTTACTGGGATTAAAACAAAGCAAAACACAAAACTTCTGAAGTTTGGAGAACAGATTTCACCATGATATTATGAAAAGATGATGAACATGCCATTGTGCTTACTACAAATAATAAGGACCAATCTTGTTTTATTTTAATGTGCTATAACGTAAAAGGAGTTGTCGATGCACCATGTAATTTAATTAGATTCTTAGATAAACACTTATCTCTATCGTCCTTAAATACTATACCCAGCATACGGAGGTGAAATAAATTTGTTCCAGACAAATGGTACGTTAATAAATATTTTATTTTATCATTAATTTTTATAGCACCGACTAATAACATCAACATCTGGACATAAAATAGACTCTGTGACCAGGTTAATTTCTGAAATATAAGTTTCCTTTACCATTTGCCATCAACTATTTTTTTTTAAAAAAAGTGATACCAAAATAATTAACGGCTGCAGCAGGAAACAGGGATATAAAAATCACTTCAAAGCCACAAAAGTTTATATCTAACATGTATTTCTTAGCCTTAATGTTACCTTGACATACTGACATTGAATTTCAAATGAAGAGTTGACCTAAGGAATTACAGTGTGATGGGTTAGGAATTACCTTCTTTCAGAACCATGACCCATTTCTGGCAGCTTGCTAGGTTGGGAGCAAAGATGTAGAGCATATAACTGTCATGAAAAATCTGTGATGAGAGAAAAAAGGATTTAGAGTCGATTTTAAACTGAACAGGATCAGCCCATGCTTTCTGATGTGATGTTAGAAGGAAAAATGAACTTGTATTAATAAATAATAAATAATATAATGCGGTATCAGATTACTAACAAAACTATTACATTAAACATTTTGCCAAGTGAACATTATATGATTTGTTATTCTGAGATATTTGTGTGTGGTATGTGTGTGTCTAGTGAATACATTACATATATTTGCATACATTTGATAAAACGTAACAAAGCACTGAAGGCCCATTATCCCATTGTTAGATCTTCTTAGCAAAATTTCAACAGATTTCCACAGACTGGAATAGAATAGAAAGTAAATCTAGCTGAGATTCTAAAACTCCTAATTCTCCAACAAATATTCATATCTGAATTTGTTTTGTAAGAAACAGAAACCACAAGCTATTTCTATCCTGGTCAATCATGAATTGTATCACTAGAATCAAACAATTTTCTTGACTTTCTGAATGATATTATATCTGCAGCACATTATGAATTGTTCATTTCATTGCCAAACAGGAAGCTAACATTTGGGCTGCAGCTGAGGGGAAAAAATAATTTCACATGCTATTTACATTGTTATATAGCTGGCTTGCTTTAGCACAACCCACTAAAAAAAAAGTTCCACATTTCCGGCTTCCAGTTTGTGATCACGGCGCCAGCGGAGAACGCTCGCTCCGTAGCCCGGTTTTCCTCCCTTCAGAGACCCTGAAAAGGGTCAAAAGTCACCCTGGAGGGGTGCCGACCATGAGGAGAACCTCCAATTGATCATGGAAGGGCCGTTTGATCTGGAGCAGCTCCTTTGGACCGACGAAGACATGGCCGATCACTAAGCTGTACCAGCTGAAAGCCAAAAGCACCACCAAGCACGATGAAAGCAACACAGAGGAATTGGGTGAGATCTTACCTTACCTTTCTTTTACTCCCAACTACTTTCCTGTGGGAGCATTTTGAAAATTTTTCCCCCCCTTGTAATGGCGGTGTTTATCTACCTGGGGAATTAAAGCTTTGAAAAGAAAAGAAAAGAATAACTAAACTAAACAACTAAATAATTGGACTTGCACCTTTTGGATATTTGGAGTCCCAAAAGTTCCTATTCCTACGGAGACCTATTACCTTATCTATTTGTTAAGCTGGGGAAAAAAATAAACTGGATAAAAACCTAACTTGAGTTTGGAAAAAGATTTTTACATGCTATTGGGGACATCCTGTGGCGAAACCTGGTATAGCAAGTGAATTTCTTTTAACTGTGAGACCTGCTTACAGCCTAGATTTGTCCTTGGCACTATCTAAAAAAGATAAGAACTTGAAACAGCTGGGCGGTGAAAACAATTCCTAGGAATAGTGGAGGTGAACATTACTGACTCTTATAAAAATAGCCTCCACTAAAGGACTATCTGTAAACACCTTAGGAATGGAAGAATACTACCCACAACTTAACTATAAGCTTATACTTGAAACAATCCTTGAAGCTACTGAGCTAATGAATTCCAGACTGAAAGACAAAGGTGCCAGCCTAAATTTACAAAATGAAGCCCTGATTTCAACTGATGAACTTACAATCCAAAAAGCAACAGAAGAGGAAGAAATTAACATCAAGACAGAGGACTTTAAAGAACAACAAGTACAATCCACTGAGAACTTTGATCGCCAAACCTTGATCTCAACTAAAAAATCTACAATTCAAAAAGCAACAGAAGCTGAAGAAAGCAACACTAAGATGGAGGATGCTAAAGATCAACAAATACAGCATATTGAGAATCTAGACAACCAAACAACAACTACAACATTGGACATGACTTCTTATCCAAGCCAGATGAAAATGGAAGAAGAAGACCAGACTGAACTGACAACAAATATACTAAACCAAACATGGCGATTTAAACTATTAGGGCAATAATTTAATGATTACAAAGGGGCCAGTTCCTTTGAAAAATTGGTAACTGGATGGTCTCCCTTGATTCAAATAACATGTGTAGGAATGAAGGGAGATCCACCTGAGGATTTAAAGGCACTGGTATGGAAGCCTGCTTGGCACAAAAAGAAAGCCAGAGTTAGACTTAAAAAATGGGGGGCTATGGGCTATGGAGAGACTTTAAAAGATATTGTTTCAATATTTAGGACTTAGAATTACAAGGGAAATGAAATTTAGCTATTCAGCTATAGTTTTGAATTATGGTTTGAACAAAGGATACTTTATTAGTAAATGATGAGGTATTAGGATGAGAAATAGAACATATTTGTGAAATAAATTAAGAATGTATTTAAGTAAACAATATGTGTATTTTAGACATGATAACTACTACGTAATGAAATAAGGGAAATCTGGGTTATCCGAAATCTAATTATTATGGACCTTAAAGGCCAATTGGAATACTCTAATTGAAATTAGGTAAAATTTAAAAACAGGACATGGATATCTATAAGTAAAAATATATTGATGAATGTTTTAACTGATCGTGTTATAATTAGAAGTGTACTAACTTGAATGTGATATAGTAATTAAGGGAAATAGAGAGGGAATTTTTGATGATGTAACCTAAGACATGTACAAAAGACCTTGTTATTGGACTATTGATTACCCAACCACCACGCTGCTTCCTAAATATTTGAATGTAAAATTGGAAAATTAATAAAACTTGTTTTTTAAAAAAGTCCCACATTTCCCAGAAGAAACAAAAAGTTTTCTCCCCAATTAATTACTTGTGTTTGGGGATGGGATGGGGAGTTTCTAGAGCTTTCTTTCTAGAGAAAAATGCTATTGGAAGCATTTGGTGGCAGGTAAAAATAATGGAAGCAAGAGACTGAAATAGACAAAGGAAGAAACAGCATAAAATTAAATTTTATATACTGTTCTAAAATTTGATCAGAAAAGTATTGTACAAAGCAACTGGATCCTTTTTAAAAATACTCATTAGCATCAAAAACAGAAACAACTCTGAAAATGCTATAAGCTGTTTTTGGTACAATTTCCCTCTCAACACCTAAGCAGTTTTTACCCTTTAAATCTTAAAAAAGCATTAAGCATGACTTGCAAGTTGGATGTACTGGTTATGTTTAGGATGATTGCAATGGCATATGTTACTTACCTGGAAAGGATATTTATAGTGACATGGAACTGGGATGTCACTTTTCACAAGTTCTACACATTTAATCTTGGATAGTTCAATTGAACCCTTTAGAATTCTTTTTTTCTAAGAGGAGAAAGAAAATACAAAATACAATTAGACTCCATGATCGGTTTCATTGCTTACTTGACATTACACTACCAAGTCTTTAAACATTCAAGGAAAGTATTTTAGCAAGGGAATGCATAACATGTTATGATTTTCAGCATAAAGCAAAAAGAGAGAGAAGAAAGAAATATCTAGGGAAATGTCTAATTAAATTTCTGAACATGTAGGTGACTTATTTCCTGAGAAATAGTGGGGTTTTTCCCCCCTCTCTCTCTTTTTCCTTGGTGGATCTAGGAAGCATCAATGGATTAGCTTGTATATTTTGCTATAAAAGCTGCATTGAACAGGAAGCCAAAAAGCAACAACTATAATAACCCTGCTGTCCATTTATGCCTTGCTTTGAATGATTCACAGCCCTCTTTGAAAGTAACTGATTTCCTGCTTCGATTTTTCTACAGCCGAGATGGAATTTTTGTTATTCATTTCAGAGAGAGCTTAAATGTGGAGTTTCAGGAATAATTCTTCTAATGTGACAAGCAATTGATCTTATGCCTTTTCTATCAGAAACAAATCTAAGTGGCTTACAAAAATGACACACAATTATGCAATTCATAAGAAATGGCATTATCATATAATCACAAGAAGAACATCAGAAGCATCTTTGACTGAAGAAAACTTTCACAAATTGGGAGGATAGATTTTGGTATAGTTTTCATTCACATATAATTAGGTAAGCCTTACATAGCCCAAAGCTGTGTGATATCATATGTTTTTTCCATGCTTGAGGATGACAACTTAGTCCAAATAGATTGTGAGTCAGATTCTATTTATAGGTTATGGCATTCACATTCACCATATGTGAATCTGCATATGGTTTAGAAGGACTGACACAGTTTATCTGTCATCCATTATTTAAAAATGCACCCCAAAGAATGCTATACCCTGATATAAAAGGTTCCTGCACAATTCCTGAACAGGGCATGGTGAAGCACTGGTTAAACATTAGACAGACAGATACCTCTGGGAAGTAAAGTATCCAACTCTTCCGCAAGTCGCACCCCAATCCAAAATAGACAGGGAGGGCATGACCCACCAATTGGAAAACTGCCAGCAGCAGTCAAATTTGACCAATGGGTGCTGGGCCTGATTATGCTATTGCTAACATCATCAATGAAGCATCAGAGAATGCTGCTTCCTCCTCAACAGAGGAGAGGAAAAACTTTAAAGCTCAAACACGGGAAGACGAACTGAAGAAGGCTGAGTATGAGACAAAAGATGCTTCATAAAGACAAACTCTCTAAACTCATGTCCTCTAAAGGCAGAGGACTGGATAGTTGATTCTGATTTTGGATTACTCTAATTTAAGCAATTTACAGAAGAAATTTGTTCTGAGATTTTTCTTCCAAACCAAACTTTGCCCCAAACCAGGCAAATGATAGCAAAATAAGCCTGCTATCCTAATGTGTCCCTTTGGTTATAATTACATTTGTTTTGGGGTTTTTTGCCCTCACTTGTAAAAAGATTTTATACAGTGTACAGCTTAAGCTGTAAATGTGAAAAGAGCTTCTCCCTGGTTTATTTTCAGCAAATCCTTGATACATATATCAATATTTATTGTGAAATAAAATACTCTGCATATGTTTAAATGCACTAAATTGTTCCATGAATTCCTGTGAAAAAGAAATCCTGATGATTATGTAGACATAGTCAAACAATTTTCTTGACAACAGAATAGAGATGGTTTGCCATTGCCATTTTTCTGTAATATTTTTCAGTTGCCTAGTTTGCTATGTCAATTTCCATCACCCCATTTTTAATGTTTATCCAGTGATTCAGAGGCTGCTGAATTTGCTAAAGAATAATTGGGATGAATTGATACATTATTTATTGAGTGTATTAGTAGTACAACCTCTACTAATTACAAACTCCAAGGGATTAGAAATAGGAAATATAAATAAACAAACAGACTTGATATGACTGTTAATACTTGCAGGCATTGGGCCCAAACAACAATGAAACATCAATATCCTTAGAGCCAACTTGATTAGCCTTCAGCCGTATGGCTTTCCAATTTGTTGCAATAAAGCAGACATGTCAAACTTGCAACGTCACATGACATTGTGCAATGTATCGGGACGGTTTTGCCATTGCCAGCAATGGGGTGGGTGCGTCCGGCCCACGGGCTGGCAATTTGACACCCCTACAATAAAGATTCAAGTCAAAGTTATGGTTTCCCCAGTAGTAATGTATAGCTGTGAGACTTGAACTATAAGAAAGGCTCAGCACCAAAGAATTGATACTTTCAAATTGTGGTGCTGGAAAAGATTCTTGAGAGTTCCTTGGACTGTAAGGAGATCAAATCAGCCAATCCTAAAGGAAATCAAACCTGTTCTTTAGAAGAAAAGATGCTGAAGCTGTAGCTCAAATACTTTGGCCACTTTACAAGAAGAGAGGACTCATTGGAAAAGACTCAAATGTTTGGAAAGATTGAAGGCAAAAGAAGAAGATGATGGCAGAGGATGAGATTGTTAGATAGTGTTATCAATGCAATGAACATGAATTTGAGCAAACTTCAGAAGACAGTGGAAAACAGGGGAGTCTGGCATGCTATGGTGCATGAAGTCATGAAGAGTTGAACATGACTTAATGATTAAACAACAAAAAATCAATACCTACAGAAGCAGTCCAAACAAAACTGTTACATTGTATTTTCTGAGTAAATATATATTCCAGTCCTGATTAGGATTGGAATTAGGACCTGGTTCCATAGAGGTTTGCACGAGGCAGTGTCAACTCAGGTGCTAGACTAAATTGATTTTTATAGAAGCATCTTTGACTTCTTTGATCTTCCTAAATTACTTTTATTCAATCTGGGAATAAAGGCTGTGATCTGGGTATCAGATAATATAGTCTCTCAGTACATTATTTAATCTATTTAGAACACCAGAAGCTAATGCAGAAGAGACAAGTAGAACTTTGATATTGACCTTCAGATATCAAATACCCTTGTGTTTTTTTTACACTAAGCCATGGGTAAGAATAATTAATCATTTAGCTTTTAAATTTACTACAATCATTTTGCAAACAATTTATGTAGTTGTCTTTATCTTTCATTGTTGATGTATGTACAGTATTTTGTTTTATTTAATTTTAATAATATTTAATTATTATTATTTAATAATAATAATAGCAGAACATCCAGATTCAGACATAGTTTCATTCCATATAGCATTAACCTTGTGAACTCTCAAGCTTCCTCCTTCCGTTATATATTCAAGATGGACAGTATTTAATATTTATTTGTTATGTAATGTAGGGGTGTGGGTCTATACATATGTTGTATATGGTATGGTTAGGTGTGTGTCACGTATGTGTTTCACTTTGAGAGTGGGCAATTAAATTTCATTTTTCATGTGTGCCGTTGTGCCCACAGTAAGAAAAATGACAATAAAGTTTATCTTATCTTATCTTATCTTATCTTATCTTATCTTATCTTATCTTATCTTATCTTATCTTATCTTATCTTATCTTATCTTATCTTATCTTATCTTATCATCTTATCTTATCTTATCTTATCTTATCTTATCTTATCTTATCTTATCTTATCTTATCTTATCATCTTATCTTATCTTATCTTATCTACAACAACAACAGATCTGAAGTTAATAGGAATCGCAAAGTTACCCACCTCTAGTCATCTCTAGCTGGAGTTTATTCCCAGTGGGTCTCTCTACCAACAAATTGCAAGACATACATAGCAATTAAACTATTTAAAATTTCCTTCAATTTGTTCGCAGTCGGTGTTGGCAGGGGGACAGAGGTCAACCTAGAGGCCTCTCGTTTGTGGAGTTCCTCAGGGGTCGGTCCTCTCGCCTCTCCTGTTCAACATCTATATGAAGCCTCTGGGTGAGATCATTCATGGTTTTGGAGTTGGGTATCATCAGTATGCTGATGATACCCAGCTTTTCATTTCGACCCCAAACCACCCCAGTGATGCCCTCAACGTGATGTCCTGTTGCCTGGAGGCGGTTTGGGTCTGGATGGGGAGGAACAGGCTTCGACTCAACCCTGACAAGACTGAGTGGCTGTGTGTACCGGCATCTTGGGATATTCAGAATATTCCATCTCTTTCTATGGGGGGTGAGTTATTACCCCCCGTAGATAGGGCTCGCAACTTAGGAGTCCTCCTAGATTCACAGCTTTCTTTAGAAGACCATATAGCAAATGTGACTAGGGGGGCCTTTGCCCAGATTTGCCTGGTGCGCCAGTTGCGGCCCTATCTAGACCGGGAGGCCTTGTGCACGGTCACTCATGCGCTTGTGACCTCTCATTTGGACTACTGCAACGCTCTCTACATGGGGCTGCCCTTGAGGACCACTCAGAGGCTCCAACTGGTACAGAATGCAGCCACGAGAGTTGTGTGGGGAGTTTCCTGATACTCCCATGTTACACCCTTGCTCCGCGAGCTGCATTGGCTCCCAGTTGTCTTCCGTGTGAGATTCAAGGTGCTGGTAATGACCTACAAAGCCCTTCATGGCATGGGTCCAGAATACCTCAGGGAGCACCTGCAGCCGGCATCAACTTCCCTCCGCCCAGTGCGCTCCCACAGAGAGGGCCTCCTCAGGGTGCCACCGGTCAAAGAATGTCGACTGGTGGCCCCCAGGGGGAGGGCGTTCTCTGTGGGCGAGCCGGATTTATGGAACCATCTTCCGGTTGAGCTCCGGATGGCACCTGACCTTCGCTCCTTCCGGCGCGATCTAAAGACCTACCTGTTTGAACAAGCCGGCCTGGCCTGATGGGTGATGGGTTTGGGTTTTATTGCTTTTTATGTATTTTAACTTATTGTTATAGTTTTGGGGCATCTTGTTTAATCTCTTTTAATTTTTGTATTCTTGTCTTTTAACATGTATTGCCCTGTTCACCGCCCTGAGTCCTTCGGGAGAAGGGCGGTATACAAATAAAATTATTATTATTATTATTATTATTATTATTATTATTATTATTATTATTATTATTATTATTATTATTATTATTATTATTATTATTATTATTATTATTTAGCACATCCTGTCTTTGAAATTATCTTATTTTATAATAATAATAATAATAAAATTAGAAGGGACCTTGGAGGTCATCTAGTCCAACTCCCTGCTCAGGCAGCAAACCCTATACCATTTCAGACAAATGTTTGTCCAGTCTCTTCTTAAAAACTTCCAGTGTTGGAGCATTCACTGCTTCTGGAGGCAGGTTGTTCCACTGGTTAATTGTTCTAAGTGTCAGGAAATTTCTCCTTAGTTCTAGGTTGCTTCTCTCCTTGATTAGTTTTCATCCATTGCTTCTTGTCCTGCCTTTGGGCGCTTTGGAGAATAGCTTGACTCCCTCTTCTTTGTGGCAGCCCCTGAGATATTGGAACACTGCTATCATGTCACCCCTACTCCTTCTTTTCATTAAACTAGACATACTCAATTCCAGCAACTGTTCCTTATATGTTTTAGCCTCCAGTCCCCTAATCATCTTTGTTGCTCTTTTCTGTAATCTTTCTGGATTCTCAACATCTTTTTACATCATGGTGAGCAAAACTGGATGCAGTATTTCAAGTGTGGCCTTACTAAGGCCTTGTAAAGTGGTATTAATATTACACGTGATCTTGATTCTATCCCTCTGTTAATGCAGCCTAGCACTATGTTGGCTTTTTTGGCAGCTGCAGCACACTGGCTCATATGTAAATGATTGTCCACTAGGACTCCAAGATCCCTGTCACAGTTACTACTATTGAGCAAGGTACCACCTATATTATACCTGTATATTTGGGTTTTTTTACCTAAATGTAGAACCTTTTTTCACCATTGAATTTCATTTTGTTAGATAGTGCCCAGTGTTCAAGTCTGTCCAGATCCTCCTGTATCTTAAGCCTATCTTCTGTAGTGTTGGCTATTCCTGCCAGCTTGGTATCATCTGCATTTGATGAGTTCCCCATCTATCCCCTCATCCAAATCATTGATGAATTGTTCATTTCTTGGGTTTTATTTTACCATATTTTTTTCTCTTTTTACTTTTGTCTTATCTATCTAGCACGCTGATATTTCCTGTTTTTTTAATTCTTAATATAGTAAAATACAAAAGAAAAGTTTTCACTAAATAGTGATAATACAATAAAGAAGATAAAATCTAAATATATTATTCTGATTAAATGAACTGGACAATGATTAAATAAAAATACAAAAGATGTACATAAAAATATCTATATAGAATTAATTCAAATGTTGAACTTATCATTAAATCTGACCATATAGAAACCTTAATGTCATCTTATAATTTTTAGGATACTAACATTTTTCAAAGACAGATAAAAAGTTAAAAACCTGGATCCATTCCTTAAAAGCAGCAGAATAATTTTTAATTGACATAGAATTATTTTCTTTATTCCCTTTTAGATGCCCACAAGGGCTCTAAAAAGAGAACTCTTAATAATATTGGAAATTCTATATTTTATGAATATAAGTCAACATTACATTGGAGAAATATTAATATAATTTGGGAAAGAAATATTAAAGTATCTGTTAATTTGAAATAAAAACAAAGTTACAGTAGACCCTGACCAAATCATAGAATTAAAGAATATTCTTAATCACTAACAAAAGAAGTTCTAAATGTCTGTCCATTTTTAAACATTCTTTAAGAGTTCCAATAAATCTGAAATAATACTGTCTGATGAATTAGTTTTATTTTTAAATCATAAGAACCATATTTCACTTTTTAAACATCTGGACTCATTGATTCCCAAAACTGGATATACTACCTCTGCTTTCCATAGTTATACAACAAATAATTTTATTTACCTCTTTTATATCTTTTAAAATTGGATTCTTGGCTTCCATTTAAAGTGTAGAATGTCTTAAAGAAACCAAAATTGCCGGTATCTTAGAAGCTATTAGCACATTAGCACATCCAAAGTGTTTAGTTACCTATATTACCAACTGTATATGGAAAGTAAGTCAAACTTGAAAGGCAATCTTTCAAAATCTTTACAAAAAGAACCCATTAAAATATCAAGTGATTTAAAGTATTCCAAAAAACATGTTCCCTACTATTTTCACATTTAGCCCTGGTATTTCCTAATGATCCAAGTACTTATCTTATTTAACACAGTTTAGCTTCTGAGTGCAGATACGATTGACCAATGCTGCTGAAGCTGAATTATCAGAAAATACTTTGTACTGCTTCAGGTTCCTCCACCATCCCCAACCTTTTTAAAAACTAAAATAGCCTGGGCAGTTTTATCCATGCTCTGGGAGCAACTATATTAATCTCTGGCAATAAATTGTAAAGCTTTGTGCCTTCGAAGTTGCTTTTTGCAACTAACACAGCAAAAAGATTCTAACCTGGTCAAATGGTAAGTGCATGTTATAGTACAGCTGTTGTGGTTTCATGTTTATTTACAGGAAAAACACAAATGGCTATTTTTAAACTTTCAGGCTGGATGCAGCATATGACTTGGATCATCTTTTTTAATGGGAACCTACCTGCCTGTTAGGTTTGGCATTATAGTAAAGATTTCCTTGGTGATCTATGTAATTGTCCAAAGCTTTAACAGATTAGTAGTATGTTTAGATATTTTGATATTCTGTTTTCTTTTTATAGTCTACAATGCAATCTTAAACTATTTATAAACCATTTTGAATGTTAAATATTAAACTAAACTAAACAAAGATAGCCTATGAAAAATATCATCAGATGTCAAAATACAGGGGATGAGGAAGAACCATGAGCATTTCAGGTGGCTTGATGAAGACAGCTTAATATCTGTAATTTAAAATCAATCTCATCACAGAGATTAAACACAAACAGCAATAAAAACTGCATTTGGAGGTATTAAACTATAATTGCCAATAGCCATTCAGAGACAAAGAAATTGAAAATACAAAGACCAGCTGAATCTCATACTTTACAATAGTAAATCACAGTATACTCCAGGTTGCTGTGTCAATAAATGAATTTCTCTGGGAGGATTTGTTGTTTAGATTTGCTTTACTACTTTATTAGTTTTACTGCTGGTTACTAAATTATCCATGTATAGGGATCTACTTCCCAAATTAAAGCTGGATTTTTTGACATGAACATAACTATCTAAAAGTGGGTGTAAATGCTACCTACTATGATGCTGTGGCCAGCCTAGGGATATTTAAGGAGATAATTAGACAATTCAGAACAGAGCAAATTAAGCTGCATAAATCTTGAACTTGGTACAGAAGAGTCAAATGATAAGAGCCTAGGAATATAATTTACCGTATATTGCCAGGACATTTTGTAAACAACTAAAGAAGAAATCTCTTTAGTGAAGCAAGCAGTGAAAACAATAAAGGAAAAAAAGACAGTTTTTAAATATCTCCTTTGTATTTCACTTTTCTCTCCCCCAAAACTAATCTTTTATAATTGTAGAAAGATGTCTACTGCGTATGAGAGAGAATAAATATAGAATATAATTTATGGTCTTTACCCAGTGTTGAGTTAATTTCTATCTTTGAATTGGCAGAAAACTATGCCAGTATAACATCTGCAGTCTTCATGACTGAATCCTATCCGTAGAGGACATAAGGAATGGCCTGAAAGAATGGAGGAAGAATGGCTACCATGGCAACAGCCAGATAAGCAGAACTTGAGCCTGGGCCGAGAAAATAACTTGAGAAAACTGTCTCAAACAAACCTCTCCTCTCACAAAGACAAAGGGAAGGACAGAGGAAGCACTTTTAGATTTTCAAGGTTCTGTTTCCATATCTATTTAAATAAAATTAACCATAACCTACATGGTATGGGCTTCTTAGTCTGGTCTAAGAAAAACCCAGCAAGTTATCTGTTCTGAACTACAGTCAAAACTGGAGCAATGGAATATCTCTCTGCAGGTATAGTCTTGAGAAGATCCCAAAAGCATATTGATTCCTTCACTGTGATACTTGATAGTAATTGATTCAAAACTGAATGTGCTGGGTGAACTGCAAGCTTTGAGTTCCTTGCTCGCTGCACCTTGCTTGCAACATGTTTTGTAGAGTTGACCTAATTCAGGGCTCCAGTAAACAGAATGTAGAGACTAGATTCTCAGAGTAAAAACATAGAACAAAAGCAGGTAACCTAGTGTCCTTTCAGTATTTTGGAGTTCAACTCCTGTCAACCTTAGCTAAACAAGACTAACTACTTGGAAGAATGGTGGAAGTACTAATCCAGGACATCTTTAGGGAGCTGTTTTCCCTACCCATGTACTAGTGCAGAGGAAGGCAACCTTGGCTCTTTTATGACTTGTGGACTTCAATACCCAGAATTCCTGAACTAGCCATGCTAACTCAGGAATTCTGGGGGTTGAAGTCCACAAGTCATAAAAGAGCCAAGGTTGCCTACTCCTGTACTAGTGCAACAGATGATTATAAAAACTCTTGTAAAACATCCAAGATCTAGTACTGATAGCTATCCGCTTCAAGTAATGCATAGCAAGAGAGGAACTGCAATAAGATGTCTCAGTCTCACCCATGTGGTGGTTTTAATTCTGAAAAACCACAAGATACAACTCAGAGTAACAAAGACAATACATTAAAATACTTACTGCACCTGCATTAACGTGCAGTGCATGTGATGAATGTTTGTATGCTCTACTTACATAAAATGCAAGAAAATCACGTTGATAACTTTGGCAGATAACATGAGACGCAACTTAGCAGAATGGTTTAATGCAGCAGACATGTTAGCTAACTAGAATTAGATTTGAGCTTGTGGGATATATCTTCTTTTATCCAACATAAAGAGGATAAAGCTCTTTTTCAAGTGAAACACAGCTCCTGGGGAATTCATAATACACCTCTTTGCAATTTTACTGGCAGCAGTTTAGAAGGATTTACTACTACTTTCTTCTTGGATTTTCCCTCTCTCAACTTTCCAATCCAGCCCAAAGCCTTAATATTCCCTGGAATATGAAATAGCTGAGGAGACCTGAGCCTTCTTAGCCCAGAGGTCATACCTGCCTTATTTTTTATTTTATTTTTTAAAGAATTGTCATGTTTGTTCGCACATACTTAAAACTATATCCAACAGGAGCAGAACTGGCTTCAAGTAACCTGCAAAAATAAAAGAGTTGATTTAAAAGATGTCACAATAAATAAATTATTCTTGGGGTGTTTTACTTTATCACTTAAGCCTTTGAATGTTAAAAAATAAAAGGCTCTGTAAAGACTGAGCCTAACTCCATTGGAAAACTAAACAACAGGAAATGCTGGAAGAAGCATGGATGGGGCCATGGAAATAGCAACTGAAGTCTACCACCCAAATAGTAAATAGCTCTACTCAACCTTTTGGGAGAATAAGTCAAATCTGATCTGGTGCTGCCTCTGTAATGATAAGCAGAACAGTGGTCTTCATTCGTACCAGCAGCCTTCACCAAAAGAATCTATTTGGCTAGTTTGGGAATGGATTACTAGAGAGGCCTTTGTTGTTAAGTGAATCTGGCTTCCCCATTGACTTTGCTTGTCAGAAGGTCGCAAAAGGTGATAACATGACCCTGGGACACAGCAATGGTCATGAATATGAACCAATTGCCAAGCATTTGAATTTTGATCACATGATCATGGGGATGCTACAAAGGTTGTAACTGTGAAAAATGGTCATAAGTCACATTTTTCAGTGCCATTGTAACTTTGAACAGTCACTAAATGAATTGTTGTATGTCAAGGACTACCTATATACAATATTCAAATTGTGCAGACAAGGCAATTTAAACCCAACAATCCTACACATGTTCCTTTAGAATTCAGCTCATAAATTTTTTAATATATTTTAAAACAGCTTTTACAGCTTTTCCCCCCATGATCATTTGAATTTTTTGCTCATTTAGACATATTTCAACAGAAGAATCTATTTAAATGTAGAATTATATTAACCCCTCTGTCAAGTTATCTGTCTATCAATTAGTTTAGTTTATTTATGAAGTAGGATACTTTTTAATCGGATGTAAAAATCTAGTTTCAAGGCAAAGCGTTGTATAAAAATATAACTGAGGGAAAGACACAAACACAGCAGCATCAATGATCAAAATATTTTAGCAGGAATTTTTGCACAATTACTGCCTATCATCTTAGGTACACACTTCTGAACTAAGCCTGACAGGTAACAGATATGATGGGAAAGAAACCGAAGTGAGGGCTTACCATTTCTATGTTTTACCACCTTTATAAATGAATGTTATCTTGCTCACAGCTCTCTCACCCATATATATAGTTGGCTATGTTGCCTTTCTATTGTTATAGTCCAGCATTCCCCAAGTTAGATGCTTTTAGAATGTATGATGTTTGACTGTCATTATTCCATGCTAAGCATAATTATCAAGATTTCTAGGAGTTAAAAGTTAAAGATAGTGACGGAGATTCTCAATCATCCAGGTAATGGTTGTCCCAAAGGTGCTTTTCAAAAGGCAGCTGAACTTCTTTAATTTTTTTCTTGAAAACTTTTCACTTCTCATCCAAGCTTCCAGTTGCCTTTTGAAAAGCACCTTTGGGATAAAGATGGTGATAAACACCTGATTCTGTGGCACCATGATCTGAATAACTGTGATGGCAGGTTTGGCAGCTGATCCAAGGGGAACAACATTTTCTCAGACTCTCCTAGTTCATGTATCAGGTGAGCTCATGTATCAAACGTTTGTGAACATTATGATACAATAACTTAAGTAAAGGATATCAAATACTTTAAAATAGATATTTAAATGCTAAATATACTTTATTTGCAAGACAGAGGTTTGTATACACATTGATAAAAATGTTGAAAGCACAGTTGGAGCAGCAAGAAAATGAGGGAAGTTTAACAAGCTACTGATTTTCTGGAGAAAATTGTGGTCCTTATTTAAGGACGCTACTATAAGAAAACAAGAAGTGGTATCACAAGAAGTATACAGCATAATTGCCATATATAAAATTTAGTAATGGATTTTTAAAATATATTCTTAAAGCATTTTAAAAAATTAGAAACTGAAGATTCCCATAAGGTTTATGACCCAGCTGATTTCCTAATTCAGTCTGGATTCAATCAACTATCAAACTAACAAAATCTTCAAAGCAGGATAGAAGAGATCCTAAGCTATAAATGCTCGCTTCTTATTGATTGCGATTTCATTACTGACATATTTGTTTGCTAGATTATCACGAGGAAAAAAAGCAATAATTTAAGATTTTTTTTAAAAAAAATGATACAATTTTTCCCCCCAGTTCTTTAGAACAGTGAAAAATGCCATCAGGCAAGCGCTCCCTGGCTGATGGAATAAGTATTTAAGAATTTTTGTCAATACAGTATCTTTCCAATGAACTGGATTTAAAACTCATGGACATTATGATAGCTGGAAATTGTAAATGTTGCTGTTCAACAGATCTGCAAGTCATGACAGTGGGAGGGTTAATATGGAGAGATGTACCCTGGATGAAATCATGAAATAGAACAAGAAAAGAAATTTGGAGTAATTGAATCCTGTATTTTTATACCATCTAGTTCCTCATCACACACAGTGTAGCTAGGCTTTGAATAACTTAATAAATACGTTATAAATTGAAGCTGTTCTGTGTAATTCCACTATGGACATTTCTAAATGTCCTGTACTGTATTTTTTAAAAAAATCTTTTTATAAGGCAGCTGTTGCTGTTTTGAATTGCATTGTCAGTTAAATGCCTTAAATGCTGCCAGCATTTTTCCCCCCAAAGAATACCTGCATTCTATATTATAAAGTAACCCTGATATGGTCAAGTAAGCCTGCACCCCCCAAATTTACTGCTGCCAAGAATTCTCCCATCACCAAATTACAGTGAAGTTACATTTTTGCACTGGAATGGAATATGATTTTATATTTTCTAAATGTAGAATATGTCTATCATTCCGAAGACACTCAGAATTTTGAACAGTCCAACACACACCTATCTCCAATGAAAGAGTACATTCTTTTTTTTTAAGAAGGAAAAGATAAAATGACTTTAACATGGAAGAATTATATTATCAGAGACACTAATTCAGCTACCATTTTCTAAAATTACTAATACAGTTATAATCTTATTACAGGAAGTCTTACCATGACTTTAAATTATAACTATCATTCCTGGCACAGAAAGTTCTTTCTCCTCTTGTGTTTAGCACGCAATTTCCATTAGCATTAATGAAAGATTTGTATGTAAGCAGGGGAAAAATTAACCCCAGAAAGACCACCAACAATAAGCATCTGTGTCTTCCAAAATTCATTTTACAGTGCACAATGAGGACCTATCTCATCATGAAGGAAAGCACTCATAATGGGTATGTGTTTCCAAGCTTGTCTCCCTGCATACGTCCACCAGCATCTCATAACTGGCTTTCTTATTATAAGATGCAAATTACTATTGCAGACAAAACTCCCACCCACCCTCTGAAAATCTGACCTTACATACACTGACGTATGCATGCAAACTACGAATATGCCTGCAGTATAATTGGCAAACAGCCTGGCCCCTGGCAAAATTCCAAAATGTGAATTCCAGAAGTACGAGTATTCCCAATCTTTTCAGGTTTGTTGGTTTTTAAAATTAGGATGCTGCCTTTTTGTGAATGGTCCTCAAGGCAGATTTTCCAACATTATATATAAATAGAACCTAAAACCAGAAATCACAAAGATGGCAACAGCAGACAAATTAAAATATGCTAAAATATAGCCATGAGATCATCGATCATAGAACTGGTGCCCAAAGAAAAGCAATTCAGTTCACCGACAAAGGCCAACATAAATCAGTGTCTGCCAACGAGGCTTAATACTTTTCTCTGGAAGGAAACGGTAGTTGTGGCCCAACCAGAGAATAGTGTTCACCAAAGGTAGCCTCAGGAGGCAAAAATTCATTCAGAGATGGGGCTCCAACAGGTATCAGAAGAGTCATGGGGCATAAGAGATCCCTCAGTATCTGCCGTTGGTTACTCACTGAGGCACTTTCCTCCTGTTTTAAGGAAAAACAGAATGCCAGTCTGGTTTAACTTCAGCATTAAGAACCCTTGTTGCCAGGCCAAATGATCAGGCATAGTGAGGGCAATAAAATATTCTGTGCCATGTAAACCAATTAATTTTTTTTTAGTTTATTTGGCACAATACAGGTAATCCTCGATTTATGACTACAATTGAGCCCAAAATTTATGTGGCTAAGTGAGAAATTTGTTAAGTGAGTTTTGCCCCATTTTATAACTTTTCTTGCCAGATTTGTTAAGTGAATCACTGCAGTTGTTAAGTTAGCAAAATGGTTTTTAAGTGAATCTGGATTCCCTATTGACTGCTTGTCAGAAGGTCGTAACTTCAAACTGTCACTAAATGAATTGTTCTAAGTCGAGCCCAAAATTTATGTGGCTAAGTGAGAAATTTGTTAAGTGAGTTTTGCCCCATTTTATAACTTTTCTTGCCAGATTTGTTAAGTGAATCACTGCAGTTGTTAAGTTAGCAAAATGGTTTTTAAGTGAATCTGGATTCCCTATTGACTGCTTGTCAGAAGGTCGTAACTTCAAACTGTCACTAAATGAATTGTTCTAAGTCGAAGACTACTTGTCTTGTTTTTGCCTTCTAATCATAGTTACAAAAGCTCATCTTCTTGCTGCTTGGATTCTGAGAGTTGATAAACACGGATTGTATCATTCTAAATACAATTTTGTAGATTTAAGATTCAGGTAGTTTACTATGTGACTAAATGAACGCTGCAGTTCTGGGGGTGAGAACGGAAGATGTTCCATGACACATTTTGAATTTTACACTTTAGCAATCAGAGCAGTTTTGATAAATTAAGCCAAAAATTAGTATAGGTTCAGCCAATGAAATAACCATGTGGATTTTTTTTTTTAAAAAAACTAAAAATTCCCTTGGGGATTTTTTTTTTAATATTACCATCACTAAGTTTTAAGTGGAAGATTAATATGGGGGCGGGGAAGTCTCTGTTTCCTCTCAAAAGACCACTTTTCCATTCAAAACAGTTTCTTTTCCATATAGGTTAGCCTCTTCTCCTATGAGAGAACTACTTATAAAATAAGTTGCAGGCAGGAAAAGGTACATATGATGAGGGCACCTGTGAGGGGAGGAATATCAACAAAAAAAAAGTCAAGATGGCAGTTGTGATCATGCAATACAATTTCTTCCTCCCGCACAGTCCCCCTGCAAAATAGAGACCAATTTTACTCATGCCATTTTAAGTATTCCTTACATTTAATAGCAGTGCCATTAGTTTTTGACACATTTTGGCTAATAATACACAAGTGTAACCAGAGCCCAGGTTTGCCCCGAGGATGCTCATGTTATTATATACAAGGTATGTAATCTAGAGATTACCTTGCAAGTCAATATACTATAGCTCACATTCCATTGACTAGGGAGGAAATGCAGTGTAGTGACCCACAATCAGGATACAGGTAACATATATTGATGAGTAATTTTCTATGATCTTACTTTTCTCATGCTGAGGGCCATACGTGAGGTGTGCCAAGTTGCATTTTTTTTTAAAAAAATGGGACCATGTTTTCCCCAATATTATTTAGTTAAATATATGTTTCATTTTAGAAACAACCTTGCAGCATTAAATTTTACAACTTTTAGAGAAGATCTGCAGACTACCCTTAAGTTTTTCATTATGTTTTTATTTATACCCAACCTTTCTGAAGCTTGCTGGTCTGCACAGCAGTCCCATTTCCAAGGTTTTTCATGACAACCTTGTAAGATAGTTGGGGTGGGGGGAGGCAGGTAGGGAGGGAGAGAGACAGGCTCAAAATTATCCAGAGAATTTTTAGAACTAGGTGTGTGCTTGAACCTGACTTTGTCTTGGTCTAATTTCACCTTTGTATAGTAGTATACCTGAACATTTTAGGGGCTCGTATTATGCACCTGTCTTAAATTATACCACATTCACTCTTACAGGAGGGCTGATTTGTACAGGAAAATCAAACTAATTATATACAGTATGCCTGGACTACATACAGAAGTAGGTTAAAATAGAAATAAAAGTGAATTATTAATTTATAGAAACATACCACTAAATATTTATATTTTTATCTGCTTATAAAACAGGTAACAAGGTCCTATGTTTAAGAGATACAGTGTAGAACAGGGGTGTCAAACTTAATTTCATTGAGGGCCGCATCAGCATGGCGGTTGCCCTCAGGGGGCCGGGTGGGTATGGCCTGGGCGGGCGTGACCTACTGGGTGGGCGTGGCTAGAGTGAGTATGGCCTACTGGGTGGGCGTGGCCAGCTCTACATCGTTTGCATCAAGGGTGCCTATGGGGGCCTGGGCAGGAGTGGGACAGATCTGAGGGTCTCTGGCACGAGGAGGGTCTCTGGGCCAGGGCCAAGGCAGTGGGGGCCGTTCCCTCACTGTTTCCAGGATGGCTTCGCGGGCCGCATGAAACCACTTCGCGGGCTGGATCTGGCCCCCGGGCCTTGTGTTTGACATGTCTGGTGTAGAAGATGCAGAATATTTATTTCCCACCACCTGCTATTTACTTTAACTTAAAATCAGCCATATGGGAGCCTAATGAAAACTGGTTGAATGTATTGCATGAGATATGATTCAGAAATCACCACTGACTCACCTTTGAGGTAAGTAGCTTCAGTGTACGTGTAATGTTATTTTGGTCGGAGAGTCCAAGGTAAATCAGAAGTACATTTCTGAGCAGTACTCCCAAAATATTTTTCTTTTAAAAAATATACAAAGTGTCTGATACATATATTGTCGAAGATAAGAAAAAAGAATACTTAAAAAGTGCTATAACATAAAAAAATGAAAAAATAAAGTAGGAAAGAAACATATGTTTTTTTTCCTTTTTTGTTATTAATTAAAGAGCAATAAAAATTAAACAGAAACAACGTTTCTGAACATTTATAGGAAACTCAGTGATATCTATGGAGATTCTCAATCATCCAAGTCATGGTTGTCCCAAAAAGGCAACTGGACTTTCTTGATTTTTCACCTTTATGGCACTTAGTGATAAAAAATTTTTTTTGGGGGGGCTTACAGTAAAAGCAAAACAATACATATTTATATAATACTTTATCATTGGCAAAATAATTTACATGTTTTCTTTTTAAAAATGTTTAATAAGTCACTTTTCAAACTTATTAGGAGTGTAAAAATTAGCTTTCAATATAGGGAGGTAAGATGGGGGGGAAAATACAGGAGCGATAGTTGAAAAAACAGTTCTGGATGCTGTGGCTATGGTCCTATCCAATTCTTCCTGAGATATTTTTAAAATATCAGGAGATGTGATCTTGCCTGTATTGAGCTCATGTTAAATTATCAAAACATAATTTAAACTTTTTAACAGAGGTGATCATCTCAGACAAAGTTAATATCATACTTTATTTCACCGCTTTTCTGTTTTTCAAGATTTAACATTCCACATTAAATGTGGAAAAATGTGTGGGAAATTGGGGGCCCTTGTCCCGGGTTTCGCTCAATGTAAGGCTTACATGAATCAAATATCATTTTTATTCAAGGCAGTAAAACAATAAATTAAAACAGAAATAACTCCAAGAGCTGTTTCAATATTTGAATAGGTTGATTCAGCCTTCCATCCTTCCAAGATTGGTAAAATGAGGACCCAGATTGTTGGGGGCAATACGCTGACATTTGTAAACTGCCCAGAGAATTCTATAAAGCAGGGGTCCTCAACCTTGGCAACTTTAAGACTTGTGGACTTCAACCCCCAGAATTCCTCAGGAATTCTGGGAGTTGAAGTCCGCAAGTCTTAAAGTTGCCAAGGTTGAGGACCCTGCTGTAAAGAACTATGGAGCGGTATATAAGTCCAAGTGCTATTGTTATTACTACGTATTTTATTCAGTCTGCCTCACAGATATAATTTCATGAAATCCAGACATAATCATTCACTTGTAACCCCCTTTTTTCTCAGTAGAGTAGTTCTTTTATTTATATCTCTTAAAACAAAAGCATTTATAAAGGAATAACATGGCCACACAACACCGTTTTACTGTTATTTTTCTTGCATACAATCATGGCCAGTCTAGGAAAAGGACTAGTGAGGACATGACAGCAGTGTTCCAGTATTTGAGAGACTGCCACAAAGGGGTATGTGGAGTCAGTTTATTTTCCAAAGCACCAGAAGGCAAGAAAAGAAACAATGGATCGAAACTAATCAAGGAGAGAAACAACCTGAAATTAAGGAGAAACTTCCTAACAGTGAGGACAATTAACCAGTGGAACAGCTTTCCTTCAGATGATGTGGGTGCTTCATCACTCAAGATTTTTAAGAAGAGACTGGACAGCCACTTGTATGAAATGGTATAGGGACTCCTGCTTGAGCAGGGGGCTGGACTAGAAGACCTCCAAGGTCCCTTCCTGCTATTATTATTATTATCATTATCACTATCATCATCATCATCATCATCATCATCATCCAGTTCTTGGAAACCACCAAGTCTCTGTAGTTTTCTTGGAAAGTTTGTCAGAATTGGTTTGGCATGCCTTCTTCCTTGCGCTGAGAAAAAGTGACTGGTCTGAGGTCACCCAGCCAGCTTAGTGCCCAAGGCAGCACTAGAACTCACCCTTTCCTGGTTTCTAGTTTCATGCCTTAACCCCTACACCAACTGGTAATACCTGTCAAAAGGCACTCTTGGGTGCGAATATTTTCAGACAAGGCTTTATCTTGCAATTGGCCTGTCCTGTTCGGAGAATTTTACAAGGAGATCAAACATTTTCAAATTCTATTTGTTAAGTCTCTTTTTTTAATTAGTTACTTTTACTCCTTATATTATATGGGACGCGGTGGCTCAGTGGGTTGGGACACTGAGCTTGTCGATCAGAAGGTCGGCAGTTTGGCGGGTCGAATCCTGAGTGCCGTGTAGCAGAGTGAGCGCCTGTTACTCCTCCCAGCTTCTGCCAACCTAGCAGTTCGAAAGCACGTAAAAATGCAAATAGAAAACTAGGGACCACTCCGGTGGGAAGGTAACAGCGTTCCGTGCGCCTTTGGCGTCTAGTCATGCCGGCCACATGACCACGGAGACATCCTCGGACAAGCGCTTGCTCTTCGGCTTTGAAACGGAGATGAGCACCAGCCCCTAGAGTCGGAAACGACTAGCACGCATATGCAGGGGAACCTTTACCTTTACCTTTTACTCCTTATATTATTTTCTTATTAAAGAATAAAATACTGAGATGGAATACCACACTGTCTTTTGACAGGTAAATCCAGGAGCAATCAGGGATAACTCCAGTATTCACTCTCTTCCTTTTTGAATCTTAAGAAGTGATGAGACAAAACTACTGATATTATAAGAAAAACATCTCTACTTGAATTGACAGTTCCTACCTTTGGCACTAGACATTGCCCTTCACCTGTCTAGATGGATAATGAAGAGGGAAACTGTTCTTCCTGTTCAGAATCTCTCCCTTCCTATTATTCGTTACCACCTTCCATCTGTGGTATTAAAAACATATTGGAAAGCAGGTGGTAGAAGAAAGCTGATGACAGGACTTGAATCAACAATGAGCCAGAAAAACTACATTTGTCTTTCATCCTACTTTCATGAGTGATGTAAAGGAAGCAAGTCCAGCTTTCTATGGAAAGACAAAGCAATACAATGGTATAAAATTGTAAGAATTATCTGCAAAAAATGTATTTCAATAATATTCAACAACAGTTCCTAAATTCAGAACTGTTTCAGAAAAAAAAAATACCATACAACCAGAAAGCGGCAAAGTAGAAACAATCACTTTGAAATACTTATGATTTCAGCAGCGGCTTCAAACTGGTTAGATAAACTGGAAGTGTTCAGCTGATAGTTGTTACCAGCCAAGCATCTGGAGAGTTGGTCGATGGACTTCCTTAAGCTGGGGATCTGAAGTATTAGTCTACATTTCATTTTACTAAGTATTTAGAAAAATAATAATATTATTTATATCCTAAAAGGAAGTTAATAACATTTTAATTTCCTTGGAGGATATTCAAATAATAGAAACAAGAGTACTACTCCATTTTCCTGAAAAAAGTACATAGGAGAATTTTTTACTGGCGTGGCTGAAAAGGTGTGTACGTGCAAAATATTGGTTCTGTGTGCTCCTGCAGGATTTGAATAAGTCCCCTTTTCAATAAGAAATCTGGACCCTGATAAACCTTTCAATTGTAGTTAAAAGACTACCCTTCAGAATACACAAGCTGATTACCAAACTCTTTTCAACATTCTTTTATATACATCATTTTGTGTTAACCAAAGACATAGACACCATGGGCAAAAAACACAGAACTACCTGTATTAACACTGTGGCTGAACAAAAGCCAAAACTTTAAACTGTAAAGGGATAAACAGCATTATGCTTTTATGATGTTCCCCTCAAATGCACAAGATAAAGTGTTAATTCACAAAGTAATTATTTTTCATATCAGAAAATATTAGTCTGATGAAAGCTTTGTTCACTACCCAATTACAAAATAGCTATGATGCTACGTAGTATGTAACACACATACTATGAAATCATTATATATAGAATAAACAGAGTAAAACTTTGAAGGCTTGCTCTACAAAAATTAACAGTAAAAATCCAGTGAAATATTATTCATTTTCTTAAGAGCTTCTGTATTTTTTGAATGACAGAGCTAGGAAACTTCATGGAAAAATAGCACACATACCCCAGGTCGACGTTCAAAATATGCCAGTCTTGATTTTGTTAAGACGAAGACTCGAACTTTAAAGTTGGAAGGGGAGGTTCTTCTCTTTTGCTGAGATTTTTTTATCAGTTCTTCTTCCAGAAGAACACAGTTATTCATTGCCAGAAAATAATAATCCAAATTACAGGATGAAAAGGGACCTGCTCTTAATACTCCACACATGAGACCAGGAAAATGATATTAGAGACAAAGAGTGAACTGTCTCAAACATGGATGCAAAAAACAATGTAGGTGCTTTATCTTTCCATCTGTCATCCAGGCAGTACTGTTCTATAGCTTCTTTTCTGATATAAAACCCACAACCACATCCTTTCAAACACACTGCGCAATGCATTGCAATTTATGTTACACATGTAATTGAAAAGTAACTCAAAAGCTTGAATGACAACTGCTCTTTATCTGAAAAATAAATGCTTTGGTGAAAACACTTGGAGCCATATTTTGCATATGAAATAAATCCATAAAACTATATATTTACTTTTGTTTTGTCTTACTATTCAACTTTAGGAAGGATTATTTTTTTTTAATCCTTGACATTTTCTAAACTGGATTCCAAAATTCAACTGCAGTTCAGATTTTTAATTAGCCCATAGTTATTAATATACGTGGGTGCTATTCATTTCAGAATCTTAAGTATGCTTAATTTATATTGATATTTCTTCATAACATCTATTGCAAAAAATGTATGCACACATATTTTATAGAAAAATAGACACCTTAGAATTTAAGCACTTACTTCCCAAATGTAAGCAAAACCACCAAAATAGATTTGTTGTTGTTGTTAGTTGCGAAGTCGTGTCCGACCCATCGTGACCCCATGGACAATGTTCCTCCAGGCCTTACGGAGAATCAAGTAATTGAGTGAAATCATTTGACACAGATGGTATTTTTTGACTGATTATAAGTGGATAAAATTATAACTGTCTACATTTTTAGGGTATTTGAATGTTTTTCCTATCTATAAGCCCATTTCCTTGTTCATCTTTTCAATTTACTCTGTGCTCATTTAGTTTTCTGTTTTGTTCAGTGATTCAACCAAGAGTATTACAATGGTATCTGTGCTGTTTCAGGAGTTTGTGGGTCTGCAACTATTTTCTAATAGTTGTGTCATTGTTTTGGTTTAAAGATTAAGCAAAGCATGTAAGGTATGTGGAAGAATGTGGACTATCCCAATTGCTTGACTGGCTGATTAAATCAGCTAGCATGCGACTGATACCATGCGTAGTGGTAGTAGTCAATTATTTCCTAGCAGGAGGGAGAGAATAATAAGCTTTCTACCAAAGAATCCTCATTGGCATGATTATGCTGGCAAAGGTTGAAATGAGGTATCAGTGTGTTGATAACATCTAGTTCAATTACTTCTTACCATCCTTCTCCAAAAGTCTTTGCTAAAGTTCAGTATGCAATGAGGTAGATGAGAGAATGGTTGAATGTAAAATAATTTATAAGAGAAGTTTTATAGTCTGGAAGTGATCCTTTATATTAATCTGTCAATGGATTATTAGTTGGAAGTTATGGAAAGAAGTGCCATTACAAAATTATGTCTAGCCAGCCATGACATCACTTATTTTCTCCCATATTTAGAGAAAGGGCTTCCATGCTGCGTTCAGGGCATACTTGCTATGAGCTCTCTGTGGAAGGTACATCTGCTATTGCACAGTAGCCAAGCTACTATTACTTTTCATTGATTATGTTTATATGAAATTCATGAATCCTGATACTATGCTCCTCAGCTATTGGTATTTCCGCTGTAGTCTATCATTGCCTGCTTACTATATGGAATATATTAAGTACTCCTAAGTATGAAGAATGTGTGAAAATTGTGATATAGGCTTTGTCGCTTGATTTGCATTCGAAGATTGAATTTTTGAAAATAGTATTTGTATTAAAATGGGCATAGATTATACACAAGATTTGCTATTGAAAAAAATTGTTTTCAGTCAAAGCATTCACTCAAGAGTGAAATGTTCAACCTGATTCAAGAGACACTTGGAATGGGCTGTTGATTCCTTTACATTGTTTTTGAAACCTAAATCATCATCCAAAGCTGCTACTTGCTTTTCTCAAAGCATAAACTGTTCCTTTTTAAAAGTATAGCAAAACATAACTCTTTTAATCCTGAAGTGTATTTAGTGCTTTCTACAGATCATTGCATTTCATAAAGCTAAGCAAAAAAGATAGTTCCTCTCAAGCCATGATTACTGCTGCTCTCTGCTGCCTATGGGTGGCATAACATGAAGGCAAACACATGTAATAAAGTGGACCACAGTATAATACATATTTTGTTGTTTTTATTTGATCCATTAACAATGTATTTTATATGTGAAATTTATGTGGCAGTAGAAATTCATTTGAAAAACATTAGAGTTACATTGGACAATATGTATTCCATGAAATCGATTATATCCTTTATGCTGTGTTACAAATAAAAAAATATCTTCTTTTCATATGTATTTATTTAATAAATTTATATTGCTTACTATCTCCCATTTGTGACGCTGTGAAACAAAGTTAAAAAACACAAAAATATAACAAAATAGCTAATAAGAAACACAAAACTATCAATGGGTGAGCATGCGTTCAATTTCCCTAGTAATATAACCACTTTACAGTCGTTCCTGGATCCCTAGGCAAAATGGCAAGGCCATGTTATCAGACTATTTTGGAAAGCCAAGAAGGTAGGAGCCAATCTCACTTAATGATTTTCCAAAAGGTAGGGGCTCACGGCAAAAAAAGGATCACAATATGCTCTTCCTCCTGGATCCTGATAGGATGGGTAGATTTGACTGGAGGGAAGGGGCCCCTCAAATATCCATCTTCCAGAAGTGAAGAAGTGAGTTCTACAGTGAGGAATACCCCACTAAATTTCAACTGGTAGCATGTGGATATAGTATACAGGAATTCAGGAAAATATCTCTTACAATTTTAAGAATTGGTCTTGTTTTTTTTTCCATCTAACAATATCTTAATATTTTCCATTATTAAAAAGAGATAAGAAAATGTGATCATCATATCAGAACCTACATATATTTCAACTACAATTTCCAAGGCACAGTGATCAACATAGTAACCTGCAGATTTTCCTGATAACATAAAAGCAGGCACATTAGGATAGAAGAGCCATCTTTTCTGGGGGCATAAGCATAATAAGTTACTGAAAATCTCTTTTCTATCCAATTGCCCAATACTGTGTCTAGCCCAGTGGTTCTGAACCTGTGATTGGCCCCAGGTCGGCTGTGATGTTATCACAGGGGGTCTGCAAAGGCTTGAAGAAATGTTATGATTTAAATCTTGAATTAAGTCTTGGGACTCCATGGCCATGGTTTTATGTTATTATAAAAGATATTTAAAGGGGTCCTGTGGTGAAGAAAATCTAGCCACTATATTTTATCCTGGAGTCACTGAAGAACATTAAGCGAATCCAGGTGCTAAAACACCAACAACACTGTATAAACCATACAGATACAAGGATAAATTTACATCTGAATATTTAATGGTCAAGATGTTAAAAGACAAAGACCACTTTTTCAAAGACAGCAGAGTCCACATTGCTGGTTGATTGAGGGGTCAAAAAAGCCACCTATGTCGAAATTGAATAGCCCTTTCTCAACAGAGGGAAGGGATATGACATTATCTATGGACAGTCTACAGAACAGTCCTTTCAACAGTTCCAAGAAGGCTCCATACCCATTTGCACTACTCAGGTACTGAGGACACAGATAAGCCTCCAGGTAGCCTCAATGACTCTCTAAGTCTAAAAGAATGCAAATGACCAGCTCTGTGCAAGAAGTGTAAATCCTTCCATTCCCCACCATCCAGTCAGAGCTGAAGAAGCTTCTTGGATGAGAAGCGAAATGTCTTCAAAGAAAAGAAAGTCCAGTTGCCTCTTGAAAAAGCATCTTTGGGATTAATTTAACATAAATTTAACAGCTAGTTTTAGAACAGCGAAGCTATTTTGGGTCTCCCAACATCTTTTACAGGACTGTCCTAAGACATTTTACTGAGCATCTTAAGCAGTTGAACCTGCAGTCGGCCCAGGTTCGAATCTCAGAAGGGTATGGCTGACTGATGAGAACAAATAAGTTTGAAATGATCATATCGGTCTCCCTTTATTCTTTGTTAGCAAGCCAAATATATATATATATATATATGATTCAAATTATTTAAATTGTTTTCCAGACAACAGTGTCTGAACACTAGGTACTTCAACTTCCTTATACATTTATGAACAATCCTGGATTTAAAAGTTTTGAAAACCACTCTCACCATATTTCCTAATCAATTTGCAATTCACAATAGAATCAAAATAGTTTAGATTCCCTACCTCCTACCTGCAAAAAAATTGAAATTCAATGGTGAAAAAAGGTTCTACATTTAGGCAAGAAAATGCACAGGTACAGTATAGGTCAGGGGCCTATATGTGGCCAGACGCAACACGAGCAAACTGCACCCACCCCATTGCCGGCAATGGGGAAAAAGTTCCAATACGTTGCGTGATGACATGTGATGTTGTGAGTTTGACATGTCTGGTATAGGTGGTACCTTGCTCAATAGCAGTAACTGTGAGAGGGATCTCGAAGTCCTGGTGGAGAATCACTTAAATATGAGCCAGCAGTGGGCTACACCTGCCAAAAAAGCCAATTCAGTGGTAGGCTGCATTAACAGAGGGACAGAATCAAGATCACGTTAAGTGTTAATACCACTTTACAAGCCCTTGGTAAGGCTACACTTGGAATATTGCATCCAATTTTGCTCATCACGATGTAAAAAAGATGTTGAGATTCCAGAAAGAGTACAGAGAAAAGCAACAAAGATGATTAGGAGACTGGAGTCTAAAACATATAAAGAATGGTTGCTGGAATTGGGTATGTCTAGTCTTTCCCAGGAAAGATCTAATTATGAAAGAATTTGACTAATATTTGTGTGGCCGTCTAATCACAGCTACAATAAAATCCTAGGTATTTCCACGGCTTCTCTAAACATTTCAGGAAATCTGTGCCACCCAAAAACAAACTTCTCCCATCACTAAATGTCTATGGAGAGTCTCAAGTCATCCAGGTCATGATTGTCCCAAAGATGCTTTTTCACAAGACTCTGACTGGATGGTGGGGAATGGAAGGACTTGCAGACAGCTGGTCATTTGCATTGTTTTAGAGAGTCGTTAAGGTCACTGGTCCTCAGGCTACCTCAGTAGGGCAAATGGGTGTGGAGCCTTCTTGGAACTGCTGAAAGGTCTGTGCTGTGGAGCTGTGTTTCCTGCAGGATGTTTTCTGCCCTGTCTCCCTTCACTGTTGAACACAGGCGCAGGATGCTGGGGATGAGCCTGTGTTCCATCTCAAACTGAAGCAAAAATGGTTCCTGTAAGTCAGACATGTCAAACACAAGGCCTGGGGCCCAGATCCGGCCCGCGAAGTGGTTTCATGCAGCCCCCCCGAAGCCATCCTGGAAACAGTGAGGGAACGGCCCCCACTGCCTTGGCCCAGAGACCCTCCTTCTGCCAGAGACCCTCAGATCTGTCCCACTCCTGCCCAGGCCCCCATAGGCACCCTTGATGCGAACGATGTAGAGCTGACCACGCCCACCCAGTAGGCCATACGCACTCTAGCCACCCCCACCCAGTAGGCCACGCCCACCCTGGCCACACCCACCCCCCTGAGGACAACCGCAGTGCTGATGCGACCCTCAATGAAATTGAGTTTGACACCCCTGCTGTAAGTCTTTCTTTCCTTCCATTTTCCCACCATCCAGTCAGCGCTGAGGAAGCTTCTTGGATGAGAAGAGAAACGTCTTCAAAGAAAAACAAGAAAGTCCATTTGCCTCCTGAACAGGCATCTTTGGGAGACCCATCTGCTTAAAGTGGCCTATTGTGGGGGGGGGGAGGAAAGAGGTGGGGGTGGTGGAGGGCGGTTAAAGAAGACGAAACGGCCATGCGCAACCGCTGACTGGCGACGAAAGCCCCTCGCGCAAATTGCCCCCACTCCGCCCCTCCCCTTTTATCGGTCTGCGATTTGCTTCCGACAGCGTCTTTTTTTCGTTTTCCCGTTTTTTGGAAGGGCGCTCGCGCCTCTTCCGCGGAAGCCAATGAGGAGAGCGGCGGCGCTACCGGCATAAATTGCGCGCTCCGGAAGCAATTGTGCTGCAGCTGCTGAGGAGAAGCGGAGTGGATCCCGGTGGCTGATCTTGTTGCGCGGAGCTGCTGGAAGCCCGGCGACTGATCTCTTTTTGGTGTCTGTAGGCGTAATTATCAAGTAAGCCGAAGTTTTTCGCTCGGAATTCCCCTCCTCTGTAATGTCGGAACCAACTCTGACTGATCCCAGGTGCTTTTGAGGGTCTGCCTCCTGCGCTTTTCCCGCTTGTTTTGCCCGAAGAGGAGCCGTAGAGGCCTGAGGTTGGAACACTTCCGGTTTGCCGTTTATCAGCTGTTAGTGAGGCGGTTTTTTCTTATATTTTCGTGCACGGGACCGATAATTCAACCAGACTCCTTGTCTTCCACTTAGCTATTCCTTAATAAGGGAGGAGAGAAGGCAGATTAATGGATTGATTGGGCACGACTTTAATGTCTTAGGACCAAAAATTAAAAGCGATCAGCATCCACGTTCGCAGTAAGGTTACCATCTCAAATCTGTTCTTTGTCTTACATTTGAGTAAGGGGCGGAGAAATTTTGCTGCTGACTCTCTCTTTAAAATAAAGTGAATGTAGTTTTATATTTAGTGCCGAAGGAAAAAGGACAGGAAGTTTGGATAAAGTGAGGCGGATTTAATATATATGGGAGCGGCCTCTTCAGTGAGTGGGAATGTATATACATATTTAGAATTTAGAATAGAATAGAGCTGGAAGGGACCTTGGAGGTCTTCTAGTCCAGCCCGTCCAGTCTCTTATTAAAAACCTGCAATGATGGAGCGCCCACGATTTCTGAAGGCAAGCTGTTCCACTGGTTTAACTGTCCAAACTGTTAGGAAGTTTCTCCTTAATTCCAGGTTGCTTCTCTCTCTATTTAGTTTCTAATCATTGTTTCTTGTCCTGCCATCTGGTGCTTTGGAGAATAATTTGAACCTCTCTTCTTTGTGGCTTAGCCTCTCATATACTGGAATACCCAGGAATAGGCTTCATTAGACCATGTGTATGAAGTGAACTTCCCAACTTTGTTATCAAGATTGGCAAAGTTGTGTCAGCTTTATCTTTCAGGTAATGTGATGTTGTTTGTTACTGTAGAAGTGAATTTCTGGATAAGGCAAGGAGGCGGAGTAGATGATCTTGAATGTATCATAAAATTGGTGTGTTTCTTAAAATATGTGTTATGGTTGGCAGTAGAAAAAAATACAGTAGGATCCAATTTACACATTATAATTGTAGTGAACAATAATATTAAGATATTAAAACAGTAAGGGAAACTGTTGGGTCAACCCTCTTGCATGTTTTTAGGCACATATTTCAAGTGTGTAGGCACATATTTCAAGTGTGTATGGTGAGGAAACCAAATTTTTGTCAATTTATTTTAAATCCCAAATATTTATAAACAGGTGGCAGATAACTCCATAATTTGTGCTAGTAAATAGTATTCTTACCTATTTGGTCTGTTGGACAGAAACAGTTCAGCTTTATTGTAATATATAAATGCTTATCTGTCTTGCATGTGTTTAAATGCTAATTTTATTTTTATCTTTGCATATTTTATCTCTTTATTCTAGCTATTTGTCCTGCTGCAATGGGTGAACCTCAGCAAGTGAGTGCTCTGCCTCCACCTCCAATGCAATATATTAAAGAATATACTGATGAAAACATTCGGAAAGGTTTAGCTCCTAAGCCTCCACCACCTATTAAAGATAGCTATATGATGTTTGGAAATCAGTTCCAATGTGATGACCTAATTATTCGGCCATTAGAAAGTCAGGGTATTGAACGATTGCATCCCATGCAGTTTGACCATAAAAAGGAGTTAAGGAAACTTAATATGTCAATCCTGGTCAACTTCTTAGATCTCTTGGATATATTAATAAGAAGCCCAGGCAGCATAAAAAGAGAAGAGAAACTGGAAGATTTAAAACTGCTATTTGTTCATGTGCATCACCTTATAAATGAATATCGACCTCACCAAGCCAGAGAGACATTGAGAGTCATGATGGAAGTACAGAAACGTCAGCGTCTAGAAACTGCAGAAAGATTTCAGAAACATTTAGAACGAGTTGTGGAAATGATTCAGAATTGCTTGGCTTCTCTGCCAGAAGATTTACCTCATTCAGATGGAGGGATGAGAATAAAAACTGAACCAATGGACACTGAAGACAGCATAAACTGTATTGGATCGAATGAACAGCAAAGAACAATCTCTAGTGTAAAAAAAGATCAGGTTTTGGATAAAGATGCTAATATGTGTAGCATTATTGATGAAATGACATGAAAACAGCCTTGGGATTTGTGATTTTCACAGAATGCAACTGATGCTTAGGGAATTAGAGTATGAAGTTTCTTTTCCTTTTGCTATTTAAGATTTAAAAGAAGATTTAAACAGTCGTGGAACACAATCTATGAATCAATAAATATTAAAAAATTATTGTTTAGTTTTTGCATGTGTATCTATGTTTGACTTTAAAGAACATCAATGTTACTGACAGCTTTACCTGTAAACTATGCAATTCATCAGTATCCAAATTCTGCTGATGGTTATTATTTATTTATTTATTTATTTGGTTTATATACCGCCCTACTCCCAAAGGACTCAGGGCGGTTTACAAGGCAAAATTTAAAAATAATACAATATAAAATTAAAATTAAATTAAGTCTAGCCGCAAAAATTAAACCCCTCAGTCCAGACCAGATAGCTCAAAGAGCCAGGTTTTTAGGTCCCGGCAAAAAGAACGAAGGTCGGGGGCAGTCCGGAGTTCCGTTGGCAGTTGATTCCATAGGGCAGGCGCGCCCACAGAGAACACCCTCCCCCTGGGGATCGCCCGTTGGCAATCCTTGACCGGTGGTACCCTGAGGAGGCCCTCCCTGTGGGAGCGCACAGGACGATGGGAAATTGACGCTGGCAGCAGGTGCTCCCTTAGATAGTCCGGGCCCATGCCATTTAGGGCTTTATAGGACATCACCAGCACCTTGAATCTCACCTGGAGGGCAACTGGAAGCCAATGCAGCTCGCGAAGAGGTGTTACATGGGAGTATCGGGAGACTCCCATCACAACTCGCGCGGCTGCATGCTGCACCAGCTGAAGCCTCCGAGTGGTCCTCAGGGGCAGCCCCATGTAGAGAGCATTGCAGTAGTCTAGCCGGGAGGTCACGAGCGCTATTATTGAAGTATGGGAGGTAATTTAAGGAATTTAAATACATGTGATTCCTTGTTTAGGTTAAATTAAAAGATATAACACAGCAACACTGTTATGTATACAGAGGAAGTAAAACAAATATTTTTTTTCTTTTTATGAATGTGAATTAAAGCAACTGCTTCTGCAGATAGGGAAGCTTGGCGACTAACATTTATTAAAAAGAGAAATTTTAAGCAATTCTTTGAAATAACTATCTTTAAAATATTTAACAAAAGATTTGAGCCAAATTAGCTTTGTATTTTGCAGGATAAGCCTTATTACTTCCCTCTGATTAAAATGTAACTCAATTTTATTGGGTTGTAAAACAGTTGTTCGTCAGAGCTTGACTGCTTCTTAAAGCTGACTTAAGTATTATTGAACTACTGTGTTGAAATCTGTGTGTGTGTGTTTACTAAAGAACTGGAAGTATGTAAACAGCATGGCCAGAGTATCCAACATCATTTAAACCACATACTTAAAACACTTAAAACATTATTTCCTAATTTCTAAATTTCTACACAATCAGGAAAACTTTTTATACAAGATAATTATAATTGTGAGCCAAGAAAAAATAGTACTTGCAAGAACAAATACTAACATACGAAAGAATACCAAAGAATAAATTAAGGTGTATATATTACAAGGTAATGATCTTTTTCTTTGTTCTTTAAAGATTGAATAATTCAATTTCCCCAAATTCATTATTTTCTGGGGAAAATGTGAGGGTGGCAGATATTTTTCTTGACTTCAATCTGTGTAGAACTTTTACTTTGCTAGTATGGTGTAACCAGAGGTGGTTTGGTACTATTAGTATTAGTGAAAGTAATGTTTTGCTTCTATCTGTCCTCGCTACCATGATTGTATTTCTTTGTACCAAATATGCAATTCAGAAAGTCTTTCCATTCTCAAAAACAGCTTTACTATGATTAATGTGTTGTTGTTGTTAGTTGCGAAGTCGTGTCCGACCCATCGCGACCCTATGGACAATGTTCCTCCAGGCCTTCCTGTCATCTACCATCCTTTCTTATGGTCCAGCTTTCACTGCCATACATTGCAACTGGGAAGACCATAGCCTTGACTATACGCACTTTTGTTGACAGGGTGATGTCTCTGCTTTTTAGTGTGCTGTCTAGATTTGCCATTGCTTTCCTCCCAAGGAGCAAGCGTCTTTTAATTTCTTGGCTACAGTCCCCATCTGCAGTGATCTTGGAGCCCAGGAAAATAAAATCTGTCACTACCTCCATTTCTTCCCCATCTATTTGCCAGGAATTGAGAGGGCCAGATGCCATGATCTTGGTTTTCTTAATGTTAAGTTTCAACCCAACTTTTGCACTCTCCTTCTTCACCCGCAACAAGAGGCTCTTTAGTTCCTCTTCACTTTCTGCCATTAGAGTGGTATCATCTGCATATCTTAGGTTGTTGATGTTTCTTCCGGCAATCTTAATTCCAACTTTTGATTCATCTAGCCCTGCCTTTCTCATGATGTGCTCTGCATATAAGTTAAATAGGCAAGGCGACAGTATACAGCCTTGCCGGACTCCTTTCCCAATTTTGAACCAATCAGTGGTTCCGTGTCCAGTTCTCACTGTTGCTTCTTGGCCCGCATATAGGTTTCTCAAGAGACAAATAAGATGGTCTGGTATGCCCATCTCTTTAAGGACTTGCCACAGTTTGTTATGATCCACACAATCAAAGGCTTTAGCATAGTCAATGAAGCAGAAGTAGATGTTTTTCTGGAACTCCCTAGCTTTCTCCATGATCCAGCGTATGTTGGCAATTTGATCTCTAGTTCCTCTGCCTCTTCGAAATCCTGCCTGTACTTCTGGTAGTTCTCGATCCACATACTGCTGGAGTCTAGCTTGTAGAATTTTAAGCATAACTTTACTAGCATGAGAAATGAGTGCAATGGTGCGATAGTTTGAACATTCTTTGGCACTGCCTTTCTTTGGAATTGGAATGTAAACTGATCTTTTCCAATCCTGTGGCCACTGTTGAGTTTTCCAAAATTGCTGGCAAATTGAGTGTAGCACTTTTACTGCATCCTCTTTTAAGATTTTGAATAGCTCAGCTGGAATACTGTCACCTCCACTAGCTTTGTTGTTGCTCAGCTTTTCTAAGGCCCACTTCACTTCACATTCTAGGATGTCTGGCTCGAGGTCAGTGACCACCTCATTGTGATTATCAGGGACGTTAAGCTCATTCTTGTATAGTTCTTCTGTGTAATTTTGCCACCTCTTCTTAATCTCTTCCGCCTCTGTTAGGTCCCTGCCATTTTGGTCCTTTATCATGCCCATTTTTGCATGAAATGTTCCTTTCATCTCTCCAATTTTCTTGAAAAGATCTCTGGTCCTCCCTATTCTATTGTTTTCTTTTATTTCTTTGCACTGTTCATTTAAGAAGGCATTTTTATCTCTTCTAGCTATTCTCTGGAATTCTGCATTCAATTGGGCGTATCTTTCTTTTTCTCCCTTGCCTTTCGCTTCCCTCCTTTCCTCAGCTATTTGCAAAGCTTCCTCAGACAGCCATTTTGCTTTCTTGCATTTCCTTTTCTTTGGGATGGTTTTGGTTGCTACCTCTTGTACAATGTTGCGAACCTCTGTCCATAGTTCTTCAGGCACTCTGTCTATCAGATCTAATTCCTTAAATCTATTTGTCACCTCTACTGTATATTCAACAGGGATATGATTTAATTCATACCTGACTGGCCTAGCGCTTTTCCCTACTTTCTTTAATTTAAGCCTAAACTTTGCAACAAGAAGCTCATGGTCTGAGCCACAGTCAGCTCCTGGTCTTGTTTTTACTGACTGTATAGAGCTTCTCCATCTTTGGCTGCAGAGTATATAGTCAATCTGATTTCTGTGTTGACCGTCTGGTGATGTCCATGTGTAAAGCCGTCTCTTGGGTTGTTGGAAAAGAGTGTTTGCTATGACCATCGTATTCTCTTGACAAAATTCTATCAGCCTGTGCCCTGCTTCATTTTGTACTCCAAGGCCAAACTTGCCTGTTATTCCAGTTATCTTTTGGCTTCCTACTTTAGCATTCCAATCCCCCATGATGATAAGGACATCATTTTTGGGTGTTAGTTCTATAAGGTGCTGTAGGGCTTCATAGAACCGGTCAATTTCATTCTCTTCAACACCGGTGGTTGGGGCATAGACTTGGACTACTGTGATATTGAATGGTTTGCTTTGGATTCGAACTGAGATCATTCTGTCATTTTGAGGATTGTATCCCAGTATTGCTTTTCCTACTCTTTTATTGACTATGAAGGCTACTCCATTTCTTCTGAGGGATTCTTGCCCGCAGTAGTATACCTGATGGTCATCTGAATTAAATTCACCCATTCCTGTCCATTTTAGTTCGCTGATACCTAAGATGTTGATGTTTAGTCTTGTCATCTCTTGTTTGACCACGTCCAGCTTTCCTTGATTCATGGATCTTACATTCCAGGTTCCTATGGAGAAAAAATCTTTACAGCATCGGACTTTCCTTTCACCACCAGACATATCCACAGCTGAGCATCCTTTCGGCTTTGGCCCAGTCGCTTCATTCTTTCTGGCGCTACTAGTACTAGCCCTCTGCTCTTCCCCAGTAGCATATTGGACGCCTTCCGACCTGAGGGGCTCATCTTCCAGCGTCATATCGTTTTGCCTTTTGGTACTGTCCATAGGGTTTTCATGGCAAAGATACTGGAGTGGTTTGCCATTTCCTTCTCCAGTGGATCACGTTTTGTCAGAACTCTCTGCTATGACCTTTCCGTCTTGGGTGGCCCTGCACGGCATAGCTCATAGCTTCATTGAATTACGCAAGCCCCTTCGCCATGACAAGGCAGTAATCCGTGAAGGGGGATTAATGTGTAGGATAGTTATACTCCCTGTCATGCTCTAGTTTTCATGAGAATAAACATTTTCAGCTAGGAAACAGCCACAGTTATCTTCAGAGCCTAAGGTATTAGAATAGGACCAGGGAGACTCAAGTTCATGAAACATCATTGAATGACTGGAGCAATCATTATTTCACTAGTAAAATTATTTCACTGAGGGAAAATTAGGGGAAAATTCGAGGAGGGTCTCCTATGTATACCACCTTGGGTTCCTAATAAATATTATAGAAACAGGAATTGGAATACTAAACTAACAGCTAAGGGTGGAAGATAGTCCTGTGCCAGGGTATTTTTTCTGAATGATATTGTGATATCTGTACACAAGCTTGAACAGATATTTGTTTTGGTTAACTGATAGGGTTGAAGTTGAGTATAGAAAATATTTTTTTATAATAAAAAATTGTCACCAGAAAAATGAAGGGTTGCTACTGAGCTGGGACAGTCTTAAAAAAGGGATTGGGGGAACCTACTTCTAGAAAGAGAAATGGGGATGTGATGATTGGGGAACCATGATGGATTCTAGACTGTTCCTACTGTTTATGGGAAAATGATGGTTGAAAAATAAGACTAGGCAGTTTTGTATTGTTCCAGATCCTTCCTGGATGGTGATTCCAAGACATTTGAAATTGTGGAGAGCACAATTTTAGGAAACTAACGGAGAAGTTGTTAGTTGTGAAGTCGTGTCTGACCCATCACAATTCTATGGACAATGTTCCTCCAGGCCTTCTTGTCCTCTACCATCTTCTGGAGTCCATTTAAGCTCACTCCTACTGCTTCAGTGACTCCAGTCACCTCATTCTCTGTCGTCCCCTTCTATTGCCCTCAATCTTTCCCAGCATTAGGTTTTTCTCCAGTGAGTCCTTCCTTCTCATTAGGTGGCCGAAGTATTTGAGTTTCAACTTCAGGATCTGGCCTTCTAAAGAGCAGTCAGGGTTGATCTTTAGGACTGACCGGTTAGATCACCTTGCAGTCTTCTCCAGTACCATAGTTCAAAGGCCTCAGTTGTTTGGCTCACAGCCTTTCTTATGGTCCAACTTTCACAGCCATACATTGCAACTAGGAAAACCATGGCCTTGCCTTTGACAGAGTGATGTCTGCTTTTTAGTATGCTGTCTAGATTTGCCATAGCTTTCCTCCCCAGGAGCAAGCATCTAAATTTCTTGGCTGCAGTCCCCATCTGCGCTCTTGGAGCCCAGGAAAATAAAATCTGTCACTACCTCCATTTCTTCCCCATCTATTTGCCAAGAATTGAGAGGGCCGGATGCCATGATCTTGGTTTTCTTAATGTTAAGTTTCAACCCAACTTTTGCACTCTCCTTCTTCACCTGCATCAAGAGTCTCTTTAGTTCCTCTTCACTTTCTGCCATTAGAGTGGTATCATCTGCATATCTTAGGTTGTTGATATTTCTCCCGGTAATGTTAATTCCAACTTTTGATTCATCTAGCCCTGCCTTTCTCATGATGTGCTCTGCATATAAGTTAAATAGGCAGGGCGACAGTATACAGCCTTGCCGGACTCCTTTCCCAGTTTTGAACCAATCAGTGGTTCCATGTCCAGTTCTCACTGCTGCTTCTTGACCCGCATATAGGTTTCTCAAGAGACAAATAAGATGGTCTGGTACTCCCATCTCTTTAAGAACTTGCCACAATTTTTTGTGATCCACACAAAGGCTTTAGCATAGTCAATGAAACAGAAGTAGATGTTTTTCTGGAACTCTCTAGCTTTCTCCATGATCCAGCATATGTTGGCAATTTGATCTCTAGTTCCTCTGCCTCTTCGAAATCCTGCCTGTACTTCTGGTAGTTCTAGATCCACATACTGCTGGAGTCTAGCTTGTAGGATCTTAAACATAACTTTACTAGCATGTGAAATGAGTGCAATGGTGCAATAGTTTGAACATTCTTTGGAATTGGAATGTAAACTGAGCTTTTCCAATCCTGTGGCCACTGTTGAGGTTTCCAAATTTGCTGGCAAATTGAGCTCAGCTGGAATACTGTCACCTCCACTAGCTTTGTTGTTGTTCAGATTTCCTAAGGCCCATTTCACTTCACATTCTAGGACAGGGGTGTCCAAAAGAGGGCCAGATTGGATGAAGTGAACATGCTGGAGGGCCGAACATGCTGTGTGGGCGTGGCCAGCTCAACATCACTTGCGTCAGGGGCACTTGTTCAGAGCTGGACAGGACTGGGGCAAATCTGAGGGTCTCTGGCAGAGGGGGGATGGGACCGGGGCAAACGCTGGGTCATGGTCCATTGGAGGAGCCTCACTGATATTAAAGTGGGTGGGGGAAGACATGATATTAAATGGGGTGGGGGAAGACAGTGTGTGAGAGAGACAGAGAGAATCCCTTTTTGTAAGTTTGCTTACTTTGCAATGCTTTCCTTTCCCCACACTTTTGCTTCCCTGCTGGCTCAATCTTTCTTTCTCTCTGCCGCCCAGATCTACAGCTGCAGAGGAATTTCGCTTCCCCCCCCCACAGCCGATCTGTGCAGCAGAAGCATTTTTGAAGCCTCTGGAGCTCGCATCGATGGCCGTGGGGCGATTTGGCAATGCTCCAGCGGCCCGATCCAGGCTTTGGAGGCCTGCAAAATGCTTCTGCTGCCCAAATCAGCCGTGTGTGGGGGGGAAGCGAAATTGCTCTGCAGCCCTAGATCTGGGCAGCAGAGGCATTTTGCAGGCCTCTGATGCCCAGATTGGGCTGCTGGAGCATCATAAAATTACCTCATGGCCATGAATGTGAGCTCCAGAAGTTTCGAAAATGCTTCTGCTGCTCAGATCGGCGGGGGGGGGGGCGGGAAAGTGAAATCACTCTGCAGCCCTAGAACGCGCGAGTTTGGAGTTTGGGAAAGTGAGCAGGGCCTTAACATAAAAGGCTGGTTCTGCTTTCAAAAATAGAGAAAGGAGGGACGATTATTGGGCTCCTTGCCTCATTCCTGCTTGAAGCCATCCTTAACAACAAGGAAAAATCTAATCTATCCAACGCTACCCAACATTTCAAATATGTGTGCACTGAGAGGATAGCTATTTTTAAGACACCAGTCCTGCACATCTACTGTATATCTAGGAATAAATCTCATTAAACTCATGAGGCTGTGAAACACAGAAAGGAAACACACACACACACACACACACACACACACACAGAGAGAGAGAGAGAGAGAGAGAGAGAGAGAGAGAGAGAGAGAGAGAGAGAGAGAGAGAGAGAGAGAGAGAGAGAGAGAGAGAGCTTCCAATCTTGTGAGCAATTCCAACAGCTAAAGTAGCCTGAGAGAAATTCCAAATCTCCTCACCTTCCCAAACTCCAAACTCGCGCACCCTACTTCCCTCGCTTGCTTTCTCCAACTCCAAACCCACGTGTCTTCCAAGTTTGGGCGGTGACGTTAGGATCAGGCTTCCCTCTCACCGCCCTCCTTCCTGTGGCAGACAGTCTTCTGCTTGCCGCCCTCAATCAGAAGGGAGGGCCGTGGGAGGGCCGCATTTACACAGAGCAGGGAGGGCTGTTAGGGGGCCATATTAAACCGCCCCCCGGGCCGCAAATGGCCCGCGGGCCGGACTTTGGACATGCCTGTTCTAGGATGTGTGGCTTGGGGTCAGTGACCACCCAATCGTGATTATCTGGGACGTTAAGCTTGTTCTTGTATAGTTCTGTGTAGTTTTGCCACCTCTTCTTAATCTCTTCTGCCTCTGTTAGGTCCCTGCCATTTTGGTCCTCCAATAGCGCTATGTCTTTCAATTTTGTAATGACTTCGTTTTCTCTTATATGCTTCTTGTGCACCTTCCAAGTCTGGGAAGCTCTCCTGAAAGTGCTAAATTTTAAAGTGCTAAAGAAGATTGAGTAGGACTATGAAATTCTTATTATGCAAACTGACCACTGGGTGAAATTACTGCACAATCTATATGAATTGCATTAAGGCTATTATAAAGTCCCTGCCATTTTGGTCCTTTACCATGCCCATCTTTGCATGAAACGTTCCCTTCATCTCTCTTTCTTGAAGAGATCTCTGGTCTTCCTATTCTATTGTTTTCTTCTATTTCTTTGCACTGTTCATTTAAGAAGGCATTCTTATCTCTTCTAGCTATTCTCTGGAATTCTGCATTCAATTGGGCCTATCTATTTTTTCTCCCTTGCCTTTCGCTTCCCTCCTTTCCTCAGATATTTGCAAAGCTTCCTCAGACAGCTATTTTGCTTTCTTGCATTTCTTTTTCTTTGGGGTGGGTTTAGGTGCTTATTGTACAATATTGCGAACCTCTATCCATAATTCTTCAGGCTCTGTCAGATCTAATTCCTTAAATCTCCCCTCTAAGCTCCGGATGGCTCCCGACCTTCGCTCCTTCCGACTTGATCTAAAGACCTATTTGTTTGAACAAGCCGGCCTGGTCTGATGGGTTTGGGTTTTATCATGGCTTTTAAGTAATTTATTGTTGTATCGTATTGGGCATTATGGTTTAATCTGTTCTTAATTTTTGTCTTTGTATTTTAGTATTTATTGCCCTGATCACTGCCCTGAGTCCTTTGGGAGAAGGGCGGTATACAAATTAAATTAAATAAATAAATAAGATACGTAGTTTCACCGGTACCATAGTCTTTTTAATTAGCTTTGTCAAACCAGCCTGTCTTAAAATCCAAACAACCAAATCTTATGTAGTTGTTATCTTTATATATGGTTTTTATAATCCAATACATTTGCTTTTATCAAGGCACCACTGACAACAGTATTTTGTAACAGTTCTTTTCAGGGGTCTTATAACTGTCAACCAACCAAGATTTCAGTCCAAAGTTTTTAACTACCTGTAAGCTTTCCAGTAGCTTCCCCTTTATAAGATTAGCCAAAGGCCAAGGTTTTTCTTTTTCAGCAAACAGTTCTTAAACTTAAAAATGCAGTTCAGTGTATTTATAATCCCAGAAGGTCAGCAGTTTCTAAAGATATATAGTTTCACTCAGCTGTCTTTTTGCTATTTTGGGGCACCTTGTCAAATTCTGAGTCAATGCAGCTGTAGTTTTCTCTAATCCTCCACTAGATGTCACTGTTCATTTTCCAACTTTTAAGGCAAAGAGTTATTCTTTTTCTTTTTTATAATTTCATCAGTACTTTTTCAGGTATGAAGTTTTAACAGTTTTCTTAGTTTTCAAATTTATCCAGACTATAGTATTTTATATTTTTGTTCCCCATAAGAGTGTAATTCGCCACTTCCATCTATGGGAGGGTTGGAATGTAGTCCTCTCCCTTCTCACTTTGGGAGGATTTTTGCTTCTTGGGGATCTTTTCCAGGAAAACAAATACATAATAGGGGAGAGAAGATTGAATTCCTCACCCAGTGTTGTGATTCAGGGTCAGCCTGTGGGTTCGGCAGTTGGGTCGGACGACTCAGAGGAGGAGGGGGGTGTTGAAGAGCTTGCTGAGGGGGTTGAAGAGCTTGCTGATGAGAGCCCTCAGCCAGGCCCCTCCCACCTGGTCACGACGGAGACCCAGCTGTGTGAGCCTGACAGCGTGGATGAAGATGACCCACAGCTGGCCCTGTTCAAGGACGCCCGACGCAGGAGGCAGTCAATCAGGAGTAAACAGAGGAAGGCAATGGGGCACCTCGGAAGGAGGCAGAGAGAAGCCACGCCCTGAACTGTATAAAAGGGGAATGCGTGGGAGGGCTGGTTTGCTGAAGGCAACTGCTTGAATAGTTCCTGTTTTCATAGCTCCTGTTTCATGGTTGGTGTCTTGTTTTGCTCTGTTTTATGTTAATAAATTTGGCAGGCTTAATTCCAGCCTCTTGCCGTTTGTAAAGGGGTTGTCCCTGCCTTTTCTGCAGGGCCGGTAGCAGGCTGGTACAGAACACCCAGTTTCCAGCACACTGTTCACCGTTGTTCTGGTTAGTGCCTTGGGACTTCAGCTGCAAGTAGCTTGGGCTGGTCACCAAGGTGTGGTCGGCCTTTCTACTGTCGGGTTAGAAGGCTTCCCCCAGATCGAGTGGAATGACCGCCATCATTCTGCAATCATTGGGGCACTCCTTGTTCTTCATCGCCTCTCCAGGGCAACCTTTCACCCATTTAGGGTCCCCTGGCAGGGCAAAATTAGCTGTGGGATGTGGAGTTCCACGATTCTGCAGCTGTGTGCTATGACAGGGCTTTTCAACCTTTTCATCCATTGTACCACTTTTAGGATATGGCAACATCCGAGTACCACCAATCACCTAGCAAGGTGTCAAAAACCTGATGACCAGAAAAAAAAGGAAAAAAGTGATGAAGTACAGGTAGTCCTCGACTTACAACAGTTCACTTAGTGACTATTGGAAGTTACAATGGCACTGAAAAAAGTGCTCCCCAAGCCACAGCCGAGCAAGACACCTGCCTGCCTGCCTGGCAGCACTCTTCCTTCTGTCCGAGGTTTTCATTGTTGTGAGCATTTATGTTGAGGATTGGTAGTGGGGGTGGAGTGGGGGGGGTGTTTGGTTTTTATTCCCCCAGTCTACTGGGTGGTTGCAGCAGGTTTTGGTCACTTCACATGACCCTGGGACACTGTGACTGTCATAAATATGAATCAGTTGCCAAGCATCTGAATGTAAATCACAAGACCCTGGAGATGCTGCAACATTCCAGCTGATCGGCGCTTCTTCTGGGCTCAGAAGTGCCAGGATCAGCATGGAGCTCCAGCTGGAGCCTGGCGCTGATCCTAGCACTTCCACTAAGCCCTGAGAGCCCTGAGGAAGCGCTGATCTTGGCCCTTTTGCTGAGCCCTGACAGCCCTACAGCTCCGGCCATCTCACGCTCAGGCTTGTGCAGTGCTGCCACCGGTTCAGCTCATTCCCCTCCCCCTCTACCACTTTTCTAGGATGCCAATGTACCTCAGGTGGTACCCGTACCACTGGTTGAAAAGCCCTGTGCTATGGCACAAAACCGGAAGTCCATAAATGCTTAACTAATTCTTATTGAAGTTGATTCAAAATGAAAATACAAGCTTTTTTGGCAGAAGGGATGCTCCTTTAATCATGTTTGTATATCCAAATTCATCCTGGTTTCTGCCATAATAACACCAACCTGTTTTCAAAGTTGCTTCTGCTGCACTTTTATTTTTCTATTGAGAAATATTAATTTATTCTTGTAATCAGATTGTATTACACTTTGGAAGATTTGTGAGAATTTGGCCTTACCTCTAATCAGCTCAATTTTTCAGATTAATTTCACTTCTGTGACATCTAAACAGTAATTACAAACTGCAATTATATTCTGTCTTGTAAAGGTTTCATTCGCGTACCTATTAAAAGTTTCTGCCTAAAATGCATTGGCTCAAATATTGGCTCACTCATCAGAAGTTGTATCATGGGAATAGAGAGTACATAAAATATACAATCAGAAGGGAATGAGCTTTTTTAATTGGAATTCTCTTAGTGTAACTTTTCCATTCTCTAACCTTTTACAAGGTTCTGCAAACTATAAGCTTAAATTTTGCATAGGTTTGCTGAGAAAGTTAAGTGTACCCTTGAACAAAATTCTAAAATTAGAAATAATCATCAGGTAGCTTGAAAAAAACCACCTGGCCAACGTCTTGAATCCCTCAGACAAAAACTACTTAATGAATTTTGGATTGATTAAACTTTAGACTAATTGTGGAACTATATGAGTTTGGTAAAGCTTACTATTTACTTAATAAAGATGCCTAAAGTAAAGGTAAAGGTTCCCCTGCACATGCGTGCTAGTCGTTTCCAACTCTAGGGGCTGGTGCTCATCTCCATTTCAAAGCCGAAGAGCCAGCGCTTGTCCGAGGACATCTCCGTGGTCATGTGGCCGGCAAAAAGTATTTCTTTTGGTTTTGATAATTCTTGTCACTTATCAGTGGAATAAGCAAATGTATTCTGCTGTAATATGACACAATATTGGTCTGTGTTTTCTATTCATAAATATAAAAATATAAAAATAAAAATGTTGCCTGACTGTGTTGTCCCTGCCCTTCCACATATATCCCAGTGAATTAGGCTAAAGCCAGTCTGAACTTCTTTCTAACACTTTTCCAGATTTAAAGCATGCTTTTGTTTTTGTTAACTGTCTCTTAACTGTCCCCCTCCCCCCCCCCGCCACCTTCCCATCCTTTCCATGGTCCAGATAATAGAAGAAAATTGAACCGGACTAGGTTCAAAAAAAGACAAGGCAGCTGCTTGGAGCTGAGGTAAGAGTTTATTTGACAGCAAATCAGGCAGTGTAGCTATGATTTAAAAAGACAGGGACAGTGATATTTATAGGAAAGCCTGTTCTTTGTTCAGGAAACACACAAGCACATGTTTGCCTCAGCGGGTACGTAGGGTTCAACAGGGAGAAAATGCAGCTTTCTCACCCTGTGGGCATGATAACCTTTGCTCCTTTATGTGTTTAGGTGTTGGTTTGGGGTGATGGTCTGGTGTCAGGAGGATCACATTGTGTGGGTAAATGATTTCCATGTCTTCAGCAATTTTTCTTTGATTAGGGTTGAGTTGCTGCTTCTGCCAATTTCCCAATGAAAAACATCCTTAGTCAGTTTCTGCTTATCTGCCAATAGGAAAGCCTTAAGCGGTATTTGGTGTTATTGTTCGTTGGTTCACTGACACAGTCAGGAGTGGTCAGGGTTTGCAAATGGAATGGATGGAAAGGGAGTCATGCAGGCTTTTCCTTCTCACACAGGTATTGGGGACCTCCTGCTTCTCATTCAACATAGAATGGAACCATACTACCCTCTTGCTACTCTCAGGTTCGGTTGGATTAAGTTAAAGTTGGTATGCAAGTCATAGAACAAAGCTGTTTATTTTAAAAGTGGTGAAGTTGCTTTCTACCATCTAATCTAACCTAATCTAATCCTCCAGGATTTCCTCTGACAACTTAGTTTCTAAGTAGATGGTCCTACTTCCCAACAAAGTCAAGATGCTACCCATGACTATGTGTAGTCATTGATCATCTGCCTTCCCCCCACACTCCTCTGGATGACACTGGTTACCTACCATTTATCTATCTATTTGTGACTCAGAAGCATTCTTAGAAAGAAACATATTGCAAGAGACAGTGCTGGGGAGACTATGTATAGGGATTTTCCTTGCCCAGCAATTGGGAAATCTGCTTGCCTTGGAAGGACCTATACTCCCTTTCAAGAAGCAGATGGATACTCGATTGCTGTTTTTAGAACTCTTATTAACAGTGGAAACTTTTATGGAAAAAAAAAGCTCTGGTAGGAATGCCGTCTTGGTAGCACCACATTTGCCAAGAATTTGCAATGCAATAAGTTTAATAAAATAAAAATAAAATAAATAAATCTAAAGATGTGACGTTTTTAATATAGGAGCCCCAAGTGTGAAATTATCTTTTTGTTCAGTTTTGGTCATGTCCTTTCTAAGCCTTTCAAAGCTAAGGGAAGCCCAGCAGAAATCCAGTTCCTTGAAATGATCTCTTCTCTTCTCTTCTCTTCTCTTCTCTTCTCTTCTCTTCTCTTCTCTTCTCTTCTCTTCTCTTCTCTTCTCTTCTCTTCTCTTCTCTTCTCTCCTCTCCTCTCCTCTCCTCTCCTCTCCTCTCCTCTCCTCTCCTCTCCTCTCCTCTCCCCTCCCCTCCCCTCCCCTCTCCTCTCCTCTCCTCTCCTCTCCTCTCCTCTCCTCTCCTCTCCTCTCCTCTCTTCTCTTCTCTTCTCTTCTCTTCTCTTCTCTTCTCTTCTCTTCTCTTCTCTTCTCTTCCATTCCATTCCATTCCATTCCATTCCATTCCATTCCATTCCATTCCATTCCATTCCATTCCATTAAATTTGGACATGTGCATAGTCATGGCCACATAACTGTTTCAGGCAAGGCTTCTTTCTAGATACTGCTAAATTTATGACAGGAAGAGGAAGTTCTGACCAAAGCTGCATAAAGGGCACTGTGATTGATGACATGCAGCAGTCAGAAGTCAGAGAAATTCAGAAACTTGTTTGGGAAACAAGCCTTCTATTATATAGGTAGAAGGGAATCCTTTCTGTGGGTGGTCCTTTACCATGTTTTCTTGCTTGCTTCTGAAACAGATCATGCTCATGGCAATAACAGGTAACTAAATTTTCCAAAGATAACATCTTTGTAACAGTATTGCTTCAGTCTCTTAGAGGATTTGGTAGTATGATTTTGGTCAGAATTTTGGCATGTTATTGCATGTATTTTAAAGCTGCCATTCTAATATTAGGGTGCAATTTGGGGTGGTTCATGACTGAACAAATATGATAGAATTGGGATGGATGAATGACTGAAAGTTATAATATATTGACATCATCTTCATATATTATCTTTGACATTGTAGGAAATAAAGGTAGTATTCATATTTACATTACATTACCACCACTATCAGTCTTATTTAGAGTGTTCATTAAAGTTGATACTATTAATTTTCAGAATTACATCTGAATCTTTTTTCTAGTATGAGTGCAAAAAGAAGCAAAAGTCAAAATAAAACATATACACTTTTATGAATAACATTTGTAAATTTGAGACTCCTTGATTACCCCGTGTAGGACAACTGAGTATAGGCAGTGGGTGATCTGTAATCTTCATTAAGGTCACTTGGAAAGGATTAGTTGTAATCATGTTGAGACTATATATCTAAGATTAATTCCAATTTTCATGGTTATCTGGCTTAAAACATACAGCAGTGACAACTATATGCTAAGAACCTTTGAGGTTTCTCAATAGAGAATTATTTCCATTGTACAAATATGTGACTTAATTATATTTTCCCAGTTTTATAAAATAAGAATGAAATAGAAAAAGATGGCCTTCTGTCCACTGTATATAGTGATAAAACTGGTGTGAACTATAAGAAACAAACTGTCAAAAACAAAAATAAGCTTTTAAAGTTTTTTTAAAGTAGAATTTCATTCATTCATTCATTCATTTGCTTGCTTGCTTGCTTATTTACTTACTTATTTGCTGCCCTTTTCCCCCCATATCCTAGCTCTGAACCACAAAAGGTCTTCCAGTTATGACAATTGAGTAGTAATTCAGTGTTCTTTCCTTTAAGATAACACCTAGTCTGCTAAGAAAACAGTTGCTTTTTTGCTAGGCTGAGAAAACAATGTGTGAAGATGCTGTAGAAAAGTTACAACATGATGCCCTGTTTAGTAACCATAATAAATGAAACTTTGTGCTACTGAAATTTTTTATTTTATGAACATTCTTAAAAAGGTTACTTAGCTATAAAAATTGATGTGGAGGGAAGAAACAGAGTTCCTACAGGCAACCACAGCGTGTGTGGGTATGTGCCTTAATCATTGTTTCCATTCTGGTTTTATTTTCTTTGTATTACTCCGCAAACTGAGGCAATGATCTCATAGTATCTGCTTGGGAGGACATTTCAGATGATAATTTCATTCTTCTAAGGAAAGCTGGTTAGAAGAAAATTCTTTTAGAAGCTATGGCTTCTATTCTGTTTTTTTTAAAATAATAATAATAATAATAATAATAATAATAATAATAATAATAATAATAATAATAATAATAATAATAATAATAATAATAATAATAATAATAATAATAATAATAATAATAATAATTGTACCATTTCTTCTACAGGTTCCTTCACATCATATGCTGAGACTGTCATACAAGGAAAAGTGGGTGAAAACATCACTCTACCCTGTCATTATTCAGTTAAGGATCGTGGACTCACAGATACTTGTTGGGGACAAAGTTGCCCTTTATTGGGTAGTTGTCCCAATAAAATGATCAGCATTAATAAAAATCTGGAGATAGATGGGCAACTTGAAAAATTTCATCTAATGGGAAATGTCAGTCAAGGAGATGTATCTCTGACCATTGTTAACATAACAAAAGATGATATGGGGACATACTGTTGTCGAATGGAATATCAGGGATTGTTCAATGATGAGAAAATGTTTTTCAAATTACTGATCGAGGAAGGTGAGCAGAAGATTTAAATTTGTCATGTTCTTCTTTGGTATACTACAGAGCATTATTGCTTTAAAAATATGCTTGTAAGATTGAAAATAAGTTTTATTTTTATGAACTTAATTTAATCCCACTGCAGTGTCATTACCATCTAAAATTATATATAAAATATATTTACATGTCTTATGTATTATGTATGTGCTATTTATGAATTATGATATAGTCGTTAACATTATTGGTTTTGGTTTTCATTTCCTGTGGAACTCTTCTACTGTGTTCTTCATAAAAGATATAACTCTATTCACACACGCACACTCTGTGTTATATATGTATGTGTGCACATACATGTACTGTATATATATGTATATACATAAAATGCATGTGTATATTTGTGTACACACAAATATACATACATACATACATACATATATATGTATATGTATAATTATAAATATATGTATAGGTCTGTATGTCATTTGAAATGATTTGTCTCAAGTTATGCGATCCAGTTAAAACAAACATGTCCTCCAAAAGGTATATTAAGACACAAATATCAGTCTAATGCTATAAGATTTGCTTAGAGGTGAAAATGGTGGATGTTGAAAAAATACAATGAATGATCCTTACAAATTTTATGCAATTCTGTCTTCCAAACACTTTTACTTATTCTGTCTATATATAGAGAGAGACAGTTATATGAATACAGATTTGTTTTATTTTGTATTAATACCCTTATTTTTCAGCATCGCTTCATACAACTCCTATATATTTCAGTACGTCCAATTTTGTTTCTGAACCAAAACAGGTATTGATTACTGAATCTCCAGTCAATGTAAGTATCAACATAAAAACGTCTCTGTGTTTATGTATTTGTGTGTGTATGTGTGTTTTCATATGAATTGGTAGCTGTTTATATATACTAAATCTTCTGGAAACCTAGCAAACTTTATCTACTTCTCCTCAGTGTTGTCAATTTCCAGGAATTGGCTATAAATTTTAGTGAGTATCTGAAGAAAAAAAAAGGGGGGGGAGTTTTGGTGTCCATGAATTATTGGGTGCCCATACTTGCTGTATCATAACTATCACGTTTCAAATGCTTCAAAAGGCATTATGACGCTTCTAAAGAGGTTTATTCTGGGAATATAAATAATGGAAACAGCATAGATAAAATACAGGGTTAGTTTCCTCAGGAGCTCTGAGAGATAAAGAGAACCATAGTATGGCTTTGGAGGAAGATGAAGTTCAAATTAGTTCAAAATATAAGAACCCATACTAGGGATTAAAATGTGGCAAGTGATGGTGGCCCTATTTTAGGTGACCCAATTCTGGGTGAGAAGAGATGTGTCACAGGACTATGTGCAGGGTTATTATGAGAAATAATCTTGCTATCTGGCAAATAAAATTTCTTGGATCTGCTGGGAATTAGACTCTGGGTGGACATGTCCTGTTGAACTGCCTGAGGCAAGTTTTTATAGGATTACCTTGAATAAATTCAATTCTGTAAAGTCCACTGAATTCTCCACTTTCTAAACTTGGCCATATGTTAGTTAGATCCAGGTCTGCTCTGGTTGGTTAAGACTGCCTAGGATGTAACCAATACTATCTGCTTCTCTGAAGAAAGGTAATCACCAATGCCTTGAAAGAGGCCATGGTGCATCTGCTTCTTAAGGGGTTATCTTTGGACTTACTGATCTGGGGCAATTTCCATCCAGTTCCTGATCTGGGGCAATTTCCATCCAGTTCCCATTTTAGGGGAAGGTGGTAGAGAAAATGGTTAGGGTTCAATCCCAGAGGACCCTGAAGGAAACATATTATCTGGATCCATACCGGTCTGATTTTAGGCCAGGATTTAGAACATAGCCAATACTGTTGTCAATGATCTGTGGTAGGATTGGGATGGGATTGGTGTTCCTCCTGGTGCTCCTTGATCTTCCAGCAGTTTTTGATATAGTTGATCATGTTAAACTGGGTTAGGTCAGGTAACATCAATATACTGGTGTTTCCAATTGCCCAATGCCTGGAGCCTGTGTGGAGGTCTAGCTCAGGAAGGGCACACTGAGGCTCAATCCTGGCAAAACTGAGGGACTTTAAAAAAAAAAGATTTTCCCACTTCTGGGAGTATTCTATTTACCATTGCACAGGTTGCAAAAACAATTTTAAAAACTTCCAATTCAATTTTAAAAAATAGAGATTGAAGGCCAATGTTATTATTTTACTCAATTTTCTGTGACATATTTAATAAACAACCAGTAATGGAGACAGGGAATCACAGTTGGAATACTGTGTGTGCATGCATATGTGTGTATCCAAATACTATTAGTATCTACATCCCCGAAGTTCTAAGGAGAATTATAAGTGGAACAACAACTAATTTACTGCTAGATAGATATCCTACTATTTTCACATCTCCCATCCAGAGATGGGATTCAAATATGTGAACAACCGGTTCTCTGTGTGGATCCATTCTGGGCCTGGGCAACACAAAATTAGCAACTGGTTCTGCCGAAGTGGTGTGAACTGGCTGAATCCCACCACTGCTCCCATCATATTAAGACTGCTACTAACTGCTGATGGCGTGGTTGTTGTATTTTTCACTTCCCCACTTCTTCTTTTAGCTTTTGTTTTTTTAGCAATTTGCCAGAGAAGAGCTTATCTGAGCACTTGCACAACATTTTGTTATTAATTTGGCATCTAGTCATGCCGGCCACATGACCACGGAGACGTCCTCGGACAAGCGCTGGCTCTTCAGCTTTGAAACGGAGATGAGCACCGGCCCCTAGAGTCGGAAACGACTAGCACACATGTGCGGGGGAACCTTTACCTTTAATTTCTCAAACAATAAAAGGGTGAGAGCCAGCTGAATCTTTTGCGGGCCAAATTTTGAATTTATAACTTTATACTTTTAAAATTTGAATAAATCTTTCTTAAACACACACACACACACACACACACACACACACAACACCCCCCACTGAAGTGTCAGTTCTGAAGAAGAATTTGAAACAAATGAATGAGAAGTATGGTTTTCTTAAATTAAAATCTTGAATTGATGGTACGAATGTCCCATTAACTTTCATGAATAATAATGCTACTAATCAATATACTTTAGAGGTTGCTGGCTCTAGTTGACTCTGGGTAGCTTTCATTAGATAAATTCTTCAGCTCAGTCTGATTCTGCTGTGATGTTTTTTGCTTATTTGCTTTTTCAGAATGTTTCATTATGTATGTCTATAACAGTAAAGGAGCAAAGGGAGAATCCACGTTATTGGATAGGCCTATACATTGGTATTGGAACATCTGCAATTCTATTCATCATGATAATCCTGCTAATTATAAAGTGTAAGTCCTGTGATTTTTATTAAGAAGGGTTTTTTTGTAGTGGCCATATAATACTTTGCCTTGCCATGTCTCTTTGCTATACTTTATTTGGTCTTTCTTATAAGCCAGAGCTTCCCAATCTTTCCAGGTTGGCAGCCCGAGGGGAAAGGGAGGAGTAGGGAAATGTGCATGCGTGCATGCACAAGAGGGCTGTGCACACAATGATGGCGCTAGCACTCATGTGCATACACAAGCAGGCTGCGCGCACCCATGGCAGCACTAGTGGTGGCGCTGAGGCTCATGTGCATGTGCAAGCCATTCCCATGGCCCAGCGGCCCACAAGTTGGAGACTCCTGTTATAGGCCACTTTGGTTTTTGTGTTATTCAGTAAGCCTTCATGATATAGTAGCTTCAGTGGGTCTTCTTCACTGTCCTTTAGATATTATTCAATGCCCATTTTCCCTTTTTTCAACTGACTAGTGTATTTCCATCATTCCACACCTATCTATTTTCCTTGATAAGTAGGAAATATCAGTAATATCACTGTGTAGATGAAGGGCATGATCCTCTATCATTATTTTTCTGATTTTCTATTCAGGGTTTTTAATTCTGGTTGAGTCCAGTCCATTATTTCAGCTGTATATCTAATGATTGGAATTGCCCAAGTGTTAATTGCCTGAATGGTATTTCCTATACTGAGTTTGAACGTTAAGATCTTCTTCACTCTTCATTATGTATTCACTTCTAACCTTCTTGATTTTAGTGTGTTTCATGTTGGAAGAATGCCCAGGTATTTGTAGTGATGTTCTTCATCCAGATTCTTTATGTTATTTCCATAGAGGATCTTGATTCCTTCAGTTTTCATTATTTTCCTCTTATTAATGGTAAGGGTAGCACATTTGTCCAGTCCAACTGCATTGCAATATCTTGGCTATAAATATGGACACACATTATTAAGCAACGATTCTATGTCAGATGCTATTTTTCCATACAGCTTTAGATCGTCCATATAAAGGAGGTGGGATAACCTAGAAGAAGTTTTTGATATTTGATAGCCCTTATTTGTTCAGTATTGCTTACAGAAGAAAATAGTAGTGGTGATAATGAGTTTCCTTGAAAGATTCATCACTTGATATTAATCCATCCCATTCTATCACCATTGACCAACAACTGTGTCTTACATTGTACAATTGTTCTTTATGCAAAGCTTCTGATGTTTCTACTGACTATTCTGATTTCCAGGCATTGGTTTGTCCAGTCATGTAGCAGAGAGTCAAATGACTTCTTATAATCAGTCCAAGCTACATTCAAGTTGGACTTTCTTCTCCTGCAGTTTTCTAAAATAATATTGTCAATTAGAAGCTGATCTTTTGTTCCTTTGCTGTTTGGGCAGTTTCCTTTGTGCTCAGGTAGAAAGAATTTGTTTTCAATTGGAAGCTGCCTGAAGCTGCCCCTTTTGTTGAATATATATATATATATATATATATATATATATATATATATATATATATATATATATATATATATATATATATATATATATATATATATATATATATATATATATATATAAAATTGAGTAAATTGTTTTCAACTTTCAAGTGAAGATTTTTTTTGTTGCTCTGGTTATCTTGCAGGGTATCTACACAAGAAGCAGAAGACAATTAATTCTGCAAGGTAATTACTATTAAATCTGTTTCTATTTGAATGGTAGTAAAAATAAAGACCTCACTTATTATACAACTGCTACAAGGAAACACAGTACACGAATGTGATATTAACAGTTCATGCATGCATTGACCTTCAAAAAGTCTGATTCCAATAGACCCTAACCATGGAAAGCTGTCACTTCAAAACTGCTGGATGCATAGAAGTAGTTCCATGTATTTCAGACTACTAACTCAGCACTCACACACAGGAAATGCTTCATGTGATCAAATAGATGCAAGAACTGTACAAATCTAACAAAAAAACCCAAAATTTGAAGCTTAAAGGGATTTTGAATATTAAATTTAGTTTTGTTGCTGAAAGAAAAAAAAACTTTGTTTAAACAAAATAATCGCAGTGGGCACTTGGTAATTTTCTTGGCATTTCTTAAGAAATAAATAAATAAACATGTCTTTTGTATTTTTTTTTTGAGAAGAACATTCCAAGGAGAACCATGCATTCTAAAATCAGTAAGAAAGGAGGAAGTAATAAAGGAGGAAGAAAAGTTTAAATAAAAATTTTTTGTTCCTGTTTTTGTTTTGTTTTTGGCTTGAGATACTTTGAGTGAGTTGTGTAAATTCTATGCACATTCACCCACCCACACATACCAATTCATTGCTAATCAGCCAGATTTTTCAGAAATCATACATGACTCAAAATGAGGATTAATTTTTTTTCCTGAATTTTCTGAATTTGGCTGTGAAGGCTTTCCTATGCCATTTTCTAATATTTTTCCACAATAGGTGATAGTTGGGAGATGGGTAGGATGCTGTTACAGCATCATTAAGGTGCACAAGGAAGTGAATTTATTAATAATGTAAAAGATGAAAATGGATGACACGTTATATTGTATGGTGTTTAGGACAGAGCACTTAATGCAGAAAGCGGATCAAGATAGGATCTCTTTCTCTTGCAACACTGGAACCAAATTAACCATACTGTTAAGTTGAATCAGGGAGGTTTGATAGTGAAGCAGAACAAGTGCGCTCAATATAAGTACTGTAAGCTGAATGAAGGGAATTTCAGGATGTGAAAGGTGTAATTCTCCTGGATGTATAGTTAAAAATGAAAATTGCAGGAGATGATTATAGTCTGCAATTTAAATGTCTTCAATGAGGAAGGTAAGGCTATGACTGGCTAATAATCATAATGCAATAGTGTATTCATGTCCAGCTGGAATTCCTATAGAATCTGGGCAGGTCTATGACATAATTCATCCTGGCAGTTAAATTCTAATATGATTTGTACTTTTGATTTTTACAGTCCAGTGGCATTTTCAAATTCAACAGCTCGAGGGATTCAGAATGTTCTCAGTGCTGATGTCCATGCACCGGAAAACATTTATCAATGCAGTTGAAGAATCACATTAGCAGGCTCATGTCTAAGAAGGCACTCCTCTATTTGGAGCAGCATATTTGGAAAAGAGATGTAATAGATGTATATAGATACACGCTTTTCTTTATATTCATGAGTATCAGATTAATGTATGCAACATGAAATGAGATCTTGCAGTAGAAATATAGTGCCTTGTTTAGCATCTCTCCCTATTAATGCTATGCGGGAGAAGTGCCAGTTTCAGACTGTGCTCCAATACTCAGTTCTCCCTTCTCCTGACACTAAGCCCAATAGCCTGTGCTGCTTATTTGTCATCCATCTGCTACAGGTAAAGACAAACTGCATTTGCATTTTGCTCATTTGCTTTCTATTATCAGCTGAAATTTGGTGAAAAACAGGCAGCCATAAGAGAGCTGCTTATTATAAAATTAAGAACTCATGTTTGGCTGTATGGCCCTATGAAGTTGGCACATGCTAACCTACTACATCCTCTTTTGAGCATTTGGATGGGATATAGAAATGTAGGCAATACATTTACCAAGTCCAATGCTGATTTGGACTTTAACCTCAGTTGACATTTTTGGTCCTAGGTACAGGTTTCGCAAGACATCTTTTCATTGTTATGAAATCCAGCCACAATCTTCAAGCATTTGAAGGGGCAATGACATATAGGGGATTTCTGCCTGTTGCTTCTTATCTATGGCTGTTTTCCATGTGGATCCTGATTGAGAATTCTGGGTGAATCATTGGGTGAAAACTATCTGCAACTAATTGCCTGCTAAATGAGGAAGACTAATGTGTGTGTGGGGGGAGGTCTAGTATGTGCTCCACTTGAACATAATTCCTGTTTAATGAATGAGACAATTTTGGCATGAAACACATTTCCTGCTACAAATTATGTGCAAACTTTACTTGGTGCATAATTGTTGCCAAAAAGCCTGTTGTAGAATTGAGAAAGATGCAGAAACATATGTCAAAAATGAAGGAGCCAAAGCAGTGGCTCCCAACCTTTTCTATTCCCTGCACCCCTAGAACACTTCTGATATATTCTCACACCCCTTACAAAAGTTCAAAATAACGGCAATGAATTATGCATATACACTGTAATTTTGAAAACCCAAGTTTTTGTACCCCCTGGAATATTGTCTCACACCCCCAGTTGGCAACCCCTGAGCTAAAGCAACTGAAAAACTATAATAGTTGATAGGTTTGGAAAAAATAATTAAAATGGAGGGATCATTATTTTGGTGAAGGAAATTATGCTCAATTTTATGTGGTAAAGGTGATAGATATTCTTTCCATTTTATAATATGACTTTGGAATTAGTGGTTATTATTTGTGTTAGTACTTGCCTATATTTCAAAGGCAATGTTCAAGCAAAGCTTTTGGCCTATTTTTGACAGAATAATATGATCGTAGATTTAATATGAATGGACAGAATAACAGAAACATTTTATTTTATTTTATTTTATTATTTTATTTTATTTTATTATTTTATTTTATTTTATTTTATTTTATTTTATTTTATTTTATTTTATTTTATTTTATTATTTTATTTTATTTTATTTTATTTTATTTTATTTTATTTTATTATTTTATTTTATTTTATTTTATTATTTTATTTTATTTTATTTTATTTTATTTTATTTTATTTTATTTTATTTTATTATTTTATTTTATTTTATTTTATTTTATTTTATTTTATTTTATTATTTTATTTTATTTTATTTTATTTTATTTTATTTTATTTTATTTTATTTTAATCCCATTTATATCCCACCCTTCTCCGAAGACTCAGGGTGGCTTACAATTTAAGCACAAATCAATGTGCTTAGCAATAGCCTTCATTCTATGTACGGTATATGCCTGCTTATTAGGGCTTTCGGCCCCCGCCAAGCGGCATTATTACAAAGTCAGCTTATTGCCCCCAACAATCTGGGTCCTCATTTTACCTACCTGGGAAGGATGGAAGGCTGAGTCAACCTTGAGCCTGGTGGGATGCGAACCTGCACTAATTGCAGCCAGCTGGTGTTACTTAAGGAGGCATTAGCCCACTGCTCCACCAAGGCTCTTTAATGCCAAATATTTCTATATTTCATTAAAACAGCCATTTCTTATTGTTTCTCAATGAAACTCAGTTTACTAGTTATTTATGCCTTCTGATAGAGTATGTTGTGTTTCTCCCATATAGGTTGTTTTGCTGAGTGTGAACACATTTCCATATCATTTCTTTATCATTTACTGTTTTCTCATTCCTGTGAGCCAGTTTTGCAAATGAATGTAATTAATCTTTTTTTTTGAAAAAAAAAAGCATTTACTGGGCTTTTCAGAACAAGTTTCTATGCTACCATTACCATAGGGCAAAGGCCACCATAATATATCCAGAAGAGTAAGGGCTGCATGATAGATTGAACCATCTAATATTTGGATGGGGCTGCTTCTTTGAGAATTTGGGGGTTGTCTTTTTTTTTTAAAAAAACCAACAACTATGACATGCCTACATTTACCACTTTTCCATTTCAAAATAGCAAGAAAATGTGTACAATTTTTCAAGAGTTCAAGAATTATGGCCACTGTTATCTTGCTGTGGAATGGGGATATGAAGATCAAATGTGGTCATACCGTCACAAATTGCCCTAATCCCACCACCCAGAAGATGCATTTAGATTTCTAATGTTTGCTAGATGATATGTCTTGCATTATTTTGTCATTCTATTATCTCTTCCTAATTAAAGTATGCCTTTCTTTCCATTGTACATAGTCCAGATTCCCCCCCTGCATTTGTCACTCTTTGATACCTAACATAAACCTAAGTGATATTGATACCTACTATATTTCAGATGATGTGCCCTTTGATGATAAAAAATATGTACATTCTTTAAGTGGTCACTGAATTATTTTTGCTGAACAATATTTTTAAAAGAAACAATACAAAAATTGGTAGCTAATTATAATTTACAAGGATTTTGTTACATTGCTGTCTTTGATACAGAATGCTACTAAAATATTTAAGTATATTTTGAAGTTGCAGTATAACACATGCTTATATATTTCTCTCATTATCACTTCCACTTTCCCACTATGCTAGACAATAGATTTGTGTGAAATGGTCCAATGTATTGCTCTCATAGGTGCTATGTGTTTTCAGTACTAAACATTTGAGTTTTTCATAGGAATTAGTTTTGATGATTTCATGTTAAGTTGGTTTTCAAACTGGATATAAAAATCAAGTAGTTTCCTTTAACATTCTTGGCGTTGATCATTATAGAACTTGTTAAAGTCACATGTTAGAAAGTGAAAATAAGAACTAAATTTCACTGTAATGTATTATTAAAGAAGTAAGGAACAAAAACAGGGAAGACAACTTTTATCTGAATACTTTTGCTTTTTCAACTGGGGGAAAAGGGAGACATTTACAGGAAAAACATATTGAAGTGATAAACCTGCCACCTTTTAAAAATTGTAATACATTAGGAAAAATATCTCTTATGCTCAATGTATAGTAGGACTTGATTCAAACAGCCGCAATACATACCAATCCAAAAGTCACACTATATTGTGAACAACCAATAGCTATTGCATAGGGTTTGCTACCATCCAGATCAGCTCAGTGTCAAAGCCATGTCTTTAAGACCCCACAAAATGCCTGAAGTCCAAGAACGTTATTTTGGCAAGATTATTTAATATATTAATGTAGCCAGGACTTTTTTTCCAGGGTTACTTAGAAATGATTGAGAATAGCTTTTAATGTAGCTGTTTTAGCAATGCAACAAGAGAAGCTTGCTGTATGTTGTACATTCTGTGCATTATTTTAATTCTTTCAAACATTTCTTTAATAAAGAAGTTGTATAATAAACAAATTGCATCAATTATAAAGCCGCCCTTTGATAAATATCTTTCCATTTTAGGCTACTAATGCCTTGCTTTCATGAAATTTTGGAAATGGCAACTCTATAATCCATGCCATTAATCATGGGACAGAAAAATAGCCTTGTGAATTATCTAGAAATAAACTTTCAGACTCTTTGTGGGAGAGCGTTTCTCTTATTCTAAGCACTTTTCTTTTCCCATCTAACTTTCTTTTAATAGCAGCACCTTCTCAGATTTTCTCTGGTACAAAAGGAAGAACATCGTCATCTTTGCTTCCCCCTTTTCTGTGGAATAGGGAAATTGATGCTTATGTCTTATCTTTGGCATGGGATGTGTGCAGAGAGACTATACAAATACATGTTTTATTGTGTTACTACTGTTCTTCTGATTTGTGTATACATGACTAAATATTTAATATTCTATTATGTTGCTTTTACCCCTTTCAGCTGAAAATCCATAGAGAGTGTGGAGCGTACCTCAATATTTCTAGCGCTTGGGAGCAAGAAAGGAATTGGAGTTTCCAAATAGCCATAGCTAATAATGCCAGAGCAGGCTGGGATGGGGGTGAGTGAGGAGGAGGAGGTGATTCACTGGAGAATATATTGTCTCTTCCCTTTTACAACAATCAAACCAACAAGCCAGGTTTCCTTTCTTAGCACTTTTGGTGAATGAGTATCTAGAGTTACCATGGTCCCATGAAGTTCACTTGGGATCTCTGAAGAATTCTTATCCCCCCCAAACAAAACAAAGCAAAATGGAGAAATGATTTTTCAATGACTAATATTGGAAATTCTAGCACAGAAAGCTGATTCCAGGAAAGAGGATAGGTGGCATTTTGGTCTATCGTAAATATAGAAGTCCTGATTGTTTGTTCCAGTATTTCCATTATTTTCCATGATTTTTCTCTTAAAGTTGTGGACCGCATCTTATTTTAAAAGGATGCAGGGGGAAAACACCTTGCTAACTCCCATGTCTTAACGCAGGGACATGCCTCATGTGAAAGTCAGTCCATATTTAGCCACATGCCTCAAACTTTCCTCCTGCAGGTGATGCTGGAGAGAAACCAACACATTTGAATGACACTGGCAGGACAGGTGGCAGGACATAACCACGCCACTCCTAAGGAGAGAGAACTCTGATTCATTAGGTACCTGAATGGTTCTTAACACTGCCCACATTGTCCAATGAATGAGTGGGTTTTGATTCCAATAACTCCTGTAGATCAACCCAGAAGTCACTGGCTGTCATATCACATTGTTACATCATGTCATGTCATATATCAATTCAGATTAGTGGATTTGGGAATAAATCTCTTGTTGAACCAAATTACCTTGAAGAGATCTTGCTGGAGAAATGCCAATGAGAAGCAGCTTAGCAACCTGAGTACCCTTTCCTTCTGCCTTGCTGTCCATATCCCCACTTCTAATTATTTACGCAGATTATGTTTGAATTTACAAAAGAGATCAGAGGATAGGAAACTGCACAGAATTCAAATGAAGCCTGCTGGGATCTATTTAGATGAAAATGCACTGAACTAACTCATGGAAAACTGATACCAGCTGTCAGCATATTTAATGAAAGGTTAAAGAGAGTTTTGAAAGGCAACCATAAGAAGAAGGCACTAAAGGAGCCAGAGACCAAAAAACTGGAAACCCTGGAGACAGAAGGGCGGGACACCTCTTGTAACTTTGTCAAGCAATGAAGCACTTAAATCTCAATATTCATAGTTCCTTTCACTGGAAATAAGTCCTGAGTTCTGGTTAATGATGAGTGAACTGATTCTGTTACAACAGCAACATTAATCAATCTGACATACACTCAGATGGTAGTTCTTTAATATTACAAAGCAATTCTGAATTTGCACACCTGCAAAGCGCATCTTAGAGAGATCAACTCCTGCCTTAGGCACAAAACCAGCTGGGTGACCTTGGGCCAGTTACTCTCACTCACCCCTAGGAAGGAAACAATGGCAAACCACTTGTGAATCTTGCCAAGAAAACTGCAGGAACGTGTCCAGACGATTGCCCAAAGTCAACATTGACTCAAAGTTCTTCATTAGATCATTTACAATTCATGTGGAGTCTAATCAGTCAGACAGGCAGTCATTTTATTTCAGTCACTCATCTGCAAAACAAAAAACTTATTTTGGGGGTAAAAATTAATAGAGGAAAGCATGATAGAAGGAGCATTATGTATGTTTGTCACCTTCATTTACTTATAAAGTATCAAATACAGGATAATTCAATTCAATCAAAAGTGCTTTGCTTTTGTCTGCAAAATAATTTCATATGGACCTATACCTATTGCTTAGTGAAAAATGTCTAGGCTAAACTGACAAACAGATTGACTCAGAAAAGCCTGAAGAGAAAAGATAATGATCTTAGCACCTTGATTAATATAGGCAAGCTGAAGGAAAGTCATTATATATAAAGATATAACTGTTTTGGAAGAAGAATTGGATAATGAGGAAACACAAAAGAAAGCTACAGCAAAATCAGAAAGCAGGTGAGACAGGAAGACAAGTCCTTTAAGAGGAAGGTATTAAAAGATTATTTCACAATTAATGGAAGGCTGCAATGACTTTGTTAACAAGCCTCACTGTAGCAGATATTTTATTCCAACCTTTTCCTTCTTGTTTCATTAGTTCTCCTAAGACTTTTTAAAAGGATTCTTGAAGCAAGCAAAAGCAAGAGCATTTGGAGGATTTAATAGGGCTGGGATTATAATTTTTTTTTAGAATGAAAATAGCAAATGAAAAAGCTACCTGCTGACTGGGTTTACAATTTGGAAAAAAAAAATCTAAAAGGGAAGATACACAACAGTGAAAATGGACACATGTTGATCAAATGCAACTAATCAGTATAGTTGTTCAATTTAGCAGACTTTTTTTAAAGTGACATAGCAGTGACAGAAGACTTTTCTAAATTAAAACAAACCAAATAGACTGAGAAGTAAATAGGGCTTTATTTTGCCCTTCTAAAAGGACATCAGCAACAAAATCCCTTGCCATTATTTTTTTAAAAATATTTTTTTTCCTGAACACTTGTAATTTAAATAATATATGCATTACCTTTTGTTGTGAGGCCATCAAATATGTCTATGGTAAAATCCAAAGCACTTAATACCAAAATGAGTCACCTATGATATGAAGTCTCTCCCCAATGCAAGCCTCTCTTTGACATGATTTACATTACAGGCCCACTCAGTTATTCTTAGCTAATGACTTACCTAGCAATAAATTGAACTGTTTGATTTTAATATCTTTTTTGATATTATATTTTTGAAAAAAAGTATATAGATATTCTGCTTTTTAACTTAACCATTTTAAACTAGTTATTAAACAGTTAACTATTTTAAAATAGTTAAAATATCTGTAAATCTAATATTTAAAACAACCCTATATCAACAAGTTAATTATCTATTTTGAGATACAGTATTGTTAAAAACACGATCTTTCTAGGCAGTATGCATTCTGTATTAATTCTGAATAATTCAACTCATTTTAGCAAAGCATTAGTTAGAATTATACAGTAAAACCTTTTTTAATATGCTCATTAAATATTACATAAATATAAAACATCCTTGAGTCCTATTGACAGCTCTTTAATGAATACATTAACCTAATAGTACATGTGCATGATAGATTCAGTGCCTAATTTATCATGCCGAGGAATACTGCTGATAACCAAAAGATAAGAGGAGAAATGTAACATATTTTTAAGTTAAGCTATTAATTTTTAAATAATAATAAATTACGCCCACATTTCTTTGAAAAAGATGCAAGTGCTTCATAAATAAGAAAAAAGTCAAGCGGACAGAAGATACAATATATCCAGTGCAAAGAAATACAGCATACAAAAATTAAGAATCCTGGTTAAAAACACCCCTGTGTTGAATCCTTATGATATGAATGACTCTGTCTGATCCCCAAAATCTCAAATCAACTGATGTAATATAGATACCACTTCTACTACCCAATCCCAGTTTGTTTCATTGCTGAGATGAAATCCTACCAAGCCACTTTTGGTAGACCTGATGGCAGGTGTAATAGAAAGCATTGAATATTATAAATGAGATGTATTTTGAATTGAGCTTCTAGTTCATCAGCACCAATCCAAATTTCTTTTCTTTTTTTTAAATCTCATGAGAGTAAGTGTGACATGTTATTAAGGGTAAGAAGGTTAGAACTCCACTGGAGTTATCTGCTCCAGGTAGACTGCTCCTATCTGTCTCCATATTTGCACCAATTAATGACACTGGCTGTCTTTAGTGTTTCCATTTTGTTCTTATAGAACTAAGTTACAAGGTCTCAGAGGCTACAGGATTTTTTTTCCCCTTTATAAATGCAGGAGTGAACAGAACTCATCTTTCCCCATGGAAAAACAGTAGAGATGGAGGAACAGCAGTGAGATGGATGGAAAAGTGAAGCAGGCAGGGAATCAGGCAGGAAAATTATATGGGTCAGGCCCAAGGGCATTCCTGTTGGATAGATAGTGATAGTCAATCTGATCCTGGTCTTACGAGCAGACCCCAGTAAGGCAAACTGAGGCAGGAAGATCATTTAATTAAAATTTATTCAGAACTTTTTACTATTGTTTTAAAAAGTATTATTTTATGGTGCAACTCTGAAAAGTAGACAAAGGAGCAATTTGTCATTTAACTATTTTGGGGGAAGCGTGGAAAACCACAGAACATTGGAGAATATAGTTTGGTTATTCCCCCCACCCCCGCCCAAGAGAAGTTGTATTGTTCAACTCTGATGTGAGAAGTATTGTTCATCTCATGAGAAGTTAGAAAGTCTGATGAAACTCTTTTTTTTACCAATAGTCCCACAAATGCGATGAAGGCTGAGAAGTGAATGGAGAAATGGAATGCAGCTGAAAGGCAGATTAGTAAAAAAAACACACTTGGGGGAGGTGAGGGTATCTGGGCGGGGGTGGGCCCAGCAACCTTACCCTGCATGGCTTCAGCAGGTGTCTGGCAGGGGGAGAGAAGAAACTGGTCTACCACCATGCTAACACTGCTGCGTTGCTTCTCTACCCCATGCACAGCCCCCGCCCCATCCCTCACATGGAGCGCCCTGCTCCCACCACTCCCCCTAGCCCCACGTGGCACCTACTTTCCAGCTCCAATGCGTCACTTCCTCCACCACTGTGTGGCACTAAAAATAAAGTTCAATCAATCAATTCCAACTTTGTGAGATTTTTGTTTTTCCCTCGAGAAGTTGAAATTGATTGATTGAACTTTTTTTTTTTGCACAGGGCAGTGGAGGCCTAAAATGAAAAGGTTTTTATAAAACCCAGCTTAAAAACCACTTGTCTGGGGAGATTTTGATGCAGGTTGCTCATGGATGGGACATAAGGCCTTGGACTGGGGCGATGGCATGCGTGCCCACAGAGAGGGCTCTGCGTACCACCTGTGGCACATGTGCCATAAGTTCGCTACCATGGGCCTAAGAGATGCGTTACTCTGAGTTCCCAAATAGCTTAAATATTTTTGAGTTAATTGGCACCTGTAGGTGAAATCCTTCTGTCTGAAGTGACTGGACATATTCTGAAGCAGTACATTCTTGAAATTTTGAAAAGGCACCGGAAAAAATAAGAATCCACAGAAAATAAAAAAATAGTAATTAAAAAAACACAGATTTCTGTTGAGCATCAAACCAGCCATCATATATTTGCAAAACAAGTGCCATAACCTTCTGCTACTAGAGCATTTGTAGTAAAGTTAGCTCTAACAGGTACGAGAGACTATGATAAGCATTAACTCAGATGAACTGGCATCCCTACCTCTGGAAAGTAGCCAGTGAATTGCTGAGGATAGTAATCAATCAATCAATCAATCAATCAATCAATCAATCAATCAATCCCAGTAATAAATTGTAGGGTGCCATCTAAAATGGACAGGAATGTTCTAGGCAATATAGCATGGAAAAGTATTATTTGGCAGTGGAACAGAAAAACACACTCTTAAGTCACTTTGACAGTGAGTGGGAGTTTATTAGGGAGCAATGTTTTATCTGACTTGGCAGGAAGGCCATGTTGCAGGCCCTGTCAGTCAAGGAGTGTTGGCTGGTGGGAGTTCAGTAGGAATGCTTTTTCTACTGTGGCACTGACCTCTGGAACCTCATCCCTCTGGGGATAAAGTTAACTCCAATCCTGCTGGCCTTGGCCTCGCTCAAACCTGTGGCCCCAGGTATGTGACTATTACCTTGGTTTTTATAATTCTCTAGCTGCTATGTGTATTATTTTGCATTTGTATATATTTATAAATATTCTGTGTGTGTTGTCTGTCTGTCTGTCTGTCTGTCTATTGTAAGTGCGGGGGAAGTATGTGGCTAAGAACTGGTAGCCAGTGAATAGGTGTAGATTTTATGCACCCAGTAATTAATCTCATCGTATGGTTGAGTTGAACATCAACAAGTCTTGTATGTGAGCTGTTTATCCATACAGGTGTGCAGTATTCCGCTACAGAGTAGCAAAGCCCAAGGGCTGCACATCGAAGAGTTGGAGCTGAAGCTCCCCAAGTTGTTCCGCATAGTTTTGGCAGAATGTTGTTTCTGCTGTTAACCTTGGCAGCCATATTCTGAATATGTTTTTTAAAAGACAGGGTCCTGTCTAAGGTGACCCCCAGATATTTTGGAGTTGCCTCATATGGGAGCAATTTGTTATTTAGGTATACATTGAGTTCTCTTTTTGCCAGTTTATTATTAAGGTGGAAACATGATGTGACTGTCTTACTTACGCTTGGGATTAACCTCCATTGGTGGAAGTATGTGCTCAGAGTTGTAAGGTCGGCTGTAAGTGCACCTTTTGTAACTTTGATGTCCTTGTGGCTATATGCTAATGCCAAGTCATCAGCGTAAGAGAACTTTGTTGATAGCGTGGGTGGTATATCGGAAATATATAAGTTGAATAAGGATAGGGCCAATACAGAGCCCTGAGGGAGTCCATTATTCAGATGTCTTTGCTTACTAATTTTATCGCCCATGATGACTTGAAAGGTCCTTGCTGAGAGCATGTTATTTATTAGGCGGCCCATGGTACTACAAGGGACAGCGTGGAGGAATTTACTTAATAGACCATCCCTCCACACTGTATCATATGCTGCTGTCAGATCCACAAATACAACAGATGTTTTCAATTTATTCTGATAGCTGCTTTCAATGTGGCTAGTAAGACTAAGGACTTGATCGGCACAGCTCCTCACAGCGCTTAAGCTGCTGGCTGAACATCAGAGCACTATACAAAAGTGGATGGAAGCATGGAGTACTATACTTCCCAAGATATTTCTGAGCATATGAATCCTAATAGTATACCTCCAGGATTTAATCTACCCCGACACATATGGGTGACATACAAAGGAATTAGAATGACTCATGGGGTGTGTGCTGATTCTCTGTATAAATGGGGAAAGACACCTTCAGCACAATGTGATTGCGGGGCTCCCCGACAGACTATCCAACATATAGTGAGGGAATACACTAATAGAAGATACCCAGGAGATTTTAAGGACTTCCTCTGCGTAACAACGGCAGCTACTGACTGGATCTCCAAACTCGACATTAAACTCTGAAATGTTATTTCTGTTTTCCTCTTAGGTTTTATAATTGCTTCTTTTTTAAAAAAAAATTGTTTTAACTGTTCTAACTTGTAAATATGAAGTGCTTTTAATTCTGTGTGTGACCAGCCATACACTAAATAAATAAATGTCTATCTATCTATCTATCTATCTATCTATCTATCTATCTATCTATCTATCTATCTATCTATCTATCTATCTACTGTACAGGTATAGTATAGTATAGGGGGTACCTTGCTCAATAGTAGTAACTGTGAGAGGGATCTTGGAGTCCTAGTGGACAATCACTTAAATATGAGCCAGCAGTGTGCTGAAGCTGCCAAAAAAGCCAACACAGTGCTAGGCTGCATTAACGGAGGGATAGAATCAAGAATAAAGAATCAAGATCACATGAAGTATTAATACCACTTTACAATACCTTGGTAAGGCCACACTTGGAATACTGCATCCAGTTTTGTTCACCATGATGTAAAAAAGATGTTGAGACTCTGGAAAGACTACAGAGAAGAGCAATAAAGATGATTAGAGGTCTGGAGGCTAAAACATATAAGGAACGGCTGCTGGAATTGGGTATGTCTAGTTTAATGAAGAGAAGGACTAGGGGTGACATGATAGCAGTTTTCCAATATCTCAGGGGCTGCTGCAAAGAAGAGGGAGTCAAGCTATTCTCCAAAGTGCCCAAAGGCAGGACAAGAAGCAATGGATGGAAAATAATCAAGGAGAGAAGCAACCTAGAACTAAGGAGAAACTTCCTGACAGTTAGAACAATTAACCAGTGGAATAACCTGTCTCCAGAAGCTGTGAATGTTCCAACACTGGAGGTTTTTAAGAAGAGACTGGACAGCCATTTGTCTGAAATGGTATCGGATTTCCTGCCTGAGCAGGGGGTTGGACTAGATGACCTCCAAGGTCCCTTCCAACTTTACTATTGTGATTATGATCTATCTATCTATCTATCTATCTATCTATCTATCTATCTATCTATCTATCTATCTATCTATCTATCTATCTATCATCTATCTATCTATCTATCTATCTATGTATCTATCTATCTATCTATCCATCCATCCATCCATCCATCCATCCATCCATCCATCCAAGTATACATACACACAAATGTGTGTGTGTGTGTGTGTGTGTGTGTGTGTGAATCTAAATTATTTTGGCCATGTTATGTGGGGAATTCACTGGAGAAAGCAATTCTGTTGGGAAGAATTAGTGGTAAAAGGGTATCAAGCCACCAAGGAACACAATGGCTCTGTTGACACCAGCCAGAGCATAAGGAAAACTCAAGCAGTGCAAGATCGAAAGATGTGTAGAAACCTGGTCCATAGAATCACTAAGAATTGGATATTACTGAATGGATAAAACTATCATATATTTTTATTTGTTTTAATGTTGTGAACCACCCACAGTCTACCCCTGCAAAAAATATTATAAAATTAGTCATGGTCACGTGATGACCCACTTAACGGCTGACATGACTTAGAACTATAATTCCGGGCTCAATTATCATTGTAAGTCAAAGGTTACCTCTAAGGTTACCTTTAGACCAGGGGTAGGCAACCTCAGCTCTTTTATGACTCATGGACTTCAACTCCCAGAATTCCTGAGTCAACTATGCTGACTCAGGAATTCTGGGAGTTGAAGTCCATGAGTCATAAAAGAGCCGAGGTTGCCTACCCCCTGCTTTAGACTTAATAATTATGATTAGTCAGGGGCTTGATTGCAACAGATTTAAAATTGCACCTTGCTGTGATCCATCCCTTTTATGTCTTCCCCATAAGTATGAATACTGAACAACAGAGATATCCTTTTAGTTGTATATTCTGAATTTGTCAAGCTGTATATAGTTTAGATTTTTCAGAGAGCTCTGTCCATTAATCTTTTTTAAAAAACCAGGAACAGTATATTTTATTGCAAATTATGCACTAGAAAAGGAATTGTTTTTGAAAGCAGAGCAGTTATGACATACAAGCACAAGGAGGATAATAAACCTGTTAGGCTTCTGTATTTACAAAGAGCTTTGGCAGCAAACAGGCATTCAAGCTTGGTTTAACTGTGAATGTCTCTCCTTTGTGTGTTTATAGTTTTTCCCCATCATTCCACTGATCTGTCCCAGGAGATTTATGTTTGCTGATAAGGGTGACTAACAGGTAAAAGGCTAAAATGATATATAGAATTTAGCAAACAATTTTTCCAAGTTAAATTGGCCCTGTGGAAGAGAGCAAAAATATCTATGATAATCCATGATAATCTCTGAATGCACAGCAATAGATATTTGCTTAATACAATATATGACTCTTAGTGATTCTGCCCTTCCTCTCATAACACTTCTATGAATCTCAAGAAAGATAGAGCACTCTGGGAATTTAATTGTTCAGAGCACAAGTTTCTGGCTTCTGAGATACTTCTTTGAAATGTGGGTCTAATTTAGATATTTTTCTTTACTTGCAAATATAGGCTTTGAGCTATGGTATTTTCTGAAAGCCTGTGTTTGCCTGCATGAATGGAAAAGAAATGTTAAAGTAGTCAGCAGAGCTGAACATCTTGCACTGTTCTAGAATGATTGATGGGCAAATTATTTTTTTTCCAAAAAAAAAGATACAAACCTGAGACAAATCATAGTTACCAGTTACCAGTGACATTTTGGTGCTGGATTCTCTTTTAAATTGTGTATTATGCACCTTGTTCAAATGTATGCAATGAACTCGGTGTGTGTGGGGGAGGAGTATGCTGTCAGCTATTGCCTCTTGCTGGTTCTTCATGTATTTATATATACTATGTCTACAGATATTTAAACTAGCTCTCTATACAATCTTCTAATCTTTGCTCATAAGTATGGGGAATAGAAAAGTTGGATTCTCATAGGGCTCATAACAAATACTAGGCAACCTGTGACCTGCTGGGTCACTGTTTCAAAGATATTTCCTTACTTAAACAGAGAAACAAAATGTCCATGAGTGGGCAAAAAGCAGTGGGAGTGGAGGTGATTTCCAACTTCCTGCTAGCTTCCCCATTGAGTTTCCTTGTGAGAAGCTTCCAGGGTGCCTCTGAAATCTCTTCTCTTCTCTTCTCTTCTCTTCTCTTCTCTTCTCTTCTCTTCTCTTCTCTTCTCTTCTCTTCTCTTCTCTTCTCTTCCCTTCCCTTCCCTTCCCTTCCCTTCCCTTCCCTTCCCTTCCCTTCCCTTCTCTACTCTTCCATTCCATTCCATTCCATTCCATTCCATTCCATTCCATTCCATTCCATTGAGCTTCCCCATTGAGTTTCCTTGTGAGAAGCTTCCAGGGTGCCTCTGAAATCTCTTCTCTTCTCTTCTCTTCTCTTCTCTTCTCTTCTCTTCTCTTCTCTTCTCTTCTCTTCTCTTCTCTTCTCTTCTCTTCTCTTCTCTTCTCTTCTCTTCTCTTCTCCTCTCCTCTCCTCTCCTCTCCTCTCCTCTCCTCTTCTCTTCTCTTCTCTTCTCTCATCTCCCCTCCCCTTCCCCCTCTCATCTCCTCTCTTCCCTTCCCTTCCCCCTCTCCTCTCCTTCCCTCCTGTCCTCTCTCCTAATTTTCTGCTGGCTTCCCAATTTATTTTGCTTGTAGGAAGCTTGCACAGAGCAAGTCAGTATAGAAGTTGGCAGGAAATTGCAGGTTCGAGGCTAACAGGCAGGTAAGTGGATCCTTCTGCGTGGGGGAGTGAGTGAGGAGGTTGTTGGTGTGTGGTGCTGAATGAGGTTCAGATAAGGAGTTCATGAGAAATGGGTAGCATACATGTTGCATGAGTGGACAGCAACGCATGAGTGCAGAGCAGCTGGGGAAATTGCACAGGTGGGGGAGATTTACTCAAGCAATTGCACAGGTGGGGGAGATTTACTCAAGCAATTTGTGACCATCCTTGCCGGCTTCTCCATTGACTTGTGGGAAGGGAACATTGGAAATGAGGCTCATGTGACTGTGGCTAATGGTGGCAGTGTGGCAGCACTGAAGCAACAGCAGCATGATGGCAGTTGAAGCTGCTACAACTTTCCCACATTTTATTCCCATGGAAGTAATGAGTCCTGGTGGAAATTACCTCGTTTGAGGTACCATATTTCAATAATTGTCACCCTATGATGCACTGGTTTACCCAACCATTCCCCCCCAAATTTGTCTGATTATAAAAGATATATAGGGATTAATCTGAAACATAAGGGAGTCCATTTGCTTCAGCCTCTTATCTGAACTGTATAAAATAATAATAAGTATATTTAACCGTTCAAGGATTTCCTTGAAAGAGAAAGGGCAAAAATGCATTCCATGTTTCCCCCTCCCACTTTTCCCCAATAAGTTAGTTTTCTTTGAATTAGCATTTACACTTAATAGAAAATATGTAAATAAAATATTTGGAGATGGAATTTGTTTTTAGGAATGAGAGAACAAGCAGGAAGTTGGGGGGAGGGAAGTCAACTGGAGTCCCAAAGACATGTCACTTTCTTCACCAATTGATACAATTCTCCAGTACACGTCATTGGTTCATCTCCATTTGATAGTGAAGCTATGGGTCACCAGGGTGTTTCTACTAACAAAATACATTATTGTCCTTGCTTTCCTTTGATATTCCATGGTCATCCATCATCAAAGTTGATTTCCTTCCCCCTACTTATTTACGAGATCTTTATTTTCTCTTAAAAGCTCTAACATACCTGACATCTTTTAAGCAGTTATGACTGAATCAAGAACAAGATTTCTTTTGCCTTCTGCCTTCTTTCTTCACAAACAAACAAACAAACAAGCAAACAAACAAACAAACAAACAAACAAACAAACAAACAAACAAACAAACAAACACTACTGTCACTTAAGGGTAAAAGGGAATCCATACTAGTAATCTGGAAACAGATGCATTATACTGGTATAAGCATCCATGGCTGGTATCTGTTGGGTAAGGAGCCAGTTTGGGGTAGCAGTTCAGGCGTCAGGCTAGAAACCAGGAGGCCGTGAGTTTTGGTCATGCCTTAGCACAAAGCCAGCTGGGGAACCTCGGGCCAGTCCCATTTTCTCAGCCTTTAGAAGAAGGAGGCAAAGGCAAAGGCACTTTTGAAATCTTGCCAGGAAAACTGTAGGCAGTTGCTAGGAGTCAACACTGACCTGAAGGCACATACGTACAAATAGACTTCCCCCACCAACCCCCAACCCAGTTGGGCAGTGTTGAGCTTCAGGGTTTCATGACAGTGGTCTAGACTGTGTATTTCCTGAATGATTACACCACAACTGTGGCTAGTATCTTCAGAGGAAGCTGGCCTACTATGTAGACCATGATTAGCAGATACAGGGACTGTCTGCACTCCTTTCTTTATAGTAAGGTGACTTGTCTTCTGATTTGTATTCAGCTGATTTGTGTATATAGGGAATACACCAAATATTTAAAAAAGAGAGTCCCAAGAGCCACGTGTATATAAATGCTATGTTCCTTTTGCACTTTCAACTAGAAGTGCAAGAAGTGTGGCCTGGGAGGATGGGAAATGTGACCTTTAATGTGTCCATGCTCCCAACTGTCCCAGGCTTCAAAGTCTTCTGTCAGCCATTCACTGTGACCACCTCTTATCACTATGATTGCCTTTGCCTCCTCTGTGTTCAGTTCCTTCTCTTTCTCTCCACACTTCTGTAAGTTTTGTGGACAAAATGTACACATATCTGATTTATGTATTTAGATTTTTTTTAAAAAAATATCATTAATGCTGATAAGAGTTCTTTTCTTTTTTCTAAATTGGAAAATCTAATCAAAGAAAAGAGCTCTGATAATGGGCATTTAATTATAAGATTAAAGTTACAACACAAGAATTACAATGAGGCCCCACTTTAAAAAGAGACACCTATAATAGGGAAATGATGCCATCAAAATTCTTCTTTGTTTCTTCTTTCTTATTCAAGGTATTCAGTGTTCATTGACAGCATGGATACCTTCTGGAACTTTACATTGTCTAGCATTTGAAAAAGGCGATGTCATGGTTCTGATGAATAAGAGAAATCAAACAAATTGCAGGCATATTGTTTTTCTAAAAAGTCTTAGTAATGATATGTAACATCGGCATGGAGGAATGCCAGAATCTGAAATCTCCTCCTCCCCAAACCCATCATATACACACACAATCCCCGCCCTTATCTACACGTTATAAATCACATTATCCAATTAGTTTTACATATGAGGGTTCACTTCCCATTCTGTACGTGGCTTTTTGCAATCTTATCACAACTTCCGGGTGATTCCTCCCTCCCAAATGAAGCAATTAAAATAACAGGCTGTCTCTTATATTGTCAGTGCAAAATCATGTCAATGTTTGCAGCATTGACATCCGGCTCCCCTTACAAAAGAACAGATCCTGTAATGTAAACAAACACAAGTTAGGAGCTGGCTTTTGGTTTGTTGGGGTGTTTCTCATAAAACTTTTTGATAAGTCTGCCAGCTTTCACATCGCTAGATTTCACCCAAATGGCTTCAGACAATGGGTATCCCTTCCATTGTTGTAGGTATTGTAATTTTCCCTTAAAGATTCTAGTGTCAACAATACATTTCACTTCATAATGTGTCTGACCCGCTACTATGAGGGGTCCAGTTGCTTTCTTAGGGGGAGGTCTTAAAGTGGAGGCTCGAAAAGTTTTCAGTAAGGTACAATGGAACACTGGGTGAATTTTCCCCAAAAGTCTGGGGAGTTTCAATTTTACTGCGACCGGGTTGATGATTTTCACAATGGGGAAAGGCCCCAAGAATTTCGGTCCCATTTTCTTGCTGAGTAATTTGAGATGTAAATATTTAGTTGACAGATAAACCTTCTCCCCCACGTGGAATGTTCTTTGGGGAGCCCTCTTTTTATCAGCTTGTTTTTATAAGTCTCAGAAGTCTTTTCTGATGCCGTTTTCATGTTTCTCCAAACCTCTTCCCACCCCCTCACCCATTGGTCAAGTGTCTGGGAAGCAGAGGTCAACTGAGGATAGTCAGGCATCAGGCTGAACTCTTTTCCTGTGGCTACTCTGAAAGCTGTGTAGCCAGTGCTGCTGTGAAAAGAATTATTGTAGGCCACCTTGGTGAAGGGGAGGAGGTCAGTCCAGTTTGTCTGTTGGTAAGAAACATAGAATCTGAGGTATTGCTTCACCATTTTGTTAGTGGATTCTGCAGCCCCATTGGTAGCTGGATGAAAAGCAGATGATAAGCCTTGAGATGATCCAATTAATTTAAGGAAATTCCTCTAAAATTTCACTGTGAACTGTACTCCTCTATCTGAAATTATTTGCTTAGGGGCGCCATGCAGTCGGTAGATAAGTTTCAGGAAAAACTTAGTCAATTGTTGTGTAGATGGGAGTCCTTTACAGGCGATAAAGTGAGCCTTCTTTGAAAACAGATCTATCACAGTCCAGATGACAGTATTTCCTCTACTGTTGGGTAGGTCTACAATAAAGTCCATAGCTATTTCTTTCCATGGTTGGGAAGGGTCTGCCACCAACTGCAGTAGCCCAGGGGTTTTCCCTGGAATTCTTTTCATGATGGCACATACGGTACAACTCTTGACATAGTTTTTCCACATCTCATTTTAGCCCCGGCCACCAAAATTCCCAGCGGATGAGGTGTAGAGTTTTTAAGTATCCAAAGTGTCCAGCCTGTTTTACATCATGGCTGTGTCTGAGAGCATTGAAACGAAAGGTTTCAGGTAGATACAATTTTCCCTCCATGTATGCCAAACCATCCCTGCATGTTAGGGAGGTTTGATTATCTTTGAACCATTGATCGGTAAGGAGCTCTCATTTTATCTCCTTCACTCCTGGGTCATCAGGATTAGGGGTTCTGCGAGGTGTGAGTTGTGCTGCAGGTTGTGTACTGGGGATAATTGCCTCTTCGCGTTCACTTTTGTACTGTGGCAGTTGGGATAGCGCATCAGCTAGGAAGTTTTTCCTTCCCGGTATGTACTTTAAATAGGGACGCGGTGGCTCAGTGGGTTAGGACGCTGAGCTTGTCGATCAGAAGGTCGGCAGTTTGGCGGGTCGAATCCCGAGTGCCGCGTAACAGAGTGAGCGCCTGTTACTCGTCCCAGCTTCTGCCAACCTAGCAGTTCGAAAGCACGTAAAAATGCAAGTAGAAAAATAGGGACCACTCCGGTGGGAAGGTAACAGCGTTCCGTGCGCCTTTGGCGTCTAGTCATGCCGGCCACATGACCACGGAGACGTCCTCGGACAAGCGCTGGCTCTTCGGCTTTGAAACGGAGATGAGCACCGGCCCCTAGAGTCGGAAACGACTAGCACGCATGTGCGGGGGAACCTTTACCTTTACCTTTTTATGTACTTTAAAGTAAAGTTAAAATGGTTAAAGTACTGTGCCCATTGCACTTGCTTTGGGGACAATTTGTGGGGGGTTTTTCGTGCCTCTAAATTTTTGTGATCTGTCCATACTTCAAAAGGCACCTTGCTCCCTTCTAAATAGTGTCACCAGGTTAATAACCCCCACCTAATTGTAAAGGCCTCCTTCTCCCAGACTGTCCATCTCCTTTCGCCTTCCGTAAACTTCTTAGAGGTGTAGACACAAGGTTGTAAGATTCCACTTTTATTCTTTTGTAGTAACACAGCTCTGACTGCCACATCACTGGCATCTGCTTGAATTACAAAGGGCTCTCCGGGGCAGGGGTGCTTTAGGACTGGTTCAGCCACAAATAGTCTTTTTAAATTCTCAAAAGCTTTCTGACAACTCATAGTCCGTGCTAGTGGTTGACCAGGTCATGGTTTTCCCCCTCCCTTACCTGTTTTGACTAGTTCTGTAAGGGGTAGAGCAATCTCAGCAAAAGATGGAATGAATTTACAGTAGAAATTGGCAAACCCTAGAAAGCTTTGGAGCTGTTTGTGAGTCTTTGGGGGTTACCATTCAATTATAGTTTTAAATTTGGCTGGGTCCATTTCGATGCCTTCATTGGAAATTCTATAGCCAAGATAATCTAATCGGGTTTGGTGAAATTCACATTTCGACAATTTGACATAAAGTTTGGCATTCAATAGTTTCTTTAACACTTCTCTGACCAGTCTTATGTGATCAGTCATATTCGTACTGTATATCAGAATGTCGACAAGATACACCAGAACCCCTTTGTATAAATGTTCATGTAGGACCTCATTAATCAACTGCATAAATACGGCTGGAGCCCCCTGCAGTCCAAATGGCATGACTTTGAATTGGTAGCTTCCCAAGGGGCAGTTGAAGGCCATTTTCCACTCATCCCCCTCCTTTATTCTTACCTGGTAACATGCTTCTCTCAGATCTAACTTGGTGAAGATGCTCCCCTTCGCCAGGTGGGTTAGTAAGTCTTTCAGGAGGGAAAGAGGGTATTTATTTTCCACACTCACAGTGTTTAGGCCTTTATAGTCCATGCAGAGATGCAGAGACCCATCTTTTTTTTCTTTGAACGACACAGGGGCTCCCACAGAAGACTTGGCCCATTCGATGAATCCCCTTAGTAGGTTTGTATCCACATATCACTGCATCTCCTCCATTTCAAGGGGGGACATAGCGTACATTCTTGGTTGGGGGAGTTTGGCCCCTGGTAACAGTTCAATGGAACAATCATTGTGGCAGTGAGGAGGCAAGGTATCACATTCTTTCTCACTAAATGCCTCTGCTAGGTCCCGGTACTCACTGGGGATGAGTGGCTCACCTGATGGCCGTAGGACAGCCATGTGCGCTTGCTCATTGGGTGGCTAAAATCCCCTGTAACATCTGTTGAATCAATGGGGGGATCGGGCCCTATGGGTAATCTCACAGTTCTCATTCCTTTTTCCCACCAGATAAATGGCTTCCATTTGTCTAGCCAGGCTAGTCCTAGGATCACAGTCTCAGACATCTTTGGAGCTACCATGAAGCAAATAAACTCCCAGTGCTTGCCTATTTCCAGGCGTAAGGGCTCCATTAATTGCGTGACTAAAGTCACTCCTATTAGGGAGCCATCGGCTTGCTCAAACCTCATAGGTTTGGACAGCAGCTTAGCCCTATGTCCAGTCTTAAGGCACATGAAAGGCTAATGATGCATTGGGAGCAGCCAGTATCAACTAGCACTTTCAGATCTACTTGTGCCCCTGCCTTAGGGATTATGAGTTTAGCAGGCAATAAAAAGGGTAGGATGCGTCGACGCACCATCGGGTCATTTTCTCCTTCATTGTCACTGTCAAAAGAGGGTAGAATGGGGGTGGATCCAGTCTGAGTTTCGGCCTCCTCCCGTGTGGGGGATGTGACCTGGATAACAGGTTCCTGTGTCATCTTGTTGGATTTCTCTCCCTTTAGCCGCTGTGCAGGTCTCTTTCTCATTGCTGGTCCTGGTCTGTTCTGCTGTTGGGGGAAGGGGACCGGGCATTTCGCTGCTCGATGTCCCTGCTGTCCATATTGGAAACACTTAATTGCCAGGTCTACAGGTGGCTTGGGTCTTTCAGCCATTACAGTAGTTGGAGATCTTTGTGGAGGTGATTGCCATTCAGGTTGTTCTGACCTTGGTTTGGGTTCAGGTAGGAGAGGCTTCTTATAGCGGGTGAGCTGAACATAGTGTCTTTTTTCAAGCAGAGGCATTTACAGGACCTAGTAATTTCATTAGAATAATTGAATTAGTAGCATAAGGCCACAAGCTTTGGCCCCCTTTGTGCATCTGTGCAATGTCATGATGTATGTCCCAAAGGGACAGAGTTTGTGTCATGATGGCATTTCATTATTCCCCACCCCCACCCCCATGCTTCCTTCTCAATGGATATTGCTGCTTGTAGGACTGACACAAGCTTCTGTATTGAATATTGAAATGTTGAATATTGAAAAAAATGTTCTATATATGTAAGTCCTTAAGCTTGTTTAGTTTGGATGAAAGTTGAAAAACGGAATTCTATCCCAAGGCACTGATTTACTTAAAAATCTTTGTTCATGTAACTGTGACTGTGTCAATGAATGAATGAATGAATGAATGAATGAAGCAATCAGCTGTGATGTTTCCAGTTCTGATGGTTTCAATTCAGATGGCAGAAAATACATTTGCTAATTGGAAAAAGGGTGTGGGAGACTTAAAAAGCAGTTTCTCTTTTTGGGTGGGTTATCAAATATATTTCTTCCCTCACTTGCCAGCTTGATTCAAATTAACTGGAAACCAATGGAAATATTAATCAGAACCTGTTTCATTCATCTCAGTCATGGGAAAGCAGGTGAACATTAAACATGATATTTTACAATGAAATTGATCTGCTGTACAGATATAGTTATTAAGGTTTCAGAACAGCACATTATTTTAATGGATAAAATGCGTGCTTTAAAGGCTATTAGGAAAGAGAACTCTTGAATTCCTTTCTCTCCACCCTTGAACGGCTACTGGGGTTAATTTTGTATACACTGTCTCAAATGCATGGCACATTAATGAAATGATAATTGAGCTGAGAGATGTGTCTCAAAAGCAAAGAACAAACAAAATGTTCTTCAGCTGTGGTTTTTAGTCAACTGAGGTACAGGTGCCACTATGAATAATAAACAGTTACGGCTGTTAACAAATCTTGCAAGGCAAGATTTGCAAGAGCAGAGGGATATAATTAGTTTTTCTCTATTGTTGTTTTTATCCATTTTTTATTATGCTCTTAATAAGTTATTAATAATTAACACACTTCAGATAAGCTTTTGGCACTTCCCCCCCCCCCACACACAGTAGCAGAAATAGTGGCCTTATGCGGTCATATCAGCGGTGGGATTCAAATATGTGAACAAACAGTTCTCTGTGTGGATGTTGCTTCCAGAAGTCCATTCTGGGCCTGGGCAACAAAAAATTAGCTACCAGTTCTGCCAAACTGGTGCGAACTGGCTGAATCTCACTGTTAAATAGCGGGTTCTTTGGTGCAGGAATGAAAATGAGGAACTGAGTACAGGGTAACTCATAGTTTATTTCGTGCAGAAACTGTACTGGGGAAAATGGCTACAACTAGCTGCAGTATATAGTCTAACCCCTAGGTGGCAGCCAATAGCTTTGAATCAACCATTGCCGCCTGGAGATAGCCAATTGCAGCACAGGAGACTTGTAGTCTGGGTTGCTGGAGAGCCATTAGCTGCTCCAGCAACCCACGTGGTATTCCTCAAGAGCCCAGTACATAACACCCCTCCCCTCTTAGAACAGACCATAATAACACCAGTTAGTCTCAACAATTATCAAGACACATTATCCAACACACTAAAGTAAAAGTGATAATAATAATAAAAAACAAAAAACAATGCAGGTTACAATGTTACTAAACAACGTCTGAATGAATAGGCTTTAAAGATGGCACTTTTAGACAGTTACATCATAGCACTAGTTTCTGTAGTATAGTGGCAAACAGGAATTACAACAATATATAGCTCTTTATTTTACAACGTAATCTGCAAGATATGAAGGAGGCTTGTTTCCCCTAGAGGAACTCTCGGAGTTCCTATGACTTTGTGGTCTACCAGCTTACCCAGTGGGCTGGGTAGGTTTGTGTCCCTTTGTGCTCCTGAGTCAAGGGGATTCGATGCACTCTGGCTGGCCTCTCCAGGTTGGCCCACCCCAGAGTCAGACTGTTCAGCAGAGTAGGCACAGTGGTTGCTGAAGTTTGGTTGGCTTGCTTCTTCAGGGGATCCATGTTGCATTCCAGGGCTCCCCAGTTCTCCCTCCGGTTCCACCTCAGTTAAGAAGGAAAAGTCCTGATAGTCCATGTGAGGACTGGCTTGGCCGCAAGTTTGAGGACCTTGGGAGGGACCTATGATGCAGTCCTCACTTAGTGGCCATTCTGGAAACCGTTTCCTGAGCTGATCAATGTGTCATCTGACAACTTGCCCTCCCTCCAAACCCCACTTCTTAAAATAGGGGTCCGGATGCCTTGGTAATTTGACCAGGAACCCACAGATTCCCATGTCCATAGTTCCTGGCCCAAACCCAATCGCCCATGTGCAGCCCCCTAGGGGGTTTTGGTCGAGAGGCTTCTGCTGCCACTCTATCTGGATGCAACCTGTCCAGTTTCGTGATCAAACGCCTCCCCCAACGTAGATCTGCAGGACTTTTGCCTGTAGCAGTGCAGGGCGTAGAATGCTGGCAGAGTAAAAAAATATGCCAATCTGTGATGCCAGTCACCTGTGACAATGAGCTTAAGTGATTCCTTCGTTGTCCTCACCATGCGTTCAGCTTGACCATTAGAAGACGGATGAAAAGGCACAGACGTTGCATGTCTGATGAGATTAGCTCTAAGGAAGACCTGAAATTCAGCAGCAGTGAATTGGGCCCCATTGTCTGAAACTAAGACATCTGGCAACCCATGTGTGGCAGAGTTTTCTCAGCACCTGGATGGTCCTAGCAGTAGTCATGTTAGGAACTGGAATTACTTCCAGCCATTTGGAGTGGCTATCCACTACTATAAGAAAGAGCTGTCCCTGAAAGGGCCTAGCGTAGTCTATGTGAATCCTAGACCAGGGTGTGTGCATTTCCTCCCACCTGTGAACTGGAGCCTGTGGCATTTCAGGCCTAGATTGCTGGCATGTATAACAACCATGGACTTGAGCCTCAATGGCCTTATCAAGGCCAGGCCACCAGAAGTAGCTTCTAGCTAAAGCTTTCATTCTGACAATGTCTGGATGGCCTTCATGTAATGACTATAAAACCCTGTCTCTTAGGGAAGTGGGAATTATGACTCTGTTTCCCCATAAAATGCAGCCTTTATGTGCAGATAACTCATGCCTCCTGACAAAATAGCTCTGAAATTCTGAGCCTGGACTTTTATCCAACCAGCCCGTGTATACCCATGACAACACTCTACTAAGTATTTTATTTGTGGCAGTTTCAGCAGCAATGTCCCCTGCATGGTGGGGAAATTCAGGTATGTATGGACAATATTCTAGCAGCTGGAACTGGATCTGGATCCATTAGTGGCAGTGGTGGTCTGCTGAGGCCATCAGCATGGCCCATTTCCTTGCCCGGTTTGTGAATTAATTTAAAATTGTATTCAGATAGGAAAATAGACCATCTCAACATTCTTGGAGATAGTATGTGGGGGGTTTGTTTGTCTGTTGTGAACAGTCCCAACAGAGGTTTGTGGTCAGTGTAGACCATGAAATCCCTGCCATATAAATAGTCACGGAATTTTTTTATTCCAGCAACGATGGCTAGGGCCTCTTTGTCAATCTGAGCATAGTTGTGCTCAGCAGAGGACAATGTCCTTGAGTAAAATGCTATAGGAACCTGTTTCCCATTTTTTTACATGTGACTTAAAACTGCCCCCACCCCATAGGGAGATGCATCACATGCAAGGCATACTGGTTTAGACTCTTTGTAGTGAGTTACAGTGGACTTTTCTGACAATAGTGCTTTTAAGTCCTGGAAACTTTTTTCATGTAAGTTAGTCCATTTCCATGGAGCTTTCTTATCTAGAAGCCTGTGGAGGGGCTCTGCTATTGCTGCCTTATGAGGTAGAAATGTGTGATAGAAGTTTAGGAGGCCCAAGAATGCTTGTAGCTCTCCTTTTGATTTGGGCCTAGGAGCCATTTTAATGGCCTTCACTTTAGAATCAGCAGGGTGAATGCCGTTAGCATCAATTCGGAAACCCAGGAATTCTGTTGAAGAAACCCCAATACTACACTTGTTCTTTTTTAATTTGAGGCCTGCTTCGCGAAGCCTCTGCAAGATAGCCCTGAGCCTATTGGCCAACACTTCTGGGGATTCCCCTGCAATAAGAACATCATCAAAATAAGGGCAGATGCCCTGAATACCCTTGAGTGTACGCTCCATGATTCCCTGAAAAATACCCAGTGCAACCCTGACTCCAAACTGTAAGCGTTTAACTTTGAAAGCCCCCCTGTGAGTCACAATCATTTGAGCTGCGGCTGTGGCCTCATCAACCGGCAATTGCTGATAGGCCTGTGCTAAATCAAGTTTAGCAAAAAATAGTACCCCCTGGCAAGGAGGCTAAAGTATGGTTGATCACTGGGACTGGGACAGCGTGTTGCTTGAGGGCTTTATTTAGAGTGCATTTATAGTCAGCGCAAATGCGAATTTCCCCATTGGCTTTAAGTGGAGTGAGCCCACTCCTCACCATCAACAGGCTGTAACATGCCCTGTTCTATGAGCTTATCGATTTCAGAATCAATTTTATGTTTTAAGGCAAAGGGGACCCTATGAGGCTTAACCCTGATTGGAACTATTTTGGTATCTAGCTTAAACGAGATAGGCGGGCCTGTGTATGTTCCTAGGGTTGAATCAAAAACATCCACATAGTCCTCGCATACTGACGTGAGGTCTGTAGTTTGTGTCCAGTTTATGCCAGTAATCTGAATACCTAAGGCATCAAACCAATCGAGTCCAATGAGACTCGTTCTCTGGCCCCCTACTACTATTACATCCAGGTGCCCCAAAAACCATTTAAACTTTATCAACAAAGTGGCTTCTCCCTTAACTTTAATGTGAGCATTTTGAAAGTCCATTAGGATTATATCTGAGGGTCTTAGTTTGGCCCAATTGTTACTGCGCCTACACACGAAGTTAAAAGTGTCTTGAAAAATAATTGAGACTGCAGATCCAGAGTCCAATTCCATCTTACATGGAACTCCTTGTAGCTCTACCATGAGCTTATGTTTGAGTTTGAGGGGGCGTCGAGCCCCGGTGCGGCATATGCTTCTACGGCTTCTGAAAAACCCCACACTAACTGGACCCTGGGCCCCAGTACCTCTCCTAGTCAGTTCCTCCAACTGGTCTTTGGGTGGTCGGTCTCTCTGGCGGGCTCTGCAAACCACTGCGATGTGGCCTGTCCTTCGTAAGCTCTGCACGTGGCTGATCGAACCCTGCAATTGGCTGCACCCCTTACATCTCGGTAAGAGAACTGCCTTGTAACTGTCCTCTCGCTGCTGGCTGTTGCGGTGTTGCGCGTTGGGTTGCTTTTGGAGTCAGTTGATTTCAGGTTCTTCTTCCTTGGAAGATTCTTCGGTGCGTTTGGCATCCTCAAGGTGGACCGTTTCTTCAAACTTTGTCGATTTGGCGGGCTGTACTGTTTGAACTGCACCCCCGGTGACTTCGTCAGCCATCACTTCGTCTTGTGCTTCAGAAAACGTTAAGTTTGGCCTAGCAAAGAGTCTCTGCTGAAGCGTTCTGTCCTGTAGGCCACAGACGAACCGGTCTCGTAGTTCTAAATTTGAAAATTTGCATAGGCGTGCAGCCTGCCTTAGGCCCACTATGAATTCCGAAGCTGATTCACCGGGTAGCTGCACTCTTTGGTCAAACTTGAACTGCCAAGCTATTTCAGACATCTTGGGCTGGAAATGCCAGGTTAGCTTCTTTTTGAGATCTGCGTAGGAGACTGCTTCAATCGGTGTCGGTGCAAAAAGGTTCTCGGCCAAATCAAAGGTTGCTGGGCCGCACACGCAGAGTAGCGTTGTGTCCTTCAGTCCTTCTTCCGTGATCTGATTGGCCCTGAGGTAGTTTTCTACTTGTGATAAATATGATGGCCATTCCTCCGGGTGTTTCACGTCGAATTCTCGCAGTTTTCCAACCTTCGGCATTCTTTCTTGCTGGTTCCTGTGTTCTTCCGAATCCTGCTTCCAGGCTCAGGGAATGAGTCCACTGAGCACGAGGTTGCTAGCGTAGCTTGCTAGCCGACCTTGAGGGTGGGGGAAATGCCTATTCCCTCCGGCATGCGCTGCCTTTCCCTCGTAGACTTCAACTCTTTATTCAGTGAAGCAGGGGATTTCTGTTCATGAATTGTGTAATGTATTGGGCCTTTTACTTGTACTGTTTTCACATGTCTTTGAATGCTGCTTGAGATTGCTTAATTGGGGTGTCTATGTAAGGGTTGCTGGCTGCCCAGACATGCAGTCTCCAGGACAATCATTGGTTGGCTCTGGGGTGGGAATAGGTTCCTTTAAACCTATTGGCCATCACCTAGTGGTCAACTGTATAAATAGCTGCATAGAAGTCTCTGTTCTCAGTTCTGTTCCTCTTACTACAATAAAGCAATGTTCCTCTTTGAACCCTCTTGTCTCACCTCTTGCTTCCAAAGAACTCACTACACAAATTGCTTACTTAAAAATGGTCTGCAGCAAATAATCAATTCAGAAATGAATATTCTTTGAGGATGACTGCAGGGAAAAGCTGATTATAGTCTTGATTCCTACAGGGGGAGAGCAAATAGGTCTTGTTAAGTCCGGAATGACGAGCGTAGACAGCGAGGTTGAACAAGAGAACGTTTATTGAATGCACATGGGTCAACTGGCTAGCAGCCGTTGAACCCTATCTTATATACTAAGGTGCCTTTTAACATAACCAATCCCCAGCCCAGAATCTCCCGCCGAGAAGGTAACAACCAATAACTGCCCCAGGTTTTCCCACCTAGGGAAACCACTCCCATTAACTATGGACACAACAGGTCTACAATGTTTTTCCCAGATTAATACACAGGAGTTGTTGATAAGGGGATGTGGGATGCAGATGAAACCAACTTTAAGCTAAAGTAGCATTTCAAAGAACTGAACAACAATTGTGTTTCCTTGTAACAATTGGATGTGAATAGTTTTTTATGTGTGAGAGTCAAGGCCATCCCCGGGAGAGTCTACCCCATCTTCTTATTTTCTCGTGGTTGCTTAGACATTAATAGAATCATTGTCATAATCTGGGACATAATCTCTAATTATAGCAAAGCAATGTTGAAGAACATTGGCTCACTATCCTTACGCATGCTAAGTATGCTTCTCAGCCAAATTTCATCTAAATTAAGGAAATTCAAGAGATAGCCACTCATCTCATTTCTGTGATTTGGGGCAACTAGCAATACATTAAAAAACAACCATTTTTTAAATAGTTACTATGATAAGGGATGCGGTGGCTCAGTGGGTTAGGACGCTGAGCTTGTCGATCAGATGGTCGGCAGTTTAGCGGGTTGAATCCCGAGTGTCGCGTAACAGAGTGAGCACCTGTTACTCGTCCCAGCTTCTGCCAATCTAGCAGTTCAAAAACACGTAAAAATGCAAATAGAAAAATAGGGACCACGACGGTGGGAAGGTAACAGCGCTCTGTGTGCCTTTGGCGTCTAGTCATGCTGACCACATGACCACGGAGATGTCCTCAGACAAGCGCTGGCTCTTCAGCTTTGAAACAGAGATGAGCACTGGCCCCTAGAGTTGGAAACGACTAGCATGCATGTGTGGGGGAACCTTTACCTTTACCTTTTACCTATGATAACATTTATACAATGCAGTTAAAATTCTAACCAAGTACCAGTGGGAACAGTCAAGTTTTTAAAGCTTTTGGGGATTATGTCACAAATCTGCATGTATGGCTCTGGAAACAGAATTCTTTGTATTTTACCAGAGTGTATATAATTTATTATTCTTTTAAAGTAGCAAGTTTGTAAAAAAGTAGCAAGTTGTAAAAAAGATTAATGAATTATGATTCATTAATCTGCATAGATCTATTACAGTGAATTTTCTTTGAAGTTTTAAACAAAAGAACATTACAGGAGAGAATGATTGGCTGTTTGTAAATAATGAAGAAATTGCTTTTATTGTGGTATTGCTAAAAGAAAGCTTCTTGATCTGCCTGGAATATTCGGTATAAAAAAGGCAATAGCAGTCTGAGCAAAATGAACTTCTTATTCCTGGTGACATTTCTGTGTGTTTATGAGAAAAAGCAGAAGATCAATTCAAGTCTGAGAATGAAAAATAGAGTAAGGGCAGCCAAGAGAACTGAAGTGAATTGGGGAGACATATTGGATTTAAGGATCTGATATGGGACTAATAATCTAACTAGTGTTCTTTCTGTTCAGTTTGTATGTTTGTGAAATGGACCCTAACATTTTTGGATGGCTGCATCTTTATAATTTCTCTTTCTTAAAGAAACAAAAGCAAGATCAGCATTGAGTCTGCAAGACTTTATCTTTCGGAGAAGTGTAAAATGGGCAAAGTTGATATGATGGGGTTTATTGTAGCTGTAGATGATCAGAAGTATTTTAGTTCTTGCCCTAAAACATAATTACAAAGAGGTGAGACCCTTTCTTTCTCTGATGTTTAAATCCTATGCAAAAATAAAACAAAACACACTTACTTTGTTCTGTAGGATATCAATTAGAGCTATGGTAATTCAAAAGAAATGTATGTTTATTATTTATGTGCATTTTTCTTTAGAATTAATTCAATTTGTTCAAAGCTGTGTACTGTCTCTACACCAGTGCAGCAGATTGTTAAACGTTTAAGAAATAATACATTGTTTGTCCAAAGGAAAAGACCATTATCTGCCTTAAAAAATGCTTTATAATTTGACCAGTGGGTGCCACTATTTTCCTATAGTTCAATTCAGAACTACAAGTTTAAAAGTAGCATGTTTATAATTTTGTTTATTGCCATTTTCCTGTCATATAAGTGAGAACAAGAATAATGACACTCATCATAAGATTACACCTTGAAATATCACTAGTAAAAAAAAGCTCGCTTAATTTTCTGAAAGTCATCTGTATAATTTCTCCCCCATAGTTTCGCTTTATATAAAATAGAGGACACCACTCTCATAAATTGCAGACAATTCCAAAACGACTCAGAGAAGCACAGAATTCTATCAACAAACACTAACATATAAACAATAAAATATAATTTTGGAAGACCAAGTTTGATGTAATATAGTGGTTAGGGTGAGAGATTACAAACAGGGCCACTGAGTTCTCATCTTATTTTAAGAATGAAAGTCAGTTTGGTGACTTTCACACTCTCTCAGTCCAACCCATCCCACAAAGTTGTGGAAAGTGAGACCATGAAGTATGCTATCTGGAGTTTTACAAAACAAACAAACCAACAAGTAATAAAAGCAGGATAACAAAGAAGAAAGAACAAGACGGAAAACAAACTCTGCTGAAGGAATCTATGTCATGCAAATGGAAGCAAATGGATGTCATGGCTATATTAATACACCTAACTTGCCCTTCTAAATACATAAAAAGGGTATTTGCTTACTCATATTTTGCAATACAGTTTTCCATGTCTCCCTAAAAAAAGAAAAGAAAATGTACACGTTAGAGAAAATGCCTTCCAAGCAGTGGTGGGATTCAGCCGATTTGCACTGGTTTGGCAGAACCGATACCTAATTTTTTGTTGAGTTCGGCAAACTGGTTATGATAAATCTGTATTTTCTGGAACACATCTGGTTGGAAAGGCTTTCTTCAGTCCCCACCACCCCCGCTTCGCCCTGCAGATCACCTGCCCAGGGGCAGTTACGCCCGCAGACTCTTTCTCTGCCAACTCTCCTGACCGGGGGGCACAAACCTTCCTCTGCCAGCCCTGGTATCCTTCCGCCAGCCTTCTGTTTCCACCACCAGACTTTCTTGCTGCACTTTCTTGCCACCCAGCACTGGCGCGCGTTTCCCTTCTCTGGGAAAACTACGCCAGCTGGAACTGGGTGAGGAAGGCCAGGCTCCCCTTCCTCAATGGAAGGAAGAAAAGAAGGAAAGAAGACTTAAGGACACCTGGAGAGGTGAAGGAAGTTACCATAAACCACCTTTCTCCCTTTCCTGGCTGGGATGGAAGCAGCCTATACAGGCTGCTGCTTTGTGGAAGCAGGTGCGAGCCTGGTGACCAAGGATCCTCAGGGAGGCTTGAGAAATTTTGTTCCTGGGTGGTGTTGGTTGAAACCAAACACCCTGTAGCAGTTTTCCATCTCTGCCTCTTCCTCAGGCGGCTTACTCCGCCGCCCACCCCTTTACTTTTAGCATTCAGGGAAGCCCGTGCTTTTATGTGTTCTTTAGTTGCTCTTCGGGCAGAGAACTGGTTATTAAATTATTTGAATCCCACCACTGCTTCCAACATACCTATAATAGGTAAAACTGTTCTTACTGAAGTTAGACCTTAAGAAATGTGGATAGAAAAATGAGAAGTTTTTTCAACTGCAGGTTGATTTAGAAATGGGACGGGACCAGTTTATGTTTGGGAAAATGAGAAAGTAAACAGAAATAAACAATGGATTTATATGTATCTGGTCACTCTGGGTAATGGGAAGCAGGAAAACCCACCTGCAAATTTGTAGAGATAGAAAATAACATAAAGATTGTAGAGAATGTATACTTCATAATAGAAGGAAAGAGCTAAGCATCTGATTTAAAGCAGGATTTGCTGGATTACTCACAATCTGAATCTACTTTCTGATTAATATTCAAAATGGTGTTGGTCATACAATTCTGGATTTACCTTATGTCTTTCTTTTTCTTCCTCTTTTTCTTGCTCTTTGTTGCTTGGAGATTTGTGAAAGTTGCCAGCATATATCTTTAGTGTGGAGATTTCCTGCCTGTGCATGGAATTGCCCAGAAAGATCTGCTGGTGGCTCATCAACTCAGTACCAAGCCAGTTTTCTGGCTTCCTTCAAGAACTCCAAGGGCAATGTCACCATGGTGAGTCTTTTCTCATCTGCCTTTGAAATCAATTCCCACCAGAATTATTTTGGGCAACAGTTCTCTCAAACTTTGAAAAGCAGAAATGGCATGGATTTTTCTTGAGCTTTTAAAATTTAAAATGAAAAAGGGTTAATTTGATTATATAGATGCTGATTGTGTTATAGGTCACAGGTCTTTTCATCAAGACTTTTCTTCTTTTATACTGTAATGTTGACAATTATTAGTCTTGGTTATAATTTAGTCCTATGTCTGTACTATAACATACTTAGTTACAGTCCCATGATAAACTTACTACTATTACTTCTACTAGATCATATAAATGTCTTTATGTTTCCTATCAGAGTAAAAAAAATCTCATTATATCTCATTCTACATGGCAAATCCTGCCATACATCAAAAACATTTCAGAAGCAGTAGAATGCAGCTTCCGAGATCTGCAAGTGGGCATCACACACTGCCCAGAGGCAACCATACGAGGATAAATTACACATTGTACAGATTGTTGAGCCCCATGGGCCTGACATACAGCGAGGGGGGAGGAAGAGCCCCACATCGGCTCCCCGCACTGCCTCTGAACTGACTGCCTATGAGCTGACTGCTGCGGGCCACACTGGGGTCCTGGAAGCTTCAGAGGGCGTCGCTGGGCTGCTAACCATGTTGCTGCCTCCCTGCCGGCCGCCGCTGGATCTCTGCTGGCCCCACTGCCTTCCAGCTGGCAGCCTGACACCTGGAAGGGCCGCTGTCACCGTAGCGAGCCTCCGGGCCTTGAATTGCATCAGATAAGGCTTGGGGACAGTTGTAGCCACACCGCCTCTCATGGAACCAAAAGCAGTGGGGCTGGCCATCTGGGCTTAAGGGTGGGGTTTGCCTGGACTACTTACCTGGTTTACAGCAGACTGTTGGACATTGGAGGGGGAGGCTGGTAGGACACGCGGAGGGTGGTGGGCAGAATAGAGCAGCATGAGCTGTTTTGCAAAGGATATTGCAAGGGAGAGGAGGGATTATAAAGGGTTGTGGGCAGATGCTGGTTTATGGCCTAGGGGTGGGGTCCTGTCTCCGGATGGCTATTGTAAGCGCTGGGAGCAATTTACTCCCAGTGCTGACTTTGCTTTTGTGCTTTTGAGCTGAATAAAGTCTTTTGTTTGTTGCATGTTCCTGCTTGTAAATTCCTGCTTTCATCCTACAAAGGATGTGTTTGACACAGATAGCTTGGAGGTGGGAGATGCTGCTAATGTATTCTACCAGATCCCCTCCATGGATTGCCTCTGCAACTATGGAGGACAGGTGGGGAGGAAGCTAGCCCTAACCACCAGATTGCAAAAACACAAGTGAGCAGTCAGACAGGGGAGACCTGAACTCATTGGTAGCCTCACATTGCAATGAACAAGGAAATACATTCAATTTTGCAGTTTTGTTGGATGAGCAGGTATTAAAACAGCCAGGGAAGTGATTGAAGCCTGGAAAATGGGCCCCTCATCAGTTAACAGGAGTGCTGATTTACCACCAGCTATCAAGTACTTAGGAGGCAAGGGCTTGGCAGCACATGGAAACAACAGCCAATGACAATAGCCAGCCATTGACACCTCAATCAACAACTAAAAAGCCACACATAACCAGGCACCATATAAATACCACACGCAGAATAGCCCAAAGCACACACTCTGCTAGAGAGAAGTTTCCTGACAATGGGTTCCAGCATGAGTCCAAAAACTCAGAAGACTAAATCTCTGGTCCTGGTGACTGACCCAGATCGGATCCTGTAGATTCTGGGACATGTATATTCGCCTTCATTTGTGATATATCTTTCAGTTTTAGAGGGCAGCTGAATAGGTACTCTGATAAACTACTGTTTTGTCCCAAGGATACAGTACATATTTGAATACATTTTATTTATTCATGCATATATTATGGAACGCTTTCATTACCTTGAATACTACGCAAACATTCTCTGGAACCTCTTTTTAATTAGTTTGGAAAGCAGCCGATCTTCAATGCTTTAATCAATTGCAAACTGCTGAAGTGTGGAACTCCGAGCCATGTTCCTTGAGCCAGGGGTCCAGCAGGTGGGAGTGTATTATTGTTTTTCCTGTAATTTGCACTCAGCAAGAACTGAACAATGGCTAAACTAGCAATAGGCTCACAATAGAGACACCTTGATGGTACCCCAATGGGGTTTTATTTTAAATAGCATAAAGATAATAAAGCTTGACAGAGGTGACAGACATAAATTTGATTTCCGCTGGGATTGCGTGTTATTCCTTTCTTGTTTTAAAAGTGAGTTTGAATACTAATACTATTGTTGGGTTGACTTTGTGTACTCACACACTTCTCACTCTGGGCTAACGTGGCAGAACTTTAGAGAACTAATGAGGAAACTTGCAGTTTATTAGAATGAGAATAACATTTTGGGTACTCATTGCCTTCTCTATGTAAAATTATATAGGCTTATTTTAAATAAACCAACTCCAGGGGTATCAAGCTGCCAGCCCATGGGCCAGACACATCATGGGGAAGCAGCGCCCACCCCACTGCAGGCAATGGAAAAACAATCCCAATACATCATGTGATGTCACGTGACATCGCGAGTTTGACATGTCTGAACTAGACTAAAGAAAGAAAAAGAAATCAAGAAGTGAACTTTAATGTTGTTTTGGACACACAGTGGTTATATTGCAAGTACTTCATTATCTTTATATCTGCTTCCTGACTGCCTAATTTTATCAGTTGATCAATTAGTTGTTGCATTCTGAAGCAAACTGGATTTCTTCAGCTAAGGACTTGCTCTGGTTCCAGGCTATTAAGACATTTTTAACTCTTAACTAGTTAATCAGTTTCTTGCCCTGTATTTTTACCCTCTCTCCTTTTGAAAATATCGAAATATAGATTGGAAGATTGTATTTGACTAAAAGAAGTATAGGTAAAAAGAAACATCTTTTAATTAACTCTTTCCAGTAATTTTTCAATTTTCTTTTTTCACATGCTGAAAATGCTGCCCAGAGTCACCTTGAAGGGGAGATGGGGGGCATAAATAAATCAAGTAAAAATATGTATTTTTTATTTTGTAGGAAAAGATAGTTTCTTTTTAAAAGTGAGGGTTCTTTCTCATTTATTACTGGAAACATTTCTTCCAAAAACACTAGGCATCGGTGTTGCCCACATGCTACATAGAAACCAAAAAACCCCTAAATTGATGTTTATAAAAATCACCTGAAGGTGGCAACATTTTATATAAATCCTGTATGGCTTCAGGCTGTGAGTTAATTATCATAGTTCAGAGGGCAGACAGAAAACCATATTTAAATGTATCATCCAGATATAAAAAGGTTTGAGGTATTATACGCAGAAACACACAGATGCACTTATGTGATATGTGAGTAATATTCTCCATTTATGCCTGCTTATTCTCAATAATTACAGCCAAATTATAACCTATAATAACTATGGGGATGTAGAAATGAGAACTGAAAATATTCAAACTATAACTGTGAGTTTCACAATGTATTCTTGATTAGTTGGGTAGATATCTATTGTGGATTCAGGAACTATCACTACAGTATTTTTTCTAAAAGAGGACTGTTATATTATCAGTTATTTAAAATACCATCTGTAATGTATGGGTCTGATTACAGTACAAGAACTACAGGAGGCGCTGTTGCTGGACAGCTCCGTTAAGGAGCAGGACTGGTGGGAAAACCGCGGAAGCCTATTGGCTGACAGCCAGGCGGGAAACCAAGGTTTAAACTTATTAGTCAGTGCCCACCTGGACAGGTATAAGAGGACCCAGGTAACCCCAGTTCCCCAGTCGTTACTACTACAACCTGCCATCCAATAAAGATTCTGTTGCAGCCATCGCCTATGCGTTTCATTGCTCCACGACTTAACAGTGGCGACGAGGATGGGATCCTGCTTCAATCGACACTGAGACAGCCGCAGCGGCAGCTGCGCACACCGGTCACCCCAGCGAGGGATAGAAGCAGGATCGGAACCCAGGAGCACGATCGCGGATGGATCAGACACTATGGCACAAATCGGACAGATACTGGTGTTCGATATCACACACCCAGAGCGATGGGAGTCGCATGTGAGTCAAGTCGAGCTGTTCATGAAGATAAATTGCATCAAGGACGATGACTTAAAGGTGGCAGCCCTACTCTGCACAAGCAGTTTGGACGTTTACGATGTAGCAGTGGGGTTGTGCGTGCCGACAGCTCCCGACAAAGTTCCCTACAGCGATCTCCTGGCGAAGCTGAACCAGCACTTCAGCCCGCGAATGTCAGAACTGGCATGGAGGTTCCAGTTTGTGAAGCAAGACCAGCAGCCGGGTGAATCAGCCGCTAACTTCATCGCAGGAGTCAGGCAAGTGGCTCTGTTGTGCAAATTCAATAATCTGGATGAGAGGTTATGAGACAGGATCATCTTCAGTCTCCGGGACCGAAAACTGCAGCAGAAACTCTTCGTATGACCGAAGCTGACGCTACAGGAGGTCCAAGATGAAATTCTGGCCCACGACATGGCTGAAGGACCAGAACAGACCGGAGCCCACACCAGCAGCCCCAGGGGAGGTGTTCACCAGGCAAGCGTGTACAGGGAAAGTGGTGACACCAATGACCAGGCCGAAGTGGACGCGATTCAGCCAAAGCAGGGCCAGTCACTGGCGCGACACAACAACCAGAGAGGCCAACAGACGATGGCAACCAACCAGGAGTGGAAGTTCTCCAGATGCAGCTGCTGCATCTCCAAGCAGAAATGCACCAGGTGTGGTGGCAACAATCCTTGGGCCACCTGCAAATTCTGGACAGCCAAGTGCAGGGCTTGTGGCAAGACCAGCCACATTGCAGCCGTCTGCCGGAACTATAACCGTAGCAGCCTGCACAACGTGGACGCGGAAGAGCATCAACCAACAGGTACCGGGGGCCAACAACAAATCACAGCAATTGACTGTTCCGAAGGCCGGCAGGCCATCTGTAACACAGGGACCCGCCATCCGCTAACTCAAAAAATCAGGCTGGACATCTGGCTACAAGGCGTCCCCTGTAAAATGGAGCTTGACTCCGGCTCGGCAGTCTCAGTGATCTCACACGAGACATTTACTCAAATATTCAGCCGGAGCAAGCAGAGGGCCACCTTGAGGCCATCCAGTCTCACGCTAACCGATTTCCAACAAATACCGATCAAAATCAGGGCGGAGGCTACCCTTACAGTGCGGTACAGGGGGTTCCAGGGGCAATTGGATGTCCAGGTGGTCAAGGGCCAGAGGACTAGCCTCGTGGGGTTGAACTGGTTCAAGGCCCTAGGCACTGGCATCACTGGAATCAATAAGACCCAAGCCCACAACATCGAATCCATTTGCAATGCATTTGCAGACGTATTCGATGAGACTCTAGGGAAATACACAGGGCCACCCATCGCCTTCAAATTAAACCCCAACGTTCCCCCCATTAAAATCAAGCCCCGGAGGGTACCATTTGCCCTGAAGCAAAAGATAGAGTGGGAATTAGATAAACTGGTTGCACAGGGAGTTCTAAAACCAGTCAAGGGAGCCGAATGGGAGACTCCTATAGTCACCCCACTCAAGGCAAATGGAGAGGTGCGGATCTGCACTGATTATAAATGTACTATAAATCGAGCATTAAATCAGCATCCTTACCTGGTCCCGACGGTCAGCAGCATACTCGCTTCCCTGCAGGGCGGCGCCATCTTTGCCAAACTCGATCTCGCACAAGCGTATCAGCAGCTACCCGTCGACAGGAAAACAGCAGATGCACAGACCATAGTCACCCACAAGGGGGCGTTCCGGGTAGACCGGTTGCAGTTTGGAGTTAGCGTAGCTCCAGGCATTTTTCAGGAGATCATGGAGCGAACGCTCAAGGGCATCCCAGGAGTATGCCCTTACTTCGATGACATCCTAATTGCAGGGGACAATGAGGAGGTATTGGTTGAGCATTTAAAGTCTGTTTTGGAAAGATTCAGGGCTGCAGGTCTCAAACTTAAAAGAGACAAATGCAGCATTGGGGTGACAGAGACTGAGTTCCTGGGATTCAGGATAGATGCATGCTCCGCGACTTAACACCATCCAATTGAGTTCTGCTGCCCTGGCTATTCATTCACACTGGATTATGAATTTCTCTTCCATGCTTTTCTGAGTTCAGCAAGCGTTGCACATTTGTAGCAACTGCTTGTCATTTCATTGTAAGATTGCAACATACATTTTTGTATGATTGCATCTCCAGCAGAAGGGGTCACAGGGTGCTAAGCAAAACTATGACAGCTTTTGTGGAAAATATAACACACTGGACGTTAATGTGTGAAGGCTCTTATTCTGAATTTCTGTATGTGTGAAGGTAATAATCATTTATAGTTCTGAAGCAGAAAGTTGAATTAGCATTATCTTTTCTTATAGTCCACACCCAGACTCTGGACACTGTGCCTCCACCTCTCTGACTGCAGCCTTTCTATTCACAGAATGAGGAAACAGTAAATCTGAATATATATAAGTAATATACTGAAGTACATATAAGCAGGGCGATAGAATCAAGTTCAGCTGAAGCATTAGTACCACTTTATAAAGCCTTGGTAAGACCACACTTAGAATACCACTTCCAATTTTGGTCACCATATTATAAAAAAAAGATATTGAGACTCTGGAAAAAGTGCAGAGAAGAGCCACAAAGATGATTAGGGGACTGGAGGGTAAAACATATGAAAAATGGTTGCAGTAATGGGGTATGTGAAAAGAAAAACTAGAAGTGTTTCAGTATTAAATTATTTGAGGAACTACAACAAAGAAGAAGGGCCAACCTATTTTCGAAAGCACCAGAAAGCAAAGCAAGAAACAATAGATAGAAACAAATCAAAGAGAGAAGCAACCTAGAACTACGAAGAAATTTAGAACAATTAACCAGTTAGAACAATTAGAACAATTAACCAGTGGAACGGCTTGCCTTCAAAAGTTGTGGGTGCTTCACCACCGGAGGCTTTTAAGAAGAGACTGGACAGCTACTTATCTGGAATGGAATAGGGCAGGGGTAGGCAACCTCAGCTCTTTTATGACACATGGACTTCAATTCCTAGCATAGGAATTACTGGGAATTGAAGTTTATGAGTCATAAAAGAGCCGAGGTTGCCTACCCCTGGTATAGGTTGAACTAGAAGACCTCCAAGGTCCCTTTCAACTCTGCTATTCTGCTAAATGTGAGAAAACAAGTGAAACCAAAACTGATAGTTTAATTCTTTCCTAGAACGTGTTCCAATTTCCTGTATGTGAACTGCCATGAAAGGCTGAGTGAATGATGACACCAGATTTTAGACATAGGTAACACATTAATACAATTCTCCATTCAACATTTAGTGCCTTGATATACACATCACAGGAAATGAAATGGATGTTGAACAAAACATGAAAGTGATTATTAAATTATTTATTTACCTGTATAGGTTGATCCCCAGTACCTTCTGTGGGAAAGGACTACCAGGCTTTGAATATCAGAGTGGCTTGTCCCATTAGATTTTCTATCTACCATCTCAATGAAGGTGATATTCATGTTGACTTTTCTTCTGTTTTGAGAGAAAAGTGGCTTTATTCTGAAGATCTTTGCTATTTGCCCTGCTACACAATAAAAAAAATCAAATTACAGTTTAGATATGCACTAGGTGTCTTTTTAGCAATAATTCTATAATTATTTCTTATTAATTCTAATCTGAATACCAATTATAACATTGCTTTTAAAGTACTAAACCCTTATTTTCCAAGAAAATTTTAAAAGATGTGTGCTGCTTGCAACATGTACTGTGAACAGTTGGAATGTGCCTAGAGACAAAGAACATGGATATTTGCCTAATTATTTTTTTAAGCTGGATTTTTTTTATTTTAATACAGTAAATGCAAGAATTTCATTTTTGCATTGCTAATTCTTTAGCAGACTGTCAGTATGGTAACCACATTTGGAAGCCTTCTGCTTGTTATACAGCTTACTGATGAATCATTAGGAAAATAAATTAATTCACTTTGCTAAATTAGAGGCATTGCCATAAGCACGGGAAATGTTAATAGGCATGTAGTCATGCAAAAATATTTGGATTTTATCAGTAATAAACACTTTGCAGATGAAGTAAGCATAACACATCCATAATCTAAATACAGAGCATGGAAGGAAAATAAAGTCTCTGTTCTCTTTGTCTTCAGGTTGTAATTTTCATGCAGTTTTCTCCCTAGGAACTGAACCTGATATGTGTATATTGAATTTCTAGGAAAATAAGTGCTTAGAGGTTAAATTCTTTTCTCCTGGTGAATACGAACATGGTCTATACAGCAATATAGTAAAGAATGATAAATGTTTTACAATCCTGTCAGCTCTGTTTACATTCTCCTTTTTCTTGTAATGTTGTATAACTGTATGATTGAATTTCTCAGATGTGGTATGTTCATTTTTCGGTTACTTCTCACACATCTAGAGGTTTCATATCTTCAAGGGATATTAGTTTATTGATGCAATCAGGTGGGGGCTTTTAGAAATAAGTGATGGAAAAGGACACTGCATTGCAGTTGTATTGGGAAGCAGCAGATGACTTTATTTTTTAAATGTTCACTGACTGAAAAACAAATTGGGACAAGAAAAGGAGAGAAACCCTAGAAAGTAATATTTTTGCATCAGATATATTCAGTGCTTTTTTTTGTAAAAGAAAAAGATGCCGGAACTCACACATGTCATACAACCCACCTTGCCTACCCTACAAGGTAGGGTAGAGAAAAAGGTGCCGGAACTCCGTTCTGAGCGTTCTATGACAAAAAAAGCCCTGGATATGTTTATCTCAGGAAAGAGTGGTATTTAGAAAATTCATCAAGTGTGGGTGTCCTCATTATATAATGAACAGCTAAAATTTTGCTAATATTGTGGCAGAGTCTAAGATAGACAATTCCTATTCTGGTATGTTTGATTTCAGCTATCGTAAGACCATCTTAGGTAGGAAATGTAGAAATTAAAGTCCAACACATTTGAGGGGCCTCAGGCAAGGGAAGTCTATTTTGAGACAAAATGACTTGTTGTGTAATAGAACTGTCTCAGTGAAATTCTTGGATACGACTTGTCACTGCTATCTTTTCCCAAACATTAATAGTACTATCATAAACCACTGAAAATTATTATACTGATGTTTGAGGTGTGGGGTGGCTAGAGAATAGAAAATCAGTGACTGAACTGGGCAACAATTTTTTTTCAAATTTTTTCCATTTTTTTTGCTTCCTGAAAAACTTTTGTTGATTATGATAGATTCCTTCAAACTGAACACACAACTATGATTTCAGAATGACAGTATCATGTAGGAATCTTGAAAAATTTGAAATTAATAACATCTCTTTTTTGACATACTGTGTGAGCTCAACAAGTCTGAAAGTATTTTGCTGGTGATTTTTATTTGTATTCAAGTGTCTGATGTATCTCACTGCAATGGTCAACCAACACTGATGAATTCCAGTTGCCCTGATACCACTTTTCCATTGAGGCAAAGTCCTGGTGAAATCTTTCACCATACTATCACTCACTGTACCTAGATTTTCAGGAAAGAAGTCCAAGTGTGAATTCAGAAAATGAATCTTCAGTGACACATTGCACTTCATGGTCTTGTATGTTGTAAGAAGTTTGTCAATCAGCTGAATGTAATTTGGTGATCTGTAGTTGCAAAGAAAATTCTCAATGACATCCTTAAATGCTTTTCAGGCATTTTTTTTGAACTGCTTGTCATTGATGAGACATCTGATGTGTGGACCAACAAAAATGTCTTCCTTAATGTTGACTTCAGTTACTCTTGGAAGCATCTGTCTTCATTAGCAAAAACCTTTACCTTCGTTATTCATCACATTTTTTTTATCAGTCTAAGGAAATGGAGGCAAAAATATCTTTGTTGGGTCAACAAGTGGTTCATTGTCAGGTTTTTCTGTGCTGGAATCAAATTCAGCATAGCTATTTTTTTAAATGTGACTCTTTTGCACACCTGTTCCATTCACATCTGTAACAACAGTACTTGGTATATCTGAACTACATTCCAAGTAGAAAAGACACTACTTTTAGATCCATTGCAGAAAAAAATTTCTAAGTAAATTGCAGGGATTTGTCCAGGCAGTGGTCAAGAATGAACACTTACTTAGAGGAACACACACACACACACACACACACACACCTATCTAGTGCTGTACATCTGAGTTCCCATGGGGTCATCCAGTAAGTATGAATATGGCCTCTGGGGGGCTAACCTTTCTGTTTGCCTTTTTCTTTTATAAAACTTCTCAGCACTGATTTTTATTTTCTTCCTTGAATGAAAATAACTGCTATACCCATCCAAAGTCTTACCAGGAATCTGGAGCGGTGATGAAACATACTTTATGCCTTTTTCCAGACTAAATGGTGATTATCCTTGGCTATTTTCTGAGCTGATCCTTTTTGTGGTCATATCAATATTCTTCAGATAGAAAATGCAGAAGCAAGTTTAGCAGATGGGAAAATATAGATCTTCCTAATATATTTGCTCTGATGAAGTAGTGGCTCTCCCTCTTAAACACACAACACACTCACAATTTTCTTGCACATAGAACATAATACTCAACATCTAGTGGTGTCTGGCAGATGGGTGTCAAAATGTGCAAGATAGCAGATACAATGTCTCACACATGAACAAAAGGAGCAGATTTCAATTACACCATCTGCCATCTTGCACAATTTAACACCCATCTCCCTGCAGACACAAAGGCACACATCCAGACCCAGATAACAAGCTAGGAGACTTAGCATATTTAAGACTGCCATCTTTTGATCCAAAATTTCAACAGCTCTGTTAAAACAAACAGAAACCAGGCATCCAGTTGTGGAAAGAAAGAAAGAATCTTCATCACCATTAAATACTGATAAACAAAGCCTGTGTTGCACTTTGCAAATCCCAAATCTGTTAAAAATATAAATATATATATATACAGTATATTGCTCAAAAAAATAAAGGGAACGGAAAATAAGACATCCTACTATTAAATACAGTACATTGTGCTGTTTAAGTGTTCCCTTTATTTTTTGAGCAATATATATGTATGTATGTATGTATGTATGTATATATATATATATATATATATATATATATATATATATATATATGTGTGTGTGTGTGTGTGTGTGTGTGTGTGTGTGTGTGTGTGTGTGTGTATATATATATATATATATATATATATATATATATATATATATATATATATGTATGTATGTATGTATGTATGTATGTATGTATGTATGTATATGTATATGTATATATACACACTTCTCCCAGAAGAACAAAGCTGAAGCCACCAGCCTGAGGATGAAGGATGAGATTTCGTCGAAACGTTGCTCTTACACCTTCAATTCTACGTGGGAAAAAACCAAAATGACCAAAGATCTACATACAAACACCCGCGAAAACCTCAGAAAACATATATTATAACATATATATATGTTATAAGTTATATATTTGGATGTTAGAATTTGGGATAAGTTGCTCATTGACCAATGATGCAAATCAGCAAGTGGCTGATCTTACCAAAACTTTAAAGCAGACATGTCAAATTCAAGGCCCATGGGCCAGATCTGGCCTGTGATGTGTTTGAGTATGTAGCAGGTGATTGAGTATGTAGCAGGGGGGGTTGAACTGAAGGGGTGGCAGTGCCAGAGAGGCCTCAGAGAGGGTCAGCTAAAGCTGCAGGTTTGCTGGGGCTCTACTGAGGCCCCAGGATTGGTGCATGTGGCTCCAGCTGATTGGAGCTTCTGGTGACCTCGGGGGTGGCCGACAGCCACCTACAGTCTTTGGGGGAAAAGTCAGATGGAGCTGTGGGAGATAGAATTACCAGTTCTAAAATGCAAAAATTCAGATCACCCCTATATTGTTGAAGAGGGTTTTTAATATCTTGCTGTCCTCAAATGGTTGTCCAGATTTTTGCAGCTGCTGAAATAAAAAGGAGATGAATGGATCAAACTAGACCATTCTTGACAATGTGCCATTGCATTCTACTAGCTCGAGTAGAGAGTTAATACTTTTGGCATTTCTTACCTACCATCATTTCTCATGCTAGTAAAGTTATGCTTAAAATCCTACAAGCTAGACTCCAGCAGTATGTGGATCGAGAACTACCAGAAGTACAGGCAGGATTTCGAAGAGGCAGAGGAACTAGAGATCAAATAGCCAACATACGCTGGATCATGGAGAAAGCTAGAGAGTTCCAGAAAAACATCTACTTCTGCTTCATTGACTATGCTAAAGCCTTTGATTGTGTGGATCATAACAAACTGTGGCAAGTTCTTAAAGAGATGGGAGTACCAGAACATCTTATTTGTCTCTTGAGAAACCTATATGCGGGCCAAGAAGCAACAGTGAGAACTGGACACGGAACCACTGATTGGTTCCAAATTGGGAAAGGAGTCCGGCAAGGCTGTATACTGTCGCCTTGCCTATTTAACTTATATGCAGAGCACATCATGAGAAAGGCAGGGCTAGATGAATCAAAAGTTGGAATTAAGATTGCTGGAAGAAATATCAACAACCTAAGATATGCAGATGATACCACTCTAATGGCAGAAAGTGAAGAGGAACTGAAGAGTCTCTTGTTGCGAGTGAAGAAGGAGAGTGCAAAACTTGGGTTGAAACTAAACATTAAGAAAACCAAGATCATGGCATCCGGCCCTCTCAATTCCTGGCAAATAGATGGGGAAGAAATGGAGGTAGTGACAGATTTTATTTTCCTGGGCTCCAAGATCACTGCAGATGGGGACTGTAGTCAAGAAATTAAAAGACGCTTGCTCCTCGGGAGGAAAGCCATGGCAAATCTAGACAGCACACTAAAAAGCAGAGACATCACCCTGTCAACAAAAGTGCGTATAGTCAAGGCTATGGTCTTCCCAGTTGCAATGTATGGCAGTGAAAGTTGGACCATAAGAAAGGCTGAGCGCAAAAGAATTGAGGCCTTTGAACTCTGGTGCTGGAGAAGACTCCTGCGAGTCCCTTGGACTGCAAGGCGATCAAACCAGTCAGTCCTAGAGGAGATCAACCCTGACTGCTCTTTAGAAGGCCAGATCCTGAAGCTAAAACTCAAATACTTTGGCCACCTAATGAGAAGGAAGGACTCACTGGAGAAGAGCCTAATGCTGGGAAAGATTGAGGGCAATAGAAGAAGGGGACGACAGAGAATGAGGTGGCTGGATGGAGTCACTGAAGCAGTAGGCGTGAGCTTAAATGGACTCCAGAAGATGGCAGAGGACAGGAAAGCCTGGAGGAACATTGTCCATAGGGTCGCGATGGGTCGGACACGACTTCGCAACTAACAACAACAACAACACCTACCATCCAGTGGTTCCAGATTGTTGCAACTCACATCTGGTAGCCCTAAATGAGGAAGGAGATAAATGGAACAAACCAACCTTGGAAACAATTTCTGATAGTATGTTTGGAAAGTGCCAGATTGGAGTACTGTTTTCCAATATATAATTCTGTATTTTGTTTTTTTCCCCTGGTCTTCCTTCATTTATGCTCATTAAGCAGTTATTACTAGTATTGGCAGTATTTTTTTCTATACCTAGCTTTTTTATAATGGAGCCTAGAGGTAAGGAATCTTTATTGTAAGCTACTCAGACTTACGTGAGATGTGAGGGGAAGAAATGTGATGGATGGATGGATGGATGGATGGATAAACAAATCTGAAAGCCTGTTGGAGTGGCCTATTCCCAATGTCAACAGAATCACTTTTCTTTCTCTTCTTCTCTTACCAATGCTGACTTGTTTTGATATGGCCTCAATATCCAGCCTTCTATACTTAGCAGGTTTGTGATGACTTTTAGGAAGTTGGAATCTTCCTGCAAAGTCGTATGAGCACAGAGCAGTCTCATTATCACAGCTACAGCATCTGCAGCTTAAGCTATTGCTTTGAGAAGGCTGCACAGTTTTCTCATCTCAAAACTAAAAGAAAAATCTAACCTGAGCAGCAATATCAAGGATGTCTTTAACGTTTCCTCTGTTGTTTTTTTCAGCTGCAATGACATTCCGGAGATTTTTTTAAAAAACTGTATCTTTTTAGGTGATCCTCTGTAGCTTTAGACCCGTGCTTTTCAACCAGTGGTACAGCTTTTCAACCTGTGGCAGGTGTTACGCAACCATGCTAGAAAAGTGGTAGCGGGCGAGGGGAATGGCAGCACCACACAAGCCTGAGCCAGAGATGGCTGGAGCTGCAGGACTGTCAGGGCTCAGTGGAAGCGCCAGGATCAGTGCTTCTTTGGGGCTGTCAGGGCCCAGTGGAAGCACCAGGACCAGCACCAGGCTCCAGCTGGAATGTGGCACTGATCCTGGCGCTTCTGCTGAATCCAGAAGTGCCGATCAGCTGGAATGTTGCAGCATCTCCAGGGTCTGGTGATTTTACATTCAGATGCTTGGCAACTGATTCATGTTTATGACGGTCACAGTGTCCCAGGGTCATGTGAAGTGACCAAAACCTGCTGCAACCACCCAGAAGACAGGGGGAATAAAAACCAAAAACTCACCCACCCCACCCCCGCTGCCAATCCTCAACAGAAATGCTCACAATAATGAAAACCTTGCTTGATGTCTTGCTCGGCTGTGGCTTGGGGGGCACTTTTTTCAGTGCCATTGTAACTTCGAACAGTCATTAAGTGAACTGTTGTAAGTCGAGGACTACCTGTACTTTATCACTTTTTTCCTTTTTTTTTTTTGGTCATCAGATTTTTGACACCTTGCTAGACAACGTGGTACTCGGATGTTGCCATATCCTAAAAGTGGTAAAATGGGTGAAAAGGCTGAAAAGCCCTGCTTTAGACCAAACATTCCAGCTCTCACAGCTTTAAAGGCTGTCTACTGGTGTGTATCCCAGCAGGCAGAACAATTACAAGGAGTTTGTGAGTCCTAGTTCTGCTTTAGTTACAAAGCCAGCTGGGTTGAGTTTAGGTACCATTTTCTCTCAGCCCTAGGAAAAAGGCAATGACAAACCACTTCTAATTTGATTAAAAGTTTAAAAAAACAAAGATAAAAACTAATGGAAACTAATATAAAAAGAAAAAAGAAAGAAATTAAAAAGAAAGTTAAACATGCAAGAAAAAAAGTAAAAGAAAAAATAGAAAAGGAAGAAAAAAAGATGTAAAGAAACGGCCTCCAGTCTTCTCTATGCCAGTTCGAAGTATCATTCTAAATTTACCTCTTTCTCTAAAGTTACCTCATAACTCTCATTTTTCTATAATTTTTGTTTCTTTGGTTTCCTAATTTTTAAAATCATTTGAATCGGTGTATGTTACTGGATTTTATAGCATAATAAAATGACCCTTCTTGTCACATTTCCAACATGTATTTGAAGTCCCTTTATACATTCTAGACAGTTTCTCTGGTGACATATACCAACAGTACATCGTTTCATAAATGTTTTCTTTAAGATTATAATAGTGAAAATTTCAATCCTTTCCCTTAGAATATATGTATATTCTCACCAAAACTTTTAGCCCATTTTTTGGTACATTCTTTCAGTTATTCTTGTTCTGTTTCAAATTTCAATAAAAGTTTATACATTTTAGTAATTATATGTTCATTATTTGTATACAATTCTATTTCAAAATCAGCCTTACAATGTTCAGTGCCATATTTTTTTTGTCTTTTAAATCCTTCTGATAATGGTAAATTAAAAAAAAAACCATTAGCAACTATACTGTATCTGCCACCAATTGTTCTCTTGATTTTATTTTGTATTCCTCTTGATAACATTCTAGTATCTTGTGATAAGTTAGCCATCTGTTTTTTGCCTATTATTTCTTGTCTGTAAAATGCTTCTTGAACTAAGAACCACAAAATTGTTTTTAGATTCAACCTAGATTTCTATTTGCTCCATATTCTCAATGTGGCATGTTTAACATAATGATTTTTAAAATCCACATTAACCTTGACTTTATGATGCTGCAAATATCCAACCAAATCCAGTGGTGGGATTCAAATATGTGAGCAACCATATGTGTGGATGCCACTTCTGGAAGTTCATTCTGGGCCTGGGCAACAAAAAATTAGCTACCGGTTCTGTCGAAGTGGTGTGAACCAGCTGAATCCCACCACTGCCCAAATCTCTTATCATGTCCTTGCCAACTCTGAAAGTCTTCTGTTTCTCAGCAACAGCCACTCTGTCTTTCAAACCAACAGCAAATCAGGTCTACCCAATCTTGCTCTTCCCTTTACATTTGAAGAACCTTATATTTAACTCCATGATTTTTTTTCCTTACCACATAAAGTAAGCTTAGATGCAATATATCCTTTTGTCACTGTTTAAGTAGCACATCAGTTGTCAAAACAGGTATAGTCTGAAACAAAAACATCATTCTAGGCAAGACATTCGTTTTTATCACAGAAATTCTCCCTAGCAACGACAGCTGTAGTTTTTCTCATCTTAACATGTCTTTTTAAAACTTCATTCCATATTTTAACACAGTTTTTAAAAACTAATATACAATTTATGTTTGTAATGGTGATAGCTAGATATTTCATTTTATTCTTAATCATAAAACCCATTTTATTTATCAATTCTGTCTGCTCCTTTATTTTCATGATTTTTTAGTTAACATTTTAATTTTCTGTTTGTTAATCTTAAAACTACTAATGTACTGAATTCTTTTAGTTTTCCCATTAATGTTTCAATTCCCTTTAAAGGGTCTTTCAAAATCAACACTAAGTCATCTGTAAAAGCCTTAACAAGTTTCTTTTTTACTCTTTACTCTCACAATCCTCTCATCTTATATTATATCCCTACTCAATATTTCAAGGACTAAAATAAACAAGAGATGGGCATCTCTGTCTTGTTCCTTTTTGTACCTCAAAAGGCTTTGCTAGATCTCCATTAATAATGATTTGTGCTTCCTGCAAAATATAGATTGATATGATCCATTTTATAAAGTTCTATCTTCCAAAACTTTCAGCAAGAAATCCCAGTTCAAATTGTCAAAGGCCTTCTACATGTCTAAGAAAATCAATGCAGCTTGTTTTTTTTTCATTATGTTGCTTCGGTATTCCAAAATGCTCAACACATTTCTAATATTGTTTTTAACTGTTTTTTAAGGTAAAACCCACATCAATAACATGTGAATAAATTCTTGCAAAATTATTTTCAATCCATCAGCCAAAATAGTTGTAAACAACTTGTTGCCATTATTCAATTAATGATATCAGACTAGATAGGACAGTCCTAAGAGAATTTGTAGTATTGAGGTCAGATATGGGCCAAGACTTGTTCATTCGCAGTAACCACTACATCCATTAACATTGTCCCTTTCTTCTCCCACATTTATTTGCAAGAAGAGATGGGATGGGGAGTAATTGCCAGCTTCAGAACTAATAAAGGTACACATTCAGAATGGGACAAGGAGAAGTTGCCACATGAGATTTAATTTTGCTTCATAAATTATATGTGGCTGAGTTTATGATTTGGTGATGTATGATTTGTATATTTACCCAATGACTTGTTAAATATATACAGACTTTTTCTTGGTTCACAGGTATATTGTTAGCATGCATGAGTTGCCAGAATAAATTTCTGGCATAGCTTGCTAGGTCTGAGAAGGATTCCTTCTTCAAATCCTTCACAGTCAGATCTTTTCCAAATAGGCTGGGGGAAAAAAAAAGAGCTATAATGAAGACATGAACTACAATGAACCATATTGGATCTTTCTTTAACGAGCTTCCACCCATTGCTTCTTCTCCTACACCCAGGAGATTTGGAAAATAAATCCACCCCCACCTCTTTGTGGCAGCCCCCATGTACCAGAAGACAGCTATCACGTCACCCCTAATTCTTCATCTTGTTAGGCTAACATAAATAATTCCTTTAATTGTTCCTCATACAATTTATCCTGCGGACCTCTTATTATCTTAAGTGCTCTTTTCTGCACTCTTTCTAGGGTCTCAGTATCTTTTTGTGTTGTGGTGACCAGACTTGGACGTAGTATTCCAAGTGTGGTCTCACCAGTGGCATTATTACTTCTTGTGATTTTGATGCTATCCCTCTTCTGATGCAGCCTCGGACTGCATTGCTTTTTTGGCAGCTCCAGCACACTGCTGGCTCAAACTTAAGTGGTGATCAACCAGGACAACTAGATCCCTCTCACAGTTACTACTGTTTAGCCAGGTACTTCCTATACTATACTTGTGCATTTGGTTTTTCTTGCCTAAGTACAGGACCTTACTTTTCTTATCACTGAACTGCATCTTGTTGGCTAGGGCCCTACGCTCAAGTCTGTCAAGATCCTTCTGAATCTTTAGTTATCATCCAAAGTGCTAGCAATTCCCCCCAACTTGGTGTCATCTGAAAATTTGATGAGCTCTCCTTCTATCCCCTCATCTAAATCATCTATGAAGATGTTGAAGAACACTGCCCCCAAAACAAAACCTTGAGGTACTCCAGTGCATGCTTCCCCCCATGTAAATTTAGTTCCATTGGGGAATACATGCAGAGAAGCATTTTATATTTTAAATATTTTATGTTTTCTGGTTATCCCAACTTTATCTCCAGTAATATTATGGGTGATAAGGCTTGTACTGTAACTGGGATAATCTGATATATTATTGATACATTAGTGGATTGAGATGGCTAATGTGATTGAAGATGAGTTAAAGGATGGGCTTGTAGCACCACCTAGACTCAGTTGTGACACATGGAGATTCAAAGTCAATGAGACAGCCACAAGGGAAGTTTTCTTTGGAAATACTTTGTCAATTTGGAAATATGGAGACTTTTAACAGACTCTGATGCAATCAATTTTGGATGCAATGAATTAAATTCCATCGGTAATTGTTATACAATTGTGTGCAGCAAAATTGATTTTTGGAAGATCATGACTTTTAGTCCCATCTTAGCCATGAAAGCCAGCTGTGTGACCAGTGCCAGTCACTCTTTCTTAGCTCAACCACCTCACAAGTTTGCTGTTGTCGAGTAAATAGGAAGAGAAGGTGTATTGGATATGTTTATCTCCTTATTTGTAAAAATAATAAAGGGATACAAATAAATAAATTCATCAACTTGTGTCACTTTCTATAATTTGTGTAATGATGTTCTCATAGATGATGTATTTTTGAATTTAATACACAGCTGCTCCCTCAACCAATTCATTCAACTAACATTTCATGGGTACATTCTTTTTTTCCAAAGAGGCTATCAATTTGAAGCAGACTAATATGGAAAGAATGTTTGATTTTGATCCAATAGCTCAATAGTTGCAACTTAATTTTCAGTCCTCATTTGCATCCCTTCCTGTGTGATCCTTTGGACTGTGCTCAATTGCAACTCTTTCTTGGTTCCTGATGTTCTAGTTCTGCATCTGTTTGGAAGGCTGAAAGATATTATAGGTAGCATACTTGGCTCATAAAAAGCAATAGTAGCCATATTGTGCTGTAAGGCAGAAAAAAAATAGCCAATATCTTTCTAGGATAACCTAAGATAACAGAAAAAAGGGACAAATTTTACAATTTACAGAACCATTGATTGGTATTGTACTGCAGAATTCATGCTATTTGAATGAAGCAAAAACATTCAGAAAGAGGTTTTATACGCTCCATTACATGGATTCCGCAATTCACAAGGTACAGTAGTCCTGGGATATTAGGTGAAATTGGATCCTTGTTGCACCTAATGCTAACAAATACATTCAGTCAAGGAACATTGTTTTAAGCCTGGATAACAATGGAATAATGGATATGGTCACTTAACTGGTTTATAAGCCAAGCCATAAGTAACTTGTATTCCATAAACAGCTCTAACAAATATATACATTAATTTTGATGGATTAATGGAAAAAGGTATGCCTGGATGACATCCTAATATTAGCAGGCAACCACAAACATTCACAAGCAGCATCCAAGTCATGCTTTCAAAACTAGTTTCCAGGAAACAAAAACACACTTTACCAGACATTTTTTTCTCTTTTTGTTCATAACGGCTTGGGCTATTCTAATATTTTAACCTTTCATTGCTTTCAGTCTTGAGAAAAAAATAACCACGAGCAAGGCAGTAATTATTTTCTGCAAGTTATACATGCATAGTTAAAGAAAAAGGATGCACTACCTGAGAGACCAAATAAGAATGGAAGTAATGAATGCTTTGCCTGTAAATTGAGTAGCAGGAGGTGAGGAATCTCTGCACCTCTGTGAGACATGTCTGCAAGACCCCTGGATAAAGCTATGTGCTGCAATCAGGACCGTCTGTCTGCTTTCTCTTTTGTCCTTGAAACACAATGGAGCAATCAAGTTGTGATCCCACTTTTAGCATGTCTGAATTGCACCCAGGAACAGCTGCTGACCATGAGATTATCAATAATGCCTTGGTGACCATTGCTATTTTTGGGGAGGTAGGTGGGTGAGGAAGAATATAGGGCTCACAGTACCCCAGGCCTGTCAGATGACTTTGCAATGTACCAAAACAATGGATTGCAGAGTGCATCTGCCTATTTTCCTTTTCACATACAGATGCGCAGTATTTGCTGAGCAAATATTTGGTAGGAAGAAAGGAAAATGTTGAGTTTCCAGTGCTTTGTTTTCTTTTGTTAACAGCCTTGTCAGTCACTGTTTTTCATAAGATGAACTGCCTTCATCTCAAAGGTTTTATTGAGCTGTCTAGCAAGAAAAAAAAATTCACTAAAATTTATACTTTCCCAGATTTCAGTGGGACATCAGTATTATAGATAATTTATTTGTTGTATTTTAGCACTTTGGGCTCATAATTATGTGGCAAATTCAACACGTCTGGGAGAGATTGTTATGTTACATATAATTTGTACTGGCCACACTTGATTTGCCTATTTAGGATCAAGTGTAATGACAGATACTACTATTACTAAATATTACATATGGTGACATGAACAATGTGTCCCAAACTGAACATATGTTATGTTTGAGCTTAAAATAAAACAGTAAGCATATTCGTGTAACATTCCGAGGGCTACTTACCACTAAAACTTTGCCTCCTCAGGGTGCCTCCGGTCAGAGAATGTCGGCTGGTGGCCCCCAGGGGGAGGGCCTTCTCTGTGGGCGCTCCGGCTTTATGGAACCAGCTGCCAGTCGAGCTCCGGATGGCACCGGACCTTCCCTCCTTCCGACGCGGTCTGAAGACTCATCTATTTGAACAAGCCGGCCTGGCCTGATGGGGGACGTGTTCGGGTTTTAATGGGTTTTTTATATTGTTATTGTTTTTAACTGGGCTATTATTTAATTCTTTTTAATTTTTGTATTCTCTATTTATATGTGCCCTGTTCACCGCCCTGAGTCCTTCGGGAGAAGGGCGGTATACAAATATAATAAATGTTAAATGTTAAATGTTAAAACTGCAGAATGATTTTAACAGACTGACAGAGTTGGAAGGGACCTTGGAGGTCTTCTAGTCCAATCCCCTGCTCCGGCAGGAAACTCCTGTACCATTTCAGACAAATGGCTGTCTAATATCTGCTTGTAAACCTCCAGTACTGAAGCATTCACAACTTCTGGAGGCAAGTTGTTCAACTGATTAATTGTTCTAACTGTCAGGAAATTTCTCCTTAATTCTAGGTTGGTTCTCTCCTTGATTAGTTTCCATCCATTGCTTCTTGTCCTGTCTTCAGGTGCTTTGGAGAATAGACTGACCCCCCCTTCCTTGTGGCAGCCCCTCCAATATTGGAACACTGCTATCATATCATCCCTTAAACTAGACATATCCCATTCCTGAACCAATTTTCATAGGTTTTAACCTCCAGTCCCCCAATCATCTTTTTAGAGAAATGGGTGAATGCTAGAACTGATTTTTTTAAAAAAATGTATTAAAATAAATTTCCATCGAAAACAGAGACAACTGTTCTTCTCCCACTGATTGAACCAACAGATCTGAAGTTAATAGGAATCACAAAGTTACCCACCTCTAGTCATCTCTAGCTGGAGTTTGTTCCCAGTGTAAGTGACCAAGAAATTGCAAGACATACATAGCAATTAAACTATTTAACATTTTCTTCAACTAGCACATCCTCTCTTTGAAATTATCTTATTCTATAATAATAATAATAATAAATTTGGAAGGGACCTTGGAGGTCATCTAGTCCAACCCCCTGCTCAGGCAGAAAACCCTATACCATTTCAGACAAATGGCTGGCCAGTCTCTTCTTAAAAACTTCCAGGGTGGAGCATTCACCGCTTCTGGAGGCAGGTTGTTCCGCTGATTAATTGTTCTAACTGTCAGGAAGTTTCTCATTAGTTCTAGGTTGCTTCTCTGCTAGATTAGTTTCTGCCTGTTACTTCTTGTCCTGCCTTCAGGTGGTTTGGAGAATAGCCTGACTCCCTCTTCTTTGTGGCAACCTCTGAGATATTGGAACACTGCTATCATGTCCCCCCTCATCCTTCTCTTCATTAAACTAGACATATCCAATTCCAGCAGCCGTTCCTTACATGTTTTAGCCTCCAGTCCCCTAATCATCTTTGTTGCTCTTCTCTGCACTCTTTCTAGAGTCTCAACATCTTTTTTACATCATGGTGACCAAAACTGGATGCAGTATTCCAAGTGTGGCCTTACCAAGGCATTGTAAAGTGGTATTAATACTTCATGTGATCTTGATTCTATTCCTTTGTTAATGCAGCCTAGCGCTGTATTGGCATTTTTGGTAGCTGGGGCACACTGCTGGCTCATATTTAAGTGATTGTCCACCAGGATTCCAAGATCCCTCTCACAGTTACTACTATTGAGCAAGGTATCACCTATACTATACCTATACAGTTGGTTTTTTTGCCTAAATGTAGAACCTTACTTTTTTCACCACTGAAGTTCATTTTGTTAGATAGCGCCCAGTGTTCAAGTCTGTCCAGATCCTCTTGTATCTTAACCCTATCTTCTAGAATGTTGGCTATTCCTAATAGCTTGGTGTCATCTGCAAATTTGATGAGTTCCCCATCTATCCCCTCATCCAAATCATTGATGAAGATGTTGAAGAGGACTGGGCCCAGAACAGAGCCCTGGGGCACCCCACTACACACTTCCCTCCATGTAGATGCAGTTCCATTGAGGACCACATGCTGAGTACGGCTGGTCAGCCAGCTACGAATCCATCTGGTGGTGATGCTGCCTAACCCACATTTTTCTATCTTATCAAGTAGTAGGTTGTGATCTATTTTATCAAATGCCCTACTGAAGTCCAAGTAAATTATATCCACAGCATTCCTCTGGTCCACTAAACTACTTTTGTAATTTTGTAATCTACTTCTTTTGTAATCTAGCAGCCAGCAACCAGACACCTGTAAAAACATTTTCTTTGTGGATGTTTTTACTTGCAGATCATTGCTAGCCACACTAAAAAGAATTATCAGTGCTTCTTACCCATATTAATAACTTTGCAACACATAAAGATGAATTTCCCCCCTGAGTCATTTTTTCTCAGCCCAGTCCACTACAAAGGATTAGTATTAGGGAGGAGGAAAAGGAGTGCACTATTTTGAACCCCAGCAAAAATTGACTTAGTTTTCTTATTGCCAATTCATAGTGCAATTCTATACATATCTATTTCAGAGGGAAAATTCCTCTGAGTTCAGTAGGGCTTACTCCTATGTAAGTAGGTACAAAGTAAGCCAACAGAGAGAAAAGCAAATATACTTTTCTATTAAGTGTTCACTCAATAATTTTGTAAAGCTTTGAAATGTCAGAGCATGTATGTAAAATTATATACCAATGATATCAAGGATTACCGTGGAATACTGCAGGATATTAAAGTAATATGGTGCTTTTTTGTGTTTAATCAAGCTCAACGTGTGTTTCTGCATAGAAGTCACACAGCGTAACTATGTATAGCCTTTGAATAATTTTAGTATCATAAATCTAAATTGGACATTTTACAAAAGGGCTTAATGTTGCTTATCACTTATTATACCATAAGCAGACAGAAACGACAAAATCAGTGGACTAACGCTGCAGGGAAAAAACAAGCTATCTTGGCAAAAAAAATGGATTCACTTATATAATAACGCACGTGTGAATTTTTAAGATATTTGCAGCTGAAAAACAATGTTACTGGAACAGATGCAGTGCTTTGAGGAAGGGACTGAAAATACTGCTGTTTTGCTTTGTGTGGAAGTAGACCTGATTCAGGTATCATTTCTGGTAATGATACCACGGATTAGTATGACACATCCAACATCTCAAATAACAAATGGGTTAAGTTATTAATGTAGCATCTTTGAAAGGGAAGCAGTAGAGCCAGGTTTAGTACTACTCAGTATTTTTGTTTAAACAGATTTCTAGGAAGCATTATAAATGTCAGAAGAATATGATTTTGCAGAATGTTGACATAAAGAAGAGCCAAGAAGGATTGGGGTTAACAGTATGCATTGGCCCAAGGATCTCCTGGCAGAAAAAAAGAGAAGAATTTGATAGGTATAGGAAAGATGTGAAAGGCTGGGCATGTGGACAGAGCTAGGTCTATTCTCTGACAAAAACTTTACAAAATACACTTCTGCCAGCTGTAGCTTCTGTGCTAAGCAGAATTCAGGAGAAAGAAAAGTGAGGGAGAGACTGGCTTTCAGGATTGATTTAATTAGATGTTGGCTTAAAGCTTTTCATTGGAAAGATCCTAAAACTATGGCTTCTTTGGGTACTATTCAAGTGGAGAAAACATTATTGGAGAACCAGGATGACCAGTTTGGTTAGTGTTAGTATGCTTTGAATGAATGCCCTGTGTGAGAAGCTTCACACATGAAAGTATAACATACAGTCAAGACATCCCATCACACTGGTATCCCAACTAGGTTAATTTGTTTTTCCCTTCAGTTTTCTAAACACTGTACTAGAAAGTGAATCAAAAACATACTGTATTTATGTATGACAAAGCTTACATGATTGTTAGTAACAAAAAAGCCCTGGATCTATTTTTTAAAATTGTGCTAAATTTGCTAAATTTTAAAAGAGTGCTAAATTTGTATATGGAATGAGTTTTCACTCTATATAACTCAGACATATTCTGACAAATATTCCAGAAAGCACCCTCAGGTTTTCAGAATAACAGAATAACAGAGGTGGAAGGGAACTTGGAATTCTTCTAGTCCAACCCCCTGTACAAGCAGTAGACCCTGTACCATTCTGGAGAAGCAGTGATGGAACACCCATGACTTCTGAAAGCAAGCTGTTCCACAGGTTAATTGTTTGCACTGTCAGGAAATTTCTCCTTAGTTCTAGGCTGCTTCTCTCCTTGAGTAGTTTCCATCTGTTGTCGTGTCTTCTGGTGCTTTGGAAAATAGGTTGACCCCTCTTCTTTGTGGCAGTCCCTCAAATATTGAAACACTGCTATCATATCACCCCAGTCCCTCAAATATTGGAACATTGCTATTATGTCCTTCTTTTCACTAGACTAGACATATCCAATTCCTGCAACCATTCTTCATATGTTTTAGCCTCCAGCTCCGTAATCATCTTTGTTGCACTCCTCCCAGAGTCTCAACATCTTTTTTATATTGTGGCAACCAAAACTGGATGCAATATTCCAAGTGTGGTCTTACCAAGGCATTACCAAGTCTGGGGAGATACTTCTGGATCCTGAGCATATTTTATGGGATGTTGGCTATTCCTACCAGCTTGGTGTGGTCGGCAAATTTGATGAATTCTCCTCTGTTCCCTCATCTAAATCCTTTATGAAGTTATTGAAGAGTACTTGAGGTACCCCACTGCTTACTTCCCTCCATGTAGTCATAATTCATTTAAGAACTGAAATCAGCTCTTTTAAAGTCTAAGTATGACTTTGTTCTATTGCTTGTGTCTGCATTATATTGAATTTAATATGCCATGGTTACTCTCCACAAAAATTCCTGCAACTTCAACCCCATCTATCCTTTCATCTGTTAGTAACAATTAAGTCCAGTACAGCCGACCCTCTAGTTCTCTCTTTAACCTTTTGGATGACAAAGTTGTCAGCTAGGCTCATAAGGAACCTGTTTGATCTCCCACTTGATGCAGAGTTGGCTTCCCAGTTGATTGTAATTAATGGCCACCATTACTACTGTGGTGTGTTTCCTATATACATTAATTAACTGATTAGCAAAAAGTTGTGTGGCTTCTAGTATAAAGGTAAAGGTTCCCCCGCACATGCGTGCTAGTCATTTCCGACTCTAGGGGCCGGGTCATGCCGGCCACATGACCACGGAGACGTCTTCGGACAAGCTTCTAGTATACACCTATGAAAATGTGATTCTTTTCCCTTTTTATATTAAACCATATGCCTTCAAGGAGGTTTTCATCCTTGGTTTATGCATTTCTGTACAGATACAGTGAATTTTCTTTTACATGTAATGCAACTCCACCTCCACTTTTGTTAGATCCCTTTCTTTTGAACAGTTTATATCCTTCCAGCAAATATCTATGGAGATTCTCAGTCATCCAGGTCATAGCTGTCCCAAAGATTCTGCTTTTTCATGAAGAAACGGGACTTTCTTGTTTTTCTTTGAAGATATTTTGTTTTTCATTTTCAGCTCTGAGCTGAAGAAGCTTCTTGGATGAGAAGCGAAACGTCTTCAAAGAAGAACAAGAAAGCCCCATTGCCTCTTGAAAAAAGCATCTTTGGGATCCTTCCAGCAGTACATTCCAATCATGAGTATCATCCCACAATGTTTTGGTATTGACAACAATATTATAAACACCTCATATATTAGTACTTCAAGTTCACCCTATTTGTTCTCCAGTTTATTCCACAGACCTATGCTTTTTCTTTGCTTTCCCTCAGTCCAAATTGTCCCGTAGAACAGAGACTGGTTGCATTTGCTTTACTTACAAAGAGTGTCATGTTGTATTACTTTCATCCTACTATGGCCTTGCTGGACTGGTCTTCTGAAGAGGAAGAGCAGGGGATGAAGTAGAGCCAGGGAGAACCTAGGGAGAAGAGGTGTTTCTACCATAGTAGTATTGAAATAAATGACTCCATTCTGGTTGAGGCTGACCTACCCTCCCAGGACTCCCTACTCAGAAAGCTGATTCTGCAGTTTGGATAGTCTGGCTCAAAAGCAGGCCAGCAGAAGAGTGGACTCTAACAAGTAAGGTGCCTCAGCTTTGTATTCAGATGGTGGCTCAGCTTGGTTTATTCATTGGTTTTCCTCTCTGAGGGAAAATGCCAAGAACATCTTTTCAAGCTTCAGCTCTGTTGTGTTTACCTGGTTGTGTTTTAAACTCTAAATTCCACCTCACTGTGTCTCTTGTCTTGTCCCTTGGATTTGTCACTTGCTTATTGGGTTCATGATCTTGATCTGTGCCAAGTCTTTGATTATATTACACTTGCTGCCTTTAGATATAGGGGGGGAAAAGAGAATCTAACAGTTCTGCCTGAGTTTGCATATCACTGGACTGTGGTAGGCAGCTTGTTGGTTGGTAGAAAACACCAAATATTTTTATCTGCCTGGATGCTTTGAGGTACATCTAATCCTGATTCCAGATTGGTATCTTGTTGCGCTGGTAGAAAACACTGGGTATTTTATCTGCATAGCTGTGTGGAGGTACATCTAATCCTGAATCCAGACTGGCATTATCAGTTTTGCTCTTCACTCCCCTTCACTGAGTAGGTGGTAAAGTTAGGTAATCTCCAATTTCCACTCAAATGATTTTTATAAAGGCAGCGAGAGAAGAGAAGGAAAAATTAAGTGAAGCTGTAAACATGAAATCATAGTTTAGATCTAAGGAAATGACAGCTACATTGTTAAGAAGTGAGCCTTAGTTACTACAGTAGTGAAACCAAAGGCTCTATAATGTGCATATCCTAATTTTTTTCAGCTCACTGCCTACTGCCCAAATGGCTGTCCAGCTTGAGCAATGTGCTCTTCAGCTAATTAGTTTTTATGCTGAGGGGGAAAAATAACAAGGCAGTCCTTTAATGTGCAACGTGGGCTTACTTTATAAGGCTCTGCAACGTTAATGGCATTTAACAGATCATAAATGTGACTTAATTGCAAATAATTCACCATAACTTATGTGGAAATCTTTTAAGATTCTAACCTTGCCTTCCTCGTAGCTAGTTCCCTTTGGCTGTTTATATTTAAGGCCGCCTTCCATTCCCCCACAAAAGATTTCAAGATTCATTGGTATGTTTGAGCATTCAGAAGGCCTGATTGGCCTCACTCTGCCTTCCCTACATGGGTGACTATCTGCTCCCAGAATTCCAAGCCAGAGATGATGAAAGCAGCACTAGGTCAGGAAGGTTAATATTACCAACCATGCTTTAAATGCCATTAAAGTGAAATTCTCCCTGCTGGGTTTGTGAAGTTAGTTGTACAGACAGATGAAACAATAACATGCAAAACAGAAAAACTGTGAATGGTGAAGGGATATTGCACCAGCTTTGTAGAAGCTGCAGTCAGTGCCAGAGACAGAAATTAATACCTATCAACAATCAAATCAACAGAATTTGGACTTTCATAGTCCTTGTCTTTTTAAACATACTGCTGTTTAAAAGATACGCTCTTTATGTAATTTTCTGGTACACTAGTTTCAAAATTCAGATTATATGTCCACTGTGCCATTAAGATTTAATTGAAAGGATTGTTAATAACAAAAGTTATTATACTCTTATTTCTATGCAATTTAATATGCAATATTTGACCCATCTTACTATAATGGAACAATAAAGGAAGGTGGGCACTAAAGGAAGCTCAAGATTGCTCAATTAATCCATACATTGATAGTTTCATTGCAGAAATACCCTGATTATTGCTGAATTTGCAAAGGGAGATGTTAAAGAAGCTGGAATAGACTAAAGTGGTTTAAGCATGTAATTTTATGCTACGGTGGTAAGATTTGTCTTCAGACTGGATGATCTAGATTAGGGATAGGGCATAGCTGAAATAGATTAGAAATCAGATTCCTGATATTTTTGAGAGCTTTACAAAAATACCTGAATTGGCAAGGATGATATTTCAAGTCCCTTGTTTGTCAGAATGCAGGGTAATAGTTAAAGACCTGCCATTCCCAGTGAGAAAAATCCCACTCTCATTATTAATTCCAACCAAACTCCACTATGGCCCATTCCAGCTAGTCTTTTAGGATCTGGGTCAATGTTTAAAGGTGAGAATGCCTTCCTTTCTTCTTTCCTTAAATGTTTCACCTTCCCCTTAATATTCCCAAACACTGGTAATTTTGAAATGCTGCAGATTGTCTCCTTCTGCATTACAGGACCTTCCTCACCTTATATTTTGGAGTGTGTCAAGGAAAAGGTTATCTGGTCTAGCTGTTATATATCATTAAGCACAAGTCTAATAGGTCTGAAAGAAACAGTTTGAATTAGTTACACCTTGGAAAAATTTAGAGAAAGACTAGGCTGAGAGGCAGTTTATTGAGCTGGAGCTCTGGAACAATTGTAAGGTGCATGTTTGATTAAAAACAGTATGGAGGAGCAGAAGTTGTTTGGATGCTGATACCATGAATCTCCATTTTAGTGTCTTAAAAATGAGATAGGCATACATATTTACAAATAAACAATCAAAACATGCTTACAACAACCTGCATAACTGAGAGAGTGACTAGTGTACAGTATGATGAAGCACCAAGTGGAATGGGATGAAACACTATGAACAGGAAGATGATATGTATGAACGTCCCATGATATAACTTATTAACTAGTGGGTGTCTAACAAAATCAATTGATTCTCTCTCTCTCTCTCTCTCTCTCTCTCTCTCTCTCTCTCTCTCTCTCTCTCTCTCTCTCTCTCTCTCTCTCTCTCTCTCTCTCTCTCTCTCTCTCTCTCTCTCTGTCACAACTTTATACAACAAACTGTGGCTTGAAGCAACAGAAAGTGGCTATAAAATAAAATAAAATAAAAATACTGGTTAGAAGTCAAGGAGATCTGTATTCGCTGAGAGAAGCTTGTTAATCAGGGCTGAAATACAATGTCCTATATTTTTTTAAAAGTGTTTTCATGACTGAAAGTAATATGTTTCATACGTTTTTCCTCAGTGAATATTATCTTAATTTTTCCAGGTGAAAAAAATGTACAAATCTCCCATTGTCTTCAATTGCTTTAGTTACAGTACATTTATCCCCCAAAATAAGCCTTTTTAATAGGGGGAGAATTCCTATTCAGTGAATGGAGAGGTTTAATTTACTATCAAGGAAAGGTGTGGCAATGAGGTATGTTTCCTTATTTGCTGGTTGGTGTCTATTGGAAGGGAAAGGTCTGGCTTAATAATGTAGTTACCTCACTGGGTTAGGAGGCATCAGATGAAACAATGGATATAAAATATGAGTTGCCACTTCTTTCCTTTAAAGAAGCAATGAAGTATTTTTCCTGCATAATGTACATATATAATGGAGAAATGTTTCTTTCTTTGATATGTCATTTCAGCAGAGGAACATTCACGTTGGAGAAATTAGAAACCTAATAGGTTGTAACCAATGCCACCGACTGTGATGAATTCACCTATGTCTCCAACATCAGGCCTCTTCAGGGTGCCTCCGATCAGAGAATGTCGACTGGTGGCCCCCAGGGGGAGGGCGTTCTCTGTGGGTGTGCCAGACCTTTGGAACCGCTTGCCGGTTGAGCTCCGGATGGCCCCCAACCTTCGCTCCTTCCGGTGGGATCTAAAAACCTATTTATTTGAGCAATCCGGCCTGGTCTGATGGGTTTGGGGTTGGGTTTTTAATATGGTTTTAACTATTGTATATATCGGGCATAAATTATTTAATTGTTTTTTAACTTTTGTACTTTGTTTTTTAATATTTATTGCCCTGTACACCGCCCTGAGTCCTTCGGGAGAATGGCGGTATAAAAATTTAATAAACAAATAAAATAAATCTAGATCTCTTAGCATCTATCCTTGCTTGGTGAAACACACAAAGCATTCATTCAAAGCCATATTGCCTTGGAACCAATCCAGATAATCATATGAAGCTATGAAAGAAACTGTAGTTAAAATACTACTGTTTAATAATGACTATTAGATAATTTAGTTTTCCTTGTTTCATGTGACCTGAAAAATATAAATACTAAATGTTAGTGCTCCTTGGAAACAACATACAGTGGAAAAACAGTATCATAGATCTCTTTATAACTCTTTAAGTAGATACATGGGGGAGCTCAATCAATAATTCCTAAGCATAAAAGCTATGCTTCAAGATTGCTCTCTGTTAGAGACATTGTGCCTGTCTGTGAGCTTCCCCAATGGGACCATTTAAGTTAATGGAAAAATCTAGCTGTTTGAGTTTTACCAGGATTTGGTAGCAACTGTTTTTCTATTCTGCCTGAGGAAGAGTGAACTACCAGGCTCTTATACTTTATTATTTACCCTAAGAGGGGACCAGCTCACCAACTGTTAAAAATCTGGGAACGCAATGGGAACCAACTGATGAGGTAATAGCAACATCTGTGGTTACTTGAGTCATGTTCATGAAGCTTATGGGGATTCCAAAAAGTTTAAATCTTTTAATTTCTATCCTTGAGTGAAACCTCTAGCTGTAAAAAAAGAAAAAGAAAAGAAATATAAACTGTTACCTTAGAACATAAGCCAGAATGCCAGAAAAGTATACTAGAAAATAGCAACTATGTTCTTGCTCTTGAAAATCTGTATTCTTTTTTCCCCCCAGAATACAAGTATCTCCTTGCTGCTCTTATGTACTCTTCCAGAATATGTTTCTGCTGGGATCAGTTGAATATAGCATATGGAGAAAAAATTGAAATATAGGTCTGCCTCAATTATAAAAGCTAAGTGCATATGAGTTGTAGAGCCAGGATCATTCCAGCAACCCAGAATTAAGGAGAAACTTCCTAACAGGGAGGACAATTAACCAGTAGAACAGCTTGCCTTCAGAAATTGTGGACGCTCAGTCACTGGAAGTCTTTAAGAAGAGTCACTTATCTGAAATGGTATAGATTCTCCTGCTTCAGTAGGGACTGGACTAGAGAACCACTAAGATTCTATTCTATTCTATTCTATTCTATTCTATTCTAATTCTATTCTAATTCTATTCTATTCTATTCTATTCTATTCTATTCTATTCTATTCTATTCTATTCTATTCTATTCTATTCTATTCTATTCTATTCTATTCTATTCTATTCTATTCTATTCTATTCTACTCTTATTCTATTCTATTCTATTCTATTCTATTCTATTCTATTCTATTCTATTCTATTCTATTCTATTCTATTCTATTCTATTCTATTCTATTCTATTCTATTCTATTCTATTCTATTCTATTCTTCTGCTCTAACATATAACACATATGTTTAGTTTTATTTATTTCTAAAACAAGTTTCTATGGCCATCCCACTCCAGAGCAACTTTGCAAAGTTTGTGACCAGTCTGCTTTCTGAAAGGGTAAAGAGTATAGGTGACATGGCATTCTAGTTCCTGGCCCTTTAAGGGGCCACCTCACAGCCCTCACTCAGATTCGGCATACAGTGAGACTGCCTTCTATCATCCCTTTCATGCAGCCAGTATAGGTCTGGCCTTTCTGATTCTTCTTTCACCCCTGCAAATATGCTTGCTTAGGCAATGGTCCTGGAATGAAATTAATAACAGACTATTCTCCCCTTCTTCTTGTACATGAATGAAGACTCAATCATCCAGGCCAAAAGTATCTAAAAGGGTTAAATCGTGGCATCTTAAATCATCGAGTCTTCATTAACATATTGAAATATGTTATGAAATCCTGCAGTTGGTGTGACAAGAGTTAGTAAATTCAAACAACTCTCTGCCTATTTTTTTTAAAAAATTGACTGATGAAGTTACTTGGATGAGTAACGAAACTTCTCAGATTAACAAATTTTGGTCCAGTTGCCATGATTTAACTTTTATAGATACTTCTTCTTCTTGATTTTGCTGCAGTTGATTATAAAGCACCGAGGCATTGTAAAACCGCAGGCTACTTCTTGAGGGGGAAAGTAAGGCACTTCTTTTATGGATGGTGTTAAGCGAGTGGCCTTTGATACTTCTACTACTTAGGGAACCTTTAATGTCTTTAGTGCCCATCTGTAGTCATTGTTAAGAATGTATCTCTCCCATCTCTCCCACAATTCCAGCCACTGTGGTAACATACAGCCATAGACATAATGATTGGGAAAAGTGTGTCAGAGCTGCTCCCCCAGGTTAATTTTCCCCGTTCAGTTCCCCTCCTTTAGTCCCTTATTGTGCAATTGTAGTTGAATAAATACACATACAAATATCTGGTTGTAAATGTCTCTGGAGATTTTCAGTCATTCAGGTCATGGTTGTCTCAAAGGTGTTTTTTCAGGAGGCAACTGGACTTTCTTTGAAGACGTTTCGCTTCTCATCCAAGAAGCTTCTTCAGCTCTGTCTGGATGGTGGGGAATGGAATTTATCTATGTCCTCAATGTCACCTGCATGGTGCAAATGGGCGTGAAGTCTTATTGGAACTTCTGAAAGGGACAGTGCAGTAGACATCATCTATCTCCAGTCCACAACACAGTCCTTTCAGCAGTTCCAAGAAGGCTCCACACCCATTTGCACTACTCAGGTGACCCTGATGACACAGATAAACCTCCAGGTGGCCTCAAAGACTCTCTAAAAGAATGCAAATGACCAGCTGTCTGCAAGGAATATAAATCCTCCCATCCAGTCAGAACTGAAGAAGGTTTTTGGATAAGAAGTGAAACATCTTCAAAGAAAAAACAAAAAGTCTTGAAAAAGCACCTTTGGGACCTGATTGTAAAATTACCAGTCTGTTGTTACATCATTAGCTAGCAATAGGCTTTTCCATGCTACATGTACACCATCTGTACATATTGTTTTTTTTAAAGTGGCTTGTTTAGTATGTTTTGAAAATATTCTTGGAGCAGAGCACAAATATTTTTTTCCTTTTGGAATGGAGTGTAAGATGCAAGGGATTTTTGCTGTTTCAAGCTCTGCAGAATCTAGAGATAAGTGCTGACTGGTTCATGTATCCCTTGCCAGTTCTGAAGGCTGTAGTGATGAAGGCAGATTCAAGACAATTTGCAGGGATTACAGAGTGAGAAAAAAAGTCACGTGACAATGCTCTTGGCTGTCAGTTATAGCTCCTAATGTTCAAACACTGGGAAAATAGTTGATGGCTGGAAATATTTGCAGCTTTTCAGCCAAACCTCAAGACATTAATCTTAGTGTCAGTGAGATTTTGCTTTTGCCAGATAAATCACTGCACCAGATGATAGTTTTCTAAATTATGTATCTGAGGAATATTTGAAAATTTCACCCCCACCATCTTTTTCTGAGAAAGAGCAGATGGTGCCAACACATTCCAGCCTCACAAGGCAGTTGTCATTTTGCAATTACACCAGTGAATGTATTGGTGAGATAAAAACAAAGGCCTTGCAAGGAGGAATGAAAACTGTTTCTGGGGGGTGGGAGAACCAGGCAATTGCTGACAATTGTTGATTTGCAAATGTAAACATAATATGGTCCTATTAAGACAGGACAGTTCTTTTGGAAAAGAAGGAAAACAGAGCTTCCTTGTATTTTAATGTAACAAACAGGCAACTTACAGTTCAGTTTTTGTTTTTGTCTTCATGTTTGGTTGATAAACTCACATTTTAATTAATAAAGTGGGAAGGAAAAAAGACTTTTCCAGTGGCTGAAGCTGCCAAAATCCATACCTAAGAATACAAAGACTTGATCAGGAAGAATAAGAGGGCCTGCTTGCAATTCTCTCCAACCCCTGGCCTGGATTTTACACCATTGTCACTTCAATATTTCCCATCTCTATTGTGTTGGGAAATCCAGCACTTATATATATAAGAAATTAACATTTTAACTTTGGGAAACACATTGTTCAAAGTTACTAGTTAGCCCCAGCTTGTGTCAGTTCGCAATAAGGGTTATTTTGTGCATTATATTTTTAATGATTTGGACCCAAGGAATACAGAGCTGCTTTTGGTTTCATGCCACAGCCTTGGAGTGGTATAATTTCAACAGGTATACATTGGGAGTTCACCTCCTGAAATGTCAGATGCAAAATTGATGTATAGTAGTTGCTAAGAACATGTTTTAGCAGTTTACTATTCATTTTGGAATTAAAGGTAAACATTTTATAGCCCTATACACCCCTTCGGCCTTCTGATTTGGGAGCAATGTTAAGGTTCTGTTTTATTTACTTTAACATTTTATTCTTTACATATAGTGATATATGTAAATTTATAAACTGCCCAGAAATGGGGGGATTAAGGTGGCATAGATATTTAAATAATATTATGTACATTAGACATAATCATGTTCTCAGTTGAAATGCAGTGGGAAAGAGCCTTGGTGGAGCAGTGGGCTAATGCCTCCTTAAGTAACACCAGCTGCCTGCAATTAGTGCAGGTTCCCATCCCACCAGGCTCAAGGTTGACTCAGCCTTCCACCCTTCCGAGGTAGGTAAAATGAGGACCCAGATTGTTGGGGGCAATTACCGGTAAGCTGACTTTGTAATAATGCCGCTTGGGGTGTGTGTGAAAGCCCTAATAAGCAGGCATATACATAGAATGAAGGCTACTGCTAAGCTTGTAAGCCGCCCTGAGTCTTCAGAGAAGGGCGGGATATAAATGGAATTAAAATAATAATAATTAAAAAATAACATTGCTTCATTATGTGTTTAGATCTGTTGTGATGGGAATTAGAGTAGCATAGGCAATAATTTTCAGAAAAGTTAGAATTCAGCTGGAGTTTGTATAGCATTTCTACAGGAAATATTTTAACAAGCACAACAGCTTTCTTTCTGGCACAGAAGCAGCATTGCCTTTTGGTGTTTGAGCATATTACCTTACTTTTTGGATGCTCAAGTCTTGATTGAAATGGAATCTCTTATCTTTGATCATTTTGTGGGAAAAGAAGTCAACTGTTATTCCCTGACATACGGAGTACATCAGACCAACCTTCTACTTTATCTGTAGAACATACTAGAGCTTTATTCAGACTCTAGAATTGATGTTGGAAAGAAATTCTATAGCATAGCCATTGCCAATTATTATTTTTTTTAATTTTTTTTTAAAAGCTGTAGGATGTGGAAGAGCTACTGCTGATTGGGTAAGACAGACACATTAGCAGCTTAAGCTAATGTAAAACTTCATTGTTGTTAGTTGCGAAGTCGTGTCCGACCCATCGCGACCCTATGGACAACGTTCCTCCAGGCCTTCCTGTCCTCTACCATCTTCTGGAGTCCACTTAAGCTCACACCTACTGCTTCAGTGACTCCATCCAGCCACCTCATTCTCTGTCGTACCCTTCTTCTATTGCCCTCAATCTTTCCCAGCATTAGGCTCTTCTCCAGTGAGTCCTTCCTTCTCATTAGGTGGCCAAAGTATTTGAGTTTTAGCTTCAGGATCTGGCCTTCTAAAGAGCAGTCAGGGTTGATCTCCTCTAGGACTGACCAGTTTGATCACCTTGCAGTCCAAGGGACTCGCAGGAGTCTTCTCCAGCACCATAGTTCAAAGGCTTCAAAACTTCATTAGCATAGATTAATAGATCCAAAGGAGTAAAAAGAATGGGTTGAATTGAGGTTGTTTACTATTTTAATATATAAGTAATTTATCTTATATAGAGAAACATTAAGAATGCATTGAGCCTCATCTGCTAACTTACTTCTCCATAATTTTGTTTGTATACATAGTGTTTTTTAAACATAGAAGTGAATAGTTATTTACCCTTTTCCAAATATGTTGGTACATTTGTGAATATGGAAAACTTCTGGATCAGGGCAAATGTTTTTGAAAAGATTGACCATTTATAGCAATTCTTCTTCATAAAATATTTTATATATTTATTTATTTATTCAATTTGTATGGCTGCTCATCTCAACACTGATTCTGGGCAGCAAACAAAATTAAAATAAGGTAAAAACAATGGCAACAATACAAAAATTAAAATACACAGCAGCTGAGAAAATATCATATCCCATAATCACATATTGATGTCAATTTGTTTTTATTATGATTAAAAATGGAGCCACATTTTCTTAATAATAATTATTTTATTAATATATTTTACAAGATTGTAGGTTGAAACCATTTTAAATACAAATCTTTTATACAGAAAGTGTAATAAAGTTAAAATAGTTCCTTGTGTAATCATAGCATTATTGCAATGCTTACAAAATTTTGCATAGAGTGTGCAAGGATTGATGTTACTTGATAAAAAAGTTTTATTTTTTTCTCACGCAATCACACACATACATAAATTAATAATGAAAAATAAAAATCCAAACAAAACATGAACATTTCAATTAACAAAACATGATATAGAATTGTTGGGTTTACATAATGAAGGCTTTGATGTCAGATAATGCATTTTAGTATAACAGATGGAACACTCTGATGGTGTTTTAATGCTACATTCATAAACAGTTAGGATTTTGACAGTTTTAAGTTTCATTGCTTAAACCAGCAGAGAATGTATTCTGCTCTCAGTGCTCAATAGACAGTGTTTTAGTTGTTCTTAACACTAGTAATTATGTGATACATTAAGGACTGCTATCCAGACAAGGTAAGCTATAAAATAAGGGGTAACTTATGATCAGGAAAAAGACTGATCTGTAACCCCCAATCAATGTTATGTAATTTACTAATCCCAATAGGATTATGAACTGTGAACTCTATAAATCAATCTGAGCTAATAATAAGATGCTTGATCGAGATTTAATCATGCTTAAAACAAAACAACTGAATCAAAGAGGAAAGTAAGTGTAGGGTAATTTAAATTCCATTGATTTCAACTGAATCAGTTGGTTTGGTGATTTCATTGAGTCTATTCCAAGCATGGCTAAATCTGGATTCAATTTATTTTTAAACACTTACAAACAAACATCTCAGCTTAATGCTACATCCCTTTGTCCACAGGTTACAAAGGTCAAAGTACAACTAGGGACTGGCAATCTGTGAGTGCTTTTATGCCTTGTAAAATTTCTAGAACACTAGGGTCCGGTTGCTGTTGGAAACAGGTTGCTAAACTAGATAGATCTTTGGTTTGATTCAGCCAAGTTCTTTGTTAACCACATATGAACCAGATCTAATTTTAGGATTTAAACAAAGAGTCTGAAAGTATTTCAAATATCACTTTAAAAGAACATTTGAGCCTCTCCCATCATAGTAGTTTGCATATGAACGGTATCAGTGCAAAACTGTGAATGAAAAGTCAATACTAAATGAATGATTCATGCAAACCAATGGGAAAATTTCTACTGGTTCTGGATGTGAAAAGTTGAAGCAAAAAAACCACAGATAATATTATGTAGCTAATGAGCAATTTGTCCTTTCAATCAAATTAAGCTGAACATCAGATCAGTTTTAAATCCTAAAACCTCAACTCAAAGTTGAGGACTGTAAAGATGAAACCATATGAAATAATAATGGAGGAGGTTGAGGGCAACTTTTCGAAATGAAATGTGTACAATATAATCTTAAAGAGTTTATAATATTTTAGATTAGTCACATGAATGTATGAAAAGCAGTATTACTGAAGGAGAAAAACAAGTAAGCTATTTAACTTAAATAGAAATTATATGCCGATGGGAATGAATGACATGCTGCTAAACACAATTGTAGTGGTCGTAAGGAACACAAATGAAAAGCTGTGCAAATAAGAGAGGATTCCATATAAAGCATAACACAATGCTTATATTTTCTCCCCATCCCACTATGATTCTAATGCAGCTATTGTTGTGCTGTAAGCTACTCAGCTACTTCCCACGGTGATGGACAAATCAATACTATGGTAGCATGATTTAACATTCTGCTCACTAAAGGCCTTGACAAAGGCACCAACAGGTCTTTACAGAGATGTTCTGCAGTCAGTCTGTCTGTCTATGTCTGTCTCGCTATATGTCTATATTTGCTTTTTAAACAAATTGTGGAAAGCATTAAAGAGCTCAATTGAATTCCTCTTTAGTATTAATATTACCGGTACTTAATCTTTGTCATGGATGGATGGCAATGAATTACAAAACAAGAATAAGCCTGACTGGAACTGAAAATATCAGTCTGAATATTAGTGAGTATACAGTTAGATGTTCTTTCAGGACCACTTGCCAACAGTAAGTGTAATAGATAATCTTACTTGTTTCTTTAAGAATGAACTGGAGCATTTAGATTTTATTATAGTTATCTTTTAGCATTTAGCATGTAGAGATAGGCTATACATGATTCAGTACAGGCTTAGCTCATTTGTTGCAATAAAAAATGAGCACATTTTTGCTTTATGTTGGCTTGTGCCAAATCTAAAATCTAAACACCTATGTGCCCTTGGATGCCTGCTTTGGTGCTCACCAGCTCAGTCCTTCCTCCCTCCCTCCCTCCCTCCCTCCCTTGAAACTACGATGAGGCAAAGCAAAGGGCCAATCTTTACCATCATTGTTATTTACAAGAATGATTCTGGACACCAGACAAATCCCATTAGTTTTCTTAAAAAGTAAACAACGGTAAAATGTCACCTTTTGTGACCAGCCACAGCCACATTGCAGTTTGGTGGTTTACTGTGATGGGCTTTTATATATTCTTTGTCTCAGTAAGAAAAAAGATAGTTATCAAATATAAGAACTGAAATAGATATGATAGAATATTTGGAGTGGAATCATTTCTCTCACCCAGTAGCAGCTGGGGGCATTTAAATTTTGATTACAGCAATGGTGCTATGCTGGAATGAATAAGCATGGAAGTAATTGAACTTTATCTCCTGCTGGCTTGTTGGTTTACATTTTGCCACCTAATTTCTCTTAGTCCATTAGTGGACTGACTCTCATGCCCATGTTCCTACATCATCCCTGCAAACTGGTTGAAAGAACAGGGCAGGAGCAAAAGTTAGCTTTATTCCTCAATGTTGATGCTCCCTTCAAAGCAGACTCCCTTCTCTATATAACTGATTAATCATTGATGTGCTAAATGTTCAGAGGTGAAAAATAAAATGTTAGAAGAGCCAATCATAATTTTTGATACTTTTCAATTATAAACCCATATTGACAGTTTGTTAGCAAGTTTAGGTTTACATCAGGGTCGGGCAATCTTAGGGTGGCTGGAGGGCTGATTTTTATTTCAGATTTTATGGGGGAAAGAGTTTTAGATTGTAGGATTAATACAAAATAGAGCAGGGGTGTCAAACTCAATTTCATTGAGGGCCGCATAGCATTGTGGTTGCCCTCAGGGGGCCAGGTGGGTATGGACTGGGTGGGCATGGCCTACTGGGTGGGCTTGGCTAGAGTGCGTATGGCCTACTGGGTGGGCATGGCCAACTCTACATCGTTTGCATCAAGGGTGCCTATGGGGGCCTGGGTAGGAGTGGGACAGATCTGAGGGTCTCTGGCAGAAGGAGGGTCTCTGGGCCAGGGCCAAGGCAGTGGGGGCCATTCCCTTACTGTTTCCAGGATGGCTTCATGGGCCACATGAAACCACTTTGCAGGCTGGATCTGGCCCCCGGGCCTTGTGTTTGACATGTCTGAAATAGAGTAACCCATCTACATGGATAGAGCCAGGACTTTTTTGGATGAGCTACATTAATATTATTTTAAAATTTACATTATAGCTTTCCTGTGTTTTGAGCAAGACAGTTGGGCCTGGGGCTACTGTAAAGGCTTCAAGGCATGCAGAATGCCCCTTCTTGGTACAGTTATGCAGAAGAACAGGAAGAAGTGGAAATCATTCCATTTTGTTCACAATAACATATAGAATAATATGCAATGTTGTCAATATTTTTGTAACTACAGTATCATAATTTCTTTGTTCGAAAAATGGTGCTCATAAACTCTCTAGCATGATCATAGCCACAATTTAGATCCAGTTGCAGAAAGTAACTTATGTTTTACACAAATATTATATTAAAGTTGTCTAAAAACAGGATCATTTCTTTGCTCAAAACTCACTTTTTTGCCCTCTGACTTCAGACTGCATTAACACATATCAGTGTACATATTACTAGCTTGCTGCTGCATTGATGTTGATGGTAGCTTGATGGTTGTAATATGGCTGGAAGAAACTGTACAAAGCAAAATATACTGTTTGTGGTAATATTTGGATGTCTGTACTAAAACTGGATATATCATTAATAGCTATCTCATTAAGCATCAATTATATATTATATCAATATGGGTAACTATAATTATCCAGTTCAAAATAAAAGGTCTACTCTCAGAAACACAAATACTAATTTTATTATCAGCATCCGTAAAAATGAACCAAAGAAGTCTTCAACTGAAACTTATTATGGTAGTATAAACAATAGGAGACACGAACATAGTGCTCTCTTTATAAACCAGTGGACTTGTATGAAAAAAATTCCCATACAATTATTTATGATATGCATCATTGTTGTTTTCAGATTGAAAACTGCTTACCGATGCTGCTTTGCTAGAGAAAAATCTTGTAAAACCTTACAGGAACAACACTGCTTTAGAAAGCAGTAATGCATTTACCAGTATAAGCCTCCTTTTTTTGGTCTTATCCATGATTAGGTCTTTAGTATAAAATGAAAGCAGATGCAAACATGAATATAGACAAAATTTCTGTAACAACCTAAAAAGGGATCTGACATATTGTAGGCAGCAAACTTATTCCTACAATTCACCATAAAGAAACTTTTAGTAGGGCTACAGCATGTTTTTTTTAAAGAATTGGATGGATTTTTCCTAAAGCAGCCCAACTTTATTTCAAGTATTTGGTAGTGTAGGGTCCACAAAGACGGGTTTTGAGTGATTGCATTGCCTATAGAAGAGAGGTGGGGCTTTGATTGTTCACCATCATGACTTTTGTTCACACACAAACAGAAACACGCATACCATGGATGTCCCTGCAAAGAAATAAAGAGGCATTAACTGATACATAACCTCGGGCAAGTATTGCAGGCACAATTGGCAAAAGAAATCTCAGGACCGTATAGGTTGGAAACATGTGAAAGAGGCCTTCATCCTGCAGTGGATAGACAATGGCTAAAATGATGATGATGATGATGATGATGATGATGATGAATGTAAGTCATTTGATTTGGGTACCATCTGGTTCCCGAATGATGCTGGGCAGCTTATAAGCTAAAGTCCAGCAAACATGTCTTAGGTAAAAGTCATTTTTCCATTTTGGCTAGCTAAATGCAGCTTTAGCTTAAGGAGAAAGCAAGCTACTCAATAGACAATTCTGCAATAGTTTCATTCAGAAAGATAGCATTGGAAGCTTCATAAATTCTACTTGAGAGTACTTCTGTACAAGATGCTTCCGGATTGGCTCAACATTTATGAACCTATGAACTTTGAACCAATTTACGCTGAAAATTATTTTTAGAAGGAAATTGTAGACCTCTATGAGATTTGAAGGACAATGGTTTCTCCATAGAAGAAAAGTAAAGGCTGCTTCATTTTTAAATTTATTTCCTTTTTGATGGAGTAGCAATAAGTTAAATTTGTTGCTACAGGACTTATGGCAGCTTCTGTTGGAACAGTAATGCTTGTTTTCAGCATTTCTGAGTTAACAGAATATGATAATAGGACATTTGCCAACTACTTTTGAGAGATTTGGGAGAAGAAATGGCAGAGGTGTGGAAGTACCTTGATTTGGCTGACGTATAGATAAGATCTTATTCAAGGCAGGATTGAATAACTTCATAGGTGCATACTTCAAGGCTTCTCGGCAAAAGTATGTGACTAGTTTGCCACTGTCTTCTTCCAGAAAATTTTCAATTTTCAATTATCTAGAATATATGCCTGGGATTCCCCAGCCATATAATAACCAAATACATGTGAGAGCCAGATAAGACCAGCCAGATGCTGCTACCTGTAAGCACTTCTGCATAACTGCATCATGAATCAAAGAAGTGTAATTAGATGAACATAATAACGTAAATGAGCAAATAGTTTTTCTTTTTTCTTAGCAGATTTTTTTAGCAACCTATGCTCCTTGTTCAGATACTCTGCAATTTGAAAATAAGCTTAAAACAAACGCAAGCATTTTGATGTACATTCCAAAGGCAGAGACAATTACCAAGAATACCATTCATACTGGAGAAAGAGTTATTTGATAGCGCCTTTGACCTTTGAAGCATAATCTATTTTTTCCCACAGCTCTCAATTTAGAATTGGGGATATGCATGGATGTGCTACAGCCTTTCCTGTCTGTGGTGGGGAAAAAAAAAAGCAGCTATATGACATGCCAAGTATAGCTATATGCTTAACACTGCAGTCTTAATAATAACTACCTAAATCTAAATTCTATTTATTTTAGTGAGTTTGACAACAAATAAAGGTGTGTAGGAATATAGCCTACATTTATCCTTTAGGCTTGATTATTACTGTCTCTGCCTTTCAATGCCTTGGTGATTTTCTATTAATGGCAACTTTTGGAGGTTTACATATACTTTATCAAAGTGAAACTATAAGCTTGCTGACAGCATTCAATTTCTTCCACATCAGAAATATTTCAAAGTCCCCTTAAATCTACGTATGTTATTTACCTTTTAAAGGATATTAATTAGGAATACAAGCTACAGCTTTTTCAGCTCGTTTTACCACAGCATATGTGAAAAAAGATTTGAACTGTGAGGAAGAGCAGATTTTTTAAAAAAAGGAAAAATGGCTAGGATGAGGAATGATTTGGTATGTTTAGCCTGCAGAAGAGAAGATTGCGAGAAGACGTGATAGATATTTTCTGATTGGCTATAATTCAAGACAGAGTAAATTGTTCCAATTTGTTGCAGAAAGTAGGATAAAAAAACCCCATGGATTTAAATTCCAAATAGATTTTTTTACAGGCTGTTCAAGAATGGGCTGCACTCTTACATTCTATAAGTCTATGAGCTTTATAATTAGGGTTTCCATGTCACACTGAAGCTACTTCCAACTCAGTGTCAGACATGCCAATGCTGTACCTGAAGTTTAATCCCTATCTTAGGAATTAAAACCACAAGAAGAAACTATGAAGGTACTGTATATAAATATTCAACCACAGGTAAGTCTAAAGTTGATTTTCCATTCTGTTTTCCAGCTTTTTAGCACAAAGACCAACTTCAATAAATACATCCAACTGAGCAAGCTTCCAGTTGTGCAAATTTCTAGAAAGCAACCAAGACTTGAAGAGAGACGTTATGGGCCTAATAGGCTCACAACTGTTCCCCATATTTTGCCTATTTGTCTCCCAGAGAATGACTCCAAATACACAGAGGCTTTAAATTCTATTACTAGGGAAGCATCAGCATTAAAGAACAATTGGAACTATAATACTTTAATACAAAATTAAGCCTCTTGCTTAATTTTGATTTTAGTGCTCTTTTATAACGTAATTGATCAAACAGAAACGTACCACAATAAGCAATAATAAGAAATAATAACTTTACATGGAGCCAAAGTTTGTGCAGGAGAATGCATGGATTTTTAAACTCTAGACAAGAATTCAAAACTTTCTCAGGTGGTGGGCATCAGTGTGTTGAACACATGTTGGAAGAGTTGGCTATCTCATGATTTTTCTCAATTTTTATTCATTACTTTTTAAAAAAATAGAAATGCTTTAAAAATGTGATCATGGAAGGAAAGGACCCTCGGCACCCTTTACCGGGAGTATCCATGAGTGCTATTGATCTTTGCTTTGTAACTATCAAATTAGGAGGGATATCAAATATCATGCAGAGCAAAACCATCCTGCTTGTTACAGGATCTGCTAAAACTTTTTAGACAGTGACTAGCCATTCTTTTTCTTCTTCTTTTTTTGGAAAATTCCTGACAAAGGGAAATTTAACACTGCATGGGCAATCTATTGCATTGGTTGGCAGCCTCTTACTATCAGGAAAGTCTTCCTCATGATTAAACTGAATCTTTTCCCTTGTAGTCTCAGTCCACTGGTACTGGCCCTACCCTCTGGGATGACACAGTACAAGTCCACGCTCTCCTCTGCACTGCTATCATACTGTATCTTATTTCAATGCCATCTTATGTAGGCTACACGTATCCAGGCCTATGCTTATGTAGGTATGGATATAGTATTGTAAGATAAGTTGTTTCATGATTTTATAGATAGTTGACATGTTATATGAGCTTAACAATGACTGTACTGTACCCAACAACATGATCACTAGCAACTGTATCTGTATGCAATTTGTGTATGCTTGATATTTTGGGATCTTTTCATAGCAAAATGATTTCATTAATTGCCAGCTACTCATCAGGACACAAAATGGTTTAATTATAAATAACCATTATCCAAATAGTATTCTATTTTTAAGAATATTGTTTCACTGTGACCATTTTCTAAATGATAAGTTTTCATTTCAACTTAAAGATTATAATGATTGTTGAATCAAACCAAATCAGAAAATAATGCAAACTGTTTCCATTTAATAGGATTAGGTTGCTACTGTACAGACCATAGATATTAACCATGTCTACCATACTTCCCAGATGTGAAATTGTTTTAAATTGTCCCTGAAAGTACTGCAGGCCTATCTTCTTAACCATTGGGTTTATGGTTGGTTCAGGTATACTAAATATAAGAAGAAGAAATTTTAAGTATATCAAAAAGAAATAGCTGTAATGTAAAATGAATAACATTGCGACTGCTTGAAATCACATACATTTAATGTGAATGGGAGAATATCAGGTAAGGTTTTTGATACTAAATCCTTACTGAGAAAAGCCTTTAGATACCCATAGCTAGCATTTCAGCCTATTCTTCTCTTAGCCTGACTTCAGTGGAAATCCACCATTCATATTTATTCATCTTGGCAATCGAAAATGAATACTAGTGGCCATTGAGAGAAAAATAGACAAAAATGCTAGTGAAGATAGCATACCAACCTTTCTTGGGCTGAAATAATCAGATAAAGCCAATAAAGTAAAATAAATCCACCAAGACTTCTGTAGAGTTCATCAAACTCCAAGGTTATTAAATGGCAAAACTGGACAGTTTTTTCACAGAGCAATCACTAATAGAATTTGAGGTGACCACTCCTCAAGTAATATGTTAGCAACAATCCCTTTAGAGTAAGAGGGTTTTTTTCCCTTTTGCAATTACTTTCCACAGAAGCCTGTAGCAATATCTTCTAAAATTAGAATTGGGAGAGATAAAGGAATATCAGGAGAAACTAATGTTATTCCTTATTAAAATAATAAACATTTGTTAGATGTATCAGTTTTTTAAAGTATTCATAAAACATACGGTATAAGTGTCCAAATTTTTGATATATAATGTCTTATTTAAAAGCATTGACATTGGTACAAATCTTAACTTTATATGGAAGGTATTTGTGACTGATCAAAATCTGAGTATACAAATAGATAAATAATTGCAATTGATCCCTATATATTTAAAATTTACCAATTACTTATTTTAATACCAAATCCTAACACTTTGAACATATTTTGTCTGTTATTGGATATTGTTTCTTTTGGAAAAAACAATATACAGTACACAATGGGAAAAAGTTATTGATTTAACTTTTCAACAATTGGAATAGTTTGGAGTATGGCATCCATCTTTCCGATGACTGATTTTATAAATTTACCTGCAACGCAGGCAAGTATCTGAGCCATCTTTAAGAATGCTAATTGTAAAAGCATGGTGTGTGTTACAACCACTATTGCTGTTAAAAAATGACAGTCATTCTATTGTTGGGATTTTATGTACAATTATACATTGCATAAATCATACTTTGAAGATTTAAACTTCCTACAACTTAGATTGGGAAAGAGTAAAGAAAGAGGAAATGTTTTCTATGACTATATGTAATTTTACAAATATCAAAACACCTTCTTACATATGATTTTAAAAGAACAATAACTTCAAGCCTAGTAGTGTTTAGCAAAGGAAGCAAATAACTATCTTTTTCATTGAGAGCTTTTGCTGCTTTTGGGATGGCAAACTTCTCCCATATTTTAAGGCAGCCTTCTCTAACCCAATGTTCATTAATGGCTATGTTGGTTGAATTAATGGACTTTATAGTCCAGTTTATGTGACTGGCATTTGTTTGTGGGGAGCCTAATTTAAATTACTAACTAAATTCGGCATCTAATCTTAGATTCTAAAGACTATTTGATACCTGTTGTGAATGACTTGTTTGCCTTACTTTTGCTATTGTATTTCTTCTCTCTCTATAAACATTCTTCATTACTGTCAATTTAGTTAACAGCCAAACTAAAGATCAGGAACCAAATTAATATACAGACTAAACTAGCAGAAAGGTAAGCCCTTCAGAAATAAAGAAGCAAATACCCAGACACCTGCAGTTCATTTCATTGTTTGTTTCCTTATCAGTAAAATTGATAAGAAGAAAAGATAAAACCTCGTCACATTGCAATATGACTATTTTCCTTTTCAGCGTTGAGCTCATTTACCATCTTGTGCACCCTGACAAATGTTCCTTAATGAAATGGGTCTTAGAGTGGATCATTATTCAGTATGAAATGAACAACAAAAGCAAAAACACAGTTCACAATTTGATGATTTGAAGTGGTACCTTCAGTATAAATTTAGATGTTCATTACTCAGACAAAAATAAGATTGAGGTTACCAGTGCCTCTGAGCCTTGGCAGTTTTAGTAAGTCTACCTCATAAGTCCGCATTCATCTTCCAAACACTGCAGTCACCATTCTCTCCAACATTTAGTCTAAAATATCAGATAAAATGGTTTTAATAATAAGATAAATATTGATGTGCTTCTCCTTGCTGAGTGCATTGACTTAAGGCATAGGCACAAGTCTCCCTCTTTTAACAGAGATGGTATATAGTTGTGTCCCAATACAATTATTATCCTGGGTGACCCTCTTGCATTTAAGTAGCTCAAAATGTACTTTGCAACAACCACTGAGTTAGCCAATGCATTAAAGACTTAATATCATCATTAAGGCTGCACCCTTAAATATATTTTATGAGTAGGTAAACTTCGTAGAGCATATTTGACCTTACTTCTGAGTAAGAATGTCTAGGATTGCACTGCAAATGTAATCTGTAACTACACATTTTACTGTCCATCAAAAGTGCACTTTACTGGTGTCTTCAAGTCTTTTTAACCAATGACTTGAAGCACCTAATTATATTTAGAAATGGCTTAATCCAAACTACTGAAACCAGTGAGAATGTTATCTAAATTAAATTCAACTGACTTGCTAGGAAGTTCTTGGTGTGCTCCAGATCAGAAAACCTCAAAGCTGGCTCGAAGTTTGAAGCTTCTTAGAAGAGTAACCAATAACTCATGTGTTTCCCCCAAATCTCAGAAGTTATAGACCAGTTCTGTTTCCTAGACTATTAAAATGCATTTGGGGATCAGCTAAGGAATCAATTTCATGAATCACGTGCCTTTGCCATGATAGAAGGTGCAGAGTAGTGATGGATAGAACATAACTCACTTGCTTCCTATCACCCTTTCTGAAGTGTAATTCATTTTAGGCTTTTGGTTTCAACAGTACGATTAAAGAGGTTTTTCTTTTTGCTGCTGCCATTGTTCCTTAATCATTATTTTTTAAAGAGTTATTTTTAGGATTTTTTTTTTTGCAGGGAATGTTTGTAATGATCAGATGGTTTCCCTCCAAGACACCACTCCCAGGCCCATCTTGAAGCCTCTTCTGATGATATAATATGTGGTGGAGCAGTGGTTAGAATGGAGCATTGCAGGCTAACTCTGCTCACAGCCTGGAGTTTGATCCTGACTGGCTCAAGGTTGACTCAGCCTTCCATCCTTCCGAGGTTGGTAAAATGTGGACCCAGATTGTTGGCGGCAATATGCTGACTCTGTAAACTGCTCTGAGACTGGTTTGTTTTATATATGTTTTAAATTAGTTTTGTTCTTCTGTTTACTGAAAGACTTTACTTGTAATCTGGATATATTCTACCTTCCTTTTTGGTTTCTTACCTTCATGAGTCATCTGAGGAGGGCTGCTATAAGTTCATCTTTGCTTTTTTGGTTTCATATTTAGGTTGTCTTTATACACAGTACTCTTTCTCCACAGATACAGATATCTATATGGCCATAGAAGAAACCAACAACATAGGAATTGTGTTCAGCATCATATAAATGTAATCTCTCTATCTCCCTTTCACAGACACCTGGGGAAGACGCAATTGCAGATTTAGTGCCTTTACACATGGCAGATTAAACTTGGGTGCAGTCTCTTGTGACATGATAGAATTTGTCCTTAGAGTTATGAGGATTAATTGTTATTAATTGTTATTGAATTAGCCATTAAATTTGGAGAGGCTTGAAAACTTGGCAAATGGAGACATACATCCAACAATCTGAGTATTCCAGAAAGGATCTGCATCCAATTCACTCGAAGTTCTTACATTTTGATGTAGGAATGATAAATGCCACACCAAGAGGGTCACCCTGGAATTTCTTGTACTGAAACCCCATTTTATGAAAAGGATATATATATATCTATATATACTTATATCTATATATATCTATATATTTATATATTCACACACACATGCACACACACGCCCCCTCCCCCCAAACATACACACGAGTCTTTGATAGGCTTTCTGTGTTCTAGCAAAATTAAGTGGCAGCTTAACTGTCTTGCCATGAAGCCTGCTGCAAACAGTCTCTTTCAAAGGCAGATACTTGGATTTATCTGGCAGGTGGAGCTAGATCCAGCCTGGGACAGAAACAGCTTTCCATTGGAGCATACGCAGAGCTCATAGATTTTTTGATTGGATCCAGAAGGGGAGTAGGATCCCTGAGGCAATCTAGGTAGTTTGATTTTTGAAGCCTCCAACTTTATCTGAAAGAGAAGGAGGAGAAGATGAAGGAGGAAGAAAAAATGGAATTCTACTTTTGGTCAGGTTCTTGATTTAAAATCCATGATGTAAATTAACTATGCCTTTCATTCTGTAGCATACATATGTATTCAGTAAAGGCTGAATTTAGGCTAATATAAACACAGACACATGATCAGGAATATGATTATGCCTTTTCATGCACTAGGTATTAAGTAAGAATGGACAAATTTCAATATGTCAGTCTGTATATTAGTTTGGAAAGTATAAATGAAAATCCAAGCTATATTGTTCCCCTATAAATGGTAAAAGTATAACTTTATTGTTTACATAAAAAAATCTTCACTGCTAGAATCCCTTAATAATTGCCATAACAATGTACAGTTTTCTGCTCTTTCTACATTGTTATTTGTGGTCTTGGATATCATTTTATTATTCTTCCTATGACAGTTTAATGATGCACAGGAATCCATTGTTTGAAATATATAAAATATATGAATTAAATTTTCCATAAGCAGATATTCAGTGCTAGAAAAGTGCAATATTATTAGATTACAAGTGACCAACAAAATGTGCAGTTACTGGGATAAAAGATGATTTAAGCATAATTAATCATAGCAAAAATTAGCTAACATTTGAATTCCTAAAACTAGATTTCCTGGTTAAGAAAAGTTACAGTTGCAGTTCACCCAGATTAACTTTTAATATTTAATTTTTAAGGATATCCTATTTGGCACACACCACTCTCAATGATTTCCCAGTTAAAAAGTGTCTGCTTTGATGATGCATTTTCAAAATGTGTACAGAGAAGCAAAGGCAAGGGAAGACAAGGGGGAATTCAGGCAAAATGATAAGTGCAAATAGGATTTATCTTGAACTGGGTTTTATTGAGACTCACTTTTTGTATCTATTTTCAGTGTTGGGGCACAGTGAGATTCTAAAAATGTATAGTGTTTTCAGGTGCTCTCTTGGCCACTGTATTTATAGCTATTTCTAGCTCTCTGGACCAAGGCATCTAGATCAGAAGGGACTGTTTCTATGTTTGCTTGAATTATTTCAATGTTTACTTCACAAATTAAGTGCAACTTGATAGTTGCAATAATCTTTAGGAGTAATTATTATTTGAATGGTAATTAAGAGCTTTATGGAAGCTGCTTGGAGTTTACCAGAAAGTTGTGATTACATTAAATCTGTCTGCTAGGGGTCTAGGTCTGTATCTAGACGCTAGAAGGCTATTGCGCCTATTGTTATGAGAAACAGGACCTTTGGATATGCCCTAATAAATAGGTACAGATAAAGAGCAAAGTTACGCTACTGTTGTTATAGTCTATGTGCTGGAGATGAAGGTTAGGGAAACTCGGATCTGGAGGCTGTTGCCCAGGGTTAGAGCTGGAGGTAAGCAGTACGTTTGAAGGTCCTGGTGAGGCAAATGATTCTAAGGCAAGAAAATAGTCTATAGAGGAAAAAATATGGTCAGAGGAAACATGGGAAGTTTCTTTTCTCTGAAAAAAAAATAGTGAAATAAAGCTGATTTGAAAGTAAGTTGAAAGGTAGAAGAAAAAAAAGCAGAAGGATTTTGGTTTTGTAGCATTGTGCTCAGTGGAGATTCCCTCCTCCTCAAGAAAGAGAGAAGAGAATCTGAAATTGCATAGGAGCAAGTATTTCAGCTGGCAATAAGTTGGCCAATGGAAAACAATTAGAGAAAAATGTGTTGCTAATTAGGGAGAGAGAGTGGGGAGAGAGCTGACAGTTTTGGGCAAATAGTGATGGTAGAGACTGAAGAGGTAGGGGGGAGTGTTGGAATTGTTTGGAAGTGGACAGTGCAAGTGGACAGTTTTAAAACACTGCCATTACAACAGTGCCATTACAACAAATGTGTAGTTCAGCTTTTTCATGAGTAACACTTGGAAAAGAACAACTTGGAGCTTGTGCATTTTTGAGCAAGGTTAACTGCTTGTTTGTCTATGAGATAAAAGGGAATTCAGCACCTTTGCTTATTTTTCCATCTGTATGATACTTTTAACCTGTATACATGTTCATTCAAAACAGCACTGCCAATTCTTCTAGAAGTATATCTACCACTTACTGATCACACTAATGTACTGTGAGTTGTAGATATAGTATTCATTGAACATTACACTGAGACCTGAAAATTGTTTCACTGTTTCTCCAGGTTATAAAAAGGCTGTTTCAAAAAGTGGAAATGACTTAATCGTTCTTCTTTCTTGATCTGAAGATTAGAATGTCTTTGTTACCATCATCAGTGTGGAAAACAAAATTTAGGAGAATAGGACACTACCTCCATGGTTACATGTTACTGATGGAGCAAAATGAGAGGTAGACCCAAGCAACCACAAATTTACCTTGGCTTGGTACACTGACTTTTGGGTAATGCGAGTTATTCAATTTGTGAACTATCACTGCAAATTCCTAAATACCTTCAAAGATCTAAAGAGTTTGTTTTAACCCATTAAAAATACTTCCAGTCTTTACAGATCAATAGGGGTGAGTTAATCCTACCTCACCACAACCTAAACGATACAAAAGGGGTAATTATGCTGGTCAAGAAAAACTCACTTTAAATTGTCAAACAAAATGGGAATTTAGTGGTACTACTCATTTTTACAGCTACATAAATCTGTTTCCCATAATCATTGCTATTTTCCCAGCCTTTTAACACTAATTAATCAACTTGCCACTTTGTATGGGAGAAGTACAGTTTGCATCCAATGAGTTCCATCATCTTGATGAGGAACTTTAATATATTAGCTATCCATATTGCTTTTTAGAAGCAGTGCTAAATGAAATTGCCAAGAGAATTTCCAGTGCTAAATGGAATTACCATCCTATTTTTTAAATCTGAAAATTGCCCTAAATGTGCCAAGCTCTCTGTTCTGTACTCATTGCCAATTAGACAGCCTTGACAATAAACCAAAAGCAGAGTCCTGATCTCAGCTCTGAGGTGTACTGAACTTTCTCCATACCTCACCATCTTTGGATTGCAGCTTAAGTTCCGTCCTGCACGTTGCTTCCAGGTTGCCAGCCTCAGCATTGATCAAAACTCCCTTGGGAGCCTCCATCACCAAAGAGCGTGTCGGAGACTCAAGTCTGTAATATCAAAAAGGGCTCACATCAGTATCTGTGTTTTTGAGGAGGAGGAGGAGGAGACTTGTTTGCAACTTGAAAAGGTTCAATCTGAACTGATGCTGAATCTAAGAAAATGCATTTGTTTGGAAATAGCACTTAGCACTTAGACTTATATACTGCTTCACAGTGCTTTACAGAGTCAGCATATTGCCACAAACAGTTTGGGTCCTCATTTTACCAACCCCAGAAGGCTGGAAGGCTGAATCAACCTTTACCCGGTTAGGATCAAACCCCTGGCAGTCAGCAGAATTAGCCTGCAATACTTCATTCTAACCACTGCGCCACCATGGCTCTTGAAATACTAGTAGTATTTCAATGACATGATGTTATATTTTCTTCATCCATTCAAGGTAAACCTTTCTATAGCAAGCATTCATGACACTTTTTTTTGCAGATGTAGGCCAAGAAGGAAGAAAGTAAATGTGTGTGAGAAAGTTTTTTAAGAAAAAAATAACCCAGGAATGAAGTGTTCCAAATATATACTGTTTTAACTTGGTTTCCGGGTGCTACACCAGCCTCGGGCTCAAGGTAGGGGCGGAGGAGTGGCGATAGTCATGAAGGAGACCTTATGTCCGCGGGAGGCCACCGTTGTCCAAATAGTCGGGTGTGAGTCCCTCCTCCTGAGATGTGGCCCTAGAGCTCAGTTGGGCTTGCTGCTGGTGTACTTTTCATCTAGTCGCACAGCAGCAGCCCTGCCTGAGCTTCTCGACATCCTCTCAGGGTTGGTGATTGAGTTCCCCAAACTTATGGTTTTGGGTGACTTCAATCTACCATCCCTGGGGGGATCATCTGAGTTAGCTCGGGAGTTCATGGCTTCCATGACAGCCATGGACCTGATGCAAGTTATTCAGGGTCCAATTCATGGGGGGGGTCACACGCTCGATTTGTTTTTTCTATCTGGATGGTGGTTAGATGATCTGGGTGGGGGTTCTCCAATTGTTATGCCCCTGTCATGGACCGATCATCATCTCCTGCGGTTGGTCTTCCATTTTGCCACCCCCATCGTGGGGTTGTTGAACCAATGAGATGGTTCCACCCTAGGCGCTTAATGGACCCTGAGCGGTTCCAGGCGGCGCTTGGGTCCCCACCTGCCTCCTTTGCTCACAGCTCAGCCAATGCCCTAGTGGAAGCCTGGGAAAAGGCAGCCACGGAGGCACTCGACCGAGTTGTACCCATACGGCCCTTGACCCGGTGCAGATCCCAATGGGCTCCATGGTTTTCTATGGAGCTCCGGGAGATGAAGCGTCGGAGATGGGGCCTAGAGAACTGTTGGAGATCCAGCTGATCTGAATCCAACCGGTTGCGACTAAGGTCTTTTACGAGATCTTATCTCGCGGCGATGAGGACGGCAAGGTCTAACCACTTTGCTACCCTAATTGCGTCCACAGATAATCGCCCGGCCACCCTGTTTAGGGTGACCCGCTCCCTCCTTAATCAGGAGGTGAGGGAGGAGCCCTTGCAGGGTCATGCCGAGGAGTTTAGTCAACATCTGTCGGACAAAATCGCTCGGATCTGGACCGGTTTGGACTCCGACTGGGCAGAGTCTGACGATGAGGACATGGGCAGTCTTGTCGATGTTATCTGGGAGGAGTTCGATCCTGTGACTCCTGAAGACATGGACAGGATCATGGGGAAGCTGAGCTCCACCATGTGTTTATTGGACCCATGCCCCTCCTGGCTGGTTTATGCGGCCCGGGATGGGACACGAGGCTGGCTCCAGGCAGTGATAACTGCTTCCTTGAGTGAGGGTAGTTTTCCCGCCGCCTTGAAGGAGGCGGTGGTGAGACCCCTCCTTAAGAAGCCTGCCCTGGACCCAGCTGTATTAAACAACTTTTGTCCGGTCTTCAACTTTCGCTTTCTCGCAAAGGTTGTTGAGAGCGTGGTGGCGCATCAGCTCCCTTTGTTCTTGGAGGAAGCTGATTATCTGGACCCATACCAATCGGGTTTCAGGCCCGGGCACAGCACGGAGACGGCATTGGTCGTGCTGGTGAATGATCTCTGGCGGGCTCGGGACAGGGGTTGTTCCTCTGTCCTAGTCCTGTTAGACCTCTCAGCAGCTTTTGATACCATCGACCATGGTATCTTGCTGCGGCGTCTCAGGGGGTTGGGAGTGGGAGGCACAGTTTTTCAGTGGTTCTCCTCCTACCTTCTGGGATGTTCGCAGTCGGTGTTGGCAGGGGGGCAGAGGTCGACCTTGAGGCCTCTCGTTTGTGTAGTTCCTCAGGGATCGGTCCTCTCGCCTCTCCTGTTCAACATCTATATGAAGCCTCTGGGTGAGATCATTCGTGATTTTGGAGTTGGGTATCATCAGTATACTGATGATACCCAGGTTTTCATTTCAACCCCAAACCCCAAACCAAAGTGATGCCCTCGACGTGATGTCCCATTGCCTGGAGGCGGTCCGGGTCTGGATGGGGAGGAACAGGCTTCGGCTCAACCCTGACAAGACTGAGTGGCTGTGCGTGCCGGCATCTCGGGAAATTCAGATTATTCCATCTCTTACTATGGGGGGTGGCTTATTACCCCCTGTAGATAGGGCTCGCAACTTGGGAGTCCTCCTAGATTCACAGCTCTCCTTAGAAGATCATATAGGAGCTGTGACTAGGGGGGCCTTTGCCCAGGTTCGCCTGGTGCTCCAGTTGCGGCCCTATCTGGACCGGGATGCCTTGCGTACAGTCACTCATGCAATCGTGACCTCTCATTTGGACTACTGCAATGCTCTCTACATGGGGCTGCCCTTGAGGACCACTCGGAGGCTTCAACTGGTGCAGAATGCAGCCGCGCGAGTTGTGTTGGGGGTCTCCCGATACTCCCATGTTACACCTCTGCTCCGCGAGCTGCATTGGCTTCCAGTTGCCCTCCGGGTGAGATTCAAGGTGCTGGTGATGACCTATAAAGACCTACATGGCATGGGTCCGGATTACCTATGGCAACATCTGCTGTTGGCGTCAACCTCCCTCCGTCCAGTGTGCTCCCACAGAGAGGGCCTCCTCAGGGTGCCACCGATCAGAGAATGTCGACTGGTGGCCCCCAGGGGGAGGGCGTTCTCTGTGGGCGCGCCAGACCTGTGGAACCGCTTGCCGGTTGAGCTCTGGATGGCCCCCGACCTTCGCTCCTTCCGACGGGATCTAAAAACTTATTTATTTGAACAAGCCGGCCTGGTCTGATGGGTTTGGGGTTTGGGTTTTAACATGGTTTTTAACTATTGTATTATATCGGGCATAATTATTTAATGTTTTTTAACTTTTGTACTTTGTATTTTGATATTTATTGCCCTGTACACCGCCCTGAGTCCTTCGGGAGAAGGGCGGTATAAAATTTTTATAAATATAAATATATATATATAGATACTACACCATGAATTTCTCATATGCATAAAAAATTCGGAATGCAACATGAATATATTTTTATGTGAATTGGGTGGCCATATAGATTTTCTTAATAAATATTTTTTTTGCTATTATAAGTCACAAAACTTGTAACAATTCCCAACAAAGTAGCTCTCTTCTATATGTATGTGATAGCCTTTTTTGTATTCTCCCTACTGGTACAAAAACAATTAAGAAGCTCTTTTTTCAGCATGTTAGTTTATCTTTAATCTCTTGAATCAAAACTGGAAAAACAGAAATAGAGCCCCTACAGGGCTGAATTTTAAGAGGAGGGATGGAAAAGGCTTTGTTCAGATGGATCAATACTTTTCATTCAAGGATAAGAACTAAATCTACCAGATCTGATAACAAAAATCAAAGTGGCCACTTACCAGTAGCAAAAAGATACAGAAAATTACTACTAGTCATCTGGATTTTTAGGGCTCAATCTGCTAGTCTTAATTTTTGTTTGTATGAAGTATACGATGGTGGCTACTGTTATCCAATAATCCTACTAGCTAATTAGCTGATACATAACTGATATTATGGAATGATTTCAGTATTTTGCATTTTCCCACACATGTTTTCGGGCCATCCAATTCACTGGACAAAAACAATATAAAAATTACACTGATAGATATTATAGTGGGGAAAAATATACTTTAAGTCAATGAACTCTCAAAAAGGCCCTGGGCCATTAGCTTTCTGCCAAAAAAATTTTTTGGAGGGAGGGCTCTCCAAAGGGGAAAATAAATATGATCCCACTAATGATGGTCTGCTATTTACTGGGTAATGATTTGATTTGTTATCATTCCAAAAGGAATGAAAAGCACCTGCATTTTGTTCTTTGTTTTTTAAAAATTATTTCTGCAAACAAAAAGCAGTCTTGAATGTAGGCTGACATAATGTGGAATATTTGGACTTTATTAAGATACTAGCACAAAATGTCTATATCTCTAGGTCAGGAATGGCACCATCTGTTCTATGAAACCCACAGATAGTTATTTATAGCCCTGATTTACATTAGATAGTGGCAAGCACTGATGTGCTTGTTTTCAAGCCACACTCGCCGCCTTCTGTTAATATTTAAAAGCAATACTTTAAAAATCTTTAGATCTTTTTTATTTTTATCAAACACACTTAGAAAGGATATTGAAGCTTTCACTGTGGCCTTTAACACACAATTTTCTTGTGGTCAGAATCATAGGGAAGTTGCTGGATAAGCAACAGTGCTAAAAATAATTATCATGAAATGCAAGCATGTGACAAGTCGACTAACTTGCTTTTCATCAAATAATACTTCATAGAATCTGATGAAATGGGCTCCAAACTACTTAAAGTTTATGCCATAGTAGATGTGTAGTAAGGTTGTATTTTGATAATACGTTAACTCCTGATCACTGGGAGGCACTACACAACTACTTTTCATCCTTACTAGGATTCTTCAGGCATAGGAATCCTCCATGCCAGTCTCCAACCCATTAAAGTGCTGAACATAGTATGGAGGTTACTTATCCTTGAAGAGTCCCAGTAAGGATGAACTGATTGTGCAATATCTCTGTTGGTCACAAGTTAATATAACATTTAAACTGTATAAGCCTCCCTTAAGAGCCTTAGGCATAATAAGTACATAAGCCAGTGAAACTTTTGTAAGATCCCACAATTCCTGTACCAGGCATGTCTGCAAGAAAACAAGCTCAGAGACCACAAGTGAGAGTTCAACTGTGAGCTGCAAATATTCTCTTCCAACAGTAGATTGTTAATGCTATTGAAAAAAATCAGATGAATGCCACCTTGTACAGACTACACAATAATACATATACACACAAATTATTACTGTACCTCTTAACAAATATCCAGAAATAAAGGGCATTTGTCAAGGTGAGAGAGATGAATTATTGTGATTATGTTGGGAGGTAAGCATTCCTTTATAGTTATTCTAAAAACAACTATAATAAGTTATTATTTGAAAGAGGTATTACTACTATTTGTAGTAGTACTAATAGAATTTATGGGATTCTCAACTCCCAACATCTCTGGGAAGCATACAGTTAAAATATAAAAAATTAGGTAAAGTAAAGGTAAAGGTTCCCCTGCACATGTGTGCTAGTCATTTTCTGACTCTAGGGGCCAGTTCTCATCTCCGTTTCAAAGCTGAAGAGCCAGTGCTTGTCCGAGGACGTCTCCATGGTCATGTGGCCGGCATGACTAGATGCCAAAGGCGCACAGAACGCTGTTACCTTCCCACCGTAGTGGTCCCTATTTTTCTACTTGCGTTTTTTTACATGCTTTCGAACTGCTAGGTTGCCAGAAGCTGGGACAAGTAACAGGCGCTCACTCTGTTACGCAGCACTCGGGATTCGACCCGCCAAACTGCTGACCATCTGATCGACAAGCTCAGCGTCCTAATCCACTGAGCCACCGTGTCCATATAAAAAATTACAACACTCAAAAATAATAAGTGATGATCCCCAAGACAACATGCAACCAGAAAATCCATTCAGTAGGGTTCAGCCTACACACTTCCCCAAAAGATAATTTTGAGATCTTCAGACTGGCAAAATAGTCTCTTCCCAACTATTTGACATCTCACTCGAAATTTAGCTCCAACCTATATTTTACTCATACTGTTTTCCTGTTTATACATTCTGCTTTTTCCTAACGTTCTAATCTCTGTTTTTCCCCCTTTTACTTTCTTAAAATATATTTCAATGAAAGAGAAGAAAAAAAGTAGGAAGAACAGTTAACACAGGCCAGCAAGCTTGAGCTGGTACAGAACTCAGTTATGGAAATCAGCATACTGGATATATGCCTTGCTATACTCTGTTTTGACTGTTTTCGTGAGTGATACTAAATACTTTGCTTAAATACCCTTTTCTTTCATGTTTGTTTCTAGAAAATTATAATCTTAACTAGTCAGATGGCAGACAGTACATGGCACCTGCCTACCTTCTAAAGAAATATCTTTGCATTGTCACTAAGCTCTACAGTCTCACATCCACAAAGAGCAAAACTTTCCTTTTCTCAATTTGAAAATTCCTAGAGTAATTTATTGGAGGTCAACCTATCAGGTTGTTCTGTGCTTTCAGAGATATTCATTCTCTTGAAGCAATCATTACTTATCCAGATTTCTAGTTTTCATTTCCTGCATCATAGGGAGCCTCATTAATCATTTCAGAAGGAGGACACAGTTGAGATCATCATTTTTGCAATACTCCCATTTTTAATGGTACACACAGTGGTGCTTTTGTTCTTCCTTAAGTACCATAGACCTGAAATGAATCTTCAAAAGTATGTATAATTTTTAAACAATAATCTTTGCAAGAAAAATTGAATTTGCATATTATTGTGAATTCTTCTTCAATTCACCAACAAGTAATGCACATTTTAGTTATAGTATATGTTTTAATTAGGCAGCTTTTATTTCAAAATACTAATATTCAGACATAATAGCAATATATCAAATATTTTCAAATCCTATTACATGTCTAACAAATGCTAAATGTTGCTTCTTATAGTTGTTGTTAGGTTTTCAAAGGATCATCTCTGAAATGTTGGAAACTTCTCAAGAATTTTGCAGTATCCAAGAATTGCTGTAGAACTCATTCTTAAATCATTAGGGTCAGCTATGAGATCAAACCCTGTAATCATGGCTAATGCATAGAAAAGGAAAGTTGGAAACTGGGCATAACTTATCAAACACGGCTGGATTTAGGAAGGTGGCTTCAGGCACACTACTACCTCTTTCAAGGTTAATAGCACTATGTCCTCCTCTAATGAATCTCTCATATCAAGTGCTAATGCTTTGCCTGTGTTCGAATAGTAGCATTCTAACTACTAAGGACCTTATGAGCCAGTAGTTAGAACGCACTATTGCAGTCTACTTCTGCTGACTGCTGACTGCTTTCATTTCTCCAATTTGAGTCTCACTGACTCAAGGTTGACTTCAGCCTTCCATCCTTCCAAGGTCGGTAAAATAAAGACCCAGATTGTTGGGGGCAATATGCTGACTCTGTAAACTGCTCAGAGTGGGCTGTAAAGCACTGTGAAGTGGTATATAAGTCTAAGTGCTATTGCTATCTACTTCCTCCAGCTCAACAGGTTCAAAAGAATACCAGATTATCACACATTTACTTATCACCATTCATTTGGCCTCTAGAGTTGAGTTGATATGAATAACTTTATCAGCTAAGAATCTGCAAACTAATGAGGCATACCTGTAGGAGCTTTGTCCCAACATGCCCATAGAAGCCCTTCATTAGACTTTGGTTCTGCCTAATCTCTAGAAGCTCCAAAGGCAGTAGGAGAAACTTGCAGTGGGGGGAACAGCCCAGGTATAAGGGCCATCTATATAGAACTCTACATGGAAAAAGAGATGCCTGATGTTCAAACTGGATTTAGAAAAGGCCAAGGAGCATGAGACAATATTGTGATACACAAAGGATAACTGAGGAGCTCAAAGAATAACTGAAAGAAGTTAGTATATGTTTTATTGATTATAGAAATACCTCTGATTGTGTCAATCATGTCTAACTGGGGGACATACTTAGGAAATGGGAATTCCAGAACAACTCATTTTCTGTATCACGACTATATACACATCTAGAATGCAATGTCTAGATGAAGAACACAGTGAAACAAACTGGCTCCAAATTGGCAAAGAAATGAGACAAAACTATATGTTTTTCCCTTATTTTATTTTACCTACCGTATATTATGAATATATACAGTATTAAGGGAAGCAGAATTGGAAGAATATGAGTGTTGAAGGACCAGGTTAGTTGCAGATCATCATGGAGAACATCCATGCAGTTGCTAAGAGATGCCACTGATTTGGTGGCCAATAATCAATCAATCAGTTTATGCTAGGCTGTATCAAGCTACCATAAAAGGAATATGGAGCTTAGAGTTTTTGAGATGCCCATAAAAAGAAATAAATATTAATTACAATAGCAGAACTTTCTTAATCATCGTGGCTCATGAACTGCATATACCCTTATAAAAATACCAAGATAATCAGCCTCTTTGTAAACATGCCCTCAATATCATGGCACACAATAAAATATTTATCAAGATCATTTATTGCATGGCACTAACATCAATCTTGTTTTCAATTATGTTCTAATGAAATGCACCAATTACTGTTTGAATGGTGACATACAATTGTAATCTCATTCAACAGATAAATCTTGCTCAAACAAGCTTTTCAGTATACTTTCTTCCACAATATTAATTACAAATATAAACAAAGATGCATTATCATCTTGGTATTCTGCAATAAATCCAGGAATTTAGTATAACATGTTCTTCTGTATGACAACCTTAATCACCAAGCAGTTTCCAACAATTATGCTGCACATCCATAACAAAATCCAAGGTTTGAGGCAGTAGATTCTGAACCTGTTTCTGTGACTTATTATTTGAAATGATCTACAACTCCTTTTACATGCAGGTAAGAAAAGATGTTATCTATTATAATATTTAAACTCCTTAAAAACCTCAAGTTTAATGCTCAAGGCTTAGGCTTTCTGATGTATAAAGGATGAAAATTCCATCATTGATAGTCACTGAGATAAATAATTGCAAACATGGCTTAATTAAAACTATAGCACTGAATCTTGATGATGTTAAAACTCAAAAAATCTAATGAATCCAGTAATCTCTCTTGATTATGAGTTAGATATTTTGGATCAAAAATTATTTTAAGCCTCCCTTTACATTGCTAAAATTTCGACCAGAAACACGTAAATGGGTTTAACATACTGAAATTAATGTATAAAAGAGCAAGAGCCTGGGAGTGTTTGGATACAGAAGGTATGTGCAGTGTAACCTACAGTATATACGTAGCTATTTATATTATATATGCCAGGGGTGTCAAACTGGCAGCCCGTGCACGGGCCAGATGCATCATATATAGGCCACACCCAACCCAGCTCCACAAAGGCAAAAACGTCGTGATACATCACTATTGAGTTTCACACCCATGATATATGCCAACATCATTCACTGGAGGTAGCTTTCACTCAATACATGGAAAGTAAGCAAGTTCTTGACAGGGATAAGAATTTGAGGCAGATTGTTTCTACCAAAACCTAAAAAGACTGAATATCCTTGGGAAAGGACACCCATTGATCTATGCACATAGTCCTTGATTGTGAACATTTTTTGCCCAGGTATTGAGCAAACCACTGTAGTTGTTAAGTGAATCAGGCAGTTTTAAGTGAATCTAGCTTCTCCCATTCACTTTGCTTATTGGAAACCACCTGGGAAGATTACAAATGGTGAGCATATAACTCCAGGACAGTTCAAATGTGTGCCAGTTGCCAATTGCCTGAATTTTAACCATGGGTGACCCTGGGGATGCTGCAATGGTCATAAGTGTGAAAACTGGTCATAAGTCACTTTTCCAGTGTCACTGTAATTTTGAATGGTCACTTGAATGGTTGTAAGACAAGGATTAACTGTATCAGGTTTTCTGAGTTGACCTCTTCTTTACTGCTATTCATCCCCAAATTATACTGGAACAATGGAATTAAAAACAGAATTTGATTTGTATTTGTCTTTTTTTTCTCTCTCTCTATGATTTTAGGACAAAGCTAGGACTTGGAATATTATCTGTAAATTCATTTTATTTTTGAATTTAGGTCCTTGTGTGACACAAATTTCCAGTGGCATCTCACATAAACAAGAACATGATATTTGCAAGTGTAGAAAAATCTAGCATTTTGCAGAAAAATGGTTTGAGATATCTGCATGCCCTCCCATCAACCTTGGAGAAAAAGGTCAGAAATCACCATGTAATATAAACAAAAAATTCTACAACAACCACAAGAAAAGCACCAAATGTTGTATGGCAAACTATCTCCTCAAAAGCAATACATTGCAAGTATATTAGCAACATTTGAAAAACATTTGAAAACAAGGGAAAAACAGTCTTGACTTTAGATCATCAATAACAATAAAGGTGTAGAACAGTAAAAGTTCTGCAAAGGTGATCTGTAGTGTGATTACTATATATTTATTTTTTTTACCTGACACTCTAAATTGGTTTCTCTACAATCTCTACACCAGTAATAAACATAGCCCAGTTGTTCTGCTGGAAGATGCAATAAAAGTATAGAAGCAGCAAATTTTGCACTTTGCTATATCAGCAAAGATGATGATAGAAAGTCTTTATGGTGTGCAAATGCTGGCAAAGACCTAGTGGATAGAGTATGTTCTGCTGCAAGAAATAAATATTTGTTGAAATAAATGAAAACCTGTAGATAATAGCATCCATCTCCTCACTTGTTATATGAAAATGATAATTGGGCATATTAGGAAGTAAATGACAGTAAGCTGAATGCAATGGAAACGGGCTGCTTGAGAAGTGAGTGTATTACAAGAAGGTCAAGAATGACTTGGCTGGTGCAAAAATAGTACAGTATGTTAAAGAAGTTAAATCATTACATATCCATTATTTGTTATTGCTTGCATTTTAATTTTCTTGTGTTGGTCTATGACCTTAATAAAGATTTTGATTTGAAAGTTAAATGTGGAAAAATAAGAGAAAAAAATTAAGAACAAAAGCCACTGCACAAATCAATGTATGGGCATGATGGAAGCAAGTACACAAAGACATGGAGATGCATAGAGAAGGTGCTGTTATAAACCAGATGTTAAACCTTTTTCCAGTATGTACACTCTACATTGCACTGCTTGTCCTGAAAAGGAATAATATGATTGGTATGTACCTATGAAACATTTTTGGACAGTCAAAGGCTGCAGATAGTACAAACTGAGATTTTTACAGATAAGATATGTTTAGAAGAAACTGACTGGGAAGGAATACAAAAGTCTAAAAGCATTCTACATAAATGCATCTTAACATTGGCTTTCTATATTATCCAATAAATGTTGCTCTGGGGATCCTGATAGCGAATAGCAGTAGAGAAATGCCTTCAACAACCAAAACTGAATCACGGAAGATGATAAAAAGGATGTGAGTTGGAAATTCGCTATTGAAATATATACTGAAATATAATAAAGTAGTTATATTTTTAGTGCATCTCCTGCAACATGCTTCCTGCTTATTTATTTCAAGATGGAATTGGCAAGTTGTAAAGACTTATGGTTTTCTTGAACATGGTATAAATTTCAATGTCATGAGCCCATATCAGCACTCTTCCTCTTATGAAAGCCTCACAAATCTGATAGGAATCATATTTGTGAGGCTTTTGAGGATCTTTGAAGGGAAGATCTACTGGGGATCCATAGCTAGGGGGTGGAGATTTGTTTCTAAGCTTGATGCAGAGATCTGCCTACACTTCCAGGGATGCAGATGCCTGGAAATGCAAAATCAGAAAAGATTGCCAAGCATAAGAATGGTCCCTTGAAGAGAAAAATTTCTTAGGACTAATTAGGTTTCTATAGCAGTGAAGGAGTGATTAAAATGTTTGAAATGGGAAAGGGCTTAAGTTATCTCAAAGTCATAATACAAAACAAAGCTTGGAATATTTCCAAAATGACCAGAGGTTTTGCACACCTCTATTAGTAAGAAGCATTTCTTGCTGGCACTAAAAGATTAACAACTGTGCCTTGAATACAGAAGCATTAAAAGCCTTCAGTGGTGGAACAATGTATGACATTATTCTCATGGTCGGTGGTTACTCTTTAGCTGCTCAGCTCCTATCTCATGAACTCATCCATGCCAAGTCTTCAAGCCCTTCACAGTATGTTTTTCAGAATACAATCTGACAATTTTTGCCTTGGTTCTGCTTTCCCTTTCCGCACGTCTTCAGAATGAGTTCTTAGAGTCATTGATTCCTGACTAATTGGAGCCACAACCTTAAAAACATAACAGTCAGCAACTGTAAACTTAAAATCTAAGAGGAAAACCAGCAATAATATATAAGCAAAATAATAATATGTAATATTAGTTATTTACTAATATGTAACTCATGGAGATCCCAGAAAATCTCGATATCTTAAGGGAATAGCCCTGTAGAACTGGACCATACCCAACAGACTCAGGTTTTAGGAGACCATTTGGAAGAAATGTCCCTGAATAGTGAGATGTTCTGACTTGCTCCAGGTTTTTTTGTGCACCAATCAGAGGTTGCCCCAGCTGACCTACAAGGTTTTCTCCAACAAAATATAATGACTCCAAAGAATGTGGAAAAATCCTTAGAATGGTAAAACCTCAATAGCCACATGTACAATTGCTGATGAAAATGGACTACACTCATACTACACAAACTGCTCCTGAACAGTAAATCAGGGAGCTTTTGTCTTGTTTTTGAAATGTACTACTGTAGCCCAAAGATATATAAGCTATGATTCTACTTTTGTTCAGGACTGCTCAGCAAACTACCAATGTTTTGGTGGAAATGTGATATACACTTTTTTTGTTGTTTGCAGGCCTAATAAAACTGTTGTATCTTCGGAATGATTTGGTTGCTTTAGGTCAGTGGACCCAACCTTTCTGGCTTGGCAGCCTGGCAAGGGAGATAGGGCAAATGGGCTGTGTGAATAGCAGCCCAGCGTGCACATATGTGAAGCTTAATTTGTGCAAGGGATGGGCTGGTGCTCATGTATGCATGCATGCCAGCCTCCCGCTCATACAACTCGAGCTGTGTGCGTGCTTGTGCATGCCAGCTGGCCATTCTTGTGGCCTGGTTGCAAATAGGCCATGGTTCAGTAGTGGGCTGCAGCCTGGGGGTTTATGACCCCTGCTTTATGTGACCCAGGTCTTAGGTACCACACCTGCTTTTTTCTCTCTCTCTCTTTCCCCTTCTCTTCTGAGGATCTGGGTTTGCTTTAGAAACAAATAAGCAAAGCAAACACATCTAGAAATGATGACTTACAGAAAAAAAGTTTAATCGTCGTGGGTTAGTTCTTGCAATTCTGTGACATTTTGTACATTTTGTATGTTTAAAATCTTTCAGTCACCCAATGAGATTAAAATTATTCCCCATACTAATTCATTGTATGTACTTTCAGAAAGAAAGGTCAGCTTGTTATATTTGAAGATAACTGAAGGAGAACTATGGAAGAAATTATATCAATTTACATCAGACAATTATTTCTGGGATTGCCTGATTCCTTGAAACTAGAAACTTACATCTTACAGTATGTTTAAATGGAAAATGAACAAGACATACACCAATTTCAAATAGAACTCTTTTTTTCAAAATAAATGACAACATGGAATCAACAAATGCACCGACATTAAAATACAGTGGCATTGAACACAGTATTGCTCTGCAGTTTAAAAATGGTTTTCCTATTTATTTTACAAATAATACTTGATGTAAAGAATGAAGATGCCCATGACAGAAAAGGCAGCTTTTGGTTCAAGAGAATCTACAGAGGAACCAGACATTTGACTAGTTCCGAAATGTTTCTGTGTTTCTATAAGGAAGGAGAATGCACTAGTAGTTCAAAAAGCCACAAAGTAAACTAGCACAATTACCCAAGTAACGTTAGTTATTTATGGTAATATGTAGATATTGATTGTAGCAAAAAGGCAAAAGGTCTATGGAGATTCTCAATCATCCAGGTCATGGTTGTCCCAAAGGTGCATTTTCTAAAATTCAATGGTGAAAAAAGTAAGGTTCTACATTTAGGCAGGAAAAATCAAATGCACAGGTATAGTATAGGGGGTACCTTGCTCGATAGTATTAACTGTGAGACGGATCTCGGAGTCCTAGTGGACAATCACTTAAATATGAGCCAGCAGTGTGCTGCAGCTGCCAAAAAAGCCAACACAGTGCTAGGCTGCATTAACAGAGGGCTAGAATCAAGATCACGTGAAGTATTAATACCACTTTACTATGCCTTGGTAAGGCCACACCTGGAATACTGCATCCAGTTTTGGTCACCATGATGTAAAAAAGATGTTAAGACTCTAGAAACAGTACAGAGAAGAGCAACAAAGATGATTGGGGGACTGGAGGCTAAAACATATAGGGAACGGTTGCTGGAATTGGGTATGTGTAGTTTAACGAAGAGAAGGGTGAGGGGTGACATGATAGCAGTGTTCCAATATCTCAGGGGCTGCTACAAAGAAGAGGGAGTCAAGCTATTCTCCAAAGCACCTGAAAGCAGGACAAGGAGCAATGGATGGAAACTAGTCAAGGAGAGAAGCAACCTAGAACTAAGGAGAAACTTCCTGACAGTTAGAACAATTAACCAGTGGAACAACCTGCCTCCAGAAGTGGTGAATGCTCCAACACTGGAAGTTTTTAAGAAGAGACTGGACAGCCATTTGTCAGAAATGGTATAGTTTCCTGCCTGAGCAGGGGGTTGGACTAGATGACCTCCAAGGTCCCTTCCAACTTCTTCTTCTTCTTCTTCTTCTTCTTCTTCTTCTTCTTCTTCTTCTTCTTCTTCTTCTTCTTCTTCTTCTTCTTCTTCTTCTTCTTATTATTATTATTATTATTATTATTATTATTATTATTATTATTATTATTATTATTATTATTGGTAGCTGGAATTTCTTGGGGTTTTTTTTTCTTTGAAAACATTTCACTTCTCATCCAAGAAGCTTCCTCAGTTCTGCTGTACTGAAGAAACCTCTTGGATGAGAAGTGAAATGTTTTCAAAGAAAAAAACCCAAGAAAGTCCAGTTGCCTTTTGGCAAATGCACCTTCGGGATAATATATCAGCAATGTATATATAACATTAGATTTTCTGGCTAGTACACTAATTTATAGTGAATTTAAATCTGGACCCCTGTAAGCTGTACCTCCTGAAGTGAGTTTATGTTGTGTGCAAATGTTAACTCAATCTGAAGAGCTCTTTGGGTGATGAATTGCCTGTAACCTGAGAGCAATTTCCAAAGTTCACTTTAAAGACTTGACTTGGTAATGACATCTGTGGCATGCTCATTTATGTAGAATCAATTGATAATGATCCCACTAACTTAAGTCTTCATTAACCATTTGATTTCTTTGGGCTTTGACTTCTCTTTTAATTAACTTTAATAATACAACAAAAATATCCAATATTTAACCCCAGCAAATGTATTATTTGAAATCCATAGATTATTTCAGATAATAGACTTCTGAAAAACAGATGGAAATTAACTGAAATGTCTGTTCTCGTACTGTGGTTAACTTTTTTTTGTTGCTCTCAGTAGATGTTATTTGGCCAGACAGGACCTTATTTTTTTTAAAAAAATCAGAAATGTATGCTGTTGTTTTAATGGGAGGAAATGACATTAATAAGACATTTTTTTAAAAAAAAGATCAAGTTATACATTTTTTAACAAAATTGATTGAGTTTTGAAGATTTGATTCCTCAAATCCAGAAGGGAAATTGGTATTTAGAGCATAATTTTGAATATACTTACTAAAAATTAATTCTAATATTTTTGTCTATGTATAAATGCAGCTGCAAAAACTTTTGATTTTTTTTAATGAAATAGCTAAGAGATATGGTATATAGAATTAACCTCTCTACAAGTGGAGCCAGAAGATGTCTCTTTAAGACACTCTTAAAATTTAAGTAACCAATCTTTGGTGTCAACAACTGAATTCTGATCAAAACTGTACAACATCACTGATCCTGCAAACTAAAAGTATCCTGAGCTTCTAACAATTACCACAGAGGCTAAGAACATGTCAGGAACCATATGGAAATAATAGCCTTTTGAAGAAAAATGGCAAAATACAGATACCATAGTAATTTCATAAATTTCATCTGAATACAGAATATAGAATAACAGAATTGGAAGGGACCTTGGAGGTCATCTAACCCAACTCCTCTCTTGCAGGAGTCCCTATATCTTTCCAGACAAAAAACTCAGCAGAACTCGAATAATAGAATAATAATAATAACAATAAAACAATAAAACAGCTTACATTCTATGATGATACCTTTAACATTCTATGATGATAACTTTAACTACTGCAACGCTCTCTACATGGGGCTGCCCTTGAGGACCACTCGGAGGCTTCAGCTGGTGCAGAATGCGGCCGCGCGAGTTGTGATGGGGGTCTCCCAATACTCCCATGTAACACCTCTACTCCGCGAGCTGCATTGGCTTCCGGTTGCCCTCCGGGTGAGATTCAAGGTGCTGGTGATGACCTATAAAGCCCTACATGGCTTGGGTCCGGGATATCTGAGGGAACACCTGCTGCCGGCATCAAGTTCCCTTCGTCCAGTGTGCTCCCACAGGGAGGGTCTTCTCAGGGTGCCACCGGTAAGAGATTGCCGGCGGACGACACCCAGGGATAGGGCCTTCTCAGTGGGGGCGCCTGCCCTTTGGAACCAGCTGCCAGTGGAGCTGAGGACTGCCCCCGACCTCCGTTCATTCCGCCGGGACCTTAAGACCTGGCTCTTCGAGCTCTCTGGCCCAGGTTGAGGATTAATCTTATTTTAACTGGGGTTTTATTTATACAGGGACAAATTTAATTTTTTTAAACTTGTTTTTAACTTTTGTATTTTGGTTTTTAATTACCCTGTAAACCGCCCTGAGTCCTTCGGGAAAGGGCAGTATATAAATGTAATAAAATAAAATAAAAAAAATAAAATAAACAGTATCCAACAGCAATATCAGCCTGTACCAAGTCCTTGGGAAGGATTTGATAAGTGGATAAAAATGCCAATGTCTAAACATCTGACTGACTGAGCGATGAATCACATTGATATTAATATTGCTATTACTATAATAAAGGTTATGAGTTAATATAAAACAAATTATGGTGATATTAGTGATAATAGTGCATACAAAGCCTGAATTGAGAAGATAGTCATAGACAGCAATACCACTTCTGCAAAGAAGCTGAAGAAGCAGTGGACCACCTAGTTAACTGCTCTAAAAAGATTGCACAGATTGAATACTGATGGCATGACTAAATAGCAACAATGATGCATTGGAATATCTGTAAAAATTACCATTTGCCTGCAAGCAAGGACTGGTGGGACACAAATAGACAAAGTAAGAGAAAATTAAAAGGTTAAAATGCTCTGGGACTTTACTCAGTAAAGTCTAATACGACTGCCTGTGAATGAGGAGCTTTTATAATATTGTCAACCATTACAATTGCATGGATTCCAAGGCTAATATATATGCTAGTAAATATTTTCTCCACTGGAAAGAGAAAAAGATGATTAAGATAACCAGGCCCACAAGTTAAATATCACAAATGCAATCTTAGCACTCACACATTCTTCTCCACAAAATGATGTTTAGGTTTCAGACACTGGAGTAAATAGGATATTAAGAAATCCCCAGTGGTTTTCAGAAGTGTGATTGTGTGTCAAATGCAATAAAAAACTGCCCCTTTTGTATGTGTGCCACATCCACAAACAAAAGAACTTAAGAGTATGATGCTACTTCTGGCATGTTGCCTGTTTGCACTCCACCCTAAATGCTTCTGAATCCCCTATATCCCATATGTAGTTCCTCCTAAAGGAACTAATTCATCAGACTTTGACATATCCCTATTTTCCTATGACTACTGTTCCCAAGTGATGCTGCTTACTCAAACAAGCTGTATTAGTTCATTTCTTACAATATAGCATTTAAGTCATCTGTGGCTGTGGTTCCCTCCCCACCCTTTTAGTGGCTATACAAAGAAATTTAATATCCTATCACCAATTTGAATCATTTCAGGGATGCAGTGCTACTAATAAACTCGAAACAGTTTACAGATTTGTTCTGTTGTAAGAATTATAAAAGAAAAACCTTCTCAGCAAATCAGTTATCATACCTTTTATTTTAGAGGTGAAATGTTTAAATAAAACATAATTTAATAACTGTTAACTTCATTTTGCTTGGTGTGGATTAAAATGAAGTAAGTAAGTAAGTAAGTAAGTAAGTAAGGAAGGAAGGAAGGAAGGAAGGAAGGAAGGAAGGAAGTATGAATATATCCCTGCTTTCCTCCCCTATTTGCATTGCAAATATTGACTCAGTAAGTCCAGTTCTGTAGTCAATGAACAGGAGGAAAGTTTTGTTATTGTATTAAAATAAGTGTTGTGTAGTGGGTTCTGGAGAGCAGGAAGAATGCCGAGATGATGAGTACAGCACGGCAGATCTTTATTCGGTGGAGTGACTGTACTGGGGAATAGGGGTTACCTGCCCTCCTTTTATACCTGGCCAGGTGAGCAACCGGCCAATCGGTTTGAACCTCTGTTTCCCACTGAAACTGGTTTCCCGCCAAAACAGTTACAGTTCAACGCCCCCTGGTGGTGACTGCTATGTAAGTGTGTATGTGTTCTTTTCACCTGGATACATAACAATAAGATTGTATCCATATTCAGTGTTCAACATGCTATAATATTCTATAAACTCCTTGAGTGACTATTTGAACCAGTGGAAACATGTTGGTGATTATACTGCTTTATGGATGGATGCATTTGTAAATTGTGTTTTTCCACATTCTTTTCTTTTTAAATGTCCATTTCTTTCCATCCTGTTTAAGAAGAAATGTGTGAATTTTGGAGTTTCAATATATAAAATAACAAACAACTTCCTCACTCAACTGTATCCATTCAGAAGGTGAAGAAAAAGGGATGTGGTATATCTGCCAGCTGTGTAGTGGTGAATGATGAGAAGCCTGGCAGAAAATCCTAACCCAGTCCTGCAGATATGGCTTAATAGAGATTCACAGTTATCCTTGAAACAGATGAAGATTCAAATCTATTTCTAGTTACTTGATAAATGAACCCTCAGCTTGACATCTCCCAAATTCATTCTTTTTTTAAAAAAAAAATTCAATATTTCTATTTTTTTCAGGATGAGCATTTTCTGAGATTGTTGATTCAGGGCAAAGTAGAAATTGAAATACTTAAAGTTTAGACACTTTATAGATTGGACAGAATATCGTATCCCATTTTGTCTCTAAAAAAATATTGGGTCGGAGAGAAGAATTAGAGATGAACTTCTTGGGAGTCACCAAAATAGATTTCAACTGATAACATCACTTGAAGTGACACTTAATTCTTTTCTGTCTAAGCTCTATGGTACAGATATGTAACTTATGGTTTTCATGGCTTTAAAGCTGTCAAAGGCTCAATTAGAAAATATCTCAATCTACATAATAACAAAATATGTAAATAACATAAAGAAGAGTATATAAACCTTTTCCCCGTCTGAGAATACTCACTCAACCCTCTCTCATAGATAAGATGATTCCCATCTGGCCATTTCAAACCTGAGGAAATGAGATCCAATATTTGTAGATAGAATGCATTACAAAAGAGATGAGTGTAAACCCATTATGAGTGCTTATACACTGGTTCTGTAAATCATCTTGAGCTTGGAGGCATAACAGGAATATAACTATATGAGGAGGGAATGAAATGAAAGCTATAAGCATTTGATTTTGGACAAATTCCAACAGAAGATTTTAGTTCATAGTCAAGTGTTTCAGCCACCATTCCACTTCTTTCTGGCCCAGTCTTCCCTGTCTATTCTTATTTGTTTGGATGACCTTGAGAAAAGAAAAGTATTGTTTATGAGGATGGGTATTGAACAAGATGAGTTCAAATTTATTCCAATCCTATTATCATGTCCTTTTTGTTGTGTCACAAAATAATGTGATGTCGAGAGAAACAGCCTTCCTTTGGAACTCTAAGAAGCAATTTAATTATAGAATCTCCTCTTCCTGGAACAAGACAATTTTCTTCTCCCAGTTTCAAAAAAATAAAAAATAAAAATCTTAAAAATGTACAGTTTTTCTCATTTTTACCCTTCCCTCACTGGGGATTATTTAATGTCTGTTGTATTTGATTCCTTTTTATTTTATTAAAAACATCTTAAATATTTTATAGTAAAACAGAAATAAATAAGTTCCTTTCTGCAGCAGGTGGTAAAATCAAAGTAAATGCCATGACTGAGATCCAATTCCATTTATCTGGATATATGTCCCATTGACTTACATAAGCCTACTTTCTGTGTCAGTACTACATAATGTATAAAAAGGAAAAGTAGCTGTAGATCTTAATTCTGTGATATCATCAAGGAGATTTTTTAAAAAACTTAGTTTGTCCCAAGTCCCCTAAAGTATTCTTTTTTATAATATATTTTATTAATTTTTTAACATGGTCACCTTAATATTCTGTAAACAGTGTGTTTTCTGGGTTTACATTTTAAAAAAACATTCGCTAACAATTGATTTCTATGATCTATAATCCACATAATAGCTTTACTTGATTTCTTCTTCTTCCCATAATGTTCTCTTTTACCAACCTTAAGTTAATACAATTCTTATTATTTTGATAGATAACAATTGAATATAATTTTTTTCTAATATTTCCACAAATAATAATCACATCAATATAATATTTCTTTTCTATCTAGTCATTCTGGTTGCCTCATCATAGATCCCATTTACAGTTCTTGTTTACATTTGTTTTTCCCACAATATTCAAGACATTTTTACTGGTTAAGATTTTCTCAAAGTTAATTACATTGGGGGACTTCCGGTCTTGCACAGGAACTTCCGGTCTTGCACAGTAGCACATCAGTCAAGGGATATCAGGGCTCCATGCCCTTTGGCTGAATTTCTTCCTGTTAGGGCACCCTAAATGGGCCAGAAGCTGCCCTGAAGAGGCAGAAAATAAAGAAGGCAGTCCCATGGATCATGGAGAGATGGTGGTCGACCCAAACGGTCCAGGAGAAGCCTTCCAGAAACCAACAGGAGAAAGGCTAGCCTAACTTCAGAGTCTAGCCCAAACTAAAAGCAACCAAAGTCAAAAAACACTATTTTAAGCTGATTGTAAACTGCACATTTGAATCTGGATAAGATAATTGATTTTCTCTATCCTATTTATTAACTTTCCTGGAAAAAAAATTCCCAAGAAGCAAAAAACCTCCGAATGTAAAGAAGGGCGATTTTTGTCCCAACTTTATACTAACAGAAGCGGTGAATTAAACCTTTCATGGAGGACCAAAACATACAGAAATGAAATGAATATATAACCTCAATTTGGATAAGTTTGGAATTGTTGAATGGTTAAGATTCTCATTTTAAAGGCAATTTCCTATTTTGATAATTTGAAAAATAAACTGGTGCTGACATTTAGTGGTGGATAAAGACTACAAGAGCTATAGCTTTTATACAGGACTTAGCAAAATCTGGAAAAAACTAATCTGTGCTTGTGACCTTCAAAGCTATAACAATAGAGAACAGCTGTGACAAAAAAAGAAAACAATTTGCGTTGCAGACAAAGAGAAGATTACAAACTTCAGGAAACTTTTTTGAACCTTTTTGAATTATAAATATCTACTAAACTATGACTCTAAAGCTATTTGCAGAGAAAAGAAAACCTCGATTCTTGGCCACTATGGAAAATCAGAGACTTGCAGAAAGAACTTATGAAGAAAAAATAAATACCTTTCAAGAGGAGACATATGAGATGCTGCAACTAATTCAAACAACAATGACTTCAAATCACAAAGAAATCCAAAATAACTTTGAAAACATAAACCAATTCATCTACAATTTAACTTTACAACAAAAAAATATCCTAGGAAATAACAATAGAGAAGGAACAGATAAAACAGATAACTGAACACAGATTCGAGGATAGAGACTCAAAGATGGAACTTAACACAACAAAGAAGTATGATTTAACCCAAGTAAAAAAAAATATTGGTTTTGGAAAAGGCAACTTATACTTTAAGACCACAAGACAAATTTGAGGATAAGAAAAAAGACTGGTCAAAATGGATTGCAGAGATGTCAGGAACACCACTATAAGTGGAAAGACAAAAAATGATAAGAGATACGGAGAGAAAAAGAAAGAAAAAGATTTTCAACAAACATGAAAGAACAAATGCCTCTTACAAAGATATTGTACTTGACTTATTTTTTATATCTACAGTGACACCTACAAGAATATGGAAAGACTCTTTGATTCAGCAGAATATATTGATTAAAGATACTGGGCAAAAGAAGAAGTCCAAAACTAAAATTAAGAAAATAGATGATGGGACTCATCAGAGAGAATATTTTAAAAAAGAAACACCTGTTTGAATATGGTTAAAGAAATACACCCCTTCCTGGATTACTGCCTTGTCATGGCGAAGGGGCTAGCGTAATTCTATGAAGCTATGAGCTATGCCGTGCAGGGCCACCCAAGATGGAAAGGTCATAGCAGAGAGTTCTGACAAAACGTGATCAACTGGAGAAGGAAATGGCAACCCACTCCAGTATCTTTGCCATGAAAACCCTATGGACAGTACCAAAAAGCAAAACGATGTGACGCTGGAAGATGAGCCCGTCAGGTTGGAAGGTGTCCAATATGCTACTGGGGAAGAGCATAGGGCTAGTACTAGTAGCACCAGAAAGAATGAAGCGACTGGGCAAAAGCCGAAAGGACGCTCAGCTGTGGATGTGTCTGGTGGTGAAAGGAAAGTCCGATGCTGTAAAGATTTCTTCTCCATAGGAACCTGGAATGTAAGATCCATGAATCAAGGAAAGCTGGACGTGGTCAAACAAGAGATGACAAGACTGAACATCGACATCTTAGGTATCAGTGAACTAAAATAGACAGGAATGGGTGAATTTAATTCAAATGACCATCAGATATACTACTGCGGGCAAGAATCCCTCAGAAGAAATGGAGTAGCCTTCATAGTCAATAAAAAAGTAGGAAAAGCAATACTGGGATACAATCCTCAAAATGACAGAATGATCTAAGTTCGAATCCAAGGCAAACCATTCAATATCACAGTAGTCCAAGTCTATGCCCCAACCACCGGTGCTGAAGATGATGAAATTGACCAGTTCTATGAAGCCCTACAGCACCTTATAGGACTAACACCAAAAAATGATGTCCTTATCATCATGGGGGATTGGAATGCTAAAGTAGGAAGCCAAAAGATAACCGGAATAACAGGCAAGTTTGGCCTTGGAGTACAAAATGAAGCAGGGCACAGGCTGATAGAATTTTGTCAAGAGAATACGATGGTCGTAGCAAACACTCTTTTCCAACAACCCAAGAGAAAGCTCTACACATGGACAACACCAGACGGTCAACACAAAAATCAGATTAACTATATGCTCTGCAGCCAAAGATGGAGAAGCTCTATACAGTCAGTAAAAACAAGACCAGGAGCTGACTGTGGCTCAGACCATGAGCTTCTCATTGCAAAGTTTAGACTTAAACTGAAGAAAGTAGGGAAAAGCACTAGGCCACTCAGGTATGAATTAAATCATATCCCTGTTGAATATACAGTAGAGGTGACAAATAGATTTAAGGAATTAGATCTGATAGACAGAGTGCCTGAAGAACTATGGACAGAGGTTCGCAACATTGTATTAAAGGTAGCAACCAAAACCATCCCAAAGAAAAAGAAATGCAAGAAAGCAAAATGGCTGTCTGAGGAAGCTTTGCAATTAGCTGAGGAAAGGAGGGAAGTGAAAGGCAAGGGAGAAAAAGAAAGATACGCCCAATTGCATGCAGAATTCCAGAGAATAGCTAGAAGAGATAAGAATGCCTTCTTAAATGAACAGTGCACAGAAATAGAAGAAAACAATAGAATAGGGAGGACCAGAGATCTTTTGAAGAAAATTGGAGAGATGAAGGGAACGTTTCATGCAAAAATGGGTATGATAAAGGACCAAAATGGCAGGGACCTAACAGAGGCAGAAGAGATTAAGAAGAGGTGGCAAAATTACACAGAAGAACTATGCAAGAATGAGCTTAACATCCCTGATAATCACAATGAGGTGGCCACTGACCTTGAGGCAGACATCCTAGAATGTGAAGTGAAGTGGGCTTTAGAAAAGCTGAGCAACAACAAAGCTAGTGGAGGTGACAGTATTCCAGATGAGCTATTCAAAATCTTAAAAGACGATGGAGTAAAAGTGCTACACTCAATGTACCAGCAAATTTGGAAAACTCAACAGTGGCCACAGGATTGGAAAAGTCCGGCAAGGCTGTATACTGTCGCCCTGCCTATTTAACTTATATACAAAGCATATCATGAGAAAGGCAGGGCTTGATGAATCAAAAGTTGGAATTAAGATTGCCGGAAGAAATATCAACAACCTAAGATATGCAGATGATACCACTCTAATGGCAGAAAGTGAAGAGGAACTAAAGAGCCTCTTGTTGCGGGTGAAGAAGGAGAGTGCAAAACTTGGGTTGAAACTTAACATTAAGAAAACCAAGATCATGGCATTCGGCCCTCTCAATTCCTGGCAAATAGATGGGGAAGAAATGGAGGTAGTGACAGATTTTATTTTCCTGGGCTCCAAGATCACTGCAGATGGGGACTGTAGCCAAGAAATTAAAAGATGCTTGCTCCTCAAAAGGAAAGCCATGGCAAATCTAAACAGCACACTAAAAAGCAGAGATATCACCCTGTCAACAAAAGTCAAGGCTATGGTCTTCCCAGTTGCAATGTATGGCAGTGAAAGTTGTACCATAAAAAAGGCTGAGTGCCAAAGAATTGAGGCCTTTGATCTACGGTGCTGGAGAAGACTCCTGCGAGTCCCTTGGACTGCAAGGTGATCAAACCGGTCAGTCCTAGAGGAGATCAACCCTGACTGCTCTTTAGAAGGCCAGATCCTGAAGCTAAAACTCAAATACTTTGGCCACCTAATGAGAAGGAAGGACTCACTGGAGAAGAGCCTAATGCTGGGAAAGATTGAGGGCAATAGAAGAAGGGGATGACAGAGAATGAGGTGGCTGGATGGAGTCACTGAAGCAGTAGGCGTGAACTTAAATGGACTCCAGAAGATGGTAGAGGACAGGAAGGCCTGGAGGAACGTTGTCCATAGGGTCGCGATGGGTCGGACACGACTTTGCAGCTAACAAGAACAAAAGTAATAGAAAGATTTTGGATATGAATTTTACTTTAAGAGGGAGGAGTCCCTCAAATAACATAGTACTCTTTCTTCTCTTTTCTTCTCTTATTTCTTGATATGAATAATATAAAAGAGTTAGAATGGCTTATATATAAGGACATATTGTAGATATTTAAATGTGATTGATTTTAAGAAAATTACAATGGATTGGAAAAAAAATGTTTTGAATAACAGTTAAAAGACCAGATGACTAGATTTATTAAATGGAATATTTAAAGATTAAATATATTCTTAATTATGGTAAAAAGAATGAACATTTTTTGAAAATAAATATGTATTAGCTTAGGGGAAACATGGACTTTCAGTAGTATACTATCTTTTTATCCCTCTTTACTCTTGTTCTTTTTTTCTCTTTTTTTAGTCTTATTTATTCCTTAAGTAAGGTAATAGTTATGGGAAGGTTTACATGAGAAAAATAGAATCAAATACCCTAAAGTGTTATATCTATCATCCAGGAAAAAACTATAACACCAGTCATACCAGTTTATGAAGTATTTAATTGATCAAGTGACTTTGTAATTTCTGATTTCTAAAGTCCAAATGTGTTTTTTAGGACTAATCTTTTGTAATTTTGTTTCTTTTAATGTAATCCTGTAAAATGGTTTCTTAGTTTTGGAACTAACCTTCAGAGGACATTTGCTTTGGTGTAAAAGTAATGAACCAATCACATGCAAATTAAAAACAACACAATGTAGGAAAAATGTTCTATTGTGAGGGCTGGGAGAACCCCTTGTCATTTTAAGCCAATTGGTCACATGAAAGGCATGTTATAGTTAACATAGCCTTCACAAGAAGTACTTGGACTTGAATGAAATACTGCAAAAACACTTGCTCACTTAAGTCATTCATTAAATCAGTATAACTGACATTATAGGAAAAAAACAACTAATGATTATACAATACTTTGTTTTGGTAAGGGTGGGTGGAAAATGATTCAATCAAACTAACTCATTGGTTAGATTAACATGATTATGAGCCTTGGTGGAGCAGTGGGCTAATGCCTCCCTAAGTAACACCAGCTGCCTGCAATTAGTGCAGGTTCGCATCCCACCAGGCTCAAGGTTGACTCAGCCTTCCATCCTTCCCAGGTAGGTAAAATGAGGACCCAGGTTGTTGGGGGCAATAAGCTGACTTTGTAATAATGCTGCTTGGGGGGGGGGAAAGCCCTAATAAGCAGGCATATACATAGAATGAAGGCTATTGCTAAGCACATTGATTTGTGCTTTAGATTGTAAGCCGCCCTGAGTCTTCGGAGAAGGGCGGGGTATAAATGGGATTAAAATAAAATAAATAAAAAAATATTTTCAGTGTTATTGGAAAGTGTGGCATATCTAAATGGATGCAAAATTACCCAAGAAAGCATTGCATTGCCATAACAATAAAAATTAGTTTTCTTTAAGTGAAATTTCATTTCTGCTATCTTTGTATACTTCTTGGTAGAAATATAGAAGTGGCTTACAACTGCCTTCTTCTATTTGTGTTTTTTTATCTGCCAGTTATCCTACAAGTTCAAAGAATTCTCCCATCCAAACACCAGCTAGGTCCAATTCTGCTTAGTTTTTGAGCCTCAGTGCTGCCATCCATTAAGACAATATCATTCTAATAAAATAAAATCCAGTATGATCCAGATCTGTTTGGTTCAAAGTTGGGACAGCAGCATGTTATTATAATTTCCATTATTTCTACTTTAGACAAGATGTTACATAAAAAAACAAAATCTGTTGCCATATGGACAGGTTTTCTTTTTTCTTTTTATTGCACAGCAATGCTTCCTGAATCCTTTTACCCCTTTCTTCCATTTTAATTAAATAAAACTCAAGTTGTCTGGTAATTGCCATTATGCAATGAAGAATCTGTATAGCAGGTATCTTCACAAACAGATCAATTTGAATGGCTGTAATTTAGCAAGGAGATCATTATAAGCATAGCCACAAGACACAATTCCAGCACTTGCTGGACAGATATTTGGCGCCATCATGCAAGCTTGCTAAATTGAAATTGCTTAATTCTCTCATTAGTTCTTCTGCTGCTGCAAATTATTTGGGCTTGAAACTTTTATTTTCCAAGTTGTGAAGAACATCTTTGAGAACTTTTTTAAAATCCTTTTTAGGAAAATTTGGTTTGTTTTATTGTTGATGCAATTTGCATGGTTTGTTGTATAACAGAAGAATATTTAGCTTGGAAAACAGCAAAAGCATAGAAGAAGCTCTGAATGACTCCCCCCTAAATCACTATAATATGAGAAAGGAGAAGATTCAATCAGGCTTTCAAGATTCTGTTTTAATATTCTACATAATTAAAGCATAGTTGTAATCAGAATTGTGGATTTATTTCCTGACCTAACTTATCTCAAAGGAATGGCAAAATTTGGATGCATGACATTTGACCTCTCCTGGTCTTGTTAGATTGTTCACTGTTCACAGACCATGGTATCCTTCTGCCTATGAGGGTCACATTGCTATATTTGTTCTACTCCTTCCTAAGTGGGAAATTCAAAACAACAAAGATAGGTGGGTGTTCGTTTGAACAGTTTAATATGTTTCTGTCATAGCCCAGGCTGAGGACACACTGGCCCTGGATCTGGTGCAGAGGAAGCTGCTCCACCGGAGCCTGTGGAAAATGTCAGTTTCAGAAAGTCCAGAATCACATGAGGTGATCAAACAAAGGCATCACCTGAGCAGCTGGAAAAGTTAAAGGAGAATAACAACCTAAGGAATAGAGATGAGAGCAGAACAATGAAGGTCTATTAGGCTCCTTGCCAAACAAAGAAGTAATCTCTTCTGATTAGGGACAGCAGACTGAAGTCTATATAAGAAAAATAAATTTAATTTTAAAAAATGAATAAAATAGCTTGGACTAGAAACAAGAGACTGTCTTGTGACTGTCTGTCCACCAGTATTTGCATGACACTGGTGTGGATTTTACTCTAGAACCTTTGATCTTTCAACTGGATGACAAACTTGACCCTACCTCTTTGAAACGTGGACTGATTTTGCACACTCCTTTCTTAAAACAAATTATGTAAGCAAGTCTTTGTTTTTGTTTACATTTTCTTGCCTCATTGTTTGTTAGTTTTACTTCAAAGCTGAAGAGTAATCTCCTGAAAAACTGTATGTGCATGTGTGGTTGAAATCAATGGTGGGATTCAAATACGGTTCTCTGTGTGGATGCCGCTTCCAGAAGTTCATTCTGGGCCTGGGCAACAAAAAATTAGCTACTGGTTCTGCCAACATGGTGCGAACCAGCTGAATCCCATCACTGGCTGAAATCTAAAATAGGACAGCTCCTATACTGGGTAGTGCATAAGCCAAAAAGATTTGGCTCTTTCCCACACACTATTTAACATCTGTGTAATGTCATGGTGAGGTGTCACCAATATAAAGATTATGCCCAAATATAGATATCTTTATCCTGCAGGAAACAGGAGTTGTACTGAATGTTGTGTCCTGATGTATAGAGGATAATAATGGATTGAATGCAATGAAAAAGGTGAAGCTAAATTTCCTTTAACAGCAATGAAAAAGGTGAAGCTAAATTCCCTGCAACAACAAGTTGGGGTTGCTATTTATCTAGAAATCTTTGCTGCTGGTCTGTATTTTCCCTCTGGATGAGATCTGAGATTCTCTTGGATCTATGGCTCCTCTTGCAATTACAATTGATTCAGTGGACAGCAAAGGTTTGGCCCAGCTTCAGTCCATTGTGGTCCTTTTTAGAGTGATGCAAAAAATGCAACATCCCATATCCAAGCAAGTCAGAGCTTTGCAATATTGCATCTATGTTACAGGTACTGTATTGATTACCAATATGTTGTTGAGTTCAATTTAGGATGCTGGTGTTAATCAATAAAACTGTATATACCTTGGATCTAGGTCATTTACTGAAGTCATCAGTATATGTTCATAGGATAATTATGAATCAGTAATTGTTTCTCATTGCTGGAATTTATAGATTGTTTTCCGTCAATGGTAATGTAAAAATGCTGGTTACAAAACAACTAATTTGCAAAAAGAACAAGGCTGAATCAAATCTGCCACACCAGATATGATACTAGGAAACCCAGGAAATCAAGCTAACTCAAAATGTATTTATCAAAATGTAATTTTTTTTTACAAAGGGGGTTTTATTATCCTGATTTTGTTTGTTATCCTGCTATACAGAAAAATTATATCTTCTTATAAGAGGAAAATGTGTTGAGAATCTCTTGCTTATAACAAGACAATCATGATTACAAGTTAGCTTTATATAAAGTTTAATATTTATTGTTAATTATTTGCATGCTTTGAGAGACAGTTTATCATATTAAGTGCCTTGTTTAAAGAAACATAATTTTTGCTATGAAATATGTTTGTGAGGATGGATTATTAAGTCAGTAAAAGCCTGATTGTCCCTCTATATGCTAGGAGCTACTCAAAAAGCTATTTCTAGAAAACAAGTAAAATAGAAAAAGATATATTAACAAACCAATGGAACTATTGTGACACTATTTACTATCAAGAAGACATAAGTTAAAAAACATAGAACAAATATTACAGAGACTGTCACAGAGCTTTATAAAGAAATGATAATCTTTAAACTCTGAGATCATACATGAAAATATTCAGTAATTCAGTAATTTTTATAACTTGTCATTAATATCTATTCAGAAAAAAATAATCTTATACTGAATGTAGGACAATTAAACCATAATGGGAAAAAAATATTCTCAATTTGGCATTATGTGTGACTTGACTTTTACTAAGTCAAGTGTTTCGAATTGCAAGCAGTGGTTCATGTCTATAACAAGAAAAATTCATCCTCCCTGTTGTAAAATGTTATGTTTTGTTTTCCGTCCTCATTATTTTGAGCATAGGTGGATGCTTGTGAGGTTCATGGGAGAGGACTAGGCTAGTGGATTTTATTTCAAATTCCCTTTCATGGTCTTGAATTTTCTGAATACTGAAGGCGGCTTACAGCGGCTTACAGCCGCCTCTTGTCTATGACTGCATACAATATTGCATCTCATTACTTAAGGATTTTCCTTTCTTCACTTTTTAACTCAGACCCTGGTCTCCATTTTTTAAATTTATTTTTAACTTTATGAAAAAATGCTGAAATAGGAAAAATGTAGTGTATATTTGAAAGAATGAATAGATGTTTAACTAGGAACGATCGAATTATCCATCTTTTCAGTTTCTGAAAAACATTCCATTCTGAAAAACATTCCATTCTGAAAAACATTCCATTATAATATAAGTTAAAAATAGGTGTGATTGTGTGTTCATTCATAGGGTATGAATGACCACACAATGAATTCACCTTCCATTTCTGTCTACATAAAGATACATATAATTAGAGTAGAATATTGCTGATTCTTCTGCTTATGTCATGTTGATTATTGCTATCTGTTGGTGAGTCCTTGAAGCAATTTCTGAATCTATCTATTCTGATAATCCCATTAATTAAAAGATTTGATATGTTCATAGATGACGCTTGTGAAAGACATACAAATGTCCATTTTTTGGCATAAAAAATTAATTTAAGAAATGATTAAAAACCTGTTTTAGATAATTCATAGTTCCATGTAAAATAACTTTTGCTGGCATGGATCACTTCAGTTTGCAGACAGGAACTTGACTATCTGCAGGCTTACAGGATTTCAGTGTACATTTTAGATGAGAAAACCCCTACATATATGCAGGGGAGAGTTTTTCAAGAGAAAAGGTTTAAGTTTTGTTTTTCTTTGGTCTATTAATTTTGATTGGACAAGGAGCTGGGTTCAACAAATAAATTAGGATAATTGCCTATGAGAGGCCTTAATTAGAAAAAAAATGATTTAGTGTTTCTGACAGATGCTCGCTCCAGTTTATGCCTCATCCTGTGGGGAAAAAAGCATCTTCTTTTTCTGTCCTCAGATGAATTTGTTTCATTTGCAGCATGTATTTGGTTTGGTTTTCTTCAAGCCAGTCAATTGCATTCAGCAAGCAAGTGTGATAATCAAATTTCTGTCTCTGCATTTTCTACTTCACCCTTCAGTCCTATGATACTACATGAAATGTGTTTCTGTAGGAGTTATTTATCCAAGGGCACACTGTCTTTGTATGGTTGGAATGAAAATCAATTTATTATTTTATGTGCCAACAAAACCTCTCACAGATATATTTTACATGTATTTCAAACAGCTACTTTGGTTGATGGAGCAACAACTAAAATGCAGCTGTCAACTGCTGCTTTTACAGACTCAATCAAGATGTTTTCTCCTGCCCTTTGAATTCATTGCAATGTCAGCATTTCCATATGCTAATAGCAGGGAGCTGTCCTAATCTTCCTAATAAAAGAATGAGTGTGGCTTTAGGTTAAATATGTGTTCTTGTACTTAAACCTCTGGGAAATTGTATCATATTAGTTGATATAGTGCTCAAAATATTTGTGTTGGAACTAAATCAATCACATACAGAAGTTTATTAAAATCTAAGGTTAAATGCTCTGATATTAAAATACCTTTTTCTAGAATATATCCCCATCTTCTCCAGATCTGAAATTGGTCTAACTATGAATAATTTTGGATTTATCATGTTTGAATTACTGATTTCCTCAAAACTATGAGTTTCTGGAAAAACACTTGTTTGAAGTTGAATTTGCTCGAAAAGTTTTTTTTTTTAAAATATAGGTACATAAAGGAACCCCAAGATGGAAAGGTAATAGCAGAGAGTTCTGACAAAACGTGATCCACTGGAGAAGGAAATGGCAACCCACTCCAGTATCTTTGCCATGAAAACCCTATGCTTAGAATATAAATCTAAGCACTTTAGATGGCATATAACATCAAACAACAAACAAAAAAAGGAATAGAATAGGATAACAGAGTTGGAAGTGACCTTGGAGGTCATCTAGTCCAACCCCCTGCTCAGGCAGGAAACCCTATACCATTTCAGACAAATGGCTGTCCAGTCTCTTCTTAAAAACTTCCAGTGTTGGAGCATTCACAATTCTGGAGGCAGGTTGTTCCACTGGTTAATTATTCTAACTGTCAGGAAATTTCTCCTTAGTTCTAGGTTGCTTCTCTCCTTGACTAGTTTCCATCCGTTGCTTCTTGTCCTGCTTTCAGGTGCTTTGGAGAATAGCTTGACTCCCTCTTCTTTGTGGCAGCCCCTGAGATATTGGAACACTGCTATCATGTCACCCCTCACCCTTCTCTTCATTAAACTACACATACCCAATTCCAGCAACCGTTCTTTATTACATGACAAGGAACTCCATTTCATGTAATAATATATAATTCAATCAGAACTGTATTAAAAAATAACTCCACATGGAAAGCAAATAAAATTCAAGAAAGGCACCCATACCCTGAAAGCCCTTTAAAGCCCTTAAATTTGTTTTAACGTGTTCATGAAATTGTTGCAAGTAATGTCTGCTACTACAGAGGATATCTATCTTTAGTAAGATACTATGTAAGTTTTTATTTATTCATCCTATAGTAGGCAAATCTTCAGGGTAAATATGGTTTCATTCTTGTCTGAAATTAAAAGATTAATCTAAACAAATAGCATCTGACAGCATTATGCTGAGTAATGCCCTCCCACAGAGAGGGTCTTCTCAGGGTGCCGCCGGTTAAAGATTGCCGGTGGGTAACACCCAGGGGTAGGGCCTTCTCAGTGGGTGTGCCTGCCCTGTGGAACCAGCTGCCTGCGGAGCTTAGGACTGCCCCCGACCTCCGTTCATTCCGCCGGGACCTGAAGACCTGGCTCTTCGAGCTCTCTGGCCCAGGCTGAGAATTTTTTAATTTTAATTTTAACTGGTTTTTTTTATTTTTCTCAGGGTTTTATTTAATCTTTTTTAATTTGTTTTAACGTTTGTATTGATTTTCTTTTAAATGCCCTGTAAACCGCCCTGAGTCCTTCGGGAAAGGGCGGTATATAAATCTAAATAAATAAATAAATAAATAAATAAATAAATAAATAAATAAATAAATAAATAAATAAATAAATAAATAAATAAAGTCACTTCCGAAATAACTGTGCAGAGTCAAAATTTACAATTAAACTTAGTATGAAGCTGATACCAATGGTACATTTTATTTTCAGGATTGTTATTTGCAGTTAATGTGGTATGATTGATTGGAGTTGATCTTCTTGCCCAATATTAACCTTTTTATCATCTGATGTAGATTATTTTCTCACCCAAAGAAATTTACATTTGAGAATTTAATAAAACTGAACTCCAGTGTGCAGACATATCCATACACAGAACACAATTCACATTTCAAGTCCTTCTCCCAGGTTATTGACAAGACAATCAAAAAGAACATTTCAATCATTTTTGACACTAAACATCAAAGAGAAACTTTAAAAATGACATTTCTTTTTTTAAAAAAGTGCTGTGCCATAATTTCATGGGTATTGATTTTAAATCTGAGTTATATATTGTAAAATCAATCCTTTCTAACTTCTCTGTCTATTCTGCAGGTAAAAATGTCCAATACTCTTCAAAGTTAGACAATTTTGACAAAACAAGAGTGGCCCTGATAAACAATAGAGACACTGGCAGAGCAAGCTAATGTATACAAAGAGGGAGTAAATCTTTTTTCGGTAGCACCAGTGAAATTACCTAGCCTGGTAATGAAATGGCTGCAAGCAAGCAACCAAGCTCAGAGAGTACCAAGGGTTCCACAGTTCAACTCTGAGCTACATATATTATCTTCTACTGAAATACAACGCTCTCTTTAACAGAAACCTAATTAGCCCGAGGGCCATTTGTTTAAATCTGCATGGGCTTACACATGCTATTAAAAGATAAAATCACTCTAAGCTGTAGGGTGGGGACAAGAGGAACAGGGCCTCTCTCTACTTGCACTCAGACAAAACAGCTACAATTCATACTAAGGGTAGCTTCACTGAGATAAAGAGTCTGTAGACACAGTTGAAAGATTTGGATTTCACACTGTTAAGTTTGCAAAACACTGTCCTTAGAAATGTTGAAAAATCCCACTGTATTACAACATAACACTTAGTTCTTGCAGGTTTTCACACTGTTATGAAATAGCTATTGATTGCTGCTGCAGTCAACAGATGGAATGTTTAGAGCTGGATATTTGTTGTCATAACAACAGTGGATTATCAGCCAAATAATTTAATTTAATGATTCTGCAAATGCTGCATAATGCAACCGACAGTTATTTGACTACTAAGTTACAAAGGTCATAGTGCAATGCAAAGTAGCCATGTATTACATTAAATTACACTTTATGCTTTCTAAATATGTTATTTTCTAAATTTCCTGGATACTTTTCCAGAGTATTTAGATGACTTAGTATGGAACACACAATATAGCATTTATATAAATATCTATATAAACCTAGCAGTTCGAAAGCACGTAAAAATGCAAGTAGAAAAATAGGGACCACTACGGTGGGAAGGTAACAGCCTTCCGTGTGCCTTTGGCATCTAGTCATGCCGGCCACATGACCACGGAGACGTCCTCGGACAAGTGCTGGCTCTTGGGCTTTGAAACGGAGATGAGCACCGGCCCCTAGAGTCGGAAACGACTAGCACGCATGTGCGGGGGAACCTTTACCTTTACCTTTATAAATATCTATATCATGATTCTAGGTTATGACATAAGAGAATAGGATAGAAAATAGTACTGAAGACAGAATCAAAATCTCTCTCCCATCTATCTATCCATCTAGAGCGCATGTGCATAAAGATTCATAGAATGCTGTAATAGATTATTTCAAGCATTGGTGGAATATTGGTGAAATGATTTTTAAGATTCTTCTCAAGATTATGACTTAAGAGGATAGAATAGAAAATAGTACTGGAGATACATTTTAAAACTTGAGTGGGGTTGCATTTATGATGGGTGGGGAATGGATTGAAGTCAGTGTCATCCATAACTGTACTCAGGAAAAGGTGGGTGGCAAACAGAAAATGCAGATCTAGCATAACTAATAGTTATTAATTAAAGAAATGTTTCTAAGTTATATTCCAAGACTGATTCCTTTTTTATTTTTTATCATCAGTCATTAGAGTCATATCTAAATTTGTAAGAAGAAAGAACACCACACATCAAATTTTGCCCCCTAGAATAAACATGTATCCAATATAGGCTAATTCAGAGAAAGGATTACATAATGTTCTTCAAGAGGTGATACACTTTCCTTCGAATCTGTAATCCTATAGTCAAAAAAGGCAAGAGATTTACATGATCTGAAGAGAAATTAGACTATGCATCTTATCATCTTTACTTGGTATTAGCTGATAAAATTCTGAATTGTGACATAAATAGATGATAGAAGTAGACAGATAGACAGACAGACATAATGTAGGCTGTTATATATTTGATGTGAACAAGAGTAATAATTTATTTCACAGCTTTGTTAGAAACATTATTAGCTGCAACAACTTGCCATACTTCAGAGGAAAGTGTGATTACAATAGTGATTGGAAATTTAGATATTCATTAAAAATACTACACAGTACTATAACACAAAAACACATTTATTGCACATTGTTTCTCTAGAAATATTTTATTGCAAAAAGGAAATGATTGGTTTTCCTCATTTCATGGCAGACAAACTTGATTTCTAAACACAGAAAAGACAGTAGTGAATTAAAAAAAAAGTAATGCTGATGAACTTCAAACCTATTTGGAAGTTAAAGTTTTAGGCCCTTCTAATGTTGAATTCCAGAAGCACGTGAGGATATATGGTCCTTTTGAAATACTTGGAAGCTTTACCTTCTTAAGAAAATCTCCTATACTGAGATTGAACCTCGTATTAATGGAGTAGCTAACAATGCCATTTATCAGCTCAGTAGTTCATAAGGTACAACTTTATCTAAAGAAAACAGATCTTGCACTTCACCTTGATTACATTAATCCTAATTATATCTAGAGATCTGAGCAGAATTACTTAAATGGTGTGTTTCAACTTGAAGGTTCTATGTTTCTGTTATAAACTGCTCTATACCTTTGCGAGCCAGCTTGGTCTAGTGCAGGGGTAGGCAACCTTGGCTCTTTTATGACTTGTGGACTTCAACTCCCAGAATTCCTGAGCCAGCACAGTCCACTAGTCATAAAAGAGCCAAGGTTGCCTAGTGGTCAAGGCACCAGGCTAAAGAGTCAGAGACCAGGCCTTAGCCATGAAATCCAAGTGGGTGACAAGTTGGCCAGTCACTCTCTGTCAGCCCAACTCGCCTTACGGGGTTGTTATTGTGGGGAAAATGGGAGGAGAAAGGAGTATTAGGTATGCTCATTGCATTAAGTTATTTGTAAAAATAATAAAGATGGGAGACACATAGATAAACTTAGTTTGGAAATTTTAGGCTGTGGGTACTACCTAATTGCTTGCAGAGATTATTAACAGGATTAGTATCAACTTCATTCACTACTAATTCCTATGGACATTCTTATAAGAATGGGATCTGGAGAAAGTTAACCCTATTCAACCTAACTTGGAGCAGATGAATACAGAAGAAAGTGTTCTCATAGATAACCTGATCCAGAGCCATTGAGTGGCTTGAGGTGAAAACCAGTGCCTTGAATCACATCTGGAAGCCAGCAATAATTGCAGCTCCTAAAGAAATAGAACCTAAGTATATTGGGACATATTTATCACTGCCTAGGCCACCCCATTTTATATCAGCTGTAGCTCTGAAAGCCAGCCCCAGATAAAGTGCATTACAGTAACATTTTAGAGAAATAATCAAATTGTTCCTTTATTCCTAAATAATTAGGACATCATATTAACAGGCTGTGCTGCCTCCAAACCTTTTAAGAGACAGAATCCATACATATTTTTTGTTATTTCCTGTATCTGACCACTCTTTATCATAGAGATAGGTAGGCATTATTATGGTTGTTGACGAACCTGTGTACACATATATAAAATACCTAAAATATACATTAAAGATAGCAATTAAAGTAAGTTGCGAGTTAAAGAGGAAGAAAAGAAGGGAAAAGAAAAGAGCTCATCCCAAAGGAAGTGAAATCTTTATGCCACATAAGTTTCACTACATTCGAATATTCTTACTACAGAGCTTGTAAAAGGTAAAGGTAAAGGTTCCCCCGCACATGCGTGCTAGTCGTTTCCGACTCTAGGGGCCGGTGCTCATCTCCGTTTCAAAGCCGAAGAGCCAGCGCTTGTCCGAGGACATCTCCGTGGTCATGTGGCCGGCATGACTAGACGCCAAAGGCGCACAGAACGCTGTTACCTTCCCACGGGAGTGGTCCCTATTTTTCTACTTGCATTTTTACGTGCTTTCGAACTGCTAGGTTGGCAGAAGCTGGGACGAGTAACAGGCGCTCACTCTGTTACACGGCACTCGGGATTCGACCCGCCAAACTGCCGACCTTCCGATCGACAAGCTCAGCGTCCTAACCCACTGAGCCACCGCGTCCCTTACAGAGCTTGTACCCACATCCTTAAAAGTTTTGGACCTTGCAGTAGAGAGTAGTCTATATATGACAAGAGTTCCTCATGTACAAATGCCACAATTTCCTCTTAATCAGCAGCAATGCAGTTGGCATGCTGAGTTCTCAATGAATAACTGAGAACCTTTCCCACTTATTTTCCCCACAGATGTCCTTGTAAAATTTCATCTCCAGAAGGTCATGTGCACTTCAGGGAAAGATGAGTTTGTAATTAAGTATTAAATATTTTCACTAGTCTGAACCTGCCTGCCATGGTATATGAATTGGCTCTTATTATTTTAATGGACTGCATTTACTATCCCCTTTTTTCCTGGACAAAGTTTGTAGAGGACAGTTAAAATTGTTTGAAATGTTTCTCACTCCCCACCCCCACCCCAAATATTTACATACATTTAGATATTATTAAGGGACGCGGTGGCTCAGTGGGTTAGGATGCTGAGCTTGTCAATCAAAAGGTCGGCAGTTTGGTGGGTCGAATCCCGAGTGCCGCGTAGCAGAGTGAGCGCCTGTTACTCGTCCCAGCTTCTGCCAACCTAGCAGTTCGAAAGCACGTAAAAATGCAAGTAGAAAAATAGGGACAACTACGGTGGGAAGGTAACAGCCTTCCGTGCGCCTTTGGCGTCTAGTCATGCCGGCCACATGACCACGGAGACGTCCTCGGACAAGCGCTGGCTCTTCGGCTTTGAAACGGAGAAGAGCACCGGCCCCTAGAGTCGACTAGCACACATGTGCGGGGGAAACTTTACCTTTACCTAGATATTATTATGTGAACAGAAATGACTGCAAATGAGATTATCTCTAATTCTTCAGGATTAAATGATGACTCTCATAAGAACATAACATTTTCAGATGTAGAACAGTTAATAGAATGGTTGGACTACTTCTATCATAAGAAAAGATTTATATCTTTTCTTAGCTAAGCAGGACATAAAGCAAAAATTGTCGGGATGAAAACTCAGACGACTATACAGTAGTGTCACAATGGTATAGAAGGGGCTCTCCTTTTTGACATTACAGGTAGTCCTTGACTTACAACAGTTTACTTAGTTACTGTTCAAAGTTACAACAGTACTGAAAAGAGTGATTTATGACCATTTTTAAGCATCCCCATGGTCACGTGATCAAAATCAGATACTCGGCAACTGACTCATATTTATGATGGTTGCAGTGTCCCAGGTCATGTGATCACCTTTTGTGTATCTCTGCCAAGCAAAGTCAACAGGGAAGGCAGATTAACTTAACACCCGTGTTACTAACTTATCAACTGCAGTGATTCACTTAACAACTGTGACAAGAAAAGTCATAAAATGGAGCAAAATTCAATTAATAACTGCCTCACTTAGCAACAGAAATTTTGGGCTCAATTGTCATCACAAACTGAAAACTACCTGGATAGGAAACCACATTCTGACAAATGTAAATGGAAACAGTGAGAGTTCGAGGGATTCCCCTTCTCCCAACCTATTTGTCTTTCTTTGAATATCATAGAAGCGTACAAAGACCACTCTGCTGTGGGATATGCATAAAGATGTTGGAGTTGTGGTAAGGAAGCAATTGGCGGGACATTAATTTCATGAAATCTTATTAAACGTTGACTTGAATCTCTACTTTTAGCAAGTAGCTACATGGCTGATGCAAGGAGACTTTTCAATCAGTTACTATGACAGGAATAGAAGATCTCTTATATTAACTTGCTTTGGGTTCTCTGATGGAGGAGAGTGCATGCATTTACTTGCTTGCCTAAAAACACATTCGTAGCACTCTTGCCCAGAAAGGCAAAATAACCCCCCAAACCCAATATTAACAGCATTAATCACCAGGACAGTAATGTTATATTAGAGCCTTTAATATCTATTATTGATAAGCCTATTAATAAATAAATTATCTCACAAAAGCCACAATCTAATGTCACAAGCAGCAAAAAGGCCAGAGATGATTTGCAATGTTTCTTGTAGGTGACAGTCTTTCATTAAAGATGAGATTTCTTTTTAATAATCCTCTTTTAGCTCTATGGATTTAAAACTGTTGTAGCCATTTCCTTTCCAGAGATAGGTTTATCTGCAAATAAATCTAAGCTTTCCCAGCTCCACTTCTACCTGAAATTATTCACTTAAAGCTCTCTTAGGATCAAATGATTTTTGTTCTGCTTGCCTTTATTTTATGCTTCTCTCTCCTGCTAAGAAGGAGGATACATTTCAGATGTATTTGTTTTCAACCTACAGCATGCAGCTTTTGCTGGTACTCATAGCAGTTATGAAAAAAAATTCTGGTCTTTTTGAATGGGCATGAAAAAAGACCCCACTTATTCATGTCATCCTGAAATATAATAACTATTGTCCTGACTTATGTGAATGAACAGAAGGTACTGAAAACAGTACTTGGGGCCAGTGATGGGATTCATATATGTGAACAACCGGTTCTTTGTGTGGATGCCACTTCCGGAAGTCCATTCTGGGCTTGGTCAACAAAAAATTAGCTACCAGTTCTGCCAAACTGGTGCGAAATGACTGAATCCCACCACTGCTTGGGGCTTAGAAAGGTTTTTTTTTTTTAAAAAAAACAACAGTTGGGAATATATGCCAAGCACATTTGTTTATTTGAAGTTACAACAGCACTGAAAAAGTGAACTTTGACTGGTTTGACTGTTGCAGCATTCCCCACAGTCCCGTGAACAACATTCAGGTGCTTGGCAAAATAAATATATTTATTTATTTATATTTATATTTAATGTTTCTAAATTATCCATCTCCCCTGTAATGTATTGGCTATAACTGTTTTAAATCACTTGCTTTAATGTCTGATCACTTTCTTAATGTCTGACCTACATTCTGTGTTATGTAACAGTTGCTGTTACTGAAAGCCAGACTTGCTGTCTCCAGGCTGATAATTAGGTTTGGGGCAGGAAACTGTTACTTTAAACCTATTGGTCACCGTCTAGTGCAGCAGCCATTAGGGCTTGCTTCTGTTCTGAGTTAATAAACTTGTTTGCTGTTTCAACACTTCATCTCGCTCAATGCCAAAAATATAACAGTTGTGATGAAGGTGGGATGTGCTGCTCCATCATAAGAGTCTGAAGTCACTAGGGGGTGGGGCCAGCACAGAGCCTGGCAGGGACCACATTCCCCCCCTCAGTCTGCCAGCAAGACATGCTGGAGACCACCTCACCCTAAGGATCCTTCCTAGGGCCTGTGCAGAAGCCAGCAGCACAAGCCAATGTGAGCAACAAGAAACACAAGCAACTCACCATGGCGAAAGTGGGGAAACTCAAAGAGTTTGACGTCACACACCCGGAGAGATGAGCATCTTATATTTTCCATGTTGAAAACTACGTCTGTGCCAACCAGGTTGGCGAAGATGGGCTGAAGGCCACGACTCTCCTCTGTGTGTGCGGCCCCACCACCTTCGACATTGCTGAGAACCTGGTCACCCTGAGGCCACTCGAGTCCATCACCTATGCGGACTTGAAGAAAAAGCTCTCAGACCACTTCAAGCCCAAATTATCCATCATAGCATGGAGGCACTTTTGAGCAGCGGCAGCAACAGCCCAGTGAGACTGCTACAGAATTCATTGCCACTCTTCGTCAAGCATCCCGACTCTGCAATTTTGAAGGAGTCATGGCGGACGAAGCCACCAGAGGGGCCGTGAAAGTGCTACGGCCCTCCAAAAACACTTCAAGCACTGAAGCCATCCACCATGAAGATGCCGAACATATAAAAGACTCCAACTCAGACTACGAAGTCAACAAGCTACAGAATCACCAGGAGAAGGGACCATGGCAGTTCCATTCCTTAGATGCATGGGCTGTGGAGACCGCCATCAATGCCAGAATGCCGATTCTGAACAGCAACGTGCTGGGCATGTGGCAAACCAGGCCACATCACCGCCATCTGCCAAGGTCGCCAGAGGGACCATCAGCAGGAAGACTCATTCAGCAGAGGTACTGGGACTTCGGGGCAACACTGAGTAGGGTTCTGCTCCAGTCAAAGGAGTGTGTTTTGCATTGGTGCCCACCGCCCCCTTAAGCAAAAGCTTCGACTTCAGGTCAAGCTTCAGGGAGTTCCATGCAAAATGGAACTGGACACAGGCTCAGCCATGCCCATCATCTCCATAGGAACCATCCAGCACATATGCAACCACAGCAACAGATGGATCAAACTTCAGCCATCTAACCTTCTGCTCACAGACTTCCAAAACTCCCGAGTGGCTGTCAAAGGCGAAGCCACACTGCTGGTGAATTTCAAGGGGTTTACAGGCCTGCTAGATGTTGTAGTGGTGGAAGGCCAATGCATGAGCCTCGTAGAGCTCGATTGGTTTGATGGATTGGGCATTCAAGTAACCGGCAGTCACCAAACACAAGCAGCAGACTTGTCTTCAGTTTGCCAAGAATTCACAGATGTTTTCAGTTCCAGCCTAGGGGAGTACAAGGGTCCTCTGATAGCCTTCAAGCTTGATCCCCTGGTAACACCAATACAGATCAAGCCTCGTCGAGTGCCTTTCATTTTAAAACCCAAAATTGATGCAGAGCTGGACAAGCTGGTCAGTCAGGGGATATTGCAGCCCATAGACAGTGTGGTGTGGGAGACCCTCATAGTAATGCCACTTAAGGCTAATGGAGAAGTACGCATATGTGCTGACTATAAGTACACCATTAACTAGGCACTTCAACAGCATGCTTACCTGGTGCCAGTTGTCAGACATATTTTGGCGTCATTGCAAGGAGGCCGCGTGTTCGCCAAGTTAGATTTGGTGCAGGCCTACCAACAGCTGCTGGTGTACGAGGCCACGGCAGCCTCCCAAACCATAGTCACCCATCAGGGGGCTTTCAAGGTCAAGTGCCTACAGTTTGGGGTGAGTGTCGCCCCAGGGATTTTCCAGGGAGTAATGGAGCGCATGCTCAAGGGCATTCCAGGGGTCTGCCCCTACTTTGATGATGTTTTCATTGCCAGGGAATCTGTAGAGGTTCTGGCTGAACAACTTAGAGCTGTCCTTCAGCGGTTCCACACAGCGGAACTTAAATTGAAAAAAAGAAAAGTGCAAGATTAGGGTAGAGTAAACTGGGTTCCTTGGGTTCCACATTGATGCAAATGGCATTCATCCAGCGGATTCAAAGCTGAAAGCGATTCAGCAGGCCCCAAGCCCTAGGTCCAAATATGAGCTTCAAGCCTTCTTGGGCCTTCTTAATTTTTATCATGCATTCCTCCCATATAAGGCTGCAGTGGCAGAGCTGTTACACCAGCTCTTAGACAAAAAAGCTCAGTGGCAGTCCACGAAAGAAGTTTCCAGGCAGTCAAATCACTGCTGTCCTCAAAGTCAGTGCTCACTAATTTTAATGAAAAGCTGCCAGTCTGCATCGCATGTGATGCATCTCCAAATGGGGTTGGGGCTGTTGAGCCATTTGTCGGCTGATGGGAAACAGTCTCCCATCGCCTATTATTCGAGGACCCTGTCATCTGCAGAGTGCAATTACGCGGAGATTGAGGCCTTGGTCATTGTGGCGGGGGTTAAAAAGTTCCATGACTATTTGTATGGCCAACATTTCATGGTCTTTACAGACCACAAGCCACTTCTAGGGTTGTTCACTACGAACAAGCAGACACCTCAGATTCTGTCTCCTCGAATGCTGAGGTGGTCTATATTCCTTTCAGGCTACAGCTACAGGCTGATTCACAAGCTGGGCAAAGAAATGGGCCATGCAGACAGCCTTAGCAGATTGTCCCTGCCACACGTGGATCCAGATCCGGCTCCGGCTGCACGCATTCTAGCTATACAGGATTTGCCAAAATCTCCTCTCCATGCTGGAGACATAGCTGCTGAGAGAGCAGCTGACAAAACAGCCACGTGTTAAATTGGGTACCCACAGGATGGTTGGACAAATGTCCAGGGCCAGAATTTCAGAGTTTCTTCATGAGGAAAGATGAGCTTTCAGCTCATAAAGGGTGCATTCTTTGGGGAAGTCCCCAGCTCTTTAAGGCCTAGAGTTCTTGAATCTCTGCATGAAGGCCATCCGGGAGTAGTCCAGATGAAGGCACTGGTGAGGAGCTACCTTTGGTGGCCAGGGCTAGATAAAGCTATTGAGGCCCAAATACATGGTTGCTACACATGCCAACAATCCAGACAGGAGATGCCGCAGGCCCCTGTCCACCGATGCGAGGACACTCACACACTGTGGTGAAGAATCTACATCAATTTTGCTGGGCCTTTTCAGGGACAGCTGTTTTTAATAGTGTTTGACAGTCACTCTAAATGGTTAGAGGTTGTACCAATTCCCACTATGACTACTGCCAGGACCATCCAGGAACTGCACAGAATATTTGTAACACACGGGTTTCCAGATGTCTTAGTCTTAGACAATAGGGCTCAGTTCACTGCTTCAGAATTCCAGGCCTTCCTCAGGAAAAATCTCATAAGGCATACCACGTCGGCTCCCTTTCACCCGTCATCGAACGGTCAAGTGAAATGCATGGACTGCACAACCAAGGAATCCCTGAAACTGATTGTCACAGGGAATTGGGACTACAGACTGGCCGATTTTCTACTCTGCCAGTGCACAACACCCTGCACCGCCACTGGCAGGAGCCCAGCTGAGCTACAATGGGGCCAAACTGGAAAGGCTACAGAGTCACCTTAGACACTGCACAGCCAAAGGCACCAGGTTTACAAGTGGGTGACTGGTTTTGGACCTGGAATTATAGGTAAGGGGCTTTTTGGGTGGCAGCAAGGGTTGTTAAGGTGTCAGGACCACTCTTCTACGAGGTGGTCCTGGAGGATGGGTGAGTAATTCGCCGGCACATTGACCAGCTGCATTGGTGGCTAGCACATCAGTCACTGCTCAGGACTCCCAAGAAGGCTGAACACAGGGCCTGCATGACAGCAGTCCAACAGAGCAGCTTGCATGCTCTGAAAGAAATCTTGCTCAAGAAGACAGGGGACTGGCCATAGAAGAGTCTCCTTTGGACACACAGATGGTATCCGCTGATCAGGACAGGCAAACTGTGCTGAGAGACAGCCCTGCAGACTTTGCTGCAAAATTAGACTTTGGTTTGGGCCGACCGGGACTGGCCAGCCAAAGGAACTCAAGTCAATCCGACTCCACTGGACCTCAAAGCCCTGGTCTACCCAGCCTGGCAGGCAAGCAGGTAGACCAGGAGATTCTTGTGACCCTTAGACATTCTGAACGGTCTAGAAGGCTGCCTAAATATCTGCAAGATTATGTCAAACAATTGAGAGTTTGAGCTATCTAGGGGGAAGGGGTGTAATATATTGGCTATAACTGTTTTAAATCACTTGCTTAATGTCTGATCACTTGCTTAATGTCTGACCTACATTCTGTGTTATGTAATTGTTGCTGTTACTGAAAGCCAGACTTGCTGTCTCCAGGCTGATAATTAGGTTTGGAGTGGGAAACTGTTACTTTAAGCCTATTGGTCACCACCTAGAGGCTAACTGTGTAAATAGCTGTGCAGCAGCCATTAGGGCTTGCTTCTATTCTGAGTTAATAAACTTGTTTGCTGTTTCAACACTTCGTCTCGCTGAATGCCGAAAGAACCAAAAATATAGCATCTCCTATGACAGTTGCACTGTCCCAGAGTCATGTAATCACCGTTTGTAACCTTCCCAGCTGACTTCCAATGAGCAAACTCAATGGCAGGAGAGGGGGGAACCCAGATTCATTTAACAACTGCAGTCATTTGCCTAACAAGTCTGGCAAAAAATGTTGTGAAATGTGGCAAAATTCACTTAACAACTGCCTTGCTTAGCAATTGAAATTTGAGGAGTACCTGTAGTATATGAATTAAGAGCACCTGGTATAATAACAAATGAATTAAAAAGATTTGGTTTTTTTAAAATAATCTGATTAGCTCATATATGCCAAGCAATACGACCAAATATAAAAAGGACTGATCATGGGAACAGGATAATAAACATGTAACCATACTAGATACAATCACTGTGTAAAAGGCGGCTCTGTCAATAACTTTCAATCTCCAAGTTTCTTCTTTAATTCAGCACAGATCACAGAGGTTGTTGAACTGAATCTATACATACTTGTACTAACAGATGGTAAGCACAAATACCTCCATATTATTTTTCTCCTCATATTCCCTACCAGCTGGTATTGAGAGGCATACTGCCTTTGATATTGGAGATAATATATAGCTATTATGATTAGTAAGCAATGATGGCTTCATTGGAATGAATAACTTATGTGCTTCGTTGTATACATGCTGCCTTTCAGTATATACTGGCAAACTGTTGATGTTATGGTGCTAGAAATCTTTGTGATCTTTTTATTCTACTTCCTTTCTTGATTGGGACAAATTAGCCACAATCCTTTTATTCTTCCCCTCAATAGTCAAGCAATGAACATATGCTGTGCAGCAATTTTGTTGGAGTAAGAAAAGGACAATGGTTATTCATGTCAAAGAAGCTGAAAAGCAGCACAAGACCTGCTATTTTTCCTTTATGTTAAATGACAACCATGACACTCACTCTGAAGGTTTATTACAAACAATGCTCCACATTCATTCTAATTCTCATTCACCCAGTGCTTTCAACATCTCTGATGATAGCTAAGAGGCAAAAACAGTACAGTCTCTGTATTTTTTTTTTTAAAGTGACCCTCATTTGCAAAGAACAATGATCCAGGGATTATAGAATTTCTGTGGAGAGTGATGGTGAGGTAATCACCTGGAACTTATTCTTCTGCATGATACACAAGGCATCAATAAAGGCAACAAAGATGGAGAAGATGAAAGAAACTGAAAATATCGATATATGTGCATTTCAGGACTCAAGCAATACAAATCAAGGAATTACAAGAGCTTCAAGCATTGATCCAGTGAAGGTACAGGAGTGCAATGCAAAGAGAATTAGGATCAGTGAGACATGATGGTGCACCCATGAATTTTTTGCTTTTAAGACATTATTGTAGAAATCACGCGCTTGTTTCACAGTAATCAGCCTGTACCTTTTACCTTCATACATCACCATCAGCCCATCTGGAATCTCCCATCTGAACCTTATATCTCTTTGCTTAAGCTCTTGCACAAGAAATGTATAGTCCTTTCTTCCCCTTAAAATCCTTGGAGGAATTTCCTTTAAAACCAAGACTTCTTGTTCAGCAATCACGACCTTAGCATCATAGGCAGCTTGTATAACTTGATCTCTAATTTCTCTTTTTGCAAAATAAACCACCACATCTCTAGGCAATTTTCTCTGTCTAGCAATCCATGAATTCACCCGAAACACTTTGTCCATAGCTGCTCTTATTTCAGATGCTGGCTGGTTCAATACCCCTTCGAGAGCCTCAGAGATCAGCTGCTTTAAATCTTCTTTAACATTCTCTTTTAAACCTCTAATTCTGACAGCAAACTGCATCTGGTAATATTGGGTAAGGCTTAACTCCCTTTCCAATTTGCCTCTTACATTTTCATTCTCCCGTGCTTTTACTTCTAATATAGCATTCCTTTGAGCCAAATCATCCACTTTTTCATCTAAATCTTCCACACATTCCGCCACTTTATGCACTGAAGTCAAAATGTCTACCCTCATCACGCTATACTTCTGTTCCATCCTCTCTTCCATTCTTTCCTCGAATTTCTCCAATTTCTCCTCCATCTGTGCAAATTTATCAGCAATTGATTGATTAATTGATTCCAAAAGTACCTGGGCATGTTTATCCAGAGCATCTCGCAAATCCTTCGATGTCAGCACTTCAGGAGGGTGCAACGCCTGTAATGATGATTGTTGCACCGGCGAGGATCCTCCACTCCGGAGAGTTTTAGAGGGAGGTTTAGCCGCCATCTTTTAATCCTCAATTATGACGCACTTTTAATTAAAGTTTAAAAAGTCCAACAAGTTCGAGAGTATAGTAAAATAATCCTCTTCACCTTTTTCCCTCTTGTACCGCTCTGCCTGCTCCTTTAAATCATAGTCCTTTCTTCAGGCAGGGATGGTTCGCAGACGCCTGGCTCTGCTCCAAAAAATTCGGAGCAGAGACGACGGCCAGCTGGGAGCAACCCAGGCTTCGGGGGAGTTCGATCCTTCAGCCGCCCAAGCTCCAAGCTCAGGCGGCCTCGGAGAACTCTACCCCTACCTGGGGCCTCACCCCCTCCTCTTCTCCCGAGGAGGGGGCTTCAATTTTGCCCGAACAGCTGATTGGCGCTGTTTCGGGCGAAAAAACAAACAGCTGAGCCGCGGGCAGCCAGGGGAGGCTGTCTTCGGCGCCGCGCCGCCACCAGAAGACGCACCCATGAATTTTTTGAAGAAAAGCACATATTGCCATTGGTCTCATCAGTTTATATAAAGTCTGAAAATGACCAGCCTTTAGGTAATTCATAAATCCTTGTAAAGAAGTTATAATGTATGGTTCATCTCTAGATATGCCAGTTGGGTTTCTGGGAACTGGTGCAACATACAGTGTATTGGAGGCATCAGGTTGGAGAAGACTGATGGAGAGGATTTGCATATCACCAGGTCATATTGTGAGTCACTTTGTTAAATGAAATCTTCATATAAGGAGTGATATAGTAATGAATACTCTGTGCCTTACTGTCACTGTTTAGTCATTCTCAACCTTGCCAACTTGAAGACATGTTCAAGTTGCTGAGGTTGAGAAGCACTGGTCTAGTTAAAACTCCCTTTTTACAACCCCATAATCCCTTAATTTGGTGTAGAGTAAGGGCAACTGGGGAAGGGACGCGGTGGCTCAGTGGGTTAGGACGCTGAGCTTGTCGATCAGAAGGTCGGCAGTTTGGCGGGTCGAATCCCGAGTGCCGCGTAACAGAGTGAGCGCCTGTTACTCGTCCCAGCTTCTGCCCACCTAGCAGTTCAAAAGCACGTAAAAATGCAAGTAGAAAAATAGGGACCACTACGGTGGGAAGGTAACAGCATTCCATGCGCCTTTGGCGTCTAGTCATGCCGGCCACATGACCACGGAGACGTCCTTGGACAAACGCTGGCTCTTCGGCTATGAAACGGAGATGAGCACCGGCCCCTAGAGTCGGAAACGACTAGCACGCATGTGCGGGGGAACCATTACCTTTACCTTTAAGGGCAACTGGATGGAGCTGAGCATTTACTGGCCAGATGCCCTTCCTGACACCACACAAGAAATTCATAATTTTTTTCTTTGTACCTTAGGAGAAAGAAACATCTGCTGCTACCTAGGATTGAACTCTCAACCTTCCTAGTGGAAGGGGAGATCTTCACCACTAGGCCACCATCTAGCTACCGCTTTAAAATAATTGTGGCCCTATATCAACAATGCTTACTTTTTATGACCTTTTTATTTATCTATCATTTACTATAGTTGGAATTCAGCTGCTTCAGCTGCTGGGAATAAATTTAGCTTCTGTATTTGAGAGCACTGTTTCTATAAAAGTGCTGGGTAGGTGATTGCCAGGGCCTTCAGCAGGTATCCTTATCCCAGCTGCATTAAAAGTTTGGAAGCAGGCAAAAATGAATAAAAAGAAATGTAATGGTTTGTGGATTGTGGCCTGTCTATTCTTCTTTTATACAGGATATGTTTTTCCAGTACCACATAAATCAGGTTACTGATAACTGTCATGGCTATATAGAGGTATCAAGTTTTTTTATCTGTATAGAAAGTAATTTGACCGGTGTACCACTTTTCTCCTTGCTGACATTCTTTGATACCTGGAGGCCATACTCAATCGTTACTGACCAAAAAAAGACCTTTCTAGCTCCCCCCCAAAAAACCCCCCAGCACAAAAATAAGAGTTTTAATTCCATGAGCCAATGCTCTTCTAAAAATTCAGATTTACTTGAAGTATAACTGTTTTCTTTTATTCAGTGACATCTGTGCAACTGCATGGTCCTTAATTACTTCAGGATTTGAAATATCACCAGCCAGAATGCACAATTCAAGCAAGGTACCTTTGAGTTTACATTAGAACTAAATGTCAGAGTTTACCTTAGTTCCTTGAAGGGGTCTGCCCTGACATTAGGTGTTTCTATAGATTTGGGGAACACTGTGCCTTCTGCTCCTGAAACCACAAAACAGAACACAAGGCATAGCTGTTATAAACTGTTAGCAGAGGAATGGTATGCAAATCACACATCACATATTTTACAGTTGTCATAACTCCCTTCCAGAACATACATACTACAATCCCAAAAAATCCAGAACCAGGATAATGAATATTTTTGCAGTCCTATATAATATAAAAATCAATTTCCTTTTTTTCAGTACTAGGGAGGAAAAGAGGACATGAGCCTTTCAATTTCTTCCAGTTTTTAATTTTTCTCATCTTAAATTTGCTCTCATGTTTGCAGTTTTTTAAACGTATATATTTTAAGTATCATGAAAGTACAATGCTCACCCTGATGTTTGCCTTACTCTGAAGAATAAGAGGTGGGGAATGATTGGGGAAAGGGGAGTATTTGTATCTTGGTATCCTTCCAAATTCTGAATCACTAATGAAGAGTTAACATTAGACTAGGAATGCTTCAGAAATGTTCTGCTTTGATCTGGACATTTCCTAAATCTGTCAAGATGTGCCTAATTTGGTTTGGGATTTGGGATTCATTCACTAATGAAGGAGTTTTCGTTTTGATAGACATGTGCATGAACACAATCTGTTTTTAAAAATTGTATAAACAAGATATATTTTCTTTGCCAAGCCCTTTTTTACCTAAAACAACTGCTCTTAATAACCTACACCCAAATTCACAGTGGGTTTATTTGTGAAAGAAATAGTACAGATCAAAATTTCTCCCCAACCCCCTCCCCACCAGCAGGTATCCCAGTCACTCCATTGTCTTCCTCTTCCCACATACAATATAGGCTTGTGCCATTTCCCCTCCCCTCATGATCTTCAGGGGAGCATCGTTGGAGCCTCTTCCTCCTTCTTCTCCCTCCTCCTTCTTAAGTGACCCTTGAAACTTTCTGACTTATACAAGTTTTATTGAGTTTTTAGTTCTACATCCAGGTATTTATGAAGCAATACGGTGGTTGGGTAGTTAAAAGTAAACAATAGTAAATAACAAAGTCCTCTGTAGATAGGTCAAGTTACATCAACAAGAATTCCTTCTCCAATTCCCTTAGTTATGATAGCATAGTCAAATTAATCAAATTAATACATTTCTAATTATAACACAATCAATTAGAACAATTTTCATTATATTTTCACATATACATATCCATGTCCTGTTTTTACGTTTTACCTAATTGGAATAAGATAATCCGAACTAGCCTATAATATATAAAAGAAAACTTAATTCTTGGGTAGCCCACATTTCCCCATTTCATTATATAGTAATTATCCTGTCTAAAATACATATATTGTTCATTTCAGTGCATTCTTATGTTATGCAAATTTATTCTATTTAACATCTTAATAGTTCACTAATTATTGAGAAAATATCTTTTGTTGTATACTTCCAAATTCTGTAATATAAGTCAATTCTAATAGCTTTGCTTTCCTTTAAAGGTCTAAAAGTTAAGTATAAAATCAATGTGTATCTTTTAAAGATTCCCCTTAGCCCATTAAGAAAATTTTTAGCTCTATCATTACAACAAATATATTCTATTTAACATCTTAGTAGTTCATCCATTTTTTAAAATAATATCTTTTATAATATCATTGCAAATTCTATAATATAATTCAATGTTATGTTCTGATAGCTAATCTATTTCATTATATAGTAATTATCATATCTGAAATGCATACATATGCTATTTGTCATCCTTACAATTCATCTATAGTTAAGAAAGTATGTTTTATTATTTGTAGCTAATCTAGATCCTAAATATAGACTCAGTTTATATCTTTTAACAATTGAGAGAAAAATTTAAGCTTTATTATTGCAAGTCCTAACACCTACCACAGAAAAAGAAGAAAAAATCATTCATTCATTTATTTATTTATTTTAATTCCATTTATATCCCGCCCTTCTCCGAAGACTCAGGGCGGCTTACAAACTTAGCAGTAGCCTTCATTCTATGTATATGCCTGCTTATTAGGGCTTTCACACACATCCCAAGCGGCATTATTACAAAGTCAGCTTAATTGCCCCCAACAATCTGGGTCCTCATTTTATCTACCTCAGAAGGATGGAAGGCTGAGTCAACCTTGAGCCTGGTGGGATGCGAACCTGCACTAATTGCATGCAGCTGGTGTTACTTAAGGAGGCATTAGCCCACTGCTCCACCAAGGCTCTTTGCATTCTTTAAATGAAACTTTCTGTCACTGTGTTGTGGGTAGAGAGAAAACAAAGGGAGATGTAGAGCATGAGGAAAACTGCACCCACACTCTCCATTTTGGCATGCCCCCAAGGGCCCCCTCCCTCCAGCGAGCAATAGCTCTCCTACTGGCATCTCCCAGCCAGCCCTAGCTTGCCAGCAGGCATTTGAGTTGTTCCTCCTTCTTCCCTCATCAGCCACTGTCATTAAAGAGATTTCAAATTTCAGTCTTGGTTCCAAAGCAACCAATGGTTACTTACCTGCTGGATCTTGCCACCACCAATTGGTTGCTGGAGCCTGAGAAAGGTGAGAAAGAGGCTGGGGATATGCCCATCCATCTTCCCTTGCACCACACAACCTACGGGCTTCTGGGAAGTTTATTAAATGGTATGGTGGCATTGAAATAGCTACAACTTTGCCAGGTTTCAATCCCACAGGAGTCGTGTGTCCTAGATATTGGACACATTCTGTAAGTTAGCCCATTTGAGGTACATTGATTCAAAAGTAGTTGCTCTATGGTACATCATTTTATCTAATCGAAGGTTACAAAGTTTAAAACAGATATGAGAGTTCAGAATCTATATATATAGATTCTATTGACATGGGATTTATTTAAAGGTATGAGGACTGGATCAATCAAGACAGGAGAAATTTTCACTCTTATTTTTTTTAATTGAAATTGTTAAAATGCACAGTGAAAGTAATTTCACTTTCTGTTTAGCTGTGCAAGAATAATTTACAGTTTATAACAAAGTTGTCACCATCTGAACAGATGTGTGTGTGTGTGTGTGTATAAGTGTTTTAAGGAATATAAATAGAAAATGAAAAGTTATTTTGATTTTTTTTAAAAAATAGGTATTTAGAAATATTCATTTTATATATAATTCAGATAAGTAGTTTTTGCTGTATTAAAGGACTAGCTAACAACTAGCAAATAAAATATTAACAGCGGGGAATAGAAATAAAATAATGTCTAAAATATCAAGCAACCATTTCCAATGAAATTGTTAAGATTTAGTGCAACTTCCATGTATGGAGTTATTAATAATAGGTAAATCTACTTCTAATATATTTTTGCGGAGACACAACTCTGAAATGATGTATAGATTTATTTATTTTTCCTTGACTCTATCCTTATTATTTTTAAATGAACTCTATGGTGATGAACAATAAAAGTATAACATACCTGAAATAATATAGCCTATTCACACATAATAACATAATAATCAACATGTCCATAGTCCACTTGTATAGAGAAGAACAATAAACTCAATTTAAAATTGTTGGGCAAACAAAATTATTGTGCAATATTGTGAAAAATTCATAGTATTTGCAACAATGGAATTTCCTTAGATATTCTAGAGTCAGATAACACACAGAAAAGGTCTTCTCTTTTGTTTGAAATATTTTAAGGCATCTGGATGGTAAATGTTTTAGAAGAAACCCAAGTCAGAATTCCTGCTAATGAATTTGAATAGAGTCATTCAAGAGCAACTCTATGTGATAATAATATACCAAAAATTTACTCTTGAATAATTGTAGCCAAGATATCTGTATTTGGAAACACCTGCTGTTGGTGAAATAGCTGAAGGTAGTACAAGGTATTATCTATTAACAAAACCATCTTAGCTGCAATGGCTAGATCAGGGGTGTCAAATTCGTAACGTCATATGACGTGTTGTGACGTATCGTGACTTTTTTGCCATTGCCGACAATGGGGTGGGCGCAGTTTCGCTATGATGCATCTGGCCTGCAGGCTGGCAGTTTGACACCTCTGGGCTAGATGAACGACATCATAGATTTGAAAAGGCTGAAAACTGATTTCCTGGAACAAAAAAGACAACACAGTGTCTCTGCTCATGCTCCTTTTATTATTGTGGAGAATTACAGAGTTGACCTTAAAAAAGAAATGTGATAATTCTAAAACATAATTAAAGGCTGACTGAGGAATTCTGGGAGCTGAAGTCCACAAGTCTTAAAATTGTCAAGGTTGCAGACCCCTGATTTAATGCCAGGAAAACTGGGGAACATAAAAAGTTAGCTTTTCAAGACTGATGTCAGCTCTTAGAGTTACGCCAAGTCAGGAAATAGACTCCACAAGAAATACTTGATAGATACGAGTCATAGAATCTGAATCTGGAAAGCCTGATGGTGTTTTCCCTTTCCCCACTCTCTTGTATCAAAGGAAGTAAAAGTGGAACAGTTTAAGTTTAAACTTTATTAATATTCTCTTTCCCTGGGCTTAAATTTTGTTTTGCTAACCATCACATGCTCCTCTAAAGTCATGTGTGTGATTCTCTACCATTACTGCTCATTGGTTCATTAAATCATCTAGACTGTGATCCAATTGCACTGATGCCAATACAACTGACAGTTTTTTGCTCCAAACTTCTATTTTATCACAAAAGGCCTGTAAAAGTTAGTGTGACCTCTAGAGGACAGCAAACTGTTTCTGTATAGTTGTCATTTAGTATTATCTGGAGAACCTCAGCCCCCAAACAGTAGCTTATCCAAATCTTGTATCAGCTGGTATCATGCTATGCAATTTAAAGATAATAGGAGATAGGACAGAGCTTTGTAAGATCTGATAATTTAATTACCAGAGACTATTGTATTTATTTATTTCAAGCTTTGGATTTCTAAACTCAATGTTTATTGTTTTTTAAATTACTCCATCTGTATAATTAACACAAATAGCATGTGTTAATAGCAAAATGTTGAAATTCCAGTCTCAAAATTGCACTTTCAACCTGATTACGTCTATTTAATTGCAATAGCTACTAAATCCAAATTGAGCTTATTTCCCAGTAAAGGAATAGAAGCTACCTCAAATGTCACAACACGTTTAAAAAAATCATTCATAAATACCCAGAAATAAAACATATTGTGCAAAAGGTAAACTGATTATTACAGTTCCAATTGCTTTATTGTTCACAATTAAATGCAATCTAAGAATCTTCATGATGGATAGAGCCTTCAGGAATTTTAACTTCAGCTGTGATCAGATGGAAAACTGAAGTTATGTCAGCACCTCTAGAAGTTTCTGAAGAAGAGGAACCAGCTCTAAAAAAGAATGAATACATTTGAAAAGCAGAATAATAAAAGAAATGAAGACTATATTGGGAAATAAAAAGTTGACAAAGAGATTGAGGAGATCAGAATAAAGTGTCTGAAAAGAAAATATGGGAGTAGAAGGAAAACAGAAAGAAAGGGACTGAGTCCGGTTTGTGTCCGTGTGTGCCCAGGATGGCATCAAAGACCAAAACTGATTGAAGAACTGAAGAACACATACTGTACATGTTAAATGTTCTTATTCATAAATATATGTAGCAAGATAAAACCTTGAGGGAATTCTAAGCACATTGATTTGTGCTTTAGATTGTAAGCCGCCCTGAGTCTTCGGAGAAGGGCGGGATATAAATGGGATTAAAAAGAAAATTCTACCAACCACATCCTAAGTGGTCGAACTGCAAATTCATAAATTAAACTTTCTAAAACTGACTCTGCAGGAATAAGCAGCACCCACATCAGATAAACTTTATTTAAGTATCCTAAGAAGATCAGTATTATTTATGTTACCTTGTTTTGTCACATCATGTCATTTTTAGACCAGTAAAATAAAACTGAGCAGACCAGAGCAAAGCACTGGCCCCAATATCGCCCTGTTCCTAGGGAGACGGGGATCATTCCAGGGACTGCCACACAATAGGGAGGCTTCCGGGGTCCCACAGTATGACAGAGAGAATGGGAGATAAGGCTGCATGACTCAGGGATTCTTTAGCAGTCCATAGAGCCTTGGTGGAGCAGTGGGCTAATGCCTCCTTAGGTAACACCATCTGCCTGCAATTAGTGCAGGTTCGCATCCCACCAGGCTCAAGGTTGACTCAGCCTTCCATCCTTCCGAGGTAGGTAAAATGAGGACCCAGATTGTTGGGGGCAATTAAGCTGACTTTGTAATAATGCCGCTTGGGGGTGTGTGAAAGCCCTAATAAGCAGGCATATACATAGAATGAAGGCTACTGCTAAGCTTGTGACCCGCCCTGAGTCTTCGGAGAAGGGCGGGATATAAATGGAATTAAAATAAAAAAATAAAAATAAGATATTCAATATAGATTTTATTTTTTAGCTAGATATCTGTAAACTACAAAAGAAAACAAGAAAACATTTCATTATCACTCCTCCATCTTTACTGAGCACAAAGCAAACCCTGTCAGATTGTTGATAAATCAATATGTCTTATTTCTTTTGCTATTAGAAACATTTTTTCACTATATTGTGAACAAGGGGGAAAAGTAACCCTATGGTTTGGTTTAAAGTATTGCTTTAAGCTAAGCAATTGATTTTGTAGTTCACAATTCTATGTTCCCAGTAAAATATAGAAAGCAAATAGCAACAAACCTGTGTATTTTACACAGAGGCTCTGGACCGAGTTGTACCCTTGCGGCCTCTGACCCGGCGCAGATCCCATCGAGCCCCATGGTTCACCGCGGAGCTCCGGGAGATGAAGCGTCAGAGACGGGGCCTAGAGAGCCGTTGGAGATCCAGTCGATCCGAATCCGACCGATTGCGATTAAGAATCCTCACCAGGTCTTATCTCGCTGCGATAAGGGTGGCAAAATCCAACTACTTTTCCACCCTCATCGCGTCCGCAGATAATCGCCCGGCTGCCTTGTTCAGGGTGACTCGCTCCCTACTGAACCAAGAGGTGAGGGAGGAACCCTTGCAGGGTCGAGCCGAGGAATTCGGTAAATATCTGCTGGATAAAATTGCTCGGATTCGAACCGGCCTGGACTCCAACTGGGCTGAGCTGGAAGAACAAGACATGGACAGTCTTGTCGACGTCATCTGGGAGGAATTTGATCCTGTGACTCCTAAGGAAGTGGACAGGATTATGAGGAGGTTGAGCTCCTCCACATGCTTACTGGACCCGTGCCCTTCCTGGCTGGCTTATGCAGCTCGAGAGGGGACACGAGGCTGGTTCCTGGCGGTCATCTCTGCTTCTCTGAGTGAGGGTCACTTCCCCACCACCTTGAAGTAAGCGGTGGTGAGACCTCTCCTCAAGAAGCCCACCTTGGACCCATCCTCATTGAATAACTTTCGTCCAGTCTCCAATCTTCGCTTCCTTGCGAAGGTTGTTGAGAGCGTGGTGGCGCACCAACTTCCTCAGATCCTGGATGAAGCGGTTTATCTAGACCCGTACCAATCGGGCTTCAGGCCGGGCTACAGCACGGAGACGGCATTGGTCGCTCTGATAAATGATCTCTGGAGAGCCCGGGACAGGGGCCATTCCTCTGTCCTAGTCTTATTAGACCTCTCGGCGGCTTTCGATACCATCGACCATGGTATCTTGCTGCGACACCTCAGGGGACTAGGAGTGGGAGGCACGGTTCTGCGTTGGTTCTCCTCCTTTCTCCAGGGTCGCTCGCAGTCGGTCTGGCAGGGGGACAGAGGTCGACCCCGAGGCCTCTCGCTTGCGGAGTCCCTCAGGGGTCGGTCCTCTCGCCTCTCCTGTTCAACATCTACATGAAACCGCTGGGCGAGATCATTCGCAGCTTTGGAGTAGGGTACCATCAGTATGCTGATGACACCCAGCTTTTCATCTCAACTCCAAACAACATCAGTGATGCCCTCGACGTGATGTCCCGCTGCCTGAAAGCGGTCCGGGAATGGATGGGGAGGAACAGGCTTCAACTGAACCCGGACAAGACTGAATGGCTGTACGTACCGGCGAGCCAGGATACTCAGAACATCCCATCCCTTAACATCGGGGACAAGTTACTACCCCCTGTTGATAGGGCCCGCAACCTGGGTGTCCTCCTAGACTCGCAGCTCTCCCTGGAAGATCACATAGGAGCTGTGACCAAGGGGGCCTTCTCCCGGGTTCGACTAGTTCGCCAATTACGGCCTTATCTGGACCTGGATGCCTTACGTACAGTCACCCATGCCCTTGTGACCTCTCGCCTAGACTACTGTAACGCTCTCTACATGGGGCTGCCCTTGAGATCCACTCGGAAGCTTCAACTGGTGCAAAGTGCAGCAGCACGGACACTCTTGGGAGCCTCCCGATACTCCCATATCACACCTCTCCTCCGTGCGCTGCACTGGCTTCCAGTTGCCTTCCGTGTGAAGTTCAAGGTGCTAACAATGACATACAAAGCCCTACATGGCATGGGTCCGGACTACCTACGGGAGCACCTTCTGCCAATGTCAACACCCCACCGTCCTGTGCGCTCCCACAGAGAGGGCCTCCTCAGGGTGCCACCGCTCAAGGAATGTCGGCTGGTGGCCCCCAGGGGGAGGGCATTCTCAGTGGGTGCGCCAGCCCTCTGGAACAGCTTGCCAACCGAAATCCGGATGGCCCCTGACCTCCGCACCTTCCGGCGCGACTTAAAAACGTACCTGTTCCAGCAGTCCGGCCTGGCCTGATAGCTCTAATTGGGGTCCCAGTTTGTTTTTTCCTATTGTTTTTTCACTATTGTTCAATCTGTATACCTACCTTATTCTGTACACCGCCCCGAGTCCCTCGGGAGAAGGGCGGTTTATAAAAACAAATAAATAAATAAATAAATAAATAAATAAATAAATTTTATCTTTATTCTAAAGGGCAATAAATTATTCTTTTATTATTTACAAAAGAATTTTATTACAACCTCACTATACTAAATCTTTCTTTTAACGCTATGTTATATATCAGCAACAAATGTTCATAAATACTTTGAGTGGAAAATCCATAAAGCTATTTCACCTTTATTTTAAGCTCTGTGTAATGCTTCTCTAAAATGATTTCATCAATGATGAGTCCATCTGCTGGCTTTCTGCACAACAGCCTAATTCCACACACTCAATCAGGAATTTATAAAGCATGTGACACTATCTGTCTAAAAGGTTTTGAGTTACTGTAATGATTTGGCCAATGCTTCCCCCCCTCCCCCCTGCCCAGTCCTATATTGGTGTGCAATGGGAAAACCAATCTGCAAAACAAACAGTGATTCCCCCCAGCCCATTCTCATATAAACTTAGTTACTATAGTTACAATGAGCAAATTGCTTCTGTGAAAGCCACATGTTATGTGAAGAGAAAGCCCCTCTTAATGCTACTAAATACCATAACTATTCTATAAATTTGTGTCAGCCTTGTGAGGTCAGATAAGATCAGATAAGAAGCATACCTTCACTGTAAAGCCACATTAACAGAATCTTGCAGGATTCTGAAAGTACATGTCCCCCCCCCCCGCCTTTACTTTCCAGGGAACCAAAAAGGGTCCTAATTTGCTATGCCCTTGTTCTTTCTGCAGGCTCAGCTGCCTCTTACTTGTTGCCTGATATGTAGCTCTTCCTCCTGTCTTCCAAGGTCATTCTCGCATACCATTATATCTGGATCTGCCATTTCACTTCTAAAAGCTGATTTGCAAATGTCAGGTGTCTGTTTCTTTTTAAGAAGCTCATTGGTTGCGTGCACATTTAAACTGCCTGTTATCCTGCAGTCTAGTGTTTTTTCTCCTACTCACAATATTTGCTGTTAAATATTCAGAAGGGAAAGAAATATCTACGGGAATATCTACCCTAAGGTCTTGCACTGTATCTCTGGAATGTATATTTAGAAATCTTTACTGAGGCTGCATCCATCTCACTCACTGTTTCATGAAGCTACTTCACCATGTGCCATCTTGGAATGAAATAAGTTCATCATTAAAGAAATACAATTTTTGAAGTAGTTTAAAAACCTAATTAAATCCACATCATTAAGATCATCACTGATCCTCTTTTTCTGCTTTTACCATACGTATAATGTAAATGTTCCATTCCCACTGTGTTTGACTTTTGTTTCTTCTGATATACCCGAATATCACTTTCCTGTAACAAACTGAACCAAAGTATCATCATGCAGTCATTTTCACTTCCTTCTAAAAACATTCATTCCTTGAAACAGTCAACGTATAAAGTTAACTTATTACCCTTCTATCAGCATTGTCACATTTTAAAATTTCTTTTCCCATTTCCTTAGTAATATTCTACCAAGAAGCACACATTAATCAACTTGCACTAATTTCCATCACTTCCTATCATTCACTATCTTGGCTGATGTGTATATTTATATTGGATGCCTTTTATTGTTTTTATTGTTTCAATACTTTTGGAATTGTAAGCTTCCCAGAGTCATTGATAGAGATGGACAGCTACAGAGAGCTATAGAAACTGAATAAATAATTTTACTCTATTTCCTTCAATTATTAGACTTCAATACATTAATTTTCAGATCTATTACATAATATAAATATTTGCTGTAAGTCATTCGTGTTGTCAATCACTTGATTTTGCCTTAAAGCAACAGAACCCATATAGCAATTTCCTAACTAACATGACTGTAACATCATCACAAATATTTCTTACAATTTTTTTCTTACATATTAAATAAATTAAACAACCAAAAGAATGCCAAATATCGTTGACTTATTTCCTGTTGTGTTTTTAATGCTATAAGTACTGCCTGTTCCAGCAAGATTTTTTCCTAAAAACAAATGCACAAAACTGGCTGTCCTATAGCCACAGATCTCCTGAAACAACATAAATCACTTTTTTTCTGGTACATAATCAAAAGTTCCCCACAAGAAGGCATAACTTAGATTGTGAAAACATTTAACTTGAGAAACAAGCCCAAACTGCAAGTATTTCAAACTTCCAAAAATTATTTCTCCCTTTTCAATGAATAATTGCTAGCAGTAAATTTTTCTAAAAAACAACAACAAACTATTTTAGAAAAATGAACATATGAGACTTTTTATGTCCACCTGTTCACTTTTTTTGAGTCAATTCACAGCAGTAGAATAAGGACAAAAAACCCCCTAAAGACAAAAACAGATATGACCAACTATGGATCCTTGTAGTTTGCAGCTGTCACAGCATCCATGTAATCAATGTGGTTGCATGGGAATTGGCTCACAATTATGTCAGTCGCAGTATTTGTGCAGTCATGTGATCATCATTTGTGATCGTCACTGCCAGCTTCTGACAATCAGAGTCTGCAAAGGCAAAATCTAGTTAATTAAGGTTCTTATTGGGGTCTTCCTAGAAATAGTACCACAGTACCTTTCCAAATAGGTACTTCTCTGCTAGTTGTAGAAGGAATTGAGATTATTTTGCAGATGGAAGTAGGTGAGAATAAGAAGAAATGCACAGTTTGGGGATCCCAATGTGATGCGGACAGTTCCCCAGGCTCTGATTTAATATAATATTTTAACATTCTTTTAATTGAAAATGAAACTGGAAGCTAACATAAAAAAATAACAGAATAACAGAGTTGGAATGACCTTGGAGGTCTTCTAGTTCAGGCAAGAAACCATTTTAGACAAATGGTTGTCCAATCTCTTCTTAAAAACTTCCAGTGATGGGGCATTCACAACTTATGGAGACAAGTCATACCAGTGATTAATTGTTCTAACTGTCAGAAAATTTATCCTTAGTTCTAGGTTGGTTCTCTTCTTGATTAGTTTTCATCCATTGCTTCTTTTCCTGCCTTTCAGGTGCTTTAGAGAATAGCTTGATTCCCTCTTCTTTGTGGCAATCCCTGAGATACTGGAACACTGCTATCATATCACCCCTAGTCCTTCTCTTCATTAAACTAGACATACCCAATTCCTGCAACCATTCTTTATGTTTTAGCCTGCAGTCCCTTAATCATCTTTGCTGCTTTTCTCTGTACTCTTTCTAGAGTTTAAACATTTTTTTTTTATTTCATGGCAACCAAAACTGGTTGCAACATTCAAAGTGTGGTCTTACCAAGGCATTATAAAGTAGTATTAACACTTCACATGATTCCTTTGTTAATGTAGCCTAGGAGTGTGTTGGCTTTTTTGGCAGCTGCAACCCATTGTTTATATTTAAGTGACTCTAAGATCCCTCTGGCAGTTATGTGTTGCCCAATGAGAAGAATGATCCTGAGTCTTATCATGGACACATCATCAGTTTTAGAAAATAATAGCTACTATTCTAAAGTTTGACTTTAAAAACAATTTAAAGGAAAGGTGGGTTGATCGTGGCATCAGCTTTTTGACTTCTGCTAAGTGGGTATTTTATACTGTCCACAGCAACCATGAAAACAGCCATTTTGTGACTTATCATCTGTACTTTGTGATTTGATAAAACCTGTTGGCTTCCAGAGGTATTGCTTTACAACTTTTAGAATGACAGGAATTATAATCTGACATATCAAGATAAACTGGTTCCCTGCAAAATTAAATTTAACAGTGAGAAACTAAGCAGTAGGTCTCAGTTTTCACTGTCACAGTGTGAAGGAGAGAAGGGATTGAACTGGACTAATTTCATTTAGATAGAAATTAGCTGGGAGGCTTATACTGAAAAGTAATTTGGAAGTTTGTTTTGATCAAAGGAATATAAATCAAAAGTGGTGTTAGCAGAGACTACTTTTAATATTCTGTATGTTCCTTATTGGATTGCCCATTCAATTACTGCTAGAACATTGACTGTCCTTCATTTGTTGAGATACATTTGTCAGAAAACTAATAATATTGAAGCAAGTCAGGGCAAGGATCACTGTCTCTGTTGCAATATTAGCAAGCTACAGAGCAGGCAGGTTATGATTATGAATACCATTTACTTATTATTGTAAATCTATATGTGGAAGTGCTTGTGAAGAGGCAAAGAGATAAAGACACACTGTTTTTGAAGATGCTTCGGACTATTTTTTTTTCACACTCTGTCCTGCTTTTGCTGCCTGAGGACAAATTTATTCATTCAGCTACTGCTTGTCCTACTGTGGTACTGATTAAATGAGAAACAGACTGGAAGACAAAGCAGAGCCTTTGGAATTAATGTCAAAACTTCTCCTACCACCAGCCTTAATAAGTTTAAAAACATATTATTTGCAATTATGCTGTGCAATTCTTACAAATATCTGCTTTTGAATTGATTCAGATGCATTTAAGTCATGTGATAAGCTCAATGAAATCAATGGGAATTAAGTTAACGATTTCACTTAGACTGGATCCAATCTTTTAATTCCATTTTAATGGTACTGTATGTGTTGCCCAATGAGAAGTTTCACCCAGTGCACTGAGCAGTGAGGATACTTTCAGATTCATTATATCAAATCTATTTTGAAGATTTCTGTGCAATGTTTACTTTTATGAAAAAATGTCAAAAATCTAAACTACTGGAATATTGGACAGTCACTGTTTTTCAAAGTACACAGAAATAAATGTCACTGCCATGGGGAGTCCTGAGTATAGGATTCCTACACTCTTCAGGGAGGCTTCTTCCATAAATATAGAAGCTGACAAGAAAAATACTAAAAAATTAACTGCTGCTGTGGTTCGTTCTTATTACAACCTCTTCTAGTTTAGTGACTGAATTCTGTTCTGATGACTTTGTTGTTAAGTGAAATAGTTAAATGAACATGTGACACACAGAGAGGCATGTTGTGAAGATCACTGGTTGCTGCCATCTCAGATGAAGTTATCTTATTCAATGTCCTGTTTCTGACCCATTTTCCCCCTTTTTTGTCCCCTTGCAGGGCAGAGAAGATTGCTTAAATAAGCTTTCTTCTCCTGAGCTACTGTTCTCCATAGTACAGCCCTTTCATAAAAAGTGCTAACTGCAAGTTAACAACCTCACCTCTATGAGCTTAATTACTTGATTAGAACTCTTCAGTCTGTTTACACTGCTTCCTGAAATTGACTGGGCCTTAATCAGTTTCACACTGATTGCTTTTGTTGTCAAGTGCATGAAATTGGGTTGTAAATGCATATACCAGTGGTAGAATTATTTTTTAAATTATTTATTATTGTTGTACAGGGAGTCCTCGAGTTACGAGTGTAATGGAGCCTGCCCATTCAACTTGTAACTCGAAAACTTGTAGAGTGAATCTCGTACCTCAAATAAAATCACTCCCTTCCTCGTTAAAATGCACATGGCTCATTAACCACACATGAGGTATCTCAGGGTGGGGAAGGCCATGGAGGGCCTAGTGGTGGAACAAGCCCCCAAGGCCTTTCTGACCCACTAAGATACCTCATGTTTTCCCCTCCCTTCCTGCCATGCCGGATTCACCTGGAAAAGATCCCTCTCCTCTCTGCTGCGGTTCCTGCTGCCGCCTGGATCTTAGCCCGGGGGATGCTTCTGCAGCCCTCCCGCAGCCCAATCTGGGCACTGGAGGCCTTTTCCAGGCCGCTGGTGCCCAAATCTGAGGCTGCCAAATCCTTCCACCACCACCCTGGCCTGATATGGGCTCCGGAGACCTTTTCCAGGCCACCAAAGGGCTATGTAAGGTTCCTCCGGCCTCAAATCCGGGCACCAGTGGCCTGGAAAAGCCCACTGAGCATGGATTGGACCAAGGGTGTGTGTGTGTGTGCAGAAGCATTCCCTGGCCTCAGATCCGGGTGGCAGCAGCCTGGAAAAGGCCTCCAGAGCCCAGATCAGGCCACCGGGGGGGGAAGCATTCCCTGGCCTCAGATCCAGGTGGAAGCAGCCAGGAAAAGGCCTCTGGAGCCTGGATCGAGCCTCCAGAGGCATGTGGGAGCATCCCCCAGCTTTGGTTCCATTCTCTGTTGCAGAGAACAGAGGCCTAAATTACCATGAGATCACACGAGATCAGTAGCGTGAGATCTCGCCCCACTGATCTTGTGTTTTCTTGCATTACTTTAGTTCTCCATTCTCTGTGAATGCACCGAAGGCCTGGAGCAGCCAAGAAAGCAAAGGATCTCGATCTTTGCAGGGTGAGTATTGAAGGACTAGGGAGACCCAGGGCAAGGGTAAGGAGGGTGGGAATAACCAGGGTGAATGTTGCAGAGCCACTGCAGTCACTTGTAAAGGCAAACAACTGCCGTGGTGCTGCAATATTAGTAATTTCAGGACTTGCTCATAAGTACTAGGGGGTGATCATCACGTAACTTTGAATGAGCATTAAGTAACTCAGGGATTACCTGTATTTATAAATGGCTGTTAACCAAGGTAGTTGTTAAATGAGAAGTGGTTGTATTGGTAAAGACATGATTTGCTTTTGTACTGCCAATTTATCACTTTCTCTAGGACTCACATCATCTTCTGCCACACTTTCTTATAAAGCAAATAGAGGAGAAGTAAATGGAAGCACAATTAAGAGCTAAGGGACTCAAAGTCAACGTATCTATGACATTCAGAAGAATTTTTAGTTATATCTGTGGATTTTTTTTAAAAAAATTGGACTCTGCTGCTTCTTGTTGATAGCATACATTGTCCTGAAACTATGCTTATTCTGTCCAATTCCATATTGTAAGATGATCTTGGAATCTATCTGCAAGATGGGATCATAAAGTAACATTCAACATTCAGCTTGGTTGAGATACTTCATTTCTTCAGTTTTATCCAAAACAATTGTGTTCAGAAGTGCACCAACTTGAAACAGTGTACTAATCCACCTTGTACCCTTCTTGCACTTGTTCTTTTTGTTTGTGTTGTGTAGCCAGTTCTTTGCAGCCAATAAGCGAGACAGAAGGTTGGAAACAGGAACATACTTTATTGAGGCAAACAGGAACAGAACTGAAACAGAGGCTGCTGCACAGCTACTTATACGGTTGGCCACTAGGCGGTGGCCACTAGGTTTAAAGGAACCCATTCCCTCCCCAAATCAACCAATGATCTTCTTGGAGACAACAAGTCTGGCTTAGTCAGTGACTGTTACACAGACACACCATTGAGCAACCTTAAGCAGCATTCAAACAGACACATGAATCAGTTCAAGTAAAAATCCCAATACATTACACCTCTCCCCCCTAGAATGTACACACATTATTTAAAAAATATAATCTTGTAGATATTGGTGTGGTCTACGCTACCATTCAGAATGCCTGGGGGATCTAGGCAGCTCCCGGTCTACCAGCTTGCCCACTGGGCTGGGTAGACCAGGACTCTTGGGCTCACGTGAGTCAAATTGACTCGAGTTCCTTTGGCTGGTTATTCCTGGCCAGCCCAAACCAAAGTCAAATGAGGTAACTGTGTCAGCGAAGCTGCTGCCTTGTTCAGTTTGACCTTCCCCATCAGGAGACCCATGTTGTACTCCCGGACTGTGTCCATCTATGACCACCTCCCCGTTGAAATGACTGAATGAGTCCTCAAAGCGTGTGAACTGCTCTGTTAGGTTGCTAGTTGCCAGCTCTGGTGAGGTTCTCGCTTCATGGCCGTTCTGCAAAACGCCTTCACAGCCAATTAATATGTCAGCGAACAACTCGCCCCCCATCCAGAGCCACCTCATAGGAAAGGGGTCCCAAAATTTTAACAATTTTACCTGGCACCCACAAGTTCCCATGCCCGTAGTTCCAGGCCCACACCCCATCACCCACTTGCAACCCCCTTGGTGCCTTTGGGCATGTGGTGTCTGCTGCTACCCAGTCAGGATGCAATCTGTCCAGTTTTGTGATTAATCTTTTTCTCCAGTGAAGCTCTGCTGCGTTTTGCCCGTTGCTGTGCAAGGCATAGTGTGCTGGCAAAGCAAGAAATCAGCCAGCCTATAGTACCAATCCCCTTAAACAATGTGCTTGAGTGACTCTTTCATCGTACGCACCATGCGTTTAGCCTGCCCATTAGTCGAGGGATGAAAAGGACGCGATGTTGCATGCCTTATGAGGTTAGCCCTCAAGAAGGCCTGAAATTCTGCCGCTGTGAACTGGGCCCCATTGTCCGAGACTAAGACGTTCAGCAGCCCATGTATGGAAAAAAGCTTTCTAAACACCTGGATGGTCCTAGCAGTAGTCATAGTAGATATAGGAATTACTTCCAACCATTTAGAGTGGCTGTCGATCACTATCAAAAACAGCTGTCCCTGAAAGGGCCCAGCAAAGTCAATGTGAATCCTTGACCACAGTGGATGAGTCTCCTCCCATCAGTGGACAGGGGCCTACGGCATCTCTGGTCTGGACTGTTGACACATGTTAACAGACTGTTAATACCTGTGTACTTGGGCCTCGATAGCTTTATCTAACCATGGCCACTATAGGTAACTCCATGCCAATGCCTTCATCTCGACTATGCCCGGATGGCCCTCATGCAGAGACTGGAGCACACGGTGCCTTAATGAACTGGGGACAATAACCCTGCTCCCCCATAGAATGCAGTCCTTGTGAGCTGAAAGCTCATGTCTATGTGTGAAGTAGCTCTGGAACTCTGGCCCCGGGTTATTTCCAGCCACCCTGTGTGAACCCATGACAACACCCTGCTTAAAATTCTGTCTGCAGCTACATCCCCGGCATGGAAGGGTAGTTCACGCAAATCTTGAATTGACAAGATGCATGCTGCTGGATCTGGATCTGGCTGTACGTGTGGCAATGGCAACCTGCTAAGGCTGTCTGCGTGGCCCATGTCTTTGCTGGGTTTGTGAACCAGCCTGTAGCTGTAGGCTGACATAAAAATGGACCACCTTAACATTCTAGGGGAAAGTATTTCAGGCATCTGCCTGTCTATGGTAAATAACCCCAACAATGGTTTGCTGTCAGTGAAGACCATGAATTCCCGGCCATACAAATAATCATGGAATGTTTTCACCCTGGCCACGATGGCCAGAGTCTCTTTGTCAATCTGAGCATAATTGCACTCAGCCAAGGACAATGTCCTTGAATAATAGGCAATGGGGACTTGAGTCCCATCATTTGACAAATGGCTTTGTACAGCCTCCACCACATAAGGGGATGCGTCACATGCAATGCATACAGGCAAGTTTTCATTAAAGTGCGTAAGCACTGAATTTGAGGACAGTAGTGATTTTACTGCCTTAAAACTATTTTCCTGAACCTTAGTCCACTTCCACGGGGTGTTCTTGTCTATGAGCCGGTGTAACGGCTCTGCCATTGCGGCCTTATTAGGAAGGAATGCATGGTAAAAATTCAGGAGACTCAGGAACACCTGGAGCTCTCCTTTGGATCTGGGGCTAGGTGCCAGCTGAATTGCCTTCAGCTTGGACTCTGCAGGATGGATGCCTTCAGCATTGATACAGAACCCCAGGAATTCAGTGGAAGGAACCCCAATCTTACACTTGTCTTTCTTCAACTTGAGTCCAGCTGTGCAGAACCATTGAAGGACAGCTTTGAGCCACCTTGCTAGCACCTCAGTGGACTCACCGGTGATGAGTACATCATCAAAATAGGGACAGACCCCCAGAATACCCTTGTGCGTACGCTCCATAACTGCCTGGAAGATTTCTGGGGCTACGCTAACCCCAAATTGGAGGTGTTTGACTCTAAAAGCCCCATGTGTCAAAATTGTTTGTGCAGCCACTGTGGCCTCATCCACTGGTAACTGCTGATAGAGCTGTGCCAAATCTAACTTAGCAAACATGGTAACCCTTTGCAGCAATGCCAAAATGTGGCTAATGACTGGCACCGTGTACGCATGCTGCTGCAGTGCCCAGTTAATGGTGCACTTGTAATCAGCACAAATCCTGATCTCCCTGTTGGCCTTAAGTGGCGTGACTATGGGAGTTTCCCATTCTCCCCCATCTATGGGCTGTAGTACCCCCTGACTGACTAGCTTGTCCAGGTCTGCATCAATTTTGTGATTAGTGCAAATGGCACTTGATGGGGCTTAATCCTAATGGGCATTACGAAAGGATCAATCTTAAAGGCTATTGGAGGGCCCTTGTACTTTCCCAGGCCTGTGTCAAAAACATCTGTGAATTCCTCGCTAATTTCGCCCTTGTGTCTGGTGGAATCCGGTTACTTGAATGCCCAGTGCATCAAACCAATCAAGCCCAATTAGGCTTGTTCTCTGGTCCTTCACCACAATTACATCTAGGGCCCCCGAAAACCCCTTGAATTTTACGGCCAAAGTGGACTCGCCCTTGACGGCCACTTGGGAATTCTGGAAGTCAGTTAGAATGATGTCGGACATCCTAAGCTTGGCCCATCTTTTGCTGCGGTTGCACACGAACTGGAAAGTCTCAAGTGAAATAATGGATACAGCTGAACCAGTGTTCAGTTCCATCCTGCAAGGAATGCCTTGCAGCTCAACTTGAAGCCAAAGTTTTTGTTTAAGGAGACGATGAGCTCCTGTGCAGCAGACAATCCTGTGGTTGGAGCAGAACCCTACCCTATAATGCCCCGGGCCCCCGGTACCTCTCCTGAATGGCTCGTCTGATTGACAGTCCTTCTGGTGACCTCTACATATGGCTACAATGTGGTTGGATTTTCCACAGGCCTGACATGTGGCTGTCCTAAATCTGCAGCCTGCTCAAAGGTGGCGGCTGCCACAGCCCAAACACCGAAGGAAGGGAACTGCCTTGTAAGGCAACCTCTGCTCCTTGTCTTGGTGTCGTTGTATCATGTCAACGTCTTGGTCAGAGTCGATATCTTGTGGTTGATTGGTGTCCTCATGGTGGACGGCTTCTTTATGTGGAGTGCTTTTGGTGGGCCGCAATGCCTTTATGGCCCCACCAGTGGCTTTGTCTGCCATAACTTCTTTTAAAGCTTCTTGTAGCAAGAGTGTCTTCTTCGCGAAAAGTTTTTGTTGGAGCTCTCTACTCCTGAGTCCATAGACAAGACAATCTTGAAGCCGTTCTTCCAAGTCCATGAACTGGCAAAGACATGATGCTTGTCTGAATGCTGCAATGTACTCTGTGGCCATTTTGCTGTGTTGTTGTTCTTGCTGTTTGAAAGCATGCCTCCATGCGATCACCGACTGGTTCGGTTGGAAATGGTCGCTGAGCCATTTCCTCAGATCCACATAATGGACTCCAGCTGTGCCGGTGCGACTAAGTTCTTGGTGATGTCGAACGTTGCAAGCCTATACACACAAAGGAGTGTGGTAGCCTTCAGGCCACCTTCGGCGACTTGATTTTCTCAGGTAGTTCTCCACTCTTGCGATGTAGGACGACCATCTCTCTGGGTGCATGACATTGAATTCTTTGAGCTTTCCAACCTTCAACATGGTGAGAAATCTTTGCGGATCATGTCTCATGTTGCCTTGTGCTGCTTGCTTCTTCGTAGGCCCTGGGACTGGTGCTCAGGGTGGTTTGGTGTCTAGCGTGGCTTGCTAGGCAAACCGGCGGGGGGGGGATGTGGTCCCTGCCAGGCGCTGTGCTGGCCTCACCCCCTAGTGACTTCAGGCTCTTTCAAAGAAGCAGCATCCCACCTTCATCACCAGTGTTGTGTAGCCAGTTCTTTGCAGGCAATAAGCGAGACAGAAGGTTGCAAACAGGAAGATGCTTTATTGAGGCAAACAGGAACAGAACTGAAACAGAGGCTGCTGCGCAGCTACTTATATGGTTGGCCACTAGGCGGTGGCCAATAGGTTTAAAGGAACTCATTCCTGCCCCAAATCAACCAATGATCTTCTTGGAGACAAGAAGTCTGGCTTAGTCAGTGACTGTTACACAGACACACCGTTGAGCAACTTTAAGCAGCATTCAACCAGACACGTGAATCAGTTCAAGTAAAAATCCCAATACATTACAGTTTGTATGCAGCATGGAGATTGGCTTATACAGGAGATTTCAAAATTGTGACTCTGTTTCCTTTTTGCAAATGGATTTTCATAACTGAGATGAGCAAAAATGTAAATAGCATAAGCATAGAAAACAAGCATTCTTTAGGTACGGCCTTTCACTTCAAACAGAGCTGTAGGAAACCAAATAAGTACACAATAGTTTCTAGATTTCTTGATCTTGAACAATAAAACTTACATTAAGGCCTGACTATACCTAGCAGTTCGAAAGCACGTAAAAATGCGAGTAGAAAAATAGGGACCACTACGGTGGGAAGGTAACAGCATTCCGTGCGCCTTTGGCGTCTAGTCATGCTGGCCACATGACCACGGAGACGTCCTCGGACAAGCGCTGGCTCTTCGGCTTTGAAACGGAGATGAGCACCGGCCCCTAGAGTCGGAAACGACTAGCACGCATGTGCGGGGGAACCTTTACCTTTACCTTTTATACCTTTATAAAAATAACAAACACACAGGGTAGTTATTAGTTGCTTGATGTGTGTGGAAAATATTTATGGAGATGTGTTGCTTCCCCCCCACCTTTTCTCTCACCTAAGTATGCATTACAAAACCTCGGTGAGAATACCTGAGATGCAAAGCCCTGAGACAATAAAGAAAATTTATACAAAGATGGAATTATTAAACCATCATATTCACCTTCCAAACTAAGCCAAAAGGCAAGGCAGATTATTTCTTCTTCACCTTCTAGAAAGAATGCCAGCTGCTGGGGACGTAAGGCTGCACAAAGAAGCAGCTTTTGGAAACCAGGGGAAAGAATCCTATTAGCTTAAAGCTATCAGCTTTAATTCTATGAACACTTACAAGAAACAAGCCCTACAGAATTATATTACATATGAGATATTCTGGTCACTACATATTTAAATAAATCCTGTAAATATATTGACAAAGACATTTTACAAATAAGAACGGTAAGGTTAACTGCACAAATTATGAGCTTGCATGTCAGTGGTTCTTGATGTACTTAACTATCACATTTTGAAAAATATCAAATACAAGTTTTTACCCATGTTGTCAGGCTGGGGGAGAGTTACCATCTCTTTGCTGAACCTTCAGCCCCCCTGCTGATTTAATCAGGCAGCAGGATGCTGAGCTCACAGTTGTAAGAGATAATTAGGGTTTCCTTGTTGGAGGAGTAAGCTTCCCTTTGCTTAAAGGAGGAGGTGGTGAAATCTTTATTAAGTAAACCTTCCCTTCACGTGAGTTGGGAAATTACTGGCTCTTTTAAATGTATTGGGTGGGGGCCTTGCCCTATGGAAGCTGTTGATTATCCTAACCCAATTTAATGAAGCTGTTACATGGGGTATGGGATTTTGGCTGCTACATGGATTTTTTGTGATGGGAACTGGATGCAAGGAAAGGGAACATAGCCATGTTAGTACTTTTGAAGCTTCAATATTTGCATAAATCAATATAAATTCCAGAGTTAGATACCATCAGCATGTTGATGATACCCAGATCTAACCAATCCTTGCCACTGAATTCCATGAAAGTATTTAATTTCTGTGATAATTTCCTTACTATAACAGTAGAGTGGATAACCAAAACACAGAAGGAAACCTAAGTTAATAAACAATTGTTGATAAAAGAGCTAAGCAAGTGAGGTAGGGAGAAGGAAACTTAAGGAAGACTATAGTGCTAAGATCTCATTTCCTTCACTAGCTGGTTTCAAACCTGTTTACTGGTCTTTATGCCCACTATTCGTTTTCTTTTTTGGTTGAAATCTGCATTGAGCTGACTCCTTTGGAAGTTTGTCTAATCTCTACCTTCCTCTGGACAGAAAGTAGGCTATAAGTAAAATTTTAATTATAAATCATAATTATCCACAAGTGTATTTTAATTTTATTTTTACTATATTGAATAGTGCTTGATTAAACTCAAAACAACCAATTTCACTTTAAACTAAGTTAGCTGACGAATATATAATTTAATTTAATTTATTTTAATGATTATGTGGCTGCCTGGCTCTGGGTGATGTACACAAATTAAAACAACTACACCATAAAACCCATGATGGTCAAGGTTACAACAACAAATTCCAAATTGCTAATTCAAAACTCAACCTTAATAGCAGAGCTTCTCTAATTTTCTGGCCTAAATGCCTTGGGGACCAGCAAGGTGTCCAGAACCTTGTGAAAGTGAGATGGAGCTATGCAGTTCTTCAGAGGGATGTTCATCCACAAAACAGATTTGCAGAGAAGGCATGACCCCTGGTTTCAGCAAGATTACACTATTTGATAAGGGGAGCACAGAGAATGTTTTCTCTGCAAATCTGGTAGGATGAGCAGAAATAATGGAAGCAGGGATGTGGTCCTATAAGTAGCCTTGGCCTATGCCATGTAGGGCTTTATAGGGGATAAACAGTATCTTGATAGTGAATAAAAAATTTCACTGATGACATAAGATATATTTACCACATTTCAGCTAAGTTTAACAATCTCTTTTTGTTGTTGTTGTTAGCTGCGAAGTCGTGTCCGACCCATGGCAACCCTATGGACAACGTTCCTCCAGGCCTTCCTGTCCTCTACCATCTTCTGGAGTCCATTTAAGCTCACGCCTACTGCTTCAGTGACTCCATCCAGCCACCTCATTCTTTGTCGTCCCTTTCTTCTCTTGCCCTCAATCTTTCCCAGCATTAGGCTCTTCTCCAGTGAGTCCTTCCTTCTCATTAGTTGGCCAAAGTATTTGAGTTTTAGCTTCAGGATCTGGCCTTCTAAAGAGCAGTCAGGGTTGATCTCCTCTAGGACTGACTGGTTTGATCGCCTTGCAGTCCAAGGGACTCGCAGGAGTCTTCTCCAGCACCACAGTTCAAAGGCCTCAATTCTTTGGCACTCAGCCTTTTTTATGGTCCAACTTTCACTGCCATACATTGCAACTGGGAAGACCATAGCCTTGACTATACAGACTTTTGTTGACAGGGTGATATCTCTGCTTTTTAGTGTGCTGTCTAGATTTGCCATGGCTTTCCTCCCGAGGACCAAGCATCTTTTAATTTCTTGGCTACAGTCCCCATCTTCAGTGATCTTGGAGCCCAGGAAAATAAAATCTGTCACTACCTCCATTTCTTCCCCATCTGTTTGCCAGGAATTGAGAGGGCCAGATGCCATGATCTTGGTTTTCTTAATGTTAAGTTTCAAGCCAAGTTTTGCACTCTCCTTCTTCACAACAAGAGGCTCTTTAGTTCCTCTTCACTTTCTGCCATTAGTGTGGTATCATCTGCATATCTTAGGTTGTTGATATTTCTTCCAGCAATCTTAATTCCAACTTTTGATTCATCTAGCCATGCCTTTCTCATGATGTGCTCTGCATATAAGTTAAATAGGCAGGGCGACAGTATACAGCCTTGCCGGACTCCTTTCCAAATTTTGAACCAATCAGTGGTTCCGTGTCCAGTTCTCACTATTGCTTCTTGGCCCACATATAGGTTTCTCAAGAGACAAATAAGATGGTCTGGTACGCCCATCTCTTTAAGAACTTGCCACAGTTTGTTATGATCCACACAATCATAGTCAATGAAGCAGAAGTAGATGTTTTTCTGGAACTCTCTACCTTTCTCCATGATCCAGTGTATGTTGGCAATTTGATCTCTAGTTCCTCTGCCTCTTTGAAATCCTGCCTGTACTTCTGGTAGTTCTCGATCCACATACTGCTGGAGTCTAGCATGTAGGATTTTAAGCATAACTTTACTAACATGAGAAATGAGTGCAATGGTGCGATAGTTTGAACATTCTTTGGCACTGCCTTTCTTTGGAATTGGAATGTAAACTGATCTTTTCCAATCCTGTGGCCATTGTTGAGTTTCCCAAATTTGCTGGTAAATTAAATGTAGCACTTTTACTGCATCGTCTTTTAAGATTTTGAATAGCTCAGCTGGAATACTGTCACCTCCACTAGCTTTGTTTTTGCTCAGCTTTTCTAAGGCCCACTTCACTTCACATTCTAGGATGTCTGCCTCAAGGTCAGTGGCCACCTCATTTTGATTATCAGGGATGTTAAGCTCATTCTTGTATAGTTCTTCTGTGTAATTTTGCCACCTCTTCTTAATCTCTTCTGCCTCTGTTAGGTCCCTGCCATTTTGGTCCTTTATCATGCCCATTTTTGCATGAAACATTCCCTTCATCTTTCCAATTTTCTTGAAAAGATCTCTGGTGCTCCCTATTCTATTGTTTTCTTCTATTTCTTTGCACTGTTCCTTTAAGAAGGCATTCTTATCTCTTCTAGCTATTCTCTGGAATTCTGCATTCAATTGGGCATATCTTTCTTTTTCTCCCTTGCCTTTCGCTTCCCTCCTTTCCTCAGCTATTTGCAAAGCTTCCTCAGACAGCCATTTTGCTTTCTTGCATTTCTTTTTCTTTGGGATGGTTTTGGTTGCTACCTGTTCTACAATGTTGCGGACCTCTGTCCATAGTTCTTCAGGCACTCTGTCTATCAGATCTAATTCCTTAAATCTATTTGTCACCTCCACTGTATATTCAACAGGGATATGATTTAATTCATACCTGAGTGGCCTAGTGCTTTTGCCTACTTTCTTCAGTTTAAGCCTAAACTTTGCAATGAGAAGCTCATGGCTTGAGCCACAGTCAGCTACTGGTCTTGTTTATACTGACTGTATAGACCTTCTCCATCTTTGGTTGTAGAGCATATAGTCAATCTGATTTCTGTGTTGACCGTCTGGTGATGTCCATGTGTAGAACTGTCTCTTGGGTTGTGGGAAAAGAGTGTTTGCTATGACCATCGTATTCTCTTGACAAAATTCTATCAGCCTGTGTCCTGCTTCATTTTGTACTCCAAGGCCAAACTTGCCTGTTATTCTGGTTATCTTTTGGCTTCCTACTTTAGCATTCCAATCCCCCATCTCTGAGAACAGTTTATACCTCTTCTACCCCGACCCCCGGATTTGACCACGAATGTTCAGCATGAATTAGACACAAGAAATACTGTAAGGAGTCTTCTTCCAATGATAGGAAAGTGATTTCTTCCCTTTCTTTTGAGTTTACCAGAATCTTAAAAGTGTCAGAACAATATTTCACTTCTTTTCCAGGAAGTGGATTCCTCCTATAAGATAACATGAGACATCCCCTTTGGCAATCAAACTCATTACTGACTGCAAGTATCCAATTGTGCAAGTTCTTCAAATATCCCATTTTCTCCATGACATGGAAAAAAAAGTTGCTCTCTTCAAAACAAGTCTTTTCTTCCTAGCTTCTGAGAAGAAAAGCAATAATTCCAGGTGTGTATTGCTAACTAGCCCTAATCCATTTTATCTACGCACATTTGACATGCATATAAAAAGGTGTAGTGAATCTGCAAAACAGCACAGGTTAATCTTTTTGCAAAAGAATTAAAAGGGTAGGAAGATGGACAATTTTCTATTGCCACAGAATATTAAATAGGGCAATGTAAAGTCTAATTACTACAAGTTCACTTCCAAAACGCTAGTAGCCCTTTTGGCCTGGGGCTTACCATAGTGGCAATGGCCTATCCATAACTTATTTCACAACAGTTTTGATATTGTGTAGCTCTTTAATATTTAATATTTGATATTGTGTAGCTTTTCTTTCTGTAATGTATTGGGCTTGCTTGTTAACACCACGTGGTAACGGCTGGTAGGTTGCTAGAGCAGGGAGCTAGCTAACGGCTCCCAGCATCTCAGACAACCCATCTCCAGTGCTGCTATTGGTTGCCCCTAGGCAGCAATAGGTTGCTTCAAACCTATTGGCTGCTGCCTAAGGGCCAAGGTATAAATTGCTGCAGCTGCAGCCGAGTTCTCTAGTTCAGATCCTGCAAGAAATAAACCATGCTCTTTGCTGAACTCACTCACCTTGTCTTCATTCCTGCGCCACAAATCCAGTACACAACACTGGCGATGAAGGTGGGATCCTGCTTCTCCGTCGAAGCTGAAAGTCACTAGGGGAGAGGCAGCGCAAGCCTGGCGGGAAAGCAAATTCCCCCCCTATGGTCAGCTAGCTAAGCCACGCTAGTGACCATGCACTCAGAGGACCAGTCCCTGGGCAACGGAGAGGCAGGAGCCGAAGACACTGAGATCCAGCTGCAAAGACCAGCAGAATGCCCAAGGTCGGAAGGCTGCAAGAATTTGACATCAAGCAACCAGAAGGATGGCCCTCGTACCTGTCCCAGGTTGAAAATTACCTTCAGGCGAACCAGGTCACAAAGGACAGACTGAAGGCTGCCACACTGCTTTGTGTGTGCAGCCCAGCAACGTTTGATCTGGCCAAAAACCTGTTTGCGCCCACACCATTGGAATCGATTTCCAGATGTTGAAGAGTGACTTTGAAACCGGCTCGTCTGTGGCCTCTGCAACAGAGAGCTGCAGCAGAAACTTTTTGCAAGAGAAGCCCTGTCATTCGCCAATGCCCAGAAGAAAGTCATGGCGGATGAAGCTGCCGGTGGAGCCGTCCGAACAATCCAGCCTGACAGAAAGATGCTACGCAAAGAAGCCGTCCACCACAAGGACGCAGAACTCACTGAGGACTCAGAAAGAAGACGCCAAAGTCGACAAGTTGCACAGACAACCCGAATAACAGCTCCGCAGCAGCAAGTGGCAAGAGACTTCTTACAAGGCAGATTCCTTGCCTAGATGTCCAGGTTGTGGCAGCCGCCACCAACGCTTGGACTGCAGGTTCCGGACAGCCATGTGCGGGGCCTGCAGAAAAACCGGCCACATCGCATCAGTTTGCAGAGGTCGCCAGAGCGACTGGCCATCGAATCACCAGTCAGAAGATCTGACCAGGAGAGGTACCGGGGCCCCGGGGCTGTTCAGCATGGGGTTTTGCTTAAGCCATAGAAGTGTCTGCCGTACCGGGGCCTGACACCCCCTTAAACCCAAGTATAGACTCCAGGTGGAGCTGCAAGGGGTCCCCTGTAAGATGGAGCTGGACACAGGGTCAGCTGTTTCCATTATTTTTCTGGACACATTTAATTCCATGTACAGTCGCAGTAGGAGATGGGCCAAGCTTAGGCCCTCTGACATACTTTTAACAGATTTCCAGAACACAAAAGTTGTAGTTAAGGGTGAAGCCACCTTGGCCATTAAATTTAAAGGGTTTTAAGGGCACCTGGATGCTGTTGTAGTAGGGGGTCAGAGAACGAGCCTAATTGGGCTCGATTGGTTTGATGCACTAGGCATCCAAGCAACCAGTATCAACCAGATACAAGTCGCGAGTCTAGCGTCAGTTTGCGAGGACTTTGCAGATGTGTTTAATTCAGCCCTAGGAACTTACACGGGCCTGACAATAGCATTTAAACTAGACTCAAACATGCTTCCCATCAAGATTAAGCCTCGCGGGGTCCCCTTTGCCCTCAAGCACAAAATTGACACGGAACTAGACAAGCTTGTGGAACAGGGCGTGTTGCAACCAGTAGATGGTGGGAAGTGGGAAACTCCTATTGTAACACCACTTAAAGCCAACGGAATAGTCAGAATATGCACAGACTACAAATGCACAATTAACCGGGCCCTTAAACAGCACGCATACCCAGTCCCAGTGGTGAGCCACATCCTGGCATCTTTGCAGGGTGGCACCACATTTGCAAAATTAGATTTGGTGCAGGCCTATCAGCAACTACCTGTTGATGAGGCCACGGCCGCAGCACAGACAATTGTGACCCACAGGGGGGCTTTCAAAGTAAAGCGCTTGCAATTTGGGGTCAATGTAGCCCTGGGCATTTTTCAGGGAATCATGGAACGCACACTCAAAGGCAACCTAGGGGTTTGCCCCTATTTTGACGACGTGCTTATTGCCGGAGAATCCACAGAAGTGCTAGCAAGGAGGCTCAAAGCTGTCCTGCAGAGGCTGCGTGAAGCAGGCCTCAAACTAAAAAAGAGCAAATGCAGTATTAGGGTTCCCTTGACTGAATTTTTGGGGTTTCGCATTGATGCTAATGGCATCCACCCAGCTGAGTCCAAAGTAAAGGCCATTCAGATGGCACCTAGCTCTAAAACAAAAGGAGAGCTGCAAGCATCCTTGGGCCTCCTCAATTTCTACCACGTGTTCTTTCCTAACAAGGCTGCAGTGGCAGAGCCACTTCACAGGCTCTTAGATAAAAAAGCTTCTTGGATGTGGACCAGCATTCACGAAAAAGTTTTTAGGACCTGAAGGCACTTCTGTCGGTCAGTTCCACTATCACTCATTTCAGGGAGTCTAAACCAGTCTGTTTAGCATGTGACACATCCCCATACGGGGTGGGGGCATCTTGAGTCACTTAGAGAAAGATGGAATCCAGGTTCCCATTGCATTTTATTCAAGGATGCTGTCATCTGCTGAGCGTAACTATGCTCCAATTGACAAACAGACATTGGCCATTGTAGCTGGAGTTAAAAAATTCCATGACTACTTATATGGCAGGGACTTCACGGTCTTCACAGACCACAAACCATTATTGGGGTTATTCACCACAGACAAACAGACACCCCACATATTATCCCCTAGAATGCTGAGATGGTCTATTTTTTTTATCAGTTTACATGTTTAAGCTGATTCACAAACCCGGCAAAGAAATGGGCCATGCAGATGGCCTGAGTAGGCTTCCACTGCCACAGATTGAACCAGATCCGGCCCCAGCAGCCCACATATTATCCATTCAGTATTTTCCAGAGTTTCCCCTCCATGCTGGGGACATAGCTGCAGAAACAACAGCTGATAAGACACTAAGTAGAGTGCTTTCTTGGGTGCACACAGGGTGGCTAGATAAGAGCCCAGGCCCTGAATTTCAGAGTTATTTTACTAGAAGACATGAGCTATCAGCTCACAAGGGTTGTATCCTATGGGGGAACAGGGTCATAGTCCCCACCTCACTAAGAGACAGGGTCTTGCAATCACTGCATGAAGGTCATCTCGGTATTATCCCTATGAAAGCTTTAGCTAGAAGCTACTTATGGTGGCCAGGTTTAGACAAGGCCATTGAAGCCCAGGTGCATGGATGTTACACATGCCAGCAATCAAGGCCTGAAATGCCGCACGCTCCAATTCACAGGTGGGAGGAGACTCACACTCCCTGGTCTAGAATTCACATAGACTTCGCTGGGCCCTTTCAGGGACAGCTCTTCCCTATAGTGGTTGACAGCCACTCTAAATGGCTTGAAGTAATTCCAGTTGCTAACATGCTAAGACCATCCAGGTGCTTAGGAAACTCTTTGCCACACATGGGCTGCCAGATGTCATAGTATCCAACAATGGAGCCCAATTTACAGTGGCAGAATTTCAGGCATTCCTGAGAGCAAACCTCATCAGGCATGCAACATCGGCCCCATTTCACCCTTTTTCTAATGGACAAGCTGCATGGATGGTCTGGACTACAAAAGTGACAAAAGAGTCACTGAAGCATATAGTGACTGGGGACTGGCATCACAGATTTTTTTACTTTGCCAGCTAGCTAACGGCTCCCAGCATCTCAGACAACCCGTCTCCAGCGCTGCTATTGGTTGCCCCTAGGCGGCAATAGGTTGCTTCAAACCTATTGGCTGCCACCTAGGGGCCAAGGTATAAATTGCTGCAGCTGCAGCCCAGTTCTCTAGTTCAGATCCTGCAAGAAATAAACCATGCTCTTTGCTGAACTCACTCGCCTCGTCTTCATTCCTGCGCAACGAACCCAGTACACAACACTTTCCACCAACAAACAAATAACAGAATAACAGAGTTGGAAGTGACCTTGGAGGTCTTCTAATCCTGCTCAGGCAGGAAACCCTATACCATTTCAGACAAATGATTGTCCAATCTCTTCTTAAAAACCTCTAGGGTTGGAGCATTTACAACTTCTGGAGGCAGGTTGTTCCACTGATGAATTGTTCTAACTGTCAGGAAATTTTTCTAGGTTGCTTCTGTCCTTGATTAGTTTCCATCCATTGCTTCATGTCTTGCCTTCAGGTACTTTGGAGAATAGCTTGACTCCCTCTTCTTTGTGGCAACCCCTGAGATATTGGAACACTGCTATCATGTCACTCCTAGTCCTTCTTTTCATTAAACTATACATACCCAATTCCAGCAACCATTCCTTATATGTTTTAGCCTACAGTCCACTAATCATCTTTGTTTCTCTTCTCTGTACTCTTTCTAGAGTCTCAACATCTGTTTTACATCGTGGTGATCAAAACTCGATGCAGTATTCCAAGTGTGGTCTTATCAAGGCATTATAAAGTTCCAAGGCATTATTAATCATTCAGGATCAATGGATCAGAAAGTAATTGGTGAAACAAATAAATTTTGGCTTCACTGCACTAGTTTTAGATAAAGTCCCACTGTTTAAAGTGATATTTGCTTAGTATAGAATTGATGTTTAGTAAGAAGCAACACTGGATTCTTCAGCTATGGGATTTATTACACCAGATTGGATAAACATCACAATAATCAAACTTCAAGCTTTCTCAGTGGGCATATTTATTCTTCTCATCAGGGTTCCAATGTCATTATGTTTGAAATCAATGTTTACTGAATGTCTGTTGTTGTTATTGTTGTCCTATAAGCTAATTTGATTGCAGTTTCTTTTCTTAAAAAAACTCTAATTTAAATTACTTCATCTTTCATTAAAATGCTTTTGTGCATTGATAATAATATGACATTGGTAATGAATGACCAAGTGGCATGTAGAAGGCATATTTAAAACTAATCCATAGTATAAAAAGAACTAATTAACAGAATAATGTTTTATGATTACCCTTTATTTATTAGTGCTCTAATATTCAATTTTCATTAAAGTAACTAACAAATGAACATGAAAATTAATTTTCAATGTTTTCTTATTAAAATATAACTTAGCTACAACTGTTGTTGCTTCAATAGAAGAAACAAATCAGTTTCTTTTTTAAAGAAATAAGTTAATAATCCTAAAACAACATCACCAACAAAATGATTTACAAGTATAATTAAGGACCACTCAGAATTCTGGGTTTCATTTTACATACTTGCTCAGGAATACCTGCATAGAGTTATGAAAACTCTTCTACAGCTTAGAGTTGCCATTGCACCCTTAACCAATGGGGCAGAAAACACCAGCACAATATCTATATCCTTAAATAATCCTGAAGAAGATCTATGCGGTTGCGATGAGTTGATGCTGACTTGATGACACATCAACAGTCAAGCAATATATTCCTAAACATTTCAGGCATGTATCTGAAAAACCTCTCTGTACAAATCAATAAAAGATTTAATTTTGTAAATTCATCTCTCTTTCTTTGAGAAAATGACAGATCAATAATTTAAATTACTTTCTTAAACACACATTTATTTCTCTACTTTGAGACCAATGATTTATTGATATAAAAGTGATTCACAGTGGCTGAATCTCCAAACATGTCTAAAATGCAACTAAATTTGCATTGAGACAAAATAATTTATACTGAACATTTATTAAAGAATTTAAAATAATCCTTTTAAAGTATGTGATCAATCAACTTCTACTACTTTTTTATGAATATATGGCAAATTAAAATTTTGGACCAAAGTTTTTATTTTAATTAGATATTTCAATAAACTTAACGAATATGTAACAAATGAAGTCTGGCCTGAGAGGGGCATACCATCTCTTCAAAATCTTGCCTTTTGGTCCACTGTCCAAACTCTATGCAATCCTGGGAAATATTTAAAGCCATATATTTTCATAAAGAAGCTGCCCCACTATTCCAACAACAGTTTTGGAAAATCTATAGCAGGGTCTTCAAACTTGGCCCTTTTATGACTTGTGGACTTCAACTCCCAGAATTCCTCAGCCAGGCATATTGGCTGAGGAATTCTGGGAGTTGAAGTCCACAAGTCATAAAAGGGCCAAGTTTGAAGACCCCGGTCTATAGCTTGGTCATAAAATACATGCTTTGCGAAAGCACCAAAATTAAAATAGTTAATGAGGAATTTAACAGCTGAAAATTTTGCGAACTACAATCAAGAAATATTAAGCTAGCTTATAATGTTCTGGTCCTTGTAGTACCAGAACATTCATCTTCATCTTAAACATTGCTAGAATCACATCAAAGTTAGTTACAAATTAAACATAGTAAAAGAAGAATATTTCAAGGACAGACTGTAATATATTCTATGCTCATCATGGCTGTAGTTTGCAAAACAAAATATAAGTTAATGCCTTCTTTTTTAAAAAAGATATATCTAACTTTCAGATGTTTTAAACAATGTTTTCCCCTCCTTGCCTTGTTTTAATGCTGGAAAAGATGCAAAGAATTCAAATAAAAAAAGAGACAACCTTATTACTTTTTTTACTTGAAGGCCCCAGAACTGCTTTAAAGAGTAAATTTCAGATCAAGCTTTGAACAAGTACAAAGGAAAGGAAATAATTATCATTAACCAGATTAAAAATAGAATATGTACCCAATCGTTGCTGCTTTAACATCTCCAAAATAACTTTCCTGCCAGATTATAGCTTATTTATTTATTTATTTTTGTAGCAAGGTCATGAGAGGGAATAATAAGAGTATCTGAAGACTGGTCATGCAGAAAAGAGGAACCTGGACTTTGTCAATGCTGAAATAACTTATTAGTAGACATTTGCCACCCTATGCTAGTTTGATTATAATCAACATAAGAAATAAGTATAACACATATCAAGGTGGGCATTAAAACTGTTATAAACTTAGCTTTGAAAGGAAAAGTTGAAGACATATTGCTGCAAACCTAAGTACCACATCACTGAAACTATAAATAAAAAAAGGATTATTGGCTTTTTGAAGTTTATAAAATATAAATATTTTTAATAATAAATATATACCTATACAAAACTCTTAGAAAAGATACTTAAAATAATAATTCCCCCTCTGGAACTAATTATTGGTTTATGAGGCATGAGTGAAACCAGCTGAGGCAAATGTTAAAATCTTCATCAAAAGTAGAATAAAGTATTTGTTGCTGTTGTCAGTTTGTACTATTTCACAAGAGATTCTGGAAGTTTCAAAAGTATGCATAATTGGGCTGTTTTGTGAAAGGTATTTGAAAGCATAAAAATATGATTGCTAATATACCTGCATTATAAACATTGGGGGAAGAAATTGAAAATATTATGTTGTGAGTGGGAAGTGAAAGTGGAAGTCAAATTGAATGAAAATGGAATTCTGCAGCTGACTTCATATCCTTAAATATCCTCCAGAAGGCTTCCAATTCTCCAAAGTGGGTTTTAAGAATGTGCAGAGACATAGATAAGAAGAAAAACAAGGGAAATTCCATTTCATAACCAGACATTTACTTATATAAAACAGAATTCTATTTTATCTTCCTAATGGCAACTGTTGATGCTATTTTCTACTGCCTAAGTGAGAAAGTACTATGGTTTGGGGATCACAAATGGAAATGGACTTAACATAAGCATTTAAGAAACAGACTCTAAATAATAATAAAACAGCCTACAGGGGCTTAACTACCATCTTGCCCCAAGGTTTAGCAGAACAGCCAAATTATTTTAAGTGATTTAAATAGTCTTAGATGTGTACTTAGATGAAATAAATTGCAAGCTTCTAAAGCGATCTACATGCTGGCAAAACCAAATGGCTTTAATGCAGAATATTAGATTGGAACGTGCAGCATTGCTATTTCCATTACTGAAGACAGAATGCCATTTCATTTTTAAGCTTTAAGGCATAAAAACCATTTAGAAATGGGTTTAGATGGGATGGCGTGGCTTACTTGCACACATCAGCTTGCAAAAAGATGAGAAGCAAAGATGTTTGTCTTTCATAACACTGCTTTGGAATATATGCTATGAGCAAGATGATGATCACCCTGACTGATTTCCCAACATCCTTATCCTAAAAGTCTTTAATAAAGAAAGCTGAACATATCATGAAATCACAAAATACATCTGATCAATTTTTATTGAAGCCATGAGAGAAAATTCTTTCATAATGACTGTAAAAGAGATCATATACATAAACTATTTTGAAAGTAATCAATATGCTGATAATAAGAGAAGCTTAGATGAATATTGTTTACCTAAAACTTTCAGTCTTTCTGCTCCAACGACCACTTCATTATCATCTGCAGAAAATAACAATTTCCCTGAAGTGGTTAGCACTTGAAATTTTTGGCTGTAGGCTTCCACTGCTTTGGGACCTAAAGAAAAGAAAGAATTTAGTGTCTATATGACTAATCTAAACCTGGAAATTATACATAACTAATCTTTATTGAGAATAATGAATAGAGCTTCATTGAGTAGGTTATGCTAATAAACCTGAATAAATTATGTTCCTTGAAATACTGATAAACATGCCTGCCTATATTCTACTATATTTACAGTATGTTACTTTAAATTAGTTAAGCATGTATTTTGCATTTGTATTCTTTAAAAGAAAATCAGTACTCTGTTGTTTGTTACTGACTTGAACACTCAAAAAATGTTATCAAGTTGTCATTACAAGCTAAAAATCCATGAAATTATGAATCAGGAGCTTCAACAGTTCTGGTAAATGAAGCACTGGTTCACATGTATCTCATAAAAGAAAAAAAAGGAAAGATGTCTGGTAGAGATAATCTGAAAAAGACTGACTGAGTAGCACGGAATCTGTTTTTGTATTATATTTTTGCAGCATATTATAGATGCCATACAGTAACACAGCTCACCTCTGACAATACCATTAAGACTAGAACTTGGTTCTCCTTTGCATAAAATTCTCATTTAGAAACTCAGGGTGAAATTCAAAGTATATATATAATTATCACAATACTCATATGCCATCCATCCCTGCACATCCCCAGGAGACTTACAAAAACACAAAAACAATTGTAGAAAGATAAATAAAAACAAGAAATAAAAAATCATTTGAATAAATAAACATGTTTTAGTCTATTCATACTCTGTTTAAAGAGGAAGCTTGTTGCACATTTCATAACAAGGGCTTACCATACAGAAAACTGAATTTATCACTGATATTTTAAATGTACCTCTCTCGCTGGATTTAGGTAAACTATTTCATTCACTTAACTAAAGCAGATGTTTAATAAGAGGCACAGATTCTCTTGTTACTGAATACCATTGGTAGGAAGATACATTTTGTAATCCCCAGAATTACCTTCCATAACATATTTGACGAATTTATCAATCAGTGACAAAACACATTCAGTGAGTGTTAGTTGCACCAGTGGGAACTGGCTGAAGTAATTTCTTTTCCTTATTTCTGAGTAAGAGAAAATATTGAACAGAGCTCTATTTAAGAAAGTCTCTCCATCCATATCTATCTATCTATCTATCTATCTATCTATCTATCTATCTATCTATCTATCTATCTATCTATCTATCTATCTATCTATCTATCTATCTATTCATCATCCAGTTCTCATCAACCATTTTAGCCAAAGAAACTTAATTGACTAGAGCATTTTAAATATTTTCATTTTTCTTTCAACATTATAGAAAATGTCATTTAGCCTGAGCTCAATTTATGTTGAAGAAAAGAAAAATATGTCCTATAAATATTTGAAATACAGCAAAAAGGATGATTTTCAACAGCAGTTTATTCTTTTCCCCTAACAGAAAACTAAGCCTCAAAAAAGCCTCTTATATTTCTAATAAATCTACTTTGAATAAAATGCTGGAACCCCTTCTACACAAATCTCCATTTCTTTGACACAATTTCTGACTGCTCCCATCTTCTAAAAAAATATAGGCTGCTCTTCATTCAACATAAGGTTGGGCATCACTTCTATACCTGTTAAAGTTATATTGCTGCCCTTTAATCAGGAGGAAAATAATATTTAAACATGCTATAATACATGCCTTTCTTTGAATACATTTTGCAAAAATTGATCTGTAACAATATCCACATCATACTGTAACTTAGGTTTCTCCTTCTATAGATACGTATGCCCTATCCCAGTGGTGGGATTCAAATATGTGAACAACCAGTTCTCTGTATGGATGCCGCTTTCAGAAGTCCATTCTGGGCCTGGGTAACAAAAAATTAGCTACTGGTTCTGCCGAAGTGGTGCAAACTGGCTGAATCCCACCACTGGCCCTATATCACTTCTGGTCAACAATTAATATGTAAGGAGGCTGTGTTACAATGAAGTATGAATAAAGTTCATAAGGAATACATGGTATTTGACACACAACATAGCTGTGTAGTTCAAGGAATAAATTAGGAAAGAAATTCATTCAAGCACAACAACATGGCCCACCTACACAGATTTAGGAATGAGGGAAAAGTTACTTCCATTCTAAATATAGTTTTCAATTAAATACTTTTAGTACAGTTGAATTATATTAACATTGATAATTACTTGGCTAGCATTTTGCACTTCCAAAGATGAATGTATTTTTATCCTTTTAATATATTTTGTGTTGGATCACCACAGTGAAATTAGATTAATTTTTGCATTACTTCAATAAAATGGAATCCACGGTGAAAAGGTTTATATACTGTAGTATTGTTGCAACTGCAAATATACCTCGCTGACACATATTCCAGTTAGTGTTGCTATCCTATTATTTCCCAAAAGAGCAAGGTTAAGACATTATTATAGTATATTATATTACCGTTATTATTGTAATTTTTAAAGTTATGTGTAATCGCAGACTCTGTGTGGTTCATCACTTGCAGGATAATTTGGGAACTGATTTTTACAAGTTAAAGTCAAAGATCAAGGTTAGGAAATAATTAAATAACTCATATTCAAAATCTTAATATGATTATATAGTACTGTACTGTAGTACCACAATGCTGAATATTATTACATACTATTCAAATCAGATGTGACAGGGTTGAAGGTAACTACTTGGCAGCACCATTTCACAAAGGTAGCAAGAATTAATAACCAAAGATATTATTATGAAAACTTTGTTAAATGAATTTTTAAATTTGCATAGGCACATGCAAATAAGTAGACTCATCACTTCTTGCCTGATGGAAGAGATACTTCTTTCATTGATACACCTGAGATTTTTTTTAAAAAGATCCTTGCTTGTCAGAGTGGATGTGACCATCCTTCTCAGGGAAGAGATAGGAATTAATCTCTGCTGGGTTACTCTGTGCTAGAGTTATTGAAGACTATATTTGTCTTTTTGCATGTACTAATAAGGGGAAGATTTTTTACACTGTCCCTGTGCCCATCTTTTACCTGTCCCATAGTTAGTTAAGTGAGTCTATATGTTTAAGGAATAAAGAGAATTTCTTCCCTCTTATCTTTCTCTTCAAGATATAACTTAGACAGAAGCAGGGCTTTCCAATCCTGTCTATTTCTTAATAAATCTAGCCTTTTGTTGTTGTTGTTAGCTGCAAAGTCGTGTCTGACCCATCGTGACCCTATGGACAACGTTCCTCCAGGCCTTCCTGTCCTCTACCATCTTCTGGAGTCCATTTAAGCGCACGCCTACTGCTTCAGTGACTCCATCCAGCCACCTCATTCTCTGTCGTCCCCTTCTTCTCTTGCCCTCAATCTAGCCTTTACTTCAAATAAAATGAGTATTTGCTAGCAATCACCAATAACTGGGCTATGCATTATACTAAGAACACTGTGTTGCATGTGCTTATTTTTGTCTGCTTATATTTTGGCATGTCCTTTCACAACAGCATCTACTGTAACAAATCTCTCACAATAGCCAGCTAAGTCTAAAAGGTGAGGACAGAGTGGCCTAATGGTCCAAAGCACTAGCTAATAGGTTGCCCACTTTCATGGCAGGTTATAGTAGTTGAATGGTACAAAAGTAGAGATTCTGAACAAGCCTTCCCTTGCAGATCCCTTAGTCCAGGGCTTCCCCCTTCTACTGGCCATGGACTCTATTAGGAACTGGGCTGCAAAGCTGGAGATGAGCAGCGGGTGAGAGAGCAAAACTAGAACCATCTCTCTCTGGTCCATGGGAAAAAAATATCTTCCATGAAACCCCTCCTTGATGCCAAAAAGATTGGGGACTGCTGCCTTAGTTGACAAGTCATAATAATAATAATAATAATAATAATAATAATAATAATAATAATAATAATAATAATAATAATAATAATAATAATAATAATAATAATAATAATAATAATAATCTGAAATGAACTGGATATCAACATTGGACTGCACTAAGCCTCTTTCCTGAAGAAGATGGTCACACATCCACTTTGGCAAGCAAGGATCTGTCTCAAGAAATCTCAAGTGTATCAATGAAAGAAGCATATTGTAGATTTGGCATTCCATTAAATGGAATTGGTGGCCTGAAGAAGGAGGGACTCTGTATATTTTCATGCACTTGTTAGGTTAGCTTGATTAGAAGGGTTAACACTAATTAGTGTTAACTAAATTATTACACAGATTAGAAGGGTTAAAATGCTGATAGGTTTGACTAATCTCATGGAGTTCTTCCTGCTTTCTTTATTTGTGATGGTGTCACTTCTAACCCTGACCTTTGCCAAAGAAATCTCTGATCTTTTAATTATCTTGGCCTTTTACCTTTGGTTGATTACATTTTTAAGTATTAGTCATGAAATTTTTTAAAATGGTATACTAATAGTTTTAGGTTATATTTTCTTGTTTCTTGTTAGCTACTTTGAAAACCCCATGGGTAGAAAAGAAGGGTACAGAATGAAAGGAGTCAATTCAGAAATGGTACTTTTTAAAAATTTCCACTTACAGCCCAGTGCAAACCAACATCACACTCTACAGAGAGGGACACCATTATATAATTACTTTCCTATGACTACTCCACAAAGCTCATTACATTTTTAATTTTAGTCTTACTTAAATTGCTGTACTTATTTCTAAGTTAGCATTGTTTTTATGGGCATGCATAAAAAAATAAATCTTCTTGATTCTGTTTAACAAACTCAGATATATGTTTTTATATCAGTCTATAATTTATCTAAAGGAATTATAACAAAACCCTTTCCCCCATGTAACAGAAAATATCTGAAATTTTCAGATTTATAAAATATCTACACTGTTGATTCCCGTCAATCTCTATTTTTCCCCAAGATGCAGAATCTCAAATTGGAATGTTTAAAGCAAACTACTGAAATCTAACAAAACCCACAGAGCACATAGTTACAGGACTGTACCAAGCTGGAAAAAGATAGTGAGTTTTGTCAGTACTTCAGATTAAATTCTCCTTTGAAGCTGCTGCATGGAAAAATGAGAACTTCTGCTTCTAAAGCTCAAAGCAAAGCTACTGTGTTTCTGGGGTCCTCCAGTACAATAGAAGAGTCTGCCTGTGAAAACACTGGGCAAAGTCTCCAGTGTGACTCCACCACACCCGTCCATCTCTGAGGAGATAGAAACTAAGAGTGAGAAAATACAAATTTCTTCCTATCAGGGATGCTGACATTATTTATATATATTTTTTTATTTACAAAACTGGAATGCATTTATGAAGAATGATTAAAGGTAAAGGTAAAGGTTCCCCCGCACATGCGTGCTAGTCGTTTCCGACTCTAGGGGCCGGTGCTCATCTCCGTTTCAAAGCCGAAGAGCCAGCGTTTGTCCAAGGACGTCTCCGTGGTCATGTGGCTGGCATGACTAGACGCCAAAGGCGCACGGAACGCTGTTACCTTCCCACCGTAGTGGTCCCTATTTTTCTACTTGCATTTTTACGTGCTTTCGAACTGCTAGGTTGGCAGAAGCTGGGGCGAGTAACAGGCGATCAACAAGCTCAGCATCCTAACCCACTGAGCCACCGCGTCCCCTTAAGAAGAATGATTACATAGCTACAAAAACTGCATGCAAATACACTGGATGTGGCTTCCTCTGTTTTGCCTTTCTCGATTAAATATGTCCTTTCATGACTCTCAAAGGCATTTTTGAGAGCCTCTCACACTCCAGAACTTTTGGCAGATGGCACAAGTCTTCTATTAGCAATACCACCATGGTGTTTGTGATTCCTCTTATTATCTACTATTATTCAGCTGTTGGTGCAACTCTTCAGGTTCTGCCTGCCAACAGCAGATGAGTCACCAACCATATAACCAAAGCAAGTCTGACCAAGGCTCTTTATTGAATTACTTACCCTGCTGTCTGGAAGACAAAACAACCCAGGTGGTCTAATTTCACCTAGAATGAATGTAGTTGCATGGTTCTCATCTCCCAATCCCGGGCTGTATTCTTTAGTGCTGTTGCTTCTAGTATAAAAGCTTACCCATGCTTAGAAGTGACAGGTCTGCTGGGGAATTTCAGAAGCATCTACAGTACTTCCCTGTCAAACACTGAGTGTAGCATTTTGTGAACCTCAATGGTACTCATCCGCACGAGGGATTTTAAAAGATTTTTAGAAATCGTTTAAAGACGGAGAACCTCTGTGCTATGAATATTAATCAGGAATGTTACAGTTGTTTCAGGTACATGTAAAGTACTCAGGGATCATCTTCTGCCTGTTCCAAATCCTTGAGACAGCTGGCACTTTACTAATTAATATTTATAACGGTATCAGAAATGACAATTCTATTCTGAAGTCCCGCTCGAATAAGGGAGCGTTAGTTTCTAGATCTGGGAATTCTCTGTGTCCCGAACATGCTTGCTTCTTTAGTTCACATGCAGGGTTTTTTTCTTTTTCAGTTATGCAAGGGCAAGCTGGGGTCCTGGCTTGTATTGATGGAGGTATATTACTGATGATTATTCCAAGGGCTAATGCCCGCATCATCATGCTCTTTTGGTTCCATTTTTCTCTTCCCCAGATATTTCCCTTGCCTTACCTGTTACCAGACGTGTAAGAACTTTACTCTCCTCATTGAGAATGTTCACTGTAACATTTTGAGCAGACTGGAAGTACAGAGGGTTGCCCTACAATAGGAGCACAAGAAAAAGAAATTAATAAGGTGGACATCACTTCCCATAAGAAAGTGCACTTTCTTTTTTTTTTTTTTTTTTAACTGCAAAAATTTTTATTTTAGTTTTAATGCTTATACTCAGAATTGTACAAAACAATCTCTTACAGAAATGACATTTGATCATATAGCCAAATACATTCCATATACTGATGCCATTCTAATCCAACATTTTAATCTGTGCCATTTCCATTTTCAGAGATACAGTTTATATCTTCTGGTGCATTTCATTAATCGGAAAATTCCTGGATTATTTATCTTCAACAGAATTTAAAATAGGGTTAACATTAGAAAAGTTCTAGTAATAACAGTGTAATAGCAAGACAACATTTCAAATATAATTTTATAAGGCAACCAAATATCCGGAAATATAACAACAACAAAAAGCTGGCAAGGTTGATTCAAAAGTTAAAAAAATCATTTTCAAACAACATACACATAAAAAGGTCATACATGTTCTTACTAGAATAAAAATGTGCACTTTCTGACCCTCTTCCTAACCCAGTAGGGAGGAAATGCCTAACTCAGTTTTATACGTATTCAGTAAAATTTTCCATGGCTTCTTTTCAGTTGCTCAACTGAAATGCCTGGAAAACTACAGCACTGTGCTTACTATATGACCAACTTTTTTTAAGGGTTAGATTTGCTTCCATGTGATGGCAAATTACATTTTGAAGTTTGGTCTGAGGCATAGTCAAAAGTGATTTGCCTGGTATTGGTAAGAAAAAGAAAATCTAAACAGATAGAAGGATAAAAAAGATTGAATTGAATGTTGAAGGTTACTACTACATTGATTTGGTATCGTTTCATGTGCATTTTGAGTTACTTTTTCCTATGCCACCTTTTTTAATTTTTTTTAAAAATAAAGTCTATTAGACTACTTGCCAACATAAATTGCTAACTGCTGTCAGGATATAAGAGATTTGCCTCAGATTGGCAATTTTTAAGTGCATCTTTAAAAACACAAAGTGACATTCAAACCTAAAAGATATAATTGTGGTATGGACATGGTTACCAAATGTTACTCCATTATGTCATAGTCCAAGAGAATTTCCTGCTACTTGCAGATTGAATCTTCATTGGAAAAAAATGAAAATCATCAAAACTGAAGGAAAACATTCATATGGGCTAGCCAAAATATTTTTTTTTAAATCCTAATATCTTTTTTCTTTAATGTATCTTTAAGATGCTTGTGTTCAAAATGTGGTGTGATACTGACACGTATTTATTGCATATAAATATATAACTATGTAATAACTTCTTTAAATGATGAAAATATGACATACTGATCAAAAAAGTAGGGCCATGATTTACCGGCATACAAACTATCCTACTGGACATTTTATAGTGAAAAATGGAGACTGCTTCCACTGCCTGATTTTGGTATTACCAACATTTTGGCTCTACACAGCTGATTAAGATCAAGGAAGCAAGAACTATCAGAATGATCTCTTTAAACTAGTTAGGAGTAGATACAGTATCCTAGAAACTGTGAGAGGGATTTCCCATCCCCATTTACAATAAATTCATAAGTCCCCATTAATAGTAAATCCATAAAGCAGAGTTTCTAAATGATCTGGAACACAGCTTCACAAGTTTATCTCCACCTGGGCTAAGTTACACTGAGATAACCCATCATTTGATTTGCCCATTCTCTTTAGATTGCTTAAGTGTAGTTTCTCTTCCATTCCTGTCCTGGCTTGTCCAGAAACTCTCATACAACTCCCTTCTCTTGTTCCCCACCCCTGTTCACTAAGGAATGAAAAAGAAGATTCTGTTAACTCTTTCCTGTCCAGAGAGGGGTCAGATGACTTTTCAACCCAAATTCCACTGGGAAGATACAGAAAAAGCAGGCATGGCTGCCTGACTCTTGTAAAGCAGTGTTTTAGCCTAAGAAAGAAGACTAAGATGGAACTGGGGACAAGAACAAGGATTATATTTCAGTCTGAATCAATAACCATTAACTAAATGAAGACAGCTTGAAGGGGTTGAAGGGTTACTACAGACGCACAGGTCGGGATGCATGAATATTAGCTGCAATTTCCCAAGATCTATCAGGATAAATCTACTGAATTAAGTATTCCAAATTTGCCCATCATTGTTTAAAATCTAAAATACACTCTACTTCCTGCCATGAAAAAAGGGAGGGAATGAGGGTGGGATTACAGAGCAACATTGTCTTAATAAACTGTAGTTAATAAAGAATAGAAATCAATGGAAGGCCAAATGGATCTTCACTGAAGTTGGCACTTGTAAACAAAAGGTGACAGCTAATTGGTGTGGATAAAGAGAAGGGGTTGATAAATTTTGAATCTAACTTGCTTGAAGGGCAAGAAGATGGCAAAAAACGTAGTTGAAGCCACATAGCAATACATAAGCACTCTTGTCTATGGCCATCTGTCATATATTTATGAGCCACTGTGGCAAGGTCCAGCTGTTCCTTCAGAGGGAGTTGTGCTGCTTGCTGTTCCCAGGAAGATGCACATGCCTTCATCTGAGAAACTGCAGATGAGGGAACCTTGGAAGATCAATGGTACAAATAACAGCTATAACACATCTGGATAACTTGTGGCATGCAAAGAGTACTTATAAGAAAATTCTGAGCACAAAGTCCAGCCAATTGACCTGTTTATACAAGACATAGCAGTTTAAGTATTGGTAAAGGGTTGTGTTGGTTCTCTCTGTCCCCCTATCTGTCTTCAGGGGATTGGTGGATGATAAATGTATTTTCATATGAAAAAACTAGAAGATTTCCAGAAAGGAATGTAAATTGGGCTCAATGATCCAAGATCATATGATTGATCAGATACCTATAATGAAAGACATTGATTAAAAAGAACTTGACAGATTCTCATGCAGAGAGTAGTCACATACAGGTAGTAATTGATCTATCTTAGTAAACAGATCAATCACCATAAAGTCAGACAGATAAGTAATAAAATCCCATAAGATTTTATCCCAGGGTCCAGCCTAAGATGGAAGGGGCTCAATCAGCCTTGCCTTGACAATAGGCATGATAAAAAGAAACACAGTTCTAAGAATCCATCTGGATGTGAGGCCACCAGAAATCGTTAAATAATAGATGGATAGTTAAAGCAGGGTTATATCTTAGGTCTTAGAAAAGTGACACATTAATATGTCTACAATATATGAATATTGTGAAAAAGAGCAAAGAACTATGTCTCCTCAACCCAGTCTAGATATATGGATACTATTGTTGCTATAGTCTCAAATTCTCTAGAGCAGGGGTGTCAAACTCGCAATGTCACATGACATGACATGACATATCATGACTTTTTTCCCCATTACTGGCAATGGGGTGGGCACAGTTTCACCATAAAACATCCGGCCTGTGGGCCGACTGTCATGGTTCCTATAGATGAAACCCATCAAAAGAACTTTGAGGCAAGATTCTTCCTTAAAGAATATTTTATTTGGGAAGCAAAGTTTTGGCACTACATAGTTGAACCCAAAAACTAAATTCCCTTCCCCTGGATACAAAGTAGCAAAGTGCAATTCCCACCCCCAATAAACTGTCATAAAGCACATTTCCCAATTAGCTTAAAGCGCAGGCTTTTTCCTCAGCTCCTTAGCCTGCCAAAATGTTGTTGGCTTGTCCTTGGGTTCCCATGGCAGCATTATTATTATGGCTAGCTGAGCTTTCAACACCCCCCCACCCCGCTGCACCTAATTCTTAAAAGCAAGAAAGCATTTTCATCAGTTGTCAGAGCAGGAACATCCAATTGGCACTGGCAGTTTGACACCCCGGCTCTAGAGGATCAAAATTTCTAATGTTTTGGAAAGTCAGTGGCTGAAGATGGGATGGGGGAAGTGAAAGATTCAGGTTTCTACATAGTGGTGGGAGGTTACCAATTGATTTACTGATTGTTTATGTCTGCTCTTCCAATTTTTTTCCAGCTTCCCCTCAATATCTCACATCTGTTGAAATTAGCAGCAACTTTCCATGTTCTGATCAGAAATCTAATGCCAGTATCTTATATGTTTTCAAATAAAGATGCCAGGATCTTTCCTGCTCTTGGTTTGCAGACTGGATGACTAAATCCAGGAATTGTTCAATTAGTGATCAGTACCATCACAGTTCACAACATAAACTATTTGGTAGCAATACCCTCATGTAATGAAAAATGATGCATTGCATTGAAGCAAGTGAGTATCTCTGAATTAAAGAATATAATTAGGTGTAGATTTGTTCTGCTAAATGCAACCTAGCTTTTGCTTTTAAAACCAAATGAAAAGACAAAGTTCAGAATATAAACATCATGTTACATTTGGGGGGAGGTAACATTACTTGACTTGTCATCTTCCTGGTTGAATTTATTCAGTACTATGAATTACAGATAGTCCTTGGTTAATGACAGCTTGAAGTGATAATGGCTCTGAATAAGTGTTACTTATGATTCTCAAAGTTCAGCTGTTTCAGCACCCCTGTGGTCATGTGATCATGATCTGGGCACTTGGCAACTGGTTCACACTTATGACAGTTCCAGGAACCCATGGTCATGTGATTCCCCAACCTTCCATGATGTCTTTTCAGAAGCAAAGTCAACATGGAAACCAACAAGAGAAGTTGGAAGTTGGTCCTTTATGTGATCCTCACTCCTACCACTTTTTTCCTGAGAAGCCTGGCCTCATACTTCAATGTGCATGCCTACCTGTAGCACTCTCTTCCCGCATTCAGCTGTGCACATCTGGCTGGTTGTTCTTGCATGATGCCACAGCAGCCATTTTACCCATCCACTGGCCTGCCAGACTTATAACTTTCTGCCAGCTTCCCCATTGACTTTGCTTGTTGTAAGTGGAGCAGAAAGTTGCAAGGAGGTCCTCACTTAACAGTCCATAATCCTCACTTAAGGACAACAATGTTGACTGCGGGAATTGCTGTCCTTACAACTGCATCGCTTAGCAATGGAAATTCTGGTCCTAATTACTGTTATTAAGGGATTAATTTGAAGTATTTTGTGTGAGCAGAGAATCATGGTATAGTTCATAAGGCTGGTACATTACCAGTTTGCAATTAGCATTTGATATAAAGACAATGGAACAATTCAGATATATAGATGAGGTGTTAATAACCCCAGACTTGGGGGAAAATAATAAATCAAAATCACATGCAGATGAAATCAGTGTACAGCCCAATGTTCAAAATCTTCTCTATCACTTATGTATAGAACTGTATTTTTAGGTACATTTCAAGAACAATGCAACATAAACAAAAGGATTTCTTATGGGAGATTCACTTCAGAGCAGCGTCCGCTAAAGCTAAACTCTGGGTCATATATTTTAATCTTCAATCATTCCTAGGGCACAATGTACTGGAATGGGCAGTGCATCATCTGCAGATGCTTGTGGATTTATAAGATCATCATCCACAATTGCTGAACTGACTACCCGATAGAAAAATGTAAAAAATACCGTCATCACTCTGACCCAAAATTATTCACTACTACTGTCATCACATAAAAAACACACATTTTTCTATGCCTACTCCATCCACATTTTAAAGCAGCCACTGTTTGTTGCATTCAAAACCTGTGAAATTATCTTATTTTGGCACAAAGTCTATAGTTAAAGAGATGGAGTGGAGCAAGCTTGACCTAAAAAGCTAGGATTTGAATAAGACAATTAAAAAATAGCCTACCCAGATCTCAAACAGAAAGATCACAATTCGTAAGATTCAGATACAGCTTAGCTGCTGAACATGACAAAGGTTTGCAGGAGTTCACAGCTGATTCTGGAGGTTGAAAGCCTCCATATAAAAGAACTTGGTGGGCTGCTCTCTTCTTTAATGCACAGGTGGTTAAGCAGAGTCCAAACCATTTAGACACCTAGGATGATACAACAGGAAATGCCAAGTGCCAATTGTAATGGCAAAAAAATAAATAAAAAATCAGCCTTTACTATAATTATAAGAAAAGTGTTGATGAAGAACAGATACAAGAGGGTTTGGCACAGTGCTTAAAGCTAGAAACTGGAGACCATGTGTTCTAGTCCTCCCTTAGCATAACTCTAGCTTGGTGACTTTTAAAAGCCCAAGGAAGAAAGGCAATAGCAAACCACTCACATATACATATACATATACATATACATATACATATACATATACATATACATATACATATACATATACATATACATATACATATACATATACTTATACATATACATATACATATACATATACATATACATATACATACAATATACATATACATATACATATACATATACGTGTGTGTATGTGTGTGTGTGTTATTGATTTTTTTTAACATAATCACCTTAATATGTGGTAAACTGTGTTTTCTGGGTTTGTATTTGCAAAACAATCACTAACAATTAGTTTCTATAATCGATAATTCACATAGTAACTTTGCTTGATTTTCTCTTCTTCCAATAATATTCTCTTTACCAACCTTAAATTAATACAATTCTTATTATTTTGATAGGTAATAAGTATAAAGATTTTTACAACATTTCTACAAATAATAATCACATCCATATAATGCTTCTTTTCTACCTAGATATCTTGGCTGCTTTGTTATAAAATCCTGTTTACAATTTTTATTTAAATTTGTTTTCCCCACAGTGTTCAAAACATTTTTACTAGTTAAGATTTTCTCAAAGTTAATTACATTTAAATATGTAAGTCTGTTTTCTTCATACAAGCCATTCCCAACACTTTTACATTTCTCATGTCTTAAAAAATAAAACAAAATACAAAAAAGAAGAAGAAAGAGAAAACAAGGAAGAAGAAAGAATAAGAAAATAGTATACTACTTAAAATACATATCCCCTCTTAAACTTATACATTTATTTCCAATTTTTTCTATTCTTTTTTAACTATAATTAAACACAGTGGTGGGATTCAAATATGTGTGGATGCCGCTTCCAGAAGTCCATTCTGGGCCTGGACAACAAAAAATTAGCTACCGGTTCTTCTGAACTGGTGCAAACTGGCTGAATCTCACCACTAATTAAACATATGTTTAGTCTTTAAATGTCCTTTATATTAACCATCCCAAACATTTTTATGTTTCTCGTTTAAAAAAAATAAAAAAGAAGAAAGAAGAAAGAAAAAATACTATATTACTTGTGGGGTTAATCCCTCTTAAACTAAAATTCATTTATATCCAAAATCTTTCTATTTCTTTAACCATATTCAAACAGATGTTTAATTTTTAAATATTTCCTCTGATATATCCCATTATCTAATTTCTTAATTCTCACTTTAGCCTTTTTCTTTTGCCAAATATCTTTCTTAATCAATATATTCCATTGAATCAAAGTCTTTCCATAGTCTTGTAGATGTTGTTGTTGTAAATATAAGAGGCAAATCAAGTAAAATGTCTTTGTGGAAAGATTTTCTCCCCCTTTGTATTCATTGAAGTTCTTTTCCTTACTTTCTCTCTTGGTTTCTCTTATCACCTTTTGTCTCTCCGATTCTCATGGTGCTCTTGACAGCTATGGAATCCACTTTGTCAGAATTTTTTCTTGTCCTCAGATTTATTTTTTAATCTTAGAGTATAAATTATCTTTTCCATGTCCAATATTTCTTGTGATTTTTTCCCCACTTGAGTTAAGTCATACTTCCTTGTGTTAAGTTCCATCTTTAAATCTCTTTCCTCTAATTTATGTTCAATTATCTGCTTTATCTCCTTCCTCTCTATTGTTTTCTGAGAGTATTTTGTTGTGAAGTTAACTTGGAGATAGATCCATTTATGTTTTCAAAGTTATTTTTAATTTCCCCGTGGTTTAAGATAATTGTTGTTTGAATTAGCCTCCTCTTTTACACTCTGTATTGTTGCCACCATGGAAAAGTAGCTTCCAACCCAAGGAATGTCGTGTATTAACAGTGTATCTGAATCTATGTACTACTAAAATTCTCTTATCTGTAACCTTTAACTGGGCAAAATAATAACAAACATTTTTCAACCAAGATACCTCAAATAAGATATCTTACAGAATGCATCCAAAATCTGGGAGCCATCATGACTCACATGGAATTGAAATTTGGCAAATTTTATAAAACATTTTGTGACATAAAATTATCACGAAGCCTTTTATGACATAATTATTATTACCTCCCGTTGATAGAGCATGCAACCTGGGCGTCCTCCTGGATTCACGACTCAGTTTTGAAGATCATATTGGAGTCATGGCTAGGGGGGCATTTGCCCAGATTCGCCTGGTACACCAGTTACGCCCCTTTCTAGACCGAGATGCCCTACGTACAGTCACCCACGCACTCGTTACCTCCCATATAGACTACTGTAATGCTCTCTACATGGGGCTACCCTTGAAGACCACCCGGAGGCTTCAACTGGTGCAGAGTGCAGCTGCACAGGTAGTGATGGGAGCACCCCGATACTCCCATATTACACCCCTCTTGCGTGAGCTGCATTGGCTACCAGTTGCCCTCCGGGCGAGATTTAAGGTGCTGGTTCTTACCTTTAAAGCCCTACATGGCTTAGGCCCAGGATACTTGCAGGACCATCTGCTGCCGGGAACGAATTCCCATCGCCCAGTACGCTCACACAGAGAAGGCCTCCTCAGGGTACCGTCGGCTAGACAATGTCAGCTTGCGACCCCCAGGGGAAGAGCCTTCTCTGTGGGAGCGCCAGCCCTGTGGAACCAGCTCCCCCCTGAGCTTCGGATGGCCCAAGATCTCCAGTCCTTTCGCCGCGGCCTCAAAACACTCCTTTTCCACCTGGCTGACCTAGACTGACAGGGATTTTAATTATATTTACAATTCTAACTTTATTCTTTAATTTATTTTAATTTATTTCAAATTTTATTTTTTAATTTACTGTACAGAGACCTTTAAGTTTTGATGTTGTTAGCTGCCCTGAGTCCCTCGGGAGATAGGGCGGGATATAAATCCCATTAATAAATAAATAAATAAATAAATAAATAAATAAATAAATAAATAAATAATACAAAATATTATAAAATACTTTCTGCAGTCAATTTCTGATGTTTGACTGTGCTATACAGTTTAACCTTGACTACTTTCAAGGCAGATACATCTCTGAACACCTTCATGAATTTTTAAGAACTTTCCAAGTACATTAGAAGCTTTACCATTGTTGAAGGCACTAAGGAATCTGGTGAGGAAATATCTCTGAAACAATGTCTCAGCTAGTCATGAGTTGCCTAAATTTCTTTTAAATTGGTGCTATAGTCATTGGTGACTAATCTCAGTTTCATTACCACCATTTTATAGTGCTGCTTTTGACACTTCCATATAGTGTGAATGAACCAGGATGTGATTCAGGCAGATTGTGGCATTTTAAACCACAATTAGTCACATTTGGTCCTTAACAAAAATGAAGTTGCAAACTGAGAATTTGAAAACAATTGCTAGACAAATTTGAACTACCTTATCTGCTGCTGTAAAACTTCAGGCAGCCACCAATTAAGATTTTCCACATCTCTTTTCTATCATCCAGTGACACTTGAAACTTCACAATCCAGATATGGCAGCCCTATGCAAATAGAACTGGTATTTGTTCCCACAGGTCCCCATTTAGAGTGATGTATAAACACAGAAAAACTGACAATTCTGGAATCACATAACTGTCTTCACAATGAAAAAAAAGTCTTTTCTCATAGTAACTTTTGATTTTAAACCCTCTGATACTGAGAGAATTCTGTAACTTTCTTTTACTTTTGTTTTTTTTGTTCTGTTTTCCTCTTTGAAAAAATACTGTTTGGAAAGCATTCTACCCATTCTGCTTCTCTGCTTTAATTAGATGAGCTGTTCTGAAAAAGTCGGTGGCCTTTCAATCTCCGTTACTAACAAGAGGTTTTTATTACTGATTTACAAAAAATAATAATAATAATAATCATGCTTTTTAAAAATAACTATTCCACAGAGGAGCAAAGGTGCATTTCGAAACACTTAATTCTTTCCCCTTTAAAGATGCTTAGTTTACATATTCAGACCTTTGCTTCTTGTGGTTTTTCAGAAGGCTCACTTTGTCTGATGAAAGAGCAATAGTTGCAACCGTCTGTAAGAGATTTTTCATGCTGCATCTTAATTTCCATAATTCACATGATTAAAGGCTAAAACAAGCTAACAAGCAAGGCTGATACTTCGTTACAAGACATTAACATCCAATGCCTTGTGCTAAACCTCATGGATATTTTTATCTTGTGATAGTGAGTCTTTCATATTTATTTGTAGCACCCAGTGTTTCATTTCTTTTTTTAAAAAAAGTAATGAGAATTCTCCCCCAACACTGACTGCAACTGACTGCAAAAATGGTTGTTTATAACAGGATGGATACTGCATGTTCTCACTGTATGAAGCCCTGCTGTATTTGGAAGAGTGACTATTTGTACAATAATAATGACGGTTGAGAATCAACAGCTGGTAGTATATCTGGCTCATTCAACTGGTATTTTCATGGGTGAATTACATAGCATTCAAGAAGTGTGCGAACCAGAACTTTGTCTCAGCATGACATCACAATCAATTATCGTAGTATGTTTATATCAAATAAAGGTATGACTGAATTCTGATCCCTACAATATTTTTTGTAGCCTTTTAATTTTAACGGGGTAAAGATATTGTTGTTGACACATCATAGGAGTGCAGCATTTGTTTTTAGCAACCAGCAACAGCTGTTTCCAAACACTATATGGATTTTTGCTAATTTTTTCTTCTTCTGATAAACAAATGCAAGCATGGAGAGCTATGAGCAAAACTAGCCATATCAGAGTGCTGAACTTTCTCTCAGATGGGCAAGAAAAGACTATGGCTTTCCTGAAATTCAGGTGAAAATGTATGGAACAATTAATGATGTGGTTTGAACATGAAATAGGTCCCATAATTATATCAAGAGTAAAAGCAGAAAACATTTTTCTTCAAACTAGAAACAGCTAGAAAATTTCTTACCATTCTAGCTTTTCATAGAAATTGTTTTGGACTTCAGAACAAGGAGTGCATGGCTGCAAAACATATTAATTACAGAGTGATTCAGGTATAATTGTATGCTTGAAATCCAGCATCTGAAAAACCACAGGATTTCCTGTACCTGGAAGTTTTACAGAACACTTAACAAACACACACATTCTGCTAGTAAAGGTATGGTAATAGAGAAACACAAACACAGCAGGATGAAGTGGCACAGAGAAAGATGCTTGTACTGGAGTATAAGAACAGGCCCTAACCTGGTTCATTGATTTTAACTGTTCATACTTTTACAAAAGGGCTGCAATTTACTCACAATATGATGGCTGGGATAGGTATGGACAGCCTAAACTACAGTTTCTTAGAAGGTAAATACATTTGCATCAGACTCAGAAACAGAATGTTTTATACATTTAAATTAGGAAAAATAATTCCTGTGGAGTCCTTGATATTCTCTGAGCTTGATTATGTTGAAAGCAAAATCTTCAGAGCCCAGTTCAAGCTGGGAAAAAACGAAATGGAGGCTGCTTAGGAAAGAAGGTTCAGTTTATTGAAGAACAGAACAGTAATAGCATGCAGTTCTGGGAAAGCTGACAAAATGGAGCTGGGAATTATGGACTTTTATACTTTCTTTGGGCTTTGGGTTGGCAGAGGTATTGAATTATTTTAAATATATAACTAATCATCTGGTAATTTGCAGAAAACAATAACCTAATCAAGGAACTACCAAGGAAAAACCACTACCTCATAAACACTGGCAGGCAAGGTACTTTATATAAATAGGGAGAAAACCCCACATTTACTAGTACTGATGATGTTACCTAGTCAGGTAATTCAATGTTTGAAAGCAAACAACCAAACTCAGAGAGCACTAAGACTCTGCAATTCAACCCTGAGCTACAGATATTCTGTACAATTGGATTTTCTTTTCTTTTTATATTGAAGGAATCTTGTAATGATAACAGATTGTTTATATCCTTTCTCCAAAACACTGAAGAATTATTTAATCCATCATTTTCTGTTCCAAGAGAACATTTATTTCACTAAGGCAAATTTCATCTTGACCAAACAAAACATCCTTTTTATACATGGTAATTTTGCTTTCTTTGTGAAAGAGGATTCATTCATTCCATTGAAGTAAAACTCCATCACCTTCAAAACACACTCTCACACAAAAACACACATTTCTAAAAGAACATCCACCACTTTCTCACCTAGAAACAGAATGCAATGTACATTTTTCCTCCCACCTATATCCAGCCAGGTTCTTTCTCTTCATCTTTTGCCCCAGATTTCTAGTAGAAGAAATCCACTCATTTTGTTGCTCATTCTGCTCTGTATTCAGCAGAAGTTTTCATAAAACTGACTTCTTTACTGGAACCTGGAATCTTATAATAGAATTCTAAAAAAATCACATTTCTCTTTAGCTTTTTGTACCAGCCTCTCATTAAGGCTTGCCACTATGGTTTCATTGTAACATTGTGTGGTTGGCATGTACCTGTATTAGTTGTTCCAGAGACTCAGTTCATTAAAATATATGAGACACATTGAAGAAAACAATATTTGAAGTCTAGTAGCAGAATGTGAGCTGTTCCTTAACAATGGAAGAGCCACTCAACCAAACAGGATATTTTTTGCAAATAGAAAGAAAAGGAATTGATTGATGGTTATTAGGCTCAATATAGTAAGTACCACTTAGTGTCTTTTGCTTCACTTCCAAAAAAAAAATATCTTTTTGGTTAGAAATGATAAGCTAGGTAACCAAGGCTCATCCTTCTTAACGTTTATTAGATATTTCACACTGTGCATATTTCTTTGATGTAATTTATAGAAAAAATACAAAAAAGAGGAAAGCAATTTTTGTATGTTGTATGTTTAACTACAAATTAATAATAATTCAATCTTCATTTTTATTTTATTTTTTAAAAAGCTGGTTAAAGACTATAATGGAGCAAGTTAAATGTAATTCACAGGCTAAGTGAGCACAAATTATCCTGAATTTGAAAGAAGGAACAAAGGTGCCTTTTAAAATGTACTGTTACAAAATTAACCAAAAAGTATATTAATTAACAATGAAGAAAATCTATTAGTTTGATTTGGTTTCATTAAAGAAAATAATATATTTGAAAAGAATATGAATTCAAGAGAATATCAATCAAATAGAAGAAAACTAAAGTTGGTAGATTTGGGCTATGGAATTCTGGAAAGCCATTAGATAACAGCAAAGAAATAATAGAAAACTCTTTTTTCCTATCATCTAGTGGCCTTCTAGACTTTTAGAGCAATTGAAATATGGTAATGAAAATTGCTTTAACTTGTGCCACACTGTTAGAACAATGTTTTAGATTTAACCAATTGTAAGTGCAATACAAAGAAACCAGAATTTTAACAGAAAACAATGTGATAGTCAATACAGAATACTACATTTAAATTAAACTTGGTACAATCAGAAACACATTACAGTAGTGTTATTTTGAATATATTTGTTTTTAGTTATTCACATATTTATTAGGTTTTGACTTTACATTTTGAAGCTTTTAGCATGATGTTCATGTAACTAAACCATGGGGGGTATTGTCAAAATATATATGCTTTAAAAAAGAAGAAGCATCACAGCCTGTGAATATGATGGAAGAGGTAATGGAAACATACAAAAATGAGATCATTATATCCCACATCCATTTTTAAATATTTTGTTAAAAACCATTCTCTCTTTCTTAAAGACAGAGTTAAAATGTTATCCAGAATTTTTTCTTCACTGGTACAGTAGTGATCTGGAAGTATGTGGTAACAGTTTTGATTTGCAATATCTAAATTCCGGTGACATTTTTCAAAACTGTCTGTAATGCACTACTCCATCTTACATGCTGTACTATCATTATTTTCAAATGCCTCCATTTTTTTTAAAAAAATGCCTCAAATAACTCTTCACTTAGATAACAATCAAATCAGAAGTTTAAGGCTTCTGCTTGCAGATCAACAGGCAATGAACACATCATCCCAGTGGCATTCTTCACCTCCCAAGAATGAAGAATTGACTGTTCATCATTCAGAAAAAGTTACCTGCAGGGAGCAAACTCTGAAACTTTACCTGCAGGTTCAGTTAAGGATAGCAGCATGTAGCTCAAATGGTAACAGAAAGTTCTAACTATATTTGTATAGCAAATTGTTTACCTCTCCCACCAGTCCAAAAATCTGTTGGCCTAAACTGTCAGCCTTTCTGGGTAAACCAGACAGGAAACACAGCTAAAGGAGTTAATTCTATTTTGTTGTAAGGATATGTTAACAGAATCTTGCACATCTGAAGGTACAAATCTCTCTCTGTCACTTTTAATCATCTGAACAATTAGGTGGGTCCTTCCTAAGCGTCATTCTTCTGTTCCTCTTGTCTGTTTGTTTCCTAAGCAGTATTTCTTCCCCTGTTCCCCCCAAGGACATCCACACACTCCATTACATACAGTAAACAGAGGGTTAAATTTCAGAGTATCCTTTGCCTTCATTTTATCTCTTGAACAAAGAAAAAATATTGAGTAGCTATTTTCCTTGTAATTAACAAGAAACATTTTCTCATGGGAGAAAATTATAGCATCATCCTGAAGGTTCTAACTAAAACTATGCCAGAAATCTAGAGAATAACTCAGTGACCTACAGACTGGAAGAGGTCAACCTACATAACAATACAAAAGAAAGGAAACTTAATAAAATGCATAAATTATTGTTTTATTTCCTTAATTTCACATGCTAGCAAAATAATGCTTGGGATCATCTAATACAGATTAGACCCCTGTGTGGAAAGAGAAGTGACAGATGTTCAAGATGGCTTTAGAAAAGGCTGAGGAGCAAGAGTCATAACTGCTGTTATGTGCTGGATAATTGGGAAAGGAAAGGGAAAAGGAAGGGAAGGGAAGGAAAGAAGGAAAGGGAAGGGATGGAAAGTGAAGGGGTGGAAAGGGAAGGGAAGGAGGAAAGGAAAGAACATGAAAAAGAAGTTAGTATATGCTTCACTAATTATAGAAAGGCCTTTGATTGTGCTGATCATGCCAAGCTTTAGAATATGCTTAGAGAACATCCCAGAACATTTGGTGCCCATGAAGCTTGTACTCAGGTCAGGAAGCTATAGTCTGAACAGAATATGGCAAAATAGATGGCTACAGACTGGCAAAGGAATGTGACAAGGTTGTACACTCTTCCCTTATTTATTCAGTCTGTATCCTGCTTATTGAGGGAAGCTGAACTGGAAGAAGATATACATAGTCTAAAACTGGAAGGAGAAACATCAATAACCTCTCCTTAAGCTTGATGTCACAATTCTGGTAGTTGGTGGAACATGCAAAAGATATTTAAGAAAAGGATAAAGTTTTGTCCGCAATTGTTTTTACTGGGCATTATTACTGATACTACTGTTGTGGACACTAAGTTGATGTTGAATTTAATTACGGCAGCAAGACTTTTAGTAGGGCAATATTGGAAGAAGGAAGAACTGCCGACTATAGAAGAATGGACTTTAAAAGTTTCCAACCTGGCGGAAATGGCAAAGATCTCAGCGTACTTGAAAGACCATTCGCAACAGAGATATATTGTGGAGTGGAAAAAATGGATTGATTATATCCAGAATAAATATGGGACTAAAAAGTTTCATCTAGCATTTGAATAAGTATTGATGTGATATTTATATTGCTTGTAGTTATTTTATTAGAGTTAAAGTGCGATAGAGTTAATAGTTTATTGTTGTTTGCATAAGGTAGATTATGATTGTTTGTATTTTTATACCCTGTATTTAGCTCTGGGAAGTCGGGGAGGGGGTAGGGGGAAGGGAGGGAGGTGTTGGGGAGGGTTGGGGAGAGGGGAGGGGGTTGGGAGGGGTTTTGTTTTGTTAAAAATAAAATGTATTGTAAAACTTTTCAATAAATAAAACAATTCTGGTAGTTGGAAATGCAATTGATCTGCAAGTTCTAATAAAGGAAGTCAAGAAGTACAGTGAAAGAATAGGATTAAGATCAAATATAAAGAACATCAAACTTATATATCAAACGATATAATAATCAGTCATAGAATCAACAATGAAATTTTTGAAATGATAGTTTCAAAATAGTTTCAGTCTTTTGGGATCAACTATTAATAGTAGAAGAACCAGCATTCAACCACAGACTAGGATTTGGTAGAATAGCAAGAATGGCCTTAAAAAAGGAAAGATGCCAGGATGAGTCTATAACTCACAAAAATAAAAACTGTGCAATAATTTTCTTCATGACATTCTATAGAAATAAAAGTTGGGCTTTGAAGAAGCAGGATAGAAAGAGCATTGATGTTTTTGAATTTTGGTTTTGAAGAAGATTGCATGGATAGCAAAGAAAAGAAACAAATGGATCACTGAACAAATTAACCAGAGTTCTCACTTAAGGAGCTAATAACCAGGCTCAAATTATCATATGTTGGCCATATTATGCAAACATCAGCTCCCTGGAGAAGTCTATAATGCTGGAAAAGGGGGAAGGAAAGAGAGAGGACAACCAGCAGCATAATAGATGGACCCAATAAGAGCAGCAGTGGGGACACCATTGGAAGACCTAAAGGACTAGGCTGGGTAAGATTGTCTTGGAGAAAATCTATTTGGGTAGCCAGAGTCAACATATGAAAGCAAATATTGGCTATGAGTCCAATCACTCATAGCCAATAAAGAATTCTATTCTACAGTATTCTATTCTATTCTATTCTATTCTATTCTATTCTATTCTATTCTATTCTATTCTATTCTATTCTATTCTATTCTATTCTATTCTATTCTATTCTATTCTATTCTATTCTATTCTACTCTACTCTACTCTACTCTACTCTACTCTACTCTACTCTACTCTACTCTACTCGTCTGCTCTAACATATAACACATATGTTTAGTTTTATTTATTTCTAAAACAAGTTTCTATGGCTGGGCAGTCACTTGTCTGAAATGGTATATGTTCTCCTGCTTGACAGGGAGCTGGATTAGAGGACCTCCAAGGTCCCTTCCAGATTCTATTCTATTCTATTCTATTCTATTCTATTCTATTCTATTCTATTCTATTCTATTCTATTCTATTCTATTCTATTCTATTCTATTCTATTCTAGTCTAGTCTAGTCTAGTCTAGTCTAGTCTAGTCTAGTGTCAACCAAAACTAATTGTTCAGAAGTCACTGTATGCAGACTGTGTAAATATGGCATGTATTTAAATTTTTCATCTTTGAAAATCCCCATTTTTAAGAACCCAGCAATGCTGTTATGGAATCATGCTGTTTGAAAAGGATGCACATGCATTACATTCATTCAGCATCCTGAAAATTATTCACCCTTCCCCACTCGCACACAAAATCAAGTAAACAGTTACCACAAAGAGAAATAAATTGATGATGAACCAAATTTGAATTATTTGGATCAAAAGATGTGAACAGGAGATAGCCTGACTCCTATAGGCTGTAGAAATTTACAACAGAATAAGCTCACATAAATGTATTTTCAAAAGGGATTTGTGAAGAGTGGAATTTGTATGCAAGCTCATGTCTCCAAATTTTATCCAGATCTAATTAGGTTTTATATCTTACTGCTATCATTTCTGCATAAAACATGTTCCCCAATCTCTAGCTGTAATGGCTATTCTGCATAGCTAAAAAGGGGTACTGTAGGATCTTCCCAGCTGAATAGAGTGTTATATTTAGCCAGGGATCATTGAGTTTATATTAAAAGACAAGTATGAAGGATGCTGCCTATTCAACTGTCCTCAGGCTGATTTGAGTGGTCCATTGAATACTTAAGAAAGTCTCCAAGGTTTTTCACCCAATCAATTGAAATACTTCAATCAGCCTAAACAGGAGTAATGTAGGCCCATTTCTAACTTCTAATCTCAATCAAATTAACACAGTTAAAGAACTAGCAAACCAATTATGAAAGTGGAACACAACCACAGAACCTGCAGTATTTAGAATGGAATAGAATAGAATAGAATAGAATAGAATAGAATAGAATAGAATAGAATAGAATAGAATAGAATAGAATAGAATAGAATAGAATAGAATAGAATAGAAAAGAATAGAATAATAATAATAATAATAATAATAATAATAATAATAATAATAATAATAATAATAATAATAATAATAATAATAATAATAATAATTTTATTTATATACCGCCCTTCTCCCGAAGGACTCAGAGCGGTGAACAGGCCAAATGTATAAAATACAAAAAATACAAAAGTTAAAAGGAATTAAACATAATGCCCAAGGTAAAAAACAATAAATAAAAATATTAAGAACAATAAAAAACCCAACCCACCCCCCATCAGGCCAAGCCGGCTTGTTCAAATAAATGCGTTTTCAGATCGTATCAGAAGGAGCGGAGGTCGGGCGCCATCCGGAGCTCAACCGGCAACCGATTCCATAACTCCGGGGTGCCCACAGAGAAGGACCTCCCCCTGGGGGCCACCAATTGACATTCTCTGAGCGGTGGCACCCTGAGGAGGCCCTCTCTGTGGGAACGCACATGGCAGAGGGAAGTTGATCCCAGCCGCAGGTGCTCCCTAAGGTACTCCGGACCCATGCCATGTAGGGCCTTGAACACCATTACCAGTACCTTGAATCTCACTCGGAAGACAACTGGGAGCCAATACAGCTCACGGAGTAGAGGTGTAACATGGGAGTATTGGGAGATTCCCAACACGACTCTCGCGGCTGCATTCTGTACCAGTTGGAGCCTCCGAGTAGTCCTCAAGGGCAGCCCCATGTAGAGAGATTGCAGTAGTCCAAACGAGAGGTCATGAGCGCATGAGTGACCGTACACAGGGCATCCCAGTCTAGATAGGGCCGCAATGGCACACCAGGCGAACCTGGGCGAAGGCCCCCCTAGTCACGGCCACCATGTGATCTTCCAAAGTAAGCCGTGAATCTAGGAGGACTCTCAAGTTGCGAGCCCTATAGAATAGAATAGAATAGAATAGAATAGAATAGAATAGAATAGAATAGAATAGAATAGAATAGAATAGAATAGAATAGAATAGAGCTGGAAGGGACCTTAAAGGTCTTCTAGTCCAGCCCCCTGCTCAAGCAGGAGAACCTATACAATCTCAGACAGGTGATTGTCCAGTCACTTCTTAAAAAACTCCAGTGATGGAGCACCCACAATTTCTGGGGCTAAGCTGTTCCACTGCTTGATTGTCCTCACTGTCAGGAAGTTTCTCCTTAATTCCAGGTTGCTTCTCTCTTTGATCAGTTTTCCAACCATTATTTCTTGCTCCAGGCAGTGAGAGAGATTTTCTACCATGCATGAACAATTTTTAAGAAAAAGATGTTGAGACTGGAAAGAAGGGAACTGCAGTTTGCAGTGAGATTATTTAGCCTAACAGTAACAGAATAGTCTTCCTGATGTTTGTGCATTCCTCATGGATTGTCTTATATCTCCCAGCATTAATAGCCAGTTTGATCTAGTTGCTGATTGTAATACTGAGATTGGTCACCCAACTTATTCAGAAGACACTGGCTTGATTAGAACAGCAGTGAGAATAAGCCTCAGTCACGTTCAAGTCAGATGGTATTTGATAAACAAATGAGAAAATATTGGCTAAATTCACATGCAGGAACCTGGGATTTTCTTTGCAACCTGTATACATACAGAATTGTTTAATTTTGCATTGTATGGTGCCAAATTCCCGTTCTTTGATTTCCGAATATATGGACAATGCAGCAAACATATCTGGGAGCAAGTGAATTAGGAAAGAACATTTGTTTTGAGGCCATTCAATATTGGGTGTCCTAATCTGAAATAGAAACATAATGGATTATTACCAAAAAGGGAAGGAATCATAGATCAGTAGTTTAATATAAACAAGTGCTTAAATGTTTCAGACAAATGTCTGCAGAAAGAATATAAACATAATATCCAATGTGTCAAGATTATAGTTTTCTTTGGAACTTCAGTTTCATTCATCGCTCTCCCTATTTTTAGTATAACTTGCATCTACCCAAGCCAGCATGCTCTTTGATAACTGTAAAAATATAGAAGACATCCCATCTAAACTTATGAAATAATTGTTCAGGGAATAGATTTTATTGGAAAATTACTGAACAGTCCTACAGGCTTGACTAACATAGCTAATAATGAGAACTGTTGGGAACTGTAGTATAATTAAACAATATTTGAAGGTCTGCATTGTATGCTTGTATTCTCAACAGATGAAAGTAGATTGCTATGATTGATTTAAATAATTGATTTATAGGGCCACCAACTCAAATACTATGACTCTGAGAGGCTTACAACAGAAAAGCAAACTAACCCCAAAACCATGCAATATTAAAATATATCTATATAAAATATAAAATGGTGACAAAACACAATAAAAACAGTTAAAAGAGGACACCACTTAACTAGAAACAAATTCCTGGGGAAAAAGTTAGGTGTTATTGTCTTTTCTAGAGCTGAACAGAGTTGGGCCTGTTATGTATTGGGGGGATAGAACAGAAATGAATCCTTTCTAGGTCCCATAAAATGTTAAATAATTCAAATTTGGCTCATCATCAATTTATTTCTCTTTGTGGTAACTGTTTACTTGATTTTGTGTGCGAGTGGGGAAGGGTGGATAAAAGTGGGGAAGAGAAAGGTGGGGAAGGGACCTTGGAGGTCATCTAGCCCAACCCCCTGCTCAGGCAGGAAACCCTATACTATTTCAGACAAATGGCTGTCCAGTCTCTTCTTAAAAACTTCCAGTGTTGGAGCATTCACAGCTTCTGGAGGCAAGTTGTTCCACTGGTTAATTGTTCTAACTGTCAGGAAGTTTCTCCTTAGTTTTAGGTTGCTTCTCTCCTTGATTAGTTTCCATCTGTTGCTTCTTGCCCTGCCTTTGGGCTCTTTGGAGAATAGCCTGACTCCCTCTTCTTTGTGGCAGCCCCTGAGATATTGGAACACTGCTATCATGTCACCCCTAGTCCTTCTCTTCATTAAACTAAACATACCCAATTCCAGCAACCGTTCTTTATATGTTTTAGCCTCCAGACCTCTAATCATCTTTGTTGCTCTTCTCTATACTCTTTCCAGAGTCTCAACATCTTTGTTACGTCGTGGTAACCAAAACTGGATGCAGTATTCCAAGTGTGGCATTACCAAGGCATTGTAAAGTGGTATTAATACTTCATGTGATCTTGATTCTATCCCTCTGTTAATGCAGCCTAGCACTGTGTTGGCTTTTTTGGCAGCTGCAGCACACTGCTGGCTCATATCTGAGTGCTTGTCCACTAGGACTCTGAGATCCCTCTCACTGTTACTACTATTGAGCAAGGGACCCCCTATACTATACCTATACATTTGGTTTTTCTTGCCTAAATGCAGAATCTTACTTTTTTCACCATTTAATTTCATTTTGTTAGATAGCGCCCTGTGTTCAAATCTGTCCAGATCCTACTGTATCTTAAGCCTGTCTTCTGGAGTGTTGGCTATTCCTGCCAGCTTGGTGTCATCTGCAAATTTGATGAGTTCCCCATCTATCCCCTTGTCCAAGTCATCGATGAAGATGTTGAAGAGCACTGGGCCCAGAACAGAGCCCTGGGAAACCCCAGTACACACTCCCCTCCATGTAGATGCGGTTCCATTGAGGATCACATGCTGAGTATGGCCGATCAGCCAGCTACGAATCCATCTGGTGGTGTTGCTGTCTAACCCGCATTTTTCTATCTTCTCAAGTAGTAGTTTGTAATCTACTTTATCAAATGCCTTACTGAGGTCCAAGTAAATTATATCCACAGCATTCCTCTGATTCACTAATTTTGTTACTTGGTCAAAGAATGCAATAAGATTTGTCTGGCATGATCTGTTTTTGGCAGACCCATGTTGGCTTTTAGTAATGACTTTGTTTGCTTCTAGGTGTTCGCTGATTCATTGTTTGATTATCTTTTCCAGAATCTTCCCAGGTATTGAGGTCAGGTGGTGTCCTCTTATTGTAAAAGCTTCAACATTCCAATTTTATCTGGAATCTTAGTCCATTTATAACTTTCTGGGATCAAAATTTGTTTGGTTTTTTTTGCTATTCATTTCAAATCCTTTAAATTATTAAGTTTATGATTAACATTTTCTTTCATTCAGGTTTAAAGGCAGACTTACCCATCATTTTCAAACTTTCTATTTCAAGCATCTCTAATAGGTTAGAAATAGTTAATGAGCTTTTTCAAAAGTGATTAGAAAGTGACATTTGTGAACTTAGTGTCTTAATATTCACTGCAGTTGTGAGCAAGATGACTAATCCCATTGCCTCCTGGCACTTAAACCCATGGAAAATTGTCCTGCAGTCTTCACATGGAGAGTAGCTGTCTGGAGCACATGTGGGAAATCTCCACCATGTCTTTATCTGGAAAGTTTCCAAGTAATTTGTCTATTCACTGGTTCCTTGCTCTTTGCTGTAGTTGTCAATTCTGCCAATGTCTACCAAGTCATTGTTAAAAAAAAAAGTGATACAGGTTAAAGTATTCCCAATTCCCTGGTTAGTAAGATCCATGATTAATTTGATTTTTTTTTTACAGAAGGTCCTTGAGAAGAGGATCTGTTTGAAGCAACACAAGAACCTGGAGGAAATGATTTATCTGGGCTTCCCCACTTTCAGCTGAATTTCAGACCTGGTTACAACATTGAGAGGGTATTGACTGCACTTCTTGATGATTATGTCATCATTTCTGCATCATCTGACTCTGTTTACAATAATTTAGTCACCTCTCAGTTGGATTGTTATAATGCTCTGCATGGGACTGCTCTTGAAGAACATTTACAAGTTGCAGTTTTCCAGAATGCAGTGGTATGGGAGTATGGATTAAGTAGTATTCTGCAAAGATGTGACATAAACTTATCCAAATAATTATGTTTGATTTTAAAATGTTATAGGATATAACCATAAAATATTTGCATTTAATTAACTGAAACTTCTTACTGTGTTTTGAACTTGTGCCAAGAACTAGAAGAAGACTCAAATAAATCAGTTTCAATCCAATATATCTCTTTCTACTGGCTAATGTATAAGAAATGTTCTTCCACATCATTCAGAATATAGTTGTTTTCAAAGTCTGCTTAATTAGAGACAAGGTGACAAATTATAGCAAGAGAGATTGGCTGCTCAATGGCCTTTGTGAGAATGAAGTAACAACCACCATGATTACATCAAGATAAAAACAGATTTTTATTGCAGTTTTTTTTCTATCACAGCAATGCGTGATCAAGGACCTGATGAAATACAATGTCAGATTTATGAAGACTAAGGTTTCCTCAAATTAGAAGCTATAAGGAATACAAGTTACACTGATTTTGGTAACAAAATTGTCAAACATATGCTTTATAAATAGGCTGGTAATGGTAAAGTCTGTTCAGGTAAAAGATTATTTTATCTTTCAAGGCTTCTCCCTGGGTGCTTGCTGTTGCTGCTTGAATGACTAGTGATTTCCTATAGTATATGTTAGCCTCGGGGCATTACTTATCCTTATTTGTCTTGCCCTTAAAGGAATCAAACTTTATTTACAACATGTATACTTTTTGCTGATTTAGGAAGAAGAAAACTTAAACACTTAAGTACAATTCTATCATTAGATATGCAGGCATGATAGATTGCTATGTGAGTGTCGTCAGAGGTCACTAGAGAATGGAGGTAGAAGGAAGTGCAGAAACTTCTGAAGACAGTGCAAAATGCTTTTATTAGGACTACATTAATCTGAATGTGCACTCTACAATATTTTGACTATTGTGCTGATGGCTTCTGACATCTTTAAAAGGTATTATCTGATTCTCTTTTCAGAAACTAAGGACATAATGTTGCCTTTCTCATTTGAAAAGGCCGTTGCTTTAACTTGCTATTTTATCTTCAGAATACTTCCAGCATTTCAAATGGCCCAGATTGGTTGTTTAAATGAGATATAGGCTTTTTTGTATTGATGTCACTTTTATGAACTTCATCCACAAAAGTTATTTTAAATGTATTCTTTTGAAACTATGCAGGAGTTTTGTTTTGGTGGTCCCTTGGCAGTTGGGCCAAGAAGTTAGGCAGCAAAAGATTTGTTTAGTTGCTGTTTTGTCACCGATTGTGAATTTTCTTTATACTTCAGGCATATTTTCTGACAATAGTTTCTAGATGTTTATCTTAACAAAATGTATTGGGGTTTTTTTTAATCTTTTATTTTCCATCTAGAGTCAATGTTGTAAGAAGGGCATCCAAAGAAAAGAAAGAAAGAAAGAAAGAAAGAAAGAAAGAAAGAAAGAAAGAAAGAAAGAAAGAAAGAAAGAAAGAAGAAAGAAAGAAAGAAAGAGAAAGAAAGAAAGAAAGAAAGAAAGAAAGAAAGAAAGAAAGAAAGAAAGAAAGAAAGAAAGAAAGAAAGAAAGAGAAAAGAAAGTTTCCCAAGGACCATCAAGAAGGAGAAATTGACAAAATTTTGCTTACTATTTTTTCTGATCCCAGTAATGGACAGTCCTGCAAACTGATAAAGAATCAATCAAACAAGAAAATACTGTCTATTAAAAGAAAATACAACATATTATCACATTGTCTAGTTCACCTCATCAATGCAACAATGAAGTGTGTCATTATGTGAAACCAGAATGACAACATAGCAATAGGCATAAAGTGACCATGCCAAAGACAAGATCAACGCATTAAAAGAAAAGAGACTAAGTACTAACAGCAGAAACAGACCATGATTCTGCCTGTTCCCCAAATCACTGTAATTGTCTTTTACCACTCTCTTTGATCTGATGATCTGCTGCAAAGTAAAAGCAGAACTCTGGTGATGATCTACCCAGATGCCATTTGCTAAGGAGGACTCCACCTGATTAGTCTTTCCCAATTAAATCAAAACTCCTGATTGGACTTCCGGATGGCAAGGTGTCGCCGGAGGCAGCCATTCTTCGGCTGTCAGCCTCGCGGCTCCGTAGAGCCGCCGAAAACAGCGCCGATCAGCTGTTTTGGTGGCTCGGAAGCCCCCTCCTCGGGAGAAGAGGAGGGGGTGAGCGCCCAGGTAGGGGTAGAGATCTCCGGGGCCGCCAGAACTTAAAGTTTTGGCGGCTGAAGGATTGAGCCCCCCCGAAGCCTGGGCATGCTCTGGACTGCGAGGCGCCTCTGCTCCGGGTTTTTGGAGCAGAACAGGGCGTTTGCAACCATCCCTGCTAGCAAGGAAGAACTTTTGAGAACGAGGACGCAGGCAGAGCGATGCAGGAGATTTTGGTGAAGATGGTGTTTTGATCTTTAACTCAATGGACTTTGCTGAGCTCGTAAGTGGAAGTGCGTAGCTAACAATAGTGGGTGAAAATGGCGGTTATATCTTCTAAAGTTCCTGCTCTGGTGCAGCAGTCTTCGTTGAAAACTTTATTGTCCCCTGCACCCGTATCTGCATCAGCTCTTACAGTAAAAGATTTGCAGAATGTGCTGCAAGAGACTATGGAAAAGCAAATGCAACAATTTGCTGAGATAATGGATAAAAAGTTGGAGGAGAAGTTAACAGAAAAATTAGCTAAGGTTATGGATGAAAAGATTACAGAGAAATTAACAGAACTGAGAGCAGACATTTTATCTGCATTGCAAGGCATGGCTAAATGTATTGAGAATTTGGATGAAAGAGTGGAAGATCTTACTCAAAATGATATTAGACTGGAAGCAAAAATGACAGAAACTGAAAATGTGGTAGAGAAAATTGATTATGATTTGATCTCGACACAGTATTATCAGATGGAGTTTGCTTTAAGGATTAGAGGCCTAAAAGAGAATCCTAAGGAAAATTTGAAGAAAATGGTTTCTGAGGCTTTGGAAGGGGTGCTGAGACGACCAGCAGATGAAATAATGGAAGATATAGACAAAATTTTTCGTGTTAATTCTTGGATTGCAAGACAAAGGAAATTACACAGAGATGTGGTGGTTTATTTTACAAAGAGAATGATTAGAAATGAAGTTATCCAGGCCTCCTACAATATTGATTTTGTAATTGCTGAGCAAAAAGTTCTGATTTTAAAAGAGATCCCTTCAAGAATTTTAAGAAAAAGGAAGGAATTTGCTTTTTTGACACAAGAATTGAGACGACGTGATATCAAGTTTAGATGGCAGATACCAGTGGGTATGGTGGTGACCTATGAAGGTACGAGGCATTGTTTTACTACGGTGATTCAGGCACATGATTTCTACAGTAATGTTTTAAAAGCAGCCCCCATACCATTTTTGGAATCTACAAAGAAAAAAGGTGAGAGTCTCAACGATACAGAGAGAATCTACAAGATGCTGAAGGAATAATACAGACAGATGAGAAAGTTACAGGAGTGGATCAAATTTCAGTATCACTGGAGGACGCCAGAAATTGGAAGAGGCGTGCTGCTTCTAGACGAATGAACCAAGCCTGAAGATTTGGTTGAATAACTGCAGGAGATAATAATGTAATAAGGATTATGGGAATTGAAATTGTTAGAAGGGCTAAATATTTGGGGATATACTTTTCACCCTTATAAAATAACTATGTAATATTTTATGTTGCTTTAGTTTTAAGATGATTATGAAAATTTAATTGGGAAGATTTGTAGTAGTGCTTACTGATATTTTGTAGGTTATGATTTGCTATTTGGTTGGTACGTATATTTACGGTGTGATAAGAAGGTGGATATTGTGTGCTAGGTATATACTTTGTGATATGCTCTGGTGCAATTTTGGGAAAAATTATAGATGAAAGTTAACTTGTCATATTTTTATGGGTAATAATGAAACAGGTAATAGAAAATATAAGAATGATGTGATTATATAAAAAATTTTAAGTTTGGAAAGTAATGTATGGTATTTTAAGTTGTATAATATATTAGGAGAAGGAAAGGTTGTATAAATTTGATTTTAGTATGGAAATTTAAAGCCTAGTTGGAAAGAAGAATAGTTTTTAATAATTGATATAAATTGTTTTATCTGTGATTGTTTTTATTGGGTATTATTGATATTACTGTGGTGGATATTAAATGGATGTTGAATTTAACTATGGTAGTAAGATTTCTAGTAAAAAGGTAAAATTACCGACTACAGAAGAATGGATTGTAAAGTTTTTTTTCGGAGGATATGGTAAAGATCTTAGTGCACCTGAAAGATTATTTGCAACAGAGAGATACTACGGAGCAAATATGGGACTAAAAAGTATTATTTTGCATTTGAATAATTATTGATATGATATATATATGTTTGGAGTTTATCTATATGAGTTAAAGTGCGATAGTTTAAATAGTTTAGGATTGTTTGCATAAGTTAGATTATGATTGTTTGTATTTTTATACCCTGTACTCAGCTCTGGGAAGTCGGGGGGGAGGGGAAAGGGAGGGAGGGGTTGGGGAGGGTTGGGGAGGGGGAAGAGGGTGGGAGGGGAGGGGGTGGGAGGTTTTTTTTTGCTAAAGATAAAATGTATTGTAAAACTTTTCAATAAAAAAAAACCTCCTGATTTTCTGTGCGCAGAAAAGAGAAAGGACTTGCATCATGAAGGCTGTTGTTATTCTGCCCTTCCTTTCCCTCTTGCTAGCAGTAGAGGAGGATGGGGAGGAAGACCTACTGAGATTTTTGTATGTTGTATTTATTTTCAGTGTGAGATATAAGTGAGATAGCATACGTTCACTTGAGTATTAACTAATGTATCAATGAATTAGAGTCAAAAGTAGTTACTGATAATGCTTTAATCACAAGACCTTTTTCAGAAATTAAGTTATTTTTTGATAGTAAGTTAGAGCACCTTTCTGCAACCTCAGAGCACTTCAGACAAGGATCTTGGAATGCATCGCCTTGAAAAGAATGAGGAAGGACGTAAGAGCAATTTTTCAAGGTAACTGATGATCCTTGTGGCTATATACAAGATGGCATTTCATGGATGGTTTTGGATTTTTGCACTGAATCCACGTTGAACTCAATGGCCTAATGACCTTTTTTAATCCAATCAGTGCAACATCAGATGAGAAATAATATGCAAAACAAAAACAAAACAATTTAGTATATGTAAGCTTATAAATCTTTATTATATTTTTAATCTTTAGCCAAAACAAATACACCTAATGAAAAACAAAAGTATTACTATTTTAGCTGGTCATTTTTGACAACTCCTCAGCTTTTTCCATCTTTATTTGTATTCTCTTTCAAAGATTGTCATGCGGAAGACACACAGAAGATTCTTTTACAGAAGATAGCAATATGTAGATTTGTCAGCAATTGATATCAATAAAACAAACTCCCAAATAGTGAATGGTGATCAACTCTAGGCAAATTGACCTAAGCAATTCATTAGTAGATGTAGATCCATACAGTGGAAGCTGAGTATCCAATGATTTTCCTGACTGGGGAATTTCCAGGTGTGTGTTTGGAGAATTATACATATTAAATGTTAGTACATCTGGAAAAATAAAAGAATAGAAAGATCTACTGTAGTCAACATGCTACTCTGCAAATTTGAAGTGAGCAAGGAATTAGACCAGGAGTGTCAAACTCGCAACGTCGCGTGATGTGTCGTGACCTATCATGACTTTTTTCCCATTGTCGGCAATGGGATGGGCATCCAGCCCACGGCAGTTTGACACCCCTGAATTAGACAGATCATCTCTGTTCTATCTCTATGATAATGTGAAAAAAGTTCAGTCATTTCAATTGGTATGCCAAGAAAATATGTAATAATTTAGCACACTGACTTTCAGATACTGTAGCAGAAGCTTCTAATTGTAACAAAATGTAATGTATAAGAGCAAGTAAGTCAGACTACTGTTTATGGTTCATAGGTTTCATTAGATAATGTATTATGGGATATAAAATATGTTTACAACTGCAGTGAAAACTGCTCCTGCATATAATAATCTGGAAGTTATCTACCACAACTTCAGGAGAAGAATATTTGGATGCTGTTGTGTTTCAGGATCAGCCTGTGGGTTCGGCAGTTGGGTCGGATGATTCAGAGGAGGAGGAGGGGGGTGTTGGAGACCTTGCTGAGGATAGTATTGAGGCTCCGCAGAGCCCTCAGCCAGGCCCCTCCCATCTGGTCACGACGCAGACCCAGCTGTGTGAGCCTGACAGCGTGGATGAAGATGACCCACAGCTGGCCCTGTTCAAGGACGCCCGACGCAGGAGGCAGTCAATCAGGAGTAAACAGAAGAAGGCAATGGGGCACCTCGGAAGGAGGCAGAGAGAAGCCACGCCCTGAACTGTTTAAAAGGGGAATGTGTGGGAGGGCTGGTTTGCTGAAGGCAACCGTTTGAATAGCTCCTGTTTCATGGTTCTTGTTTGCTGTCTTTGCTCTGTTTGCTCTGTTTTATGTTAATAAATTTGGCAGGCTTAGTTCCAGCCTCTTGCCATTTTGTAAAAGGGGTTGTCCCTGCCTTTTCTGCAGGGCCGGTAGTAGGCTGGTACAGAACAGATGCTTCAGGTCAGCTGTAATCTTCTTGTAAATCAGATTACAGCAACCTTTAAATTCCCAATTTTGTATTTTGCCACAGACTTTGTAGGGGTGTGTAAAAGCTTCAAAGACAGGCTTCACTTTGCCAAAGAAGCACCTACTTAATGTCCCATTGTGAAACAATGTGGTCTTCTTGTTTACACGTGCTTCACTCTGTTTTGGAGTGATATAACCTCTTCTCAAGAGAAGCCTCCAAGAGAAGCCTCTGAGAACTGAGAGGACCTTCTCCTACTTCTGCCAAAGTGTTTGCAGGTAGGCAATATTGGCAAATGCTTTGGGACATCTGTATGTGTACTGAAGGTGGCAAGGATAAAACCTCTTATGAGATCTTCACTTATATTTAGTGTATGATTAGAACGAGGGCTTTTTTTCTCATAGAACGCTCAGAACGGAGTTCCGGCACCTTTTTTGGATGGAACCTTATAGGGTAGGCAAGGCAGGTTGTATGACATGTGTGAGTTCCGGCACCTTTTTCTTTTACAAAAAAAGCACTGATTAGAACATGACAGAAGAGAAGTAAACATATAAACACAATCCACGTAATTCTACACAAAACTTCTATGGGGGTATGGCAATGGCCTCATAACTGGATGTTCAATTCAGCTATCCAGGCGATCAGTTCTGGTATTTCTTCATGCAGATGTTCTAGGGAACCAAAGAATGCATGTTGTGGGCAATATTGCACAATATGTTTAATATTGTGACACAATAGTTAAAATGCAGTATTGCAGGCAAATTCTGCCCAGAATCTGATGGGACTCAAGGTTGACTCAGCCTTCCATCCTTCTGAGTTGGTAAAAATGAGGACCCAGATTGTTGGGAGCAATATACTGTGTTGTAAACCATCCAGAGAGTATTGCAAAACACTGTAGGGCAGTATGTAAGTCTAAGTGCTGCTGCTATTGCTAATAGTTTGCACATCATCACCACAATTGCAAAAAGGGGAATCTTTCCATCCCCACTAATACAGGACAGAGGCACTTCTTCCAGTATCACACCTTTTAGCAAACATGGTAAAGGGCTTCCATGTTGGCCCACTTTAGATGCCCCATAAATAAACTCACAACCACTAAACCTGAAAGTACTTTGTCCTGTGCTGGTGGAGAAGACTGAGGGGAGTTACTTCCACAACACTAGTTTAAGCAATTCAAGGGCACACACATCACTGAAGCAAATCAGATAGTCTCTTCATTTTGACAAAGTGGATCATGCAGCCGCCACAGCATGAATCACTTTGTCAGAATGAATCTATGATGCATTGCACAGACATAAAAGCTAGCCCTCTCCATCCATGCATCTTAGTTGGTGATGAACTTTAACAGTGCTGATTCTATCAACATCCAGTGACAGAACACATGATCATTTATCTTTTTAATTCCTTTCCTCTCATATTTAATTTTGAGGAACTTGTGATTTGAAGATTAATCTATTGCTTAAGAGAGAATCTATGACAAATTGCAAGGCCTATCATCAAACTTTCTGATTTTAGGCATTTAAGTATGTATTTGCATCCAAATAGCTCTGCAATAGTCTAAACAGGAATTTACCCTTGAAATGCTGGAAATGTTGTCTTTTAGAATCAGGTGAACCCAATGGGAATGTATAGGCAAATCTAAGGCAGGTAGTCCACTTGGACTAATTGATGGACATTAATAGGTACTGATTATGCTGCTCATATTGCATGAAATTAAAAAGCTTACAAATGTCATGAACCATTACCCTTCCATTTGAAGAAACCTAGAACATGTTAGGAGGATTTAATGAAATTATTGTCATTATGCTTTGGGTAGCCTCAATGATATTGCAGTTTACCTACTTAACTAGGTTTACCATTACTAACATAAATATATATATATTTTCTCCATCAAACTCATACTTTAAACAGCATGTTAATCATCAGCATGTTTTCTATCCTTTTGTAAGCTTCTCAATGAGAGGTCCTTCCCGAAGACTAATAAATAAAATAAAATACAGTTATACAAGGGTTTTGTTAATTTCTTATCTTAATCTAAAGCACAATAAAGATTTATAGTATTTCAAATGGAAAGTCTGATTGAAATGCTTCTTCTGTAGCTTTATCTTTAAGAATGAGAAAATTTATTACAATGGATACTTGGGAAAAGATCTGGGTGAGGAACGTAAAATTCACGCAAGCCCAAAACCTAAGAGAGAACTTTTATAAAATGTTTTATAGATGGCATTTAGATCCTAAAAAGCTTGCAAGTATGTATCCGAATTATCAACCTAAATGTTGGAGGTGTGGTGGTGAAGATGCAACGTATTTTCATATATGGTGGACCTGCAAAAAGGTTAAGGCTTTTTGGATAAAAATTTGGTGGAATATGCAGAAGATCTTTAAGCAAAGGATAAAGTTTTGTCCGCAACTCTTTTTGTTGGGTATAATTACAGATGCTACTGTTGTGGACATTAAGTTGATGTTAAATTTAATTACAGCAGCAAGACTCTTAATAGGTCAATATTGGAAAAAGGAGGAACTGCCGACTATAGAAGAATGGACTCTAAAGGTTTCTGACCTGGCGGAAATGGCAAAGATTTCGGCTTACTTGAAAGATCATTCGCAAGAACGTTATATTATGGAGTGGAAAAAGTGGATTGATTATATTCAGAACAAATATGGGACTAAAAAGTTTCATTTAGCATTTGAATAAGTTTCCTTTTCTTTTTCCTTTTTTTTTTATATGTAACATTAGTATTGCTTGTAGTCATTTTATATGAGCTAGAGGGCGATAGACTTAATAGTTTATTGTTTTTAGCATATGGATGTTTATGATTGTTCTTTGTTTTTATACCCTGTACTTAGCTCTGGGAAGTCGGGGGGGGGGAGAGGGGGAATGGGGGGGAGGGATAGGGAGGGTTAGGTAGGGGTGGGGGGAGGGGGGATTGTTAAAGATAAAATGTACTGTAAAACTTTTCAATAAAAAAAAAGAATGAGAAAATTGAATTTCTCATTAAATTTAGTGGCAGAAAAAGAGGGGGCTTATTTTGAACGCAGGAATGAAAGAGCAGTTTTGGTGTCATTGTTAGACTTTCAAAAACAAAACAAACATACAAAAAACCAGAGAAAATTCTGGAAGAAATAGTAAATTGAAGATGAGCAGAATAAATAGCTGGTGAGTAGATAGGCTCTAAGTAATTTTTCTGGACAAAGAGAGGACTTGAGATCACCCACAAGTGCTCCATACAGTTGCCTTTCTCAAGGAAACTGTAAGTCTTTGGTAGGTTTGATGGAAAAGCCATAATAATAATAATAATAATAATAATAATAATAATAATAATAATAATAATAATAATAATAATAATAATAATAATAATAATAATAATAAGAAGAAGTTGGAAGGGACCTTGGAGGTCATCTAGTCCAACCCCCTGCTCAGGCAGGAAACCCTATACCATTTCAGACAAGTGGCTGGCCAGTCTCTTCTTAAAAACTTCCAGTGTTGGAGCATTCACCACTTCTGGAGGCAGGTTGTTCCACTGGTTAATTGTTCTAACTGTCAGGAAGTTTCTCCTTAGTTCTAGGTTGCTTCTCTCCTTGACTAGTTTCCATCCGTTGCTTCTTGTCCTGCTTTCAGGTGCTTTGGAGAATAGTGCCCAGTGTTCGAGTCTGTCCAGATCCTCCTGTATCTTAAGCCTATCTTCTGGAGTATTGGCTATTCCTGCCAGCTTGGTGTCGTCTGCAAATTTGATGAGTTCCCCATCTATCCCCTCATCCAAATCATAGATGAAGATGTTGAAGAGCACTGGGCCCAGAACTGAGCCCTGGGGCACCCCACTACACACTTCCTTCCATGTAGATGCAGTTCCATTGAGGACCACACGCTCAGTACGGCCTGTCAGCCAGCTACAAATCCATCTGGTGGTGGTGCTATCTAACCCACATTTTTCTATCTTATCAAGTAGTAGGTTGTGATCTACTTTATAAAATGCCTTACTGAAGTCCAAGTAAATTATATCTACAGCATTCCTCTGGTCCACTAATTTTGTCACTTGGTCAAAGAATGCAATAAGATTTGTCTGGCATGATCTGTTTTTGACAAACCATCAATTTGCTAAAACCACCTTTCAAAAGGACACTTTCAAAAAGACTTTTTCTAATCACTTTTGGAAATTGCTTGTTAGTTGCTTTTCAGCTATTAGGAATCTTTGGATCAATGTTTAACAGCAATGGGCGTTTTCTTCAAACTTTAGCAACAGAGGTTTTAAATACAAGTTTAAGAACTTAAATATATTTTGGAATAAACAGCAAAAAGGTATTTAGAATCTAGGTTTTGGAAAATTACAAATGGACTAAGGATTGAGATGGATTTGAAATAAGATTTAAAATTATTAGAATTCTTCCAACGGAAAAATGTTTTTGTTTTGAATTCTCTTTAAAAAAATGATACTCGTGAGAGAGGTGGCCTTAAATTGCCTAATTTTAAATTATATTATGAAGCTGCTGCATTAGTAGGAATAAGTGACTGGATTAATTTGACGCAAGGGAGGTTATTAAATCTTGAGGGCCATGATTTGTTGTTTGGCTGGCATGCATATTTGTTGTATGATAAGAAGGTAGACAACGTGTTTAGGGTGTATATTTTAAGGCAGGCATTGCTGAGAGTTTGGAAGAAGTATAGACATAAGTTAAGTTGCAAGATACCATTGTGGGCAATTCCAAAACACGCAATAGAAAATATACATGCTGGCTTTAAACATGATGTGACTACGTACAAGGAGATCCTCAGTTTGGAAAGAAATGTTTGGTGTTTGAAATCATATAGCCTCTTGCGAGAAGAGAAGGTTGTTCAAAATTGGTTTCAATATACTCAGTTACGGGCCAGGTGGAAAGAAGACCAGAAAAATGGATTTACAATGACTGATGAAAATTTGATAAAGCAAATTAGAAATCAGGGACCAGCACATATCAAACGGATATATCTTGCATTGATAGAGATTGACTCAGAAACAGAGCTTGTTAAGGATTGTATGATAAAATGGGCCCAAAACATCCAGGAAGTTATCACAATGGACACGTGGGAAAAGATTTGGGTGAGGAACGTGAAATTTACTCAAGCTCAAAATCTAAGAGAGAACTTTTACAAAATGTTTTATAGATGGCATTTAGATCCTAAAAAGCTTGCAAGTATGTATCCGAATTATCAGCCTAAATGTTGGAGGTGTGGTGATGAAGATGCAACATATTTTCACATATGGTGGACATGTAAGAAGGTTAAGGCTTTTTGGATAAAAGTCTGGTGGAATATGCAGAAGATTTTTAAACAGAGGATAAAGTTTTGTCCGCAACTTTTTTTGTTGGGAATAATTGCAGACGCTACAGTTGTGGACACCAAGTTGATGTTGAACTTAATCACGGCGGCAAGACTTTTGATAGGCCAATATTGGAAGAAAGAGGAACTGCCGACCATAGAAGAGTGGACTTTAAAGGTTTCAGACCTGGCAGAGATGGCGAAGATTTCAGCCTATTTGAAAGATCATTCGCAAGAACGCTATATTATGGAATGGACACAATGGATTGAGTTTATCCAGAACAAGTATAGGGTTAAGAAGTTTTATGTAGCATTTGAATAAGTCTTCTTTCGTTGTTTTTTTCTCTTTTCTTATCTTAGTTTTTTTTTATACATACTCAATATTATTAAGGCTTGTTTTATCCTTTATAAGCTAGAGAGTGATGGATTTTAGAGTTTATAGTTGTTAGTATATGATTGTTTATGATTGCTTTTTATATATATACCTTGTATTTAGCTCTGGGAAGTCGGGGGGGAGGGGGGGAGGGGGGGAGGTAGGGGGGGAGGAGGGAGGGGGAAGGGGGGATTTTTAAAGGAAAATTGTATTTTAAAACTTTTCAATAAAAAAAAAATGATCAGAATCTGAAGGTTGAACACCACAGGGAACCAGAAGGAACTAAAGATTCCAATTAAAGGAGAAGAACACTTAAATTTGAGTTACTAATATGGAATGGAGCAAAATACTTTAACATCAGATGTATTAAAGGATATTTATGAACAATGGATGCAGAAGTTAATTTTAAGTTCAATAGATAACGTCTAAAAATGTTAGGAGAGAGGAATAAATTTTATCCAAGAAGACAGAGACTGCTCTGAACATAGATTGAAGAATGGCACTCTACAAGAATGATATGGAAAAAGATGCTACACTGGATATACAAGTAAAATCAGCTAATGTCTCAATAATTAAAAGGAATATACAAATAACAAACCGAAAGAGTGGCCTGGATATTGCTCCTATATTAGATTTACAGAAGAAAATTGTTAAAGTTTTGAAGAATTTTATTTTATTTATTTTATTTTATTTATTAAATTTTTATACCGCCCTTCTCCCGAAGGACTCAGGGCGGTGTACAGGGCAATAAATATCAAAATATAAATACAAAAGTTAAAAAAGAAGTTAAAAAGGATTAAATAATTATGCCCAATATAATACAATAATAAAACTGTGTTAAAACTAAATCCAACCCCTAACCCATCAGACCAGGCCAGATAGGTTTTTAAATCGCACTGGAAGGAGCGAAGGTCGGGGACCATCCGGAGCTCAACCGGCAAGCAGTTCCATAGGTCTGGTGCGCCCACAGAGAACGCCATCCCCCTGGGGACCACCAATCGACATTCTCTGATCGGAGGCACCCTGAGGAGGCCCACTCTGTGGGAGCACACTGGACGGAGGGAAGTTGATGCCGGCAGCAGGTGCTGCCGTAGGTAATCTGGACCCATGCCATGTAGGGCTTTATAGGTCATTACCAGCACCTTGAATACTTGGGAGAAAGTATGTCAGCCCTCCCAGGTAAAGCAGATAGGAAACATGAGAATATGAACTAATCTTACTTTATTGTACATTTACTTTATTTACATTTAAAGAACCTTGCTAATCTGAAAATACAAGCTTCCCACTGCCACTTTTAATTGCTTGACCCACTAGGGTGAGTCCTTTCTAAGCCTCTTTGTGAAGCCCCTGGGGGCTCCTGCCTCTCTTGCCTGATGCTTTGCTTGGCAGCATCTGTTCCCCTCTGTTCCCCAAGGTCACCCACACATTCTGTGACATTGAAAAAATAAAAATGAAAAGAAATTTTAAAAAAATGAAAAGAAATTGAGTTCTAAGACATTATTTAAAGGGGTTTAACAATCAAGATTATTAAAAAATAAAAGAGATAAGCATAGTGGGTTTATTTGGAAAAGACCAAAATAGTTAATAATAGATACGTTATCTCTGATGATCCTTAATGGTGTTTTGCTGATCATGACTGAATGATGAGACTTTAATGATTTGTTTATAGATAAGAGATGGAATATGAGAAGAGATCATTTGTTGTATATTAAGAGAAGGTGATATGTCATATTTGTGATAAACGGGAAAGTCATTTATTTAGATATTTCCTTTCTTTTTCTTTACTGTATTATTTTTTTTTCTTTTCTATTTTTTCCTATTTTTTGCCCTTTCTATTTTCTTTATTCTTTAACTTTTGTTTGTATAGGTTTTTATCTTTTTAGTTGTAATTTTTAATTACATTACAATTAAAAAACCTGAACGAATTCTCCTGCTATAAAAATGCTTTTACTTCTGCAAACTGCAAACAGAGGAGCAGAACTAAGTTTCAATATTTGTACATGTTAGCATTTTTAAAATTAAAAAAAGTTGGAAAGCATATACATGTGCATCAAATCTAGTAGTTTCTGCTTGAAAACTTTCACTTACGCTATACAAATGTCAATAAGGATTTTATATCAATTTGTGATGGTTGTATTTAGTTGACAGTTCCTGCAATAGAAACAGCTGCCACATTAATGGTCTCTGCTTGGTTTATTCTTCTGGTTGTCTATTCCTTATCTTGCTGTTTACATTTCGCCAGAGGCAAAAAAATATTAAACCAAAAGAAGCATTTCAAAACTTCCCGCAATGTAAGAGAACTAACACTATTGCCTTGAAACAGAGATATACAATATCTCACCTCATAAAGTTTCAGTAGCAAGTAGCTAGATATTGCTGTGCAAAATATTCATTTATTACTAGCAGCTGAGTAGAATGTTTTATGAATTTACTAGTGTTTTAAAATACAAATATCATGCACTAAAACCAAGAAGCAACAAATATTAAATGTGACTTCATACTACTGCCTTGCTCTACATTAATTGAACTGTTTTACATTTCAGAAAGAGTATGGCCTTAATTATTCAACGTATTCTCAGAAGATTTTACTCTGCAATCCAATGCTAAAAAAATTATCCTCAACGTATAACCAGTTGTTTAATGACCATTTGAAGTTACAATGGCCTCTGAGAGTGTGCTTTGCAGCCATAAAATACTTCTGGCTATCATAAAACATTATACCACCCCCTGCAGTGACGTGATCACAGTCTGGGTGATGGCATTTGCATGTATAAATGGTTGCCAAGTGTTCCATGATCACTTAATCCCCATTTGCAATCCTATCTGCTGGCTTCCCCAGAAAGTCAGTGGGGAAGCTGGCAGGCAAAGTTGTGAGTTTCTGCACCTGCAGAGAGGACTTCCTCTAATTTCTGGGGGCTGGCTGAAAGAGAAACTGCTTGGTGATTTTTCAGATCCTGAAAAATCTGAGTTCTGTTCCTGCAACCCACCAGAGCAGTCCCCTTGTGTGCACAGAGGAGAGCTGAAGTTCTCTGGTAGGAGGCAGAAATAGAACTCAAATCCAAATATCTGAGCTGTGTTTCTTCAGTCTGTTGGAACAACAGTTCCTTTCCACACATAGAGGGGAGCTGATCTCAGCAGGCAGTTCTTTGCTCTGTCCATTTATGATCAAGGAGATTTTTCAATGACTGCAACAAAGACTGCTGGGATTGAATTAGTTATATGGGCATCTCAGTTAATAAATCTTTTAACAACTAGGATTACAGTCCCAATTATAGTTGTAAGTCCAGTACCACCTGTAAATGGATTTTTTGTTAGAAGAAATTGAACATAGGGCTTAAAACTACTTTGATATTTCATCAAAGGATTTGTCCTTGAGGACATTTGAGGACACAGATAAACCTCCAAGTAGCCTCAACGACTCTCTAAATGACCAGCTGTCTGCAAGGAGTAGAAATCCTTCCACTCCCCATCATCCAGCCAGAGCTGAAGAGGCTTTGTGGATAAGAAGTGAAACATCTTCAAAATAAAACAAAAAAGGACCGGTTGCCTCTTGAAAAAGCACCTTTGGGATAGCACAAGGAAAACAGCTATCTAATGTCCAGATTGGGGATGCATTTTGGAAAGAAAGTTTATATAGTATAGGTAGCTTAGCCTTGCTTTTACATTAAATGAAACAGGATCAATTTCTGTGCTGAATGTGGGTCATCATAAATCCATAAGAGGATTGGCCAATATACTGTTACATATGAAGAAAGGGTCCTAATACTGAAAGAAAGCAATAAAATATCAAATTATCCTTCCGCCTTATTTTTACCAATCTCCATGCTTGCTTTCCCCTTCCCAGATTGGAAAATTACAATTGTAGAAAATTACCGCGGGAGGGGGGGGCAGAAGAATTCAGAATTCAAAAGATTTATAATGCTCTGAAATCTATTCTATGGGCCTCAACAAATGAGAATTCTATATTAATATTATTATAAATTATTATATTATTATAATAAATAGAAGAAACAATACTGAACTTCATTTCTATTCTACTAAGAAGGTTACAGTCCTACATCTTAGAGTTAGACTTGCTGGATATTATTGTTATTCAAATTAGTATTTTAATGTTCAGTAATAAGCATACCTTTCTTTTATTTCAAGAGAGCTTTGCTCTAAGAACAAATAAAGCAGTATAATAACCTGAACAATGAAACACATTCAACATTAAGATTTTTCCTTGACCCGTATTTTAACATTATACAAGTGAGTTTGCAAAATTGTTATTTCCCAGAAATAATGCCTTATTTTATATTTTTTGTAGAGCAAAGTATGTAAGAAATAATAAAAGCAGGAATCTTTTATGAAGAGAAACACAGAATAGGAGATTAACCTTAATTAAGTGAAGAATAGGCCTGTGAGAATCAGGCATTGATTGATTCAGATTCTTTGTTCAATTTGTAAAAATAATATTGTTATGTTTGCATATCCTAATAAAATTGTGAACTGGATTGATTCAATTCAGATTTCCAAAACCAGTTTGGAAAAAGCATATCACAAGTGCATCTAAATTATTTGAACAGATTTAGAAGGATTCATTTTCCAAAATTAAACTGATTGATTTTCTCTGAAATCCTTCATGGGGATGGAACTGAGTCTATTCAGAGGAAGACAATTATTTCTTCCTCAGCTTCTCAGTCCTGCAGAATTAGAACGGTAAGAAAATGAAGCTCCACTCTTCTTTAGTCTGGTGTAGGGAAAATACAAATATCTATGCATTCTTATTGTATATCCACAGAGTAGAATGAAATCTGCAGGTTAGCAAGAAATTTATAAAAAGTTCCACAATTTTACAAAACTCAGCATCCAACTATCTGTCTGTCTGTCTCTGATTTTTTCCTGTGGAGTCATATTGAAACAGAATGCAACTTCTTTTGTAGGAACTATCCATGCTTTACTTTAGGCAAACTGTATTTGTACATTTCTGACAATACAGATGACAGAAATGCCTTTATTATATGGGTTGTCATGGGGCAAAATGAGCCGAGGGGGTTGGGTAGCCCATTCAGGAGCCACACTGACAGTCTATTAATAAATCCTTTGAAAGGTATTTGGGAACATATAAGAAGCATTTCTTTTCCATCTTCGGAAATCGCTCAATATACATGCATAACTTTGGAAGCCAGGAACACTTTCAGAAGCACTTTTGGTCAGTCTTGAAAAACTGCTTTAATGACTCCCAAAGAAATGATTTGTAAAGCACTTCCAAAGCATCTCTTTCAAAAATTTGCATACCTATCACATGGCATCTTTACAACTGACTCAGGTTTGTATAATTTGGGGGATTCCAAGGAAGAAATGGCGATCGGTTCCTTTCCACTGTGCCAAGATGAGCAGCATAAGACATGATAGCCATGCTATTAAAACAGTATTAACATAACTGCAACCTGGATTAGGACTGCATGCTGAATTTCTAAATTTGCAACTTAGTGTGCAACCAAAGGAACAGATAATACAGCTGCTACTGTATTTACTCTGAACTGCACCCATGTTGTTTGCTTTTATTTTGATAACTCAAAATACAGGAAGAAGGTTCCAAGGCATTCAGGTGAGATGGATAGTGTAGAAATATGATAAATAAATAAATAAGTACGAATGGTCCACCTGAACAATTTATGATACAGGAGATTTGTTCAGAAGTAGTGATGCATTTTCTTGAAAGAAGCCTCCAGGTATCTACTACATGCTAGGATAAACCTGAACTTATTTTGGTCTAGTGTTTACTGACCTGCAAAACACTGGAAGCAAGGATTTACTTCTGACATTTTTTAATCACTAAAGGCCTCTCAGAGTTTGTGAAAACTACTGTCTTCACTTTATGTAGTCTTGAAAAGGTGACTGATTTCTTAGATTATGATGTTTTCCCTTTTTTTTAGCTTGACCAAAATGTTATATTCACTGTGTAAATATATATTAAGCAAAGCTAAGAGTACTAGCTAGTCGCTTATAGTAAATTAGAGTGGAAATTCCTGCTGCGGTTGGGTGCTTAGCAACTAAAACTTGGTAGACTTATTTAGTTATATCAGAAAGAAATATAAGCCATGATGTTCTCATACATAATAATTTATTCATTTGACAAAGGATAGCACCTATTACAGATTCTATTCATGTAATTTGTGTATCTAGATATTTATCTGATCCAAATTACTGAATATTTAGCATGCTGCAGAAAGGAAAAAAAAACAACAACTAAAAATTCATTAATAGACATCAAGGGTCTTGCAAGATACTGCAGCAGTTTATCAGCACAAGACAGAACATACAGTATTTACACTTTTGTAACAAATATGGAAACTTATTTCTTAAAAAGGATATATTCTAACATTATTACATATGGCAGTTCATATATATGAGGAAATGCAAGATTATAAAAATTTCATGGAACATACAATTAACAAATTATGTTAAGATTAATTTTCACTCAGACTTTGTTCATGCAATTTTTAAAATCTAGCAGATGGTTTTTGCATTAGACCACAATAAATTATAACACTTATAAAGACAGTTGTGTACCAGGAATTGCAAAGAATCCAGGCTACAGATGACCCTTCTGATTTTTAATAATCTCTATAATTGATGTACAGGCAAAAAAAATACACAGATGTCTAATGTGGTTTCTTGATGAAGCACAAATCACTTCCATTTACTCAGGCAATGCTTCATGGTCCAGTTCATTTCTTAATTAAAGACATCAAGATGCACACAAATGGCATTGAAAAGAATGTTTAGTGTGCTAGATATTCAGCTGGGGTTTTGGATACTTTGCTTGCTTCTCTAAACCCTGACTTATTTATCATTTCCCTTTAAAACATGGCTAAAACAAATTTAATCCCCATGTAACTAAAGTCATCGTGGCTTCTCCCTAATTTGTTTTTATTATCTGCTTGGAATATTAAATTATGTTATCAAATATTGGAAGTTATACATAAAGGATTTTTGTAAAAAGAACCAGTGGGATTATAGCTAGGCAAACACAGCCTTCAAAGCATCAAATGTACATTAAAATGTAGAAGAAATGTTTCTTTTAGTAACTGCAATTAATGTACAATTTAACAACTTTAGAAATATATTTATAAAACTATGAAAGCCATTGTTACTTCTTTTGATTTTTTTAAAGTGAAATCATTTATATGGGTCAAAGATTTTCTGTTATTCATAAAAATAATAAGATGTGAAGATTTCCTTATTAACTGTTCTTTATAATTGTTTGCTGTTACTTGGGTTAATTTACAACCAATTTGCAAATGTTGTATCACACTGAATATCCCACAGAACATATTAAACAAATCATCTTAGGGATATTTCATTAGTTATTGTGACTAAATCAAACACAATGTAATATAGGAGGCAAATTAATATACTCCAAATTAAACAGGAAATATGATCTCACTTTGTATCATTTGAAAATCAAAATCTATTCATGTTAAGGCTATTGTTAAATAAGACCATCTTATATGTTCTGGGGTGCACAAATTATATTAAAAGCTGTCATTAATATTCAATCTATTATTTCAAAATATATTTTCACTTTTTTTTACAAATATTTGGGAAATTAAATATTTTTATATATAATCCTTATTCTCTGTCCTTCAAAGCTTATAGTCATTTACTAATGATTTTTCAGGATATTCTAAGCAGCCATTGTCCATCTTTCTCAGCTAATAAGAACCAAGGAAAACCCATGCATGCTGTTTCTCAAATAAGGAGATATATTTAAACATAGGTAACATGATAAATTAAATAACAGTTCCTTAGAGTTGTCCTTAATATCAAACTACTACTCCTAAGCACAACAGCTTGAGATATTGACATGAAAGCCTTTCAAATATAAAATGTTTGAGCTCAAAATGCCACATCATCTCTGATTTGCTGGGAATGGGTCTGTATGTGTGAGGGATAATAATGCATTTCCAAATAATTTTTCTGTGAAACTCTGCAGCTTCATATTCAAGAAGAATGTTGGTGGCTTGTGGGGAGCAGAATCGAATCAAAATTCTGAAAGTTATACAAAACCAATACTCAAAGCAAATTGCCTTTTGACGAATGAGAAAGCAGACTTTCTCAGGGAACTGCAACTAGTTTCCAAAGGATGCATGGCACAAATATTTACAAGAGATTTTTTTAAAAGGGGATTCTCAGTTCTTAAGATCTGATGAACTATGACCAAAAAGGAGCGTACAGTATATGAAGTTCCTCAGCCTGATTTTTCATCTCTCTCTCTAATGTTAGCCAACATAGAATCTCTAGGATTAGAGAGAGTATAACAATTTATTACTAGAGACAACAAAACAAATCAAGATAATTATATCCCTTGCTTGTGAATCTGCCACAGCATGTAACTGGCACTACAGAAGGGGAGTATTGGACTTGTGGAATCTGGTGTAAACCAAGAAGGCTGTTCCATTTGTTAATATATAATGTTGCACATTCTTCCTTCTCCTGCAGAATCTGACTTGAACTCAATAAAGGCTTCCTAGAACAGGGCTTTTCAACCAGTGGTATGCGTACCACTAGTGGAACACGAGCCCCTGGCTGGTGGTATGCGAGCCCAGCCTAGCTAATTACAGTGGGGGAGTGAACGAGTCAAAACAGAGCCACACAGACCTGGAGATCAGCTGGAGCTGCAGAGCTTGCCAGAATCCCCAGGATCTGTGGCGACATGCTAATTGGAGCTTCTGGTGTACCCCGAAGAGAAAAGGAGGAGGGCAGAGAGAAGAAAAAGTATAAAAGGGGCAGACCGGCCTGTTTTCAGAGGAACAGCGAGTGGAGTGGCGAGCGAGGAAGGGTGAGTGAGCAAGTGGTATGTTTGGGGGGGAAGGGCTAGCAAGCGAATGGCTCCTGCCCAGCTCACTTGCAGAAAGCATACTGCTTGCTAAGTGAAGCCCCAGGATCAGCACCGGGTTGCCCGCTGATCCTGGGGCTTCACTTAGCAAGCAGCCTATTTTCTGCAAGCAAGTGAGCCGGGCAGGAGCCCACAATCGGCTGAGCTGTGCTCAGAAGTCACTTTGAGAAACTTGTTTGCAGAAAATAGGCTGGTTGCTAAGTGAGCTGGGCAGGGGCCCAGGATCAGCATTTCTCAGCGTGACTTCTAAGCGTGGCTCAGCTGATCCCGGGCTGCTGTCCAGCTCACTTTGCAAGCAGCCTCTTTTCTGCAAGCAAGTGAGCTGGGTAGGAGCCTGTGATCGGCTGAGCTGCGCTCAGAGGTCACGCTTAAAAATGCTGAACCCGGGCTGCTGCCCAGCTCACTTGCTTGCGGAAAAGAGGCTGCTTGCTAAGTGAGCTGGGCAGGGGCCCAGGATCAGCGTTTCTCAGTGCGATTTCTGAGCGCGGTTCAGCTGATCCAGGGCTGCTGCCCAGCTCACTTAGGAAGCAGCCTCTTTTCCGCAAGCAAAGTGAGTTGGGCAGGAGCCTGGGATCAGCTGAGCTGTGCTCAGAAGTCGTGCTCTGAAATGCTGATCCCGGGTTGCTGCCTAGCTCACTTGCTTGCAGAAAAGAGGCTGCTTGCTAAGTGACAACGAGGGAGGGAAGGAAAGAAAGGAAGGAAAGAAGGAAGGAAGGGACAATGGGAGAGATGGAAGGCACCGATCCCAGTCCCACTCCCCTCCACCAGAGATCCACAGATTCCCCCCCCACAGGCACCCCGCAACCTGAATGATGAGTTGGTCATGTCCCCCCGGCCATTGATCACATGACCCTGGGACACTGAATGTTATAAGTATGAATCAGTTGCCAAGCATCCTAATGTAAATCACATGACCCTGGGGATGATGCAACAGTCATAAGTGTGAAAAATGGTCATAATTCACTTTTTTCAGTGCCATTGTAACAGTCGCTAAACGAATTGTTGTAAGTCAAGGACTACCTTTACTTTATCATTTTTTTCCTTTTTGGGGTGTGTGTGTCATGTTTTTGACACCTTGCTGGGCGACTGGTGGGTGAAAAGGTTGAAAAGCCCTGTCCTAGAACACAGCTAGACTCTATATTTAAACAGAGCCACTTTAGCCATTGATGATCAATATAACAGTGTAATGTTCATACCTGCAGCAGTTTAAATCTGGTGGGGGTTTGTTCCATGTTAACAGAACAGCCTGCTTTGGTTTCTGGGCCTTGAGGCAAAAGGCCAGTGGACCATTGGCACGGAATGGGACAACTTGCCCCAGCCAACTCGCTACAGGACAACTTGCTGTGGGACAATTCAACAATTCAATTTAATTATATAAAATAGTTTAAAAAAATATTTTAATTTTTGTCATTCACATTTCATTTTGTCCCTCCTTTGATAAAGGATTCCATTCCTTTATTTCTTCAATATCAGTATGTATAACTCTTGTCCTGTGGTGAGTTGGAACATGGCAAGTTGGCCGTGGAAAGTTGTCGTAAATGGAACAATCAGCATTTCTGTTCCAACCCCCCCCCTTTTCTCTCAGAGGAATTCTTCTGCATGAAATAATAACTCCCATAACTTCTTGCCTTTACAACAGTGGTCTTAATGTTCAGTTCACATTTGACTATAAGCTAGTTGTCCTGTGATTGATCCACTTTTTCAGTTAACAGGGGAAGAGAGATTGCTTCAACAAGCTAGCTATTCTTAAGCTGCTTTCCTGAGCAGTGTGCTGCTTGCTTACCAAGCAGGAGAAGTGAACTAACAAGCTCCTCTTTCTGACCTTAATCAGTTGATAGATATTTCTTTTCTCCTCCCATGTGGTTCATGCCTCACTGCCAAATGACATAATAAGGGAAATTACTTGTGCTACTGTGTACCTTTCTACGGGCTTTCCCCATTGTTCACCTAAATGTCCTTTTCTTCTCCTTTAGAAGTTAAGTAATAGAGCATCTGTTTTCAGTGTTTAAAAGATTTAACAGAATTTAACAGAATAACAGGGTTGGAAGGGACCTTGGAGATCTTCTAGGCCAGGGGTCAGCAACCTGAAACAGTGAAAGAGCCACTCGGAACCGGTTCCCTCACAAAAGGAAAAACTGGGAGCCACAAAAAATGTGTGCGCATGCACGTACATGCGCACATGTGCAGAACAGGGTTTGACTGAAGAGTGGAGCCAAGGCGAGATATGCACCTACCCTGCATATTTGAATTGGTTGAACTTTTTTAGTCCCACTTTTTTTTTTTTTTTGGACTGCACATGGCAGAGGACTGAGAGCCGCAGGAGATGGCTGAAAGAGCCGCATGCGGCTCCGGAGCCGCGGGTTGCAGACCTGTGTTCTAGGCTAACCCCCTGCTAAACCTATACTGTGTCTGACAAATGGTTGGCAAATCTGTATTTAAAAACTTCCAGTGTTGGAGCACCCACAACTTCTGGAGGCAAGTCCCATCTCACTGATTAATTGTCCTAACCGCCAGGAAATTTCTCCTTACTTCTAGGTTTCCTTCTGGTTACTCTTCCCTAGACCAGGATGAACAGTCCAAGGGATAGAAGGAAGAATGGGGAGCGGGCTCTAAAATCTGGTCCCTAAGGGCAACCCTTTGTAACTAGATGCCATGACGTTTCCTGCTTGCCAATTTCGCTCGTGGTGGATAACCCATGATGCTGTAAGTACTGCATTTTCATTAATAAGCCCTAATTAATTGTAATTATACTGACATCTTTTCTTGTGTTCACCTTTTTTAAAATCCAACCTGCAAATTCTAAATTTTCAGGTTAGAGTTCAAAATTGCAGCCGCATTAGTCATGATGTAGTAGTGACATATTTTCAGTGGTATCAAGAAATAAATATTTTTAGAAGTTCTGGCTGACTTACTGTCCTGGACCGGATTTCTTTGGCGTAGAGAGGTTTCAAGAATTCTGAATCTCCTTCTAGCGTTAAACCTTTTTCTGTAATCCTTAGGTTTCCCATTCCATCCTGAAATATATAAAAGGGTTCCATTACTATGATTTCATAAAATCAAGGTTGCAAAAAGAAAAACAAAATCTTAGAGAAAACACCACATAAACTTTGCTATTCAATCTTTCTTTTGGCTTAGGTTTTGTGAGAAAACTGTTTCAAACAAGCTTAAATTCATGTCTTTAAATCAGGTAAATGATGTCATCTGGGAGAGAAGCTATAAAAATGAAGTATTCTGCACACGGGATGACTTTCTGTCTGCAAGGCTCGCTTTTTTGTTTATTAATAACCTCATTTGGCACAAACAATTTTACAAATATCCTATATAGTTTAATATCCTCATCAGAATTCTACAATAAAAAAATAAAATAAAAATAATGTTCAAGTGCTGAAAAACAATTGACCAAAATGAATGTTTTTGTGCCCCCCTTAATCTATAGTTTTTTTTATTTTACTTTGTAAAATTTAGCACAAGGCTGAGCATCATTCTTTGGTGGATGGCTACATCTCCTTAGAAATCTATAGATGATTACATGTAAATGAATGCTAAGGCTATTATTGTTTTCTCTTTTGCATCCTTCTTCTTTTATGTCCTTTCACATGAACTAGATTAGAATGAATTGTTGTTGACAAAGATTTGAACTGATAGTCTACAGAAAGTTTTGAAGTTAGGCTGAGGACTAATCCTTTCTCTAGCCATTAAATTTGATAGTAAAGCAGATTATCAAAAAACTTGTCATCTGCCACACCAAGCACTGGTTAAAACAATTCTTATGGTTTAACTGGTGGTACCTAATCCCTTGAGGTTCTATTTCTAAGGATCTTGTCAACAACTCCAGTATCCAGAAGCTTCAGAATACAGGGTGTGGGCAGTTATATGCACACATAGGACAATGTACATTAGGCCTCTGCTTTGTGAACTGCATGACTTGTCAGTGTGCTTCTGGATCCAATTCAATATGCTGGTTTGTGGCATCGGACCCAGCTATTTGCAGGTCTCCTTTTTCCTGTTTATATCATCTTGGACCATCAGATCTCGCACAGAAGGCAGGCTGCAGTTATCTTTGGCTAGGAATCAACATTTGTTGGGTTCCAGAAGAGGTCCCATCTCTGCTGTGGAACCCACTTTATGGAATATCCCCCCTCCCGCAAATTAGATTTGCTCCATGGCTTTTGATATTCTGAAATATGTCCAGTCCTGGGGCTCCCATGGAACTGGAGACTGATCTAGAGTGCTCCATTGTTGAGGAAGCCATTTTTATTTCCTTTGAGTATGGGATTTCCAGTTTTTAGGATATTTATTATGATCTTTTATGTTTATATTTGCTATTTTTATATTCATGGTTTTTATCTATTGTTGTGCACTGCCAAAAATCACCTTGGATGAGATGGGTGGCTATATCAATTTGATAAACAAGCAAGCAAGCAAGCAAACAAACAAATAAAACTGACAGGCAGGATTAAAACAGTAAGAAGTAGTATTGCGTCCCCTTCAGTTTAATTGTTTGTGTATGAACTGGTTTAAAGGTTCTTGGTGTTGGAAAGAATGGTGAAGTATCAGGGGATCCTAGGTCCATCAGTCAATTTTTATTTTGGTTGCAGATGGGTATAAAATATATGGAATTACAACTATTCATAGAATAAGGATTTAATACATGAAATTAGATATTAATTCCTCTCCGTGATGTCTCGTTGCCTGGAGGCGGTGAGGGTCTGGATGGGGAGGAACAGGCTTTGTCTAAATCCTGACAAGACCGAGTGGCTGTGCATACCGGCATCTCAGGTTGTCCATCCTATTCCATCTTTATCTATAGGGGGTGAGGTGTTACCCCCCGTAGATAGGGCTCGCAACTTGGGTGTCCTCCTTGATTCACAGCTCAGTTTTGAAGATCATATAGGAGCTGTGACCAGGGGGGCTTTTGCCCAGGTTTGCCTGGTGCGCCAGTTGCGGCCCTACTTGGACCGAGATGCCCTACGCACAGTCACTCATGCGCTTGTGACCTCTCGGATAGACTACTGCAACGCGCTCTACATGGGGCTGCCCTTGAATAGCACTCGGAGGCTCCAGCTGGTGCAGAATGCGGCCGTGTGAGTTGTGATGGGGGTCTCCCGATATTCCCATGTAACACCTCTGCTCTGTGAGCTGCATTGGCTTCCAGTTGTCTTCCGGGTGAGATTCAAGGTGCTGGTGATGACCTATAAAGCCCTAAATGGCATGGGTCCGGGTTATTTACGGGAGTACCTTTTGCCGGCGTTAACTTCCCATCGTCCTGTGCGCTCCCACAGAGAGGGCCTCCTCAGGGTGCCGTCGGTCAGGGAATGTCGACTGGCAGCCCCCAGGGGGAGAGCATTCTTTGTGGGCGCGCCTGCCCTCTGGAATCAGCTCCCTGTTGAGCTCCGGATGGCTCCCGACCTTCGCTCTTTTCGCCGCGACCTGAAGACTTGGCTATTTGAACTTGCCGGCCTGGACTGAGGGAATGGGATTTTAGATCTTAAATTTTAAAAAAATTAAATTTTAGAATGTGTTTTATTGTTTAGGGCTATTTGGTTTAATTTCATTTTAATTTTTGTATATTATGTGTTGTTCATAGTGTTTTAATTGCCCTGTACACCGCCCCGAGTCCCTCGGGAGAGGGGCGGTATATAAATCCAAATAAAATAATAATAATAAAAAACTCCTCAGAGATTTTATGACATAAGAAATTTAGTGTGAATTGATTAGCAGGTTATATGAAGTCATAGGAATTAACACTTAACATACAACATAATATCAACCTTACAGCCACAAAACTGAAACTTTGACACTAAGGTTTAATTGTATGAATGGTATTTACTGACAGTATTAACTGTTAAGACTATCAGGGCCATACATTATAAAAGAATAGCATAACATGAATAAAATAAAACACCTTAAAGCAGTTAGCCAAACAATGTAGAATATTTGGTATAATAAACTAAGCTTTTACATTGGCAGCATAAAAGTGTATATAATATTTGATGTATTTACTGTGATCCAAAATCAAACACGTGGAAGAGAAAAAGAATGATCAATGGGCACAAACAGCAAGCATCAATATGAGAAAAGGTAAACTCGGGGTTGGGATGTAGAAATCTATCCAAGGGAATGCAGCAGCTCTCTCTCCTAACATTGAAGAGTTTGAGGAGTCTGATCAGTACACCACTTGAACAACCCAAATATATTTTCACTCCAAGCACACGTATAGTATTGTGCATAAGCTAGGATTGCTGAAAGCTAACTGGCAAGAGGTTTACTCTTCTTCTCCTCTTCTTAGGCTGCAGAATTCTTGGAGTTGAAATCCCTATATCCTGTTATATCTCACTCACTGAGAAATACTGATCTAGGGAAGACATTCAATGCAATTCCATGCAGTTTAGATGAATCATTCTTAGGTGTTGTTTTTTTTACCCTTTCATCTTATATGCCAAATATGCCAAATTCATTCATAACTTTAAAGTTAGACTACTTTGAAATGACCCAGAAATCACACTACTTCATTCTAATAAAAGAAAGGTAAAAAAATGAAATAATGGAAAGAAAACCAGTAAACCAATAATAAAATTTTTCTCTTGCCAAACACAGAAAAGGGAAAATACAGCATTAATTCATTTCATCCATGCTCACCATAGAAACAAGAAAGCATACATTAATAACAAGGATGAAATGAAGATTTCATTTTAAAGAAAGAAATCTCTTTGAGGAATTAAAAGCTCCAAGTTTACTTTGTCTGTCTGTCCTGGATATATTATGGAAAATATGGATTTTTACTGAGCATATTTATATCATGCATAAAAAGGAATTTTAACATACAGATGAAAATGCTTGCCTATTTAATAAAGAAATGATATAGGTTTAAAGAAATGTAGTAGATTCATAATTCTTCAAGGGTTTTTTTCCCAAAAATAAATCAAGTGTTGTTTTCTATCTGTGATCAAAAAGAGAAAGAGATGAAAGCAGTTCAGGAGTCCTGATAGCTTTTACCACTTCCATTACATCTTTATGTCTTACTTACTTATGTGTCATCCGCCCTAAGGTTATGCACTCTAAATTTATGTACAGATGGGCAGTCTACAAGCGTGCATTGCATATAGTCTCTAATAACCCATTTTCCCTTTGCACATTTTCCCTTTTCATGATTATCAAATGAATATGACCCAGCAGTATAATATAGCAAACAAGATAAATACATTTTAAACCACATCAAGAGAAGCATAATTTCCATATTTGTATTAGTGTAGTTCTTATTTCAATTTTGATTAATTATACAGGTAGTCCTCAAATTTGCCTTATGATAACAGGAAGCTTTTGTTCTCCCTTCATAAATATTGCTTTTATATTTCCACTGATCAGATCTTAAGTTACTAGTATATTTTGTTTCCTTCTTTTTAACTGAAACCAGGGGTTTTGAGATGCAGGAGGGAAAAACAAAAACAAAACCACTGTTAATTTTAGGACTCTCAGAGACCCATAGGTAAAATAGGAGGCAGCTTTTGGGAAGAGACTGCCGAGTCTCTTCAGCATATAGGTGAATTATCCCTGGAGTTCATGCAAAGGAGGCTGTTGCAAAACTTACATAAAATCATGAAAGTTGGTGTGGCAGAGGAGAAAAGAAAGCAAGGGAAAGAAAAAGAAAGTGGATTTAAAAATAGCAGGATAGGGATCTGCTCCTCTGCTTACAAGAGGGCTATTTGTGAGCAAGAGATGGAGAAAGTATTAAGCATTGGAGAAAGTATCAGAACAACAGTGGACAGCCAAGTCGGGATGCAGTAGAGGATTGAGAAGTTTTACATGGGAGGAGAATCACTGTGTAGGTCTAAGCCAGGAGAAGGAAGACAACAGGAAAAAGGTCTGACTTTCAGTGTGTTTCTTCTCTCCCTCTCTCTTGGCAGAGACATATAGAATAAATATATTTTGGAAGGGTGGAGGAAATCTGCTTTGGTTAATTGTTCATTCAATCATTCAACATAGTTTAAAGTTTCGATTTTACCTGTGCATTAAGTACATAATATTAATGCTTCTGTACACAGTTTCTAATGATACTATTAAATATTAAAGGTTCACAATAAGAGGTGTGTGAATTTTTTTTCCTTATTTGATGCCCTCCCCCTCCTCACCCCTCAGTACTGTGAGAAGATTTAGTAGCAGACATGAAGAGAAAAAGAATTGAAAGATACCCTGCTTTGGATTTTTTGGGAAAACAGGGACTGATTTCAGGACTACAGTAGAGACTGCATATTATTTTATATTCTTAACTATCATGATTATCTTACAGACTTCTCAGTCTAGCATTGTTTTAACTTCTCAGCTATGGGAACCTAAGCTAGGTTAATTCCAAAAATTGTGCAGTTAATTTCTAAAATTCAATGGGAAAAATACTTTCCAGCAAATAGAAAAAGTTGAATCCAAGTCATTGGAGAAAACTAAAATAAGACTACTTCTTCTAGAGATGATTCAACTATATATTTTCAACATAGAACAAAACTTCTGTTAAAACGAAAAGCAAACAGAATATGTTAGAATTACATATAATTCTTTCCTTGGGATTTGTATGTACTACACTAAAACAGTAATTAGAGCCATACCATACTCTGTAAACCTAAGTAACTGCTCTGTGATTAAAGAAGACATAGGGAGCTAATTCATTCATTCTGCTGTTATGTTAAATATATACAGTGTGAGAAAAATGGCAAAGGTTACACGCACTGGAATGCCATTTCTGATGGTATAAAGTTATAATAGGGAAGTTAATGGTTTCAGTTGTTAACCTTGAACCTGTTCAGGCAGGAGAATAATATCCATAGTAGCCTTTTGACAGAGTCAGCATTATCAGGTATACTTTTCCAACTTAGATGATAGATCTTAGAGAAGAAAATCTTTTTATATCCATTATTATCCACATTTACCAGGATGTTTCTAATTGGAGAGTACTTATGAAAAGTACTGTAGGCCTTTTCCATTTCCCCCTCCATAATAGACTTTCAAGAGTAAGGAAAAAATGAAATAAAATAAAATATGGTATACTTATGAATGGAAAATTATGGTTACTGCCACATGATGGTGTTCCTTGACTGCAATCATTTGGATTTTCTGTGAAATTTTAATTCTTCTGTTGTCCTCTATTTTCTCTCCATGAGAATAATTAGCAATAATGATTTTCAGGATCATTTTCTTTTTACAACATGACCACACGGCTGTTGGCCAAATATAACTGAACATCTTCCTGCTCATCTGCAAGACTTTTGTTTTCTTCAAGCCACCTGAAAATTGTATTCTTGTAATGAAAAAGCCTATTTTGACTTAGTCCTATTTTACATTTAAACATCCATTTTAATTAAAGTACATTATAATATATTTGGAATATAATATACTACATGTAATGCACTACTTCTAAATCAACAAGTAATTAAAAAAACACTATCAGATAGCATTTTCAGAAGCTGTTTAGACCTCATACAAAGACATATTTGAATAACTTTTGCAGATGGAGCCATAAATCATAATCAAGTATAGATGAAATCTATCTTTTTGTCTCTATGAAAGAACCAGATTCAGCAGAAACTGTTCATCTTCTTTTTACATATTTGCTTTGATTGTTTTATTCTTGGTTCCTGTTGCTTACTCACTGAACCACATGACAAAAATTAATCTAGAAGGTAAAAATACTAACTGAATATTGCCATATCCAGGATTAAGAGAAAACAGAGGAAAATAGTTTTTAATGCAGCTGATAATTAGAAAGAATACCAAAATATTAAAAAAAAATCCTTACCTTCAAATACATTTTGAGCGTACAAAAATAATGCATTATTGTATGCTCAAAATGTATTTGAGGATAAGGACAATAAACATATGCTTGGTAATGTTTGCAGTTATCGCATGCCAACTTTTGCTTTATTCAATGAGTACATTACAATCCTAAACTGGCCAAACTCATTTTCAACTTGGAGAATCTTATTTTCACAAATTCATTAGTTTTGGGATATTCCTAGCCAAAGTTCATCTTTAGTGTTTGAATAAAAGTTAACAGGATTTGGATACATTCCATTTTGGTTTGTAGACTATTGTCATAATTTTGTTTCCTAAGGTGGACATAAAATCAGCTAATATTTTTCTCTCCTTGCTGGAATACTTAGCTCACTGCTGGATTCAACTTTTATTTGAAACCTTGGTCATTATGCTGTTTGCTTTAGTGCAAAATCCAGCAGCCATTTAATGACTGTAGACCGATTTCTTAAACAAAGAAAAGAAAGTGTAAATTGTGCTTTCTAGTTAATTTTGCAATTAACTTAGAGCTAGTAAATATATTTTTAATGGCAATCTATAATGGAACCTATACAAATAAAGCAGTTTATTTTATGGCTCAGATAATCCTTTCCTTTTGCTTTCTGTATAGATATTATATTACATTTCTTATATTATTCTTTAATTATTATTATGAATACCAGGATTCTATCTTAAACTGCTGCCATGTCAGACCACAGTGCTAGGATATACTAGACAAAATTACTGTGACTGTTAAATATATTACCATTTTACACATATGTAAAAGGATTTAACTACTGGCATATATAAAGATAGAATAAGAATTTGAAATGATTAATTCTAATCAATTTCACATTAGCTTCCCACTTTGAAAATTGTCCCCAAAAGCTAGTAAAATATTCCTGGTAATTAGCAACAATTTTTTTTTAGGAAATAGCATTAAACTGTAGTTATATAGTTAATACTTTATATTTCTATATTTAATAAATATGAAATGAATATAAATAAATTCTATATTTTTCATGCTACTAGGGTCTTATGATCATCCCAAATGCATCCTTTTATTTATAATGGAGCATTCTAGTCTAATGCAGTATTCTGTTCTTAGAGACACTGTAAAATTATTCATTATTAAAATGAATCCTGTCTGTATTATTGCCATATTCCCCAGTACTGATAGTAAGATTTTATTCACTAAATTAGTTCACTAAGCTAATAGGGCTATGAACTGAATATACTGTATGTAATGCCTACTAATTTGGTAGGGCTTAAGCAACAACATAACAAGTTACCTCCTACCTATTCAATTCCTGCATTATTTATAAATTATTTAATGCTATAAATAAACTTGTCCCAAATTCCATAAATGGAGGCAAAATTGTATAAAACCATTATTTCCTATAACAACATTGTCTACTAATATCAGAATCATGTCCCTTGAAAAAAGGATTATTTGGGGATTTCTGAATACCGAAAAGAGATCATAAACAGACATATAAAATACGAAGATATTTTTCCTATTAAATCTGGATCAATGATATTAAAGTAGACAAGAAACATCAGATGTTATTCTTCTGTCTATTGACAAAAGGTTGTCTAAGATATTAAAAATAAACAATTATTCCCTATTTATATTAATGCTTGTTAACAAAATGAGCAAGAAGTAGCTTTTCTGATAAATAAAAACAACTTTAATTGAAAAGAAAAAGTGAAAAGAAATGGTCATGCAACCCTGCACACACACACACAAACACCTGGTATAATAAAGGTCTAGGTAGCATTTCTTATTTCTAAGCCCAAGTACATGGTACAAGCACAAACGTTTTTCAAGTTTTTCAAGTGTTGCTCTATGGTGCATATTTTGATGTCAGTATAAATAAAATGAATGTGTTTTTATGACTATGTTTGTACAGAGCCAGCAGTGTGCTGCAGCTGCCAAAAAAGCCAACACAGTGCTAGGCTGCATTAACAGAGGGATAGAATCAAGATCAAGTGAAGTACTAATACCACTTTACAATGCTTTGGTAAGGCCACACCTGGAATACTGCATCCAGTTTTGGTCACCACGATGTAAAAAAGTTAGAACAATTAACCAGTGGAACAACCTGCCTCCAGAAGTGGTGAATGCTCCAACACTGGAAGTTTTTAAGAAGAGACTGGACAGCCACTTGTCTGAAATGGTATAGGGTTTCCTGCCTGAGCAGGGGGTTGGACTAGATGACCTCCAAGGTCCCTTCCAACAACTTCTTCTTCTTCTTCTTCTTCTTCTTCTTCTTCTTCTTCTTCTTCTTCTTCTTCTTCTTCTTCTTCTTATTATTATTATTATTATTATTATTATTATTATTATTATTATTATTATTATTATTATTATTATTATTATTATTATTATTATTATTATTAGATGCCCATCAGCCCTTTTCAGATAACTCATTTTAAGAGTTTATTTGGGTAGGAACGTATTTTCAATCAAATTCCCTTATCTTGAGAAGCAACTCAAACATTCTTTAAGAGATTACTAACCAGCAGTCAAAGAATGGGCTGTACAGTAGTATTTATTAGAGTAGCAATTAAAGCTTTGGAAAACCATATTTATATGCCATTCCATGTCTACATCTGCAAAATATAATACCATGCACAAAATGTTCTTTCCTGTGACACTCTACAGAAGCTAAAGTTTAATTTTGGAAAAAAGTGGGATAGAAAGACCTTTGATGCCTTTGAAATGTATTATTGCAGAAGGTTCTTGAGAATACCAAGGACAGCTAAGATGACAAATAAATAAATCAGAGAACAAATAAATCCAGTTTTCACTCAGGATAGCAATTATCGTGATAGCAATTATCACATTTTAAACCATTATGTGAAGTCTATAATACTGGAAAAAAGTTATTAAAACCCGATTTGGAATTTAGCCATCATCACTATCGATGTTTCCTTGGTAGTAAAGTACCAGCTTCTTCAATAGTTTACTTCTGGTTTATGCACAAGATTAACCAATTACATGAAATGAAGAAAAAAGAAAACATCATACAATTATTTTGGACTAGTGCACAGGTCTGCAACCCGCGGCTCCGGAGGCACATGCGGCTCTTTCAGCCGTCACCTGTGGCTCCCAGTCCTCTGCCATGTGCAGTCCCCCCAAAAAAAAGTGGGACTAAAAAAGTTCAACCAATCAATATGCAGGGTAGGTGCATATCTCGCCTTGTCTCCACTCTTCAGTCAAACCCTGTTCTGCGCATGCACGCATGTACGCACATGCAAACACATTTTTTGTGGCTCCCAGTTTTTCCTTTTGTGAGGGAACCGGTTCCGAGTGGCTCTTTCACTGTTTCAGGTTGCTGACCCCTGGACTAGTGTGTATAGACATCACTTTATTAAGTGTGAGATACATTTGTAACTAAGAGTGCTACTTAGTTCTTTCAGAGAAGCTGTATTTTATCCCTTGACTGAGCTAATTTTCTACTTCGACAATCAGCTGTCTTACACACCTTCTTTAATGAATACATGGTCCTCTGATTAAATTAACATTTTTGTCTATCTAATTAGCCTGAAAAAACCCTATGCTGAACTGATCCAAGCAGCTTCATTACTGTTCACCAGTGCATGTTAGCTTCCCATCACTATGAACTCAATAGACTAATGGTCAGGAAAACATTAAGTTTGGTTAATTTGGCTTTCCTTGCCAATCATTATGCCAATCAAGTCTTTGAATTGACCCTTTAGAATAGAGACAGATGCTTTAATCTTACTGATGAATTCATTAGCTTCCATCATTCTACTTGCCAGGTTTGTGGGATAGGAATATAAAAGTGAAGCTGATGAAGTAGACTCTTATTATATTTTAGTTCATTCTCTTTTTTACCAATGTTCTTAGGTAATGTCTGATCAGAATTATAAATAAAACTATGTTTACTTATACTTGGGTGCATCGTTAAGTACAAGCACCAGGAGGTTAGGGAAGTATAAGTACCTTAATACTTGAATCATCAGCTAATAAAGAGAATGAACCAGGTGAATAGATTGCTGTCACTAAAAGCAAGCCTTAGCAGAAACTTATGATTCATAGCACAGGTGATTAGAGAAAGCCCCTTAAGTCAATGGAACTCTTAGATGTCAAGTATAAATATCATCTCTTGCTTGCTGAAGAATGGAAACATTATTATTCACCTTCAGAACTAGCTATTCAGTCAAGCAGATTCAAGTTCAAAATAGAACATGTACTTGTTGATGAAATGGACTAAAAGCTTCAATTTGACTCTTTAGCACTGTATGAACTAAGCACTATATGAAGTAAGAACGACTGCATGAAATACATTTAAAATTAATAATTAAGTGTCAAGTTTCTTCTAGAGATAAATGTCAAGTTTCCGACGTATGGGCTTTTCAAATTACTCTGAGGCATTGTTTACCTCAGTGTTTTTCAACCAGTGTTCTGCGGCACACTAGTGTGCCGCGAGATGTTGCCTGGTGTGCCGTGGGAAAAATTGAAAAAACACTGACCTAGGAGACAGCGGTGAGAGGAGGAGGAGGAGGAGGAGGAACAGCCGCGGGCGGGGAGCCTTGGCTAAGCTGACGGCCCTACTTCGCTGGAAGCAAAAGCCCAGGAAAAGAAGTGGGCTCGACCTCTCTAGGCACCAGGGCTCCACGGCAGCGTAGCTCCGCCCCCTTCTCTGGCTTCGGAGGGTCTCTTGCTGAAGAGAGAGAAGCTGGGGAGAGGCGACCGGCTCGCTTATCGGAAGAGGACGGACAGGCGGCCAGCCCGGCTCGCCTGAGCTGTCGCGTGGTTGGTTGCCTGCAACGTTCGAAAAAACTCTTCTTCCCCAGCACGCGCCGCTTACTCCTTACTCCCCGCACGGCTGAGGATGCGAGACTCCCGCCTGGTCGGCTGCCTGGCTCCGCTTTCTTTGCTCGCTGCGACCCCTCGCCCCAGCCCGAAATAGAGGGATCTGACCGCTTCGCTCTTGGAGGCTTCGCTTGCGTCTGAAAAATTACATGGCTGATTTTTTTTTTAACCTGTCCTTTTGATACGTTGCATAATAAAATGTCCTTTGGACCAAAGCAATTAAAAACCTTTGGGGTTTCCCCCCCCCCCTGGAGTGAAGTGCTTTTGATGGTAAAGGTGAGAAAGAAAGAAAAAAGGAAGGGAAAAAAGGAGAAAGGGGGAAGGGGAAAAGGGAGGGAGAAAGAAAAAAAGGAGAATAGAAAAGAAAGAGAGAGAGAGAGGAAGGGAGGAAGGAAGGAAGGAAGGAAAAAAAGCAGGAAGAAAAATTAAAAAGAAATGCAAGTAGCTTCCAGTTTCCACAACAGGTAGAAAGCAAGAAATTGAGAGAGGGAGGGAAAGAAAGCGGGAGAGAGAAAGGCAGGAAAGAAAGGAAGGAAGATAGAAAGAAAGAAAGAGAAAAGAAAGAGAGAAAGAAAGAAAAATTAATGAAGGAGAAAAATGCAGAAAGAAAAATTAAAAAGAAATGCAAGTAGCTTCCAATTTCCACAAGTAGAAAGCAAGAAATTGAGAGAGGGAGGGAAAGAAAGTGGGAGAGAGAAAGGAAGGAAGGAAGATAAAGAAAGAAAAGAGAGGGAGGGAAGAGAGGGAAGGAAGGAAGAAAGAAAAGAAGAGAAAAAAGAAAATACAGAAAGATAAATTAAAAAGAAATGCAAGCTTTCCTTTTCCTTCACAGCAAAAACAAACAAAAGCCCCAAAATAAAATAAAATAAAATAAAGAGAATAATAATAATAATAATAATAATAATAATAATAATAATAATAATAATAATAATAATAATAATAATAATAATAATAATAATAATAATAATAATAATAAGTTGGAAGGGACCTTGGAGGTCATCTAGTCCAACCCCTTGAGAACACAGGCCATCCTCGACTTACGACCGTTCATGTAGCGACCGTGGGGAGGTCCAACGGTGCAGAAAACGGTGGAGTGCCTCATGATTTTTTTCATGAAACAAGTGTGCCTTTGCCCAAAAAAGGTTGAAAAACACTGATCTAGTCCAACCCCCTGCTCAGGCAGGAAATCCTATACCATTTCAGACAAATGGCTGTCCAGTCTCTTCTTAAAAACTTCCAGTGTTGGAGCATTCACTACTTCTGGAGGCAGGTTGTTCCACTGGTTAGTTGTTCTAACTGTCAGGAAGTTTCTCCTTAGTTCTAGGTTGCTTCTCTCCTTGACTAGTTTCCATCCATTGCTTCTTGTCCTGCTTTCAGGTGCTTTGGAGAATAGCTTGGCTCCCTCTTCTTTGTGGCAGCCCCTGAGATATTGGAACACTGCTATCATGTCACCCCTCACCCTTCTCTTCGTTAAACTACACATACCCAATTCCAGCAACCGTTCCCTATATGTTTTAGCCTCCAGTCCCCTGTAATATCTGTTGAATCAATGGGGGGATCGGGCCCTATGGGTAATCTCACAGTTCTCATTCCTTTTTTCTACCAGATAAATGGCTTCCATTTGTCTAGCCAGGCTAGTCCTAGGATCACAGTCTCAGACATCTTTGGAGCTACCAGGAAGTGAATAAACTTCCAGTGCTCACCTATTTCCAGGCATAAGGACTCTGTTAATTGCGTGACTAAAGTCCCTCCCATTAGGGAGCCATCAGCTTGCTCGAACCTCACAGGTTGGGAGAGCGGCTTGGCCCGTATGCCCAGTCTTAAGACACATGACAGGCTAATGATGCATTGGGAGCAGCCAGTATCGAGTAGCACTTTCAGGTCTACTTGTGCCCCTGACTTAGGGATTATGAGTTTAGCAGGCAATAAAAAAGGTAGGATGCGTCGACTCACCATTGGGTCATTCTCCCCTTCATTATCTCTGTCAAAACCGGGTAAAGGGGGGGTCCAGTCGGTGAGCCAGCGTCCTCTTGGGTGGGGGATGTAACCTGGGTAACGGGCTCCTGGGTGGCCCAGTTGGACTTTTCTTTCGATGGCTGCTGTGCTGGTTTCTTCCTCGTTGTTGGATCTGGTCTACTCTGCTGTTGCGGGTAAGGAACTGGGCAGTTTGCTGCTCAATGTCCCTGCTGTCCAGATCGAAAGCACTTGATTGGCGGACCTGTAGGTGGTCTAGTCTTTTGGCAGTAGCAGTCGTTGGTTTTTTTTTGGGGTGGTGGTGGTAGCCATCTGGATCCTGGTTTTGGCGTAGCTTCAGGTGGGGGAGGCTTTTTATATTGGGCAAGCTGGACATCTAACTTCACCGCTGCCTGGTACCATTCACGCAGCTGGTCGGGTACAGCTCGGTAGATACATGCCAGAGAAAGGTGGTCATCTCACCCTTCTCTAAAAAGATGAATTATTGATTGCTCAGGCCATCTCTCTATCTGACCTGCCATCTTTTGAAACTCCTGCATGTACTCTAGGGCAGGCTGGCCAGCTTGCTTTATCTTATGGATTTGTTCTTCTGCTTTGAGGGCAATGGATGGGTCCTCAAATCTTTCCCTCAGCCCCAGGAGGAAAAAGGTGGGGGTCCTCCAATTCAGGGGCCTGCTCGTTATATAAATTGTTCAACCATTCAGATGCTTCTCCCTTTAGGTTGGATGCAATCACATCGACCATCGCACCCGGGTCCGGGTAAGAGTGACCCCAGCGATTCAAGTGAGGGTGTACTTGGTTAAGGAAAAAAATCAGTTTCTCTGGGTCCCCATCAAAGGTTGCTCTGAAGGGTGCGCTCATCATTGCTTGCTGGGGGCCCCATTGCTGCTGCTCCCCCCTTGGTTGTTGGATCAATGGTTGCTGGGGCCCCCGTTGTTGTTTTTGTGCCCCCAGTTGCTGCTGGCCCCCTCCTGGTTGCACATTTGGGTCCTGCTGCTGCCACCCTTGCTGTTGTCCTCCCACCAGCTCCTGATCTCCAGGCTTCTGCACCACCCCCAGCTTTTGCAAGGCTTCTATTAGCTGGGGCAAGCTCAGAGGTTGTTGGCCTTTCACTTGAGGGGGATTCCCAACCTCCCATTGCTGCAGAGGCCCCAGGCTGGGGTCCTCTGTTTCTATGGGTCTGGAGGGATTGGCAGGGGATTCCTGGATCTGGTTGGCAGTCTGATCTGCAGACAGGATTTTCCATTCACCCAAGTATTCAATCTCAGCTGGTCTGGCTGCTGCGAGGCACCTGGAGTCTCTGCTGGGCTTAATCCACTCTGATGACCAGTCCAATTCTCCTGGTTGTTTGGGTCTAGCTCCCAGCTGGGAGGATTGCTGAAACTTTTTCCCTGCTGGCTTCTTCGCTGGCCCTTCCCCCACTTGGGTGGCTGCTGGTGCCAGGGAGCTGGCTTCAGGCAATTTTACTCCCTCCATTATGGAATCTTCCCCAAGTCTTTGCCAGACTGCCTCCCGATGGGGGGTCGGGACTCCCTAATTAGTTTAAAAAGTAGTGTGGATTCCAGCTTGATGTCACGTATCTGACATATGGGCTTTTCAAATGACTCTGAGGCATTGTTTACCTTAAAAGTCGTTTATTAGCCTAATACACTGGCGAATGCTTGCTCAAAGAAAGCTGGAATCTGAAAACTCCGCCCCTTGCACAATATATTAAAACACAATTCTCCACCTTTCTAATTTTGTCATTAATCATATTCTCCAATTAATTTAAAGACTCAGTTTCCCTTCTGTTAGAAAACCCGCCGAGGCCTTATCTTCTTTAGTTAGAGAGATGGTCTTGAAGGTGCAATCCTACTCATTCCCCCTCTCAACCTTAAACTAAATCTTTTAAAGCAATGCACAAGTTTAACATATGAAATGGCTACTTCTTCATCTCTTGTCAAGCAATAACATTCAATGTTAGCAGTGTTGACATCAAAAACAAAAGGCTTGTTGATTTTGGGGCATGTCTAACAAAAACTAGCCTTGCCATTAAGGACTAAGAAGTGTAACCTTAATGTGTTTTCTCTTTTTATTCACAGTGTTGTGCTGAAAATGCTTCTAAAGATAATTCCCAGGAGTGGTGGAAACAAATGAACAGGGAAAGGATAATTTCCTTCAACATGGGAATTGCAAACTATCAAGAATTGCTGGTTGTGGGAGGAAGAGCAGCAATATTCTCTTGCATATTCTCATGATACTTGGTTAGTTGGGATGGTAACAGGAATCTGGGTCTATATCATTTTGCTGAAAATTCATATGCATTAAAATGGGGTTTACAATGTTGTCTTTAGTACATTATGATCCTCTAAGAATGTCTGCCTCCCATGCAACCAGTATTTTTATCTCTTCAAGATTAAAAAAAATAAATCCATCAATCAGATATTAAATCAACTTTAAATTAGAAAAGTAAGATTACATTAGCACTAATTGGGACTGATTTTGGAAACAATAGAAAGTAAAATATTATCAAATTAGTGGTTCACTTCCCTTTATTACCATTTACTTATTTATCAAATTTGCATGGCTGCCCATTTCACAAAAAAATGACTCTGGGTGGTGTACAGCATGTATTTCAAAAAAGCAATAAATATATAAAAGCATTCATTATTAAAAACTATCAACACAATAAAAAGCAATACAGGATGATATTAATCACAGTAAGTGAGTCATTGCAAGATCTGTTCAGTCTCTTGGAACCCTCAGGTCTGATGGCCCAGTAGTCAGTTGTTGAGGGACTTGCAAATGTTAAAAGGAGTAGACCTAACCTCACTTCTGGGTGGAGAAAATCCCCCAAAGTGGGCGCCATGACAGAGAAAGTCTACCTCCTGGGACTGGTTAAATACAGTTCCCTGAAAAATGGGACCTGCACCATGCCATCTCTGCTAAACCTGATTGCATGGGCAGTTATAATTGGGAAGAGGGGATTAGTCAGATAACTGGGCAAGATGCCATTAAGGGCTTTAAAGTTAAAATCAAAATGTTGAATTGGACCCAGCTGAAACTGGCAAACAATGGTCTGTGGCTTGTCTCCCACCACATCTCCCCATGCCCATCACCACCATAATGCTTGTCCATTCCATTCAATGAAAGCCCCATTCCCATATCTAGGCCCCTCATATCCCAAAACTTTGAACTTTCCACTTTCTTCACCAGCCATCACTAGGAGGAGAAGCTGGGCACCCCAAGGCACTGTAGTTTCACCATCTCTCAAGCTCACCAGACTATCCACCAACCTCCTCCCCAGATCACCACTTCATTGCAATAAACTCTCACATCCAAGCATTGACAGATATCTCTCTCCTGCTTCTCTCACCAGCAGACAGAGGGCTCCCCTCCAATTCACCTTTAAAAACTTATTTATTTGAACAATCTGGCCTGGTCTGATGGGTTTGGGGTTGGATTTAGTTTTAACACACTTTTATTATTGTATTATATTGGGCATAATTATTTAATTCTTTTTAACTCTTTTTTAACTTTTGTATTTACATTTTGATATTTATTGCCCTGTACACCGCCCTGAGTCCTTCGGGAGAAGGGTGGTATAAAAATTTAATAAATAAAAAATAAAAAATAATAATGTATTTATCCTTCTGCTTTCACTCAGAGGAATGAATCAAGAAACTCACACACACACACACACACACACACACACACACACACACAGAGAGAGAGAGAGAGAGAGAGAGAGAGAGAGAGAAGCATCTAAAGACAACTGTCCTTTGTTGCCCCCATGAGCTGATGGAGGGCTGTCTCCCCGTTACTCCCAGAGAAAGGAGAGAAAGGAGTTTCCCCCAGGCAATTGTGGGAAACTAACATTCCAGCATGCCAATCCTTCACCAATAGTGTTTGTTCCTCTTCAGGCTACAGGAGAAAAGGGGGAAAAAATCACCCTTCCATGGGGGAGGGGAGAGGTACAGTCATCTGCTACTCTACTGCAATTCCTCCACCCAGCCACTGCCTTTATCTCCAAAGGCCAACATCTAACAAGAAAGCATATGTAACAAAAGATGGACTATTTCTATAGTACTACTGAGTTTAAAAATATGGTTGGTATGCAAAGAATGACAGCAGCCCATTATCTTCCAGGGTGGGCCTTCTCTGGCCCACTCCTCAGCCCATTCCTCCAAGAAGCAAGCTGAATGGTTCTCCAGAGCAGCCCAAGTAATCGCAATAGATCCTTCAAAAGGACCCAAGTCAATTTAAAAAAATGCCACAAAATTCATAAACGTGGTCAGCACAGTCAGTATGGCCAGTGTCATAAGACAGCAAGTGCTGCCATCCTCCACCCTGCAGTCCTCTTCCAGCTTGAATAGATCTACATTGCTTGAGCAGTCCAAAAACCTGGCTTTCATTCAGGTTGATAAGGCCCACCCTAGAAACTTCCCCTCCAAACAGACACAGCATGCAGAACAGAAAATTACAGCCACCTTTGTACCCAAGATGGGACTAGAACACACGGTCTTCTAGTTTCTAGCCTGATGCCTTAGCCACTACACCAAACTGGCTCTCGTGTATTATTTATGATGTTTCAAATGATCACGCATTTCTGCCTGTTCAACTTTCTAATCCAAATGCATATACCATTATCAACACAGATCATAATTCAAGCTGTGCTGTTCCTGTGGTTCAAACTACTAACAGGTGCAATATGTTATGAATGCAATTCTTTCAACATTATGTAAGCTCACATGCATTACTTAAATTAGGAAGGCAATGACATATTTATATCACAATTAAAATGTTAAGTATTCCCTCAGGCACTATTTCTCCCAGTTATTTTATCTAAAAGTGAATTAATCTTCTAATATCATGGAACCGCATAATAAAAATGTTTGGTTCTTTAAGATTTAAGTTGATGCTGTAAAAAACTTTTTTTAAAAAAGAAAAACAATACTGTTTCAAATGACAAAATACAATTGTTCATTCTGTACCACAATTGTGATTTCTAAAGTGAAGTGAGATATACTTCAATAATATTATTTAAAAGGTAAGATGTGGAGAGATGGGCAGCAAGCAAATTTTAAGAATAACATAAATGAAATAAAAGCATGCATCCCTCTCCTGCTCATTTCTGCATAATTATCTTGTTTTGTTCAGTGGACTGTTTCTAAGCAAGTTATATTTAGTTGCAATATTTGATTACATTTTACTATGTTTGAGTTAAATATCCTTTTAGAGTTTTTATAATATATATTTCTGCAAAACAAGTCACTCATTTCAATAATTAAGTTTACCCCAGAAGGAGATATATGTTTCCCAAAAGTGAAATGTAATACAATATTAAGCATGAGGTGGCTGGATGGAGTCACTGAAGCAGTAGGCGTGAGTTTAAATGGACTCCAGAAGATGGTAGAGGACAGGAAGGCCTGAAGGAACGTTGTCCATAGGGTCGCGATGGGTCGGACACGACTTAGCAGCTAACAACAACAACACTATGTGCTCTCCAATTTTTGAAAAATGCACTTAGCTTCATAGTAACTAGGTTGTCAGGATCTGAAAACAACTGAGAACCAACCATTTTCTTACATATTACAGGTAATCCTCAATTTCTGATAACAATTGGGTCCAGAATATCAGTCATTGAGTGAAGCAATTGTTAATCAAGATGTCCATGTTACTGCTTCTCTCAATGACGACAATCCTGGCTTTCCTGGCTGCAGTTGTTAAATGATCATGGGTTGTTAAGTGATTGTGCAAGGGTGCCCCAAAGGGTTGGAGAAGTCCTGGGAAACCTAGTGCCCAATGGCATGTGGAAATATGCCACAGACCAGGAAGCCCAGGTCATTTCTCTACCCCACCATGCTTTGGAGGCATGGCCTCCCACTTCACCGATTTGCCTTTTCCTTTTTCTGCAGTTCTTAAAAGAGTTTCTCTAGCTTTCAGAACAATTGATTTTGCTAGCTTTTGGCTAGCAAACTGTCTTTCTAGCCTTCAAAAATGATCACTCTTACTAGGTATAATTAATGGCTTTTTTTGGCCAGAAAGTCAGCAAAGGTGGGATGAGATGGGATAAGTAACCAGGAAGCAGGCCGACAACTCCAGGGCTGTGGCAACTTTGCAGGGTGGAGAGCTGAGATGAGGGAAAGAAATAGATGAGTGAAAGTTGCAGTGACCCTGCAATCAATGTCTTTTCCTTCCTTCCTTCCTTCCTTCCTTCCTTCCTTCCTTCCTTCCTTCCTTCCTTCCTTCCTTCCTTCCTTCCTTCCTTCCTTCCTCCCTCCCTTCCCTTCCCTTCCCTTCCCTTCCCTTCCCTTCCCTTTCTTTTTTATTACATTTCTATAAAAAATAATTTTGATCAAATGACCATGTAGATGATGCCAGGATTGTAACTTTGAGTAGGGGGTCATTATTCTCTTTGTTTGGTGCCAGTGTAATTTTGAATGATTGTAAAATGAATGGCCATAAGTAAAAAAAATTACCTGTACATAATTATTTCATAAACAGGTACATTCAAATGGAAAAGAGTCAAGTGTAGTAAAAGAAAAAAGAAGCTGTTTAAAATGAAACAACATTTCTAGTTCTGAGAGCAAGCACTGGAGCCCTGTTCCAGTTGAGTTTGCATTCAGAGTTATTGCAGGTGATCACTTTGTCACAGATCTTTTCAGTACTCTGGTAGTGGATCCACACCAAATATCCCCCTTACACTGTACTGTTTCCTGTTCAAGCAAATGGGTGCTAAAAAATTAGATAAAGGGATTCAAGCCTCTGTTTATCAATCTGTCCCTTATCAGAATAACCACAAAGTAACAACAGAATGAAACCAAATTTCAGATAGGGAAGAAGCTACAAAAAACAGAGATATCATTCCAAAGTAATTCAGATTGGTCTGGGGCTGGTATTGAAAAAGATCCTAAAATATTCTTCCTATGCATCCTTAGACAGCTCCAGCCTTAACTTCCCTCCCTGCTAGTACTGTGACTCAGGGAAAGCATATGTGCAGCCTTTCCATGTCTTCGTGCACATGTTGCGTCTGCTCATATTTAGGTTAAAAAGAATCTCAGAAACCATGTTCTGTATGTTCCCTATCATGGTTGGATTTATAGACTTATTTTGTTGCTTTTTATGCTGCCATTTCATAAGTAATAGTACCTCCATAATATTTTTCATTTTTCTTATCTCTGCTATTTAAAATTATTGGTTATTAATTGCTGACTTTGTTATTTAATGAAATTATTTGACTTTCTTATATTGTTCCCTGCCCAGAGAACTTTTATTTATCGATTTCCAAATACTATTGATTGTACAGTAGCAGTGGTATTAAACATATCTAGAAGCACAATAAATTGGATTAATCACTGCAAAATCATCACAACATTTGTCAATTACATAGAAATATAGCTTTCATAAGTCATTTCCTTTACATGTACCTTTTGGAGAGACAGTATAATCATGATTAAATCGAACCAAAGAAAAAAAATGGATACGATAGAGGGCTTATTGCATTACACAGCATCCCTTTCATGTTTGAATGAGATAATCCTTTTACAGCACAGCTGTCAAGAAAAATATATCATTTTTATAGATATTGGCTGAATGGTACAGATTTGGACTTTTCCATTTTCTGTATGTTCATATTTCACATCTTATTTAGTGTTTTGAAGAAAGATGGCAACAGAAAGTTTTCAAGAAAACATACACTAAACTTATTTTTTTCAGATTTTTTAATTTTGAAATCAATTGAATTTAGTATTCAAAAGAGATGAGCAGTCGGAAAGTATTTTTTCAATCCTCTGAACATTGCTCCATTATGCATAGCTACTCAGAGGCAATCCCATTGTATGTTTCAAGAAGGCTTAGTCAGAGTTCAGACATACTGTAATTCTAAATTTCAGATAATGCAATACTGAAGTAAAGGTTTAATTGGAGCAGGATCAGAACAGATGGTGGAATAGCTTATAACTTTAAGCTTAAACGTAGGCTTAATTTCAAAACATTTACAGTAGTATTGGGTGCAAACAAAGGAAATGTATAATCACGTTTGCTTCAAACAATAACTCCTAAAAATATTGATCCATATTTCTAGTACTTTTTATAACAAAAGGAACTAGCATAAGCTTGGCATGCAAACATTCTTGGATTTAATTTCTGTTATTTTTTGAAATAGCTAAAAAAACAATCCTGTTTGTTTGAAATCTATAGGACAGACTTCCCCAAACTTTCTGGCCTTGTAGACTGGTCGGGAGAGATGGAAGAGGGAATTGCTCTGCAGGAGTGGCAGGCAAGCACGCATGTGCACAAAGCTCCATTTGTACGATCGATGGGCAAGCACTCCCATTGCTCACATAAATGGAGCATGCAGGTCCCCGCTTGCCCACTATTCATAAGTGGGGATGCGTGCAAGCTTGTCCACCACTTTTGCAGCCCGGTTCCAAAGGGCTCAAGGCCTGGTAGTGGCTGCAGCCTGGGGGTTGGGGACACCTGCTATCGATAATAACACACTGGATGTACCAGTAATCTAGTTTGGATTATAGGAACTTCATATATGGTGGGACTAATTTCTATGATTATATTATATATATGATTATATTATATTCTACCTTATATTTCAGTTCCTCTATAGTGATGCCTTTGACTTATGCAATCTCCTGAAGATGGGTGTCACTACTATCACTCACTGTGCATTTCTTTGGAAGAGTTACAACTGCCACATGAAGTCTACTTTGCAACACCATAGCTCATCTTTAAAATATTTTTCAAAATACATTAGAAAAGTTGACAAAATAGGACTAAGAGTATAGACAATTTGCAGGCCTAGATACATAATGTTGCTCCCTAGACATCAGCTTCATCTCCCTTATTTGAGCCATTACACATTAATTTAAATTTATTTATTTACCAAGCTTGTAGGCCACCCATCTCATCAAAGTGACTCTAGGCAGCTAAATTAATGGACAGTAGATGCCATAAATCATAGCATCTTCTGTCTTACAGACACAAAGCTATCTGGCTACAGTAGTTTCAAAGCAAGACAGATAATTTCTAGTGAGAAGTATTGGTGAATATTCTACTGGCAGCATGTTAGCGATATTCAATATTACAGTAGTAAAAATATGAAACAACACAATGAAGAAGATTGACCCTTTAAAGCTGTTTTCAATAAACATATGAGATATAGCTCCAGTCCTGGATGGTGAAGACTTATGTTGAACCTTTTCAATGCACATTTTTCAAATTCAAATTCACAATAGAGTTGAAGGGACACTGGAGGTCTTCTAGTCCAGCCCCCTGCTCAAGCAAGAGACCATTTATCATTTAAGACAAGTGGCTGTCCAGTCTCTTCTTAAAAACCCCCAGTGATGAAGCACCTACAACTTCTGAAGGCAAGGTGTTCCACTGGTTAATTGTTCTCACTGTTAGGAAGTTTCTTTTTAATTCCAGGTTGCTTCTCTCCTTGATTAGTTTCCATCCATTGTTTCTTGTCTTGACCTCTGATGCTTTGGAATTAAATTATCTCCCTCTTCTTTATGGAAACCCCAATCAATCAAATCCCAATTAATTAAATCCCAACCATCCCCAATCAATGTATATTTTAAAATTTTCACAGATTATAGGGACACTGATGCACTTAAGCACTTTCAGTTCCTATCCTTATGCTACAGTATCAATAGTCCCTGTGGTTTTTCTTCCCTATTTCTTACCTAAAAATGTGAATCATATAATAACATATAACATATATCATATAATAACATGGAGGAGTGCAGTAGGGAGTAAAAAGTAAAATAAAAAAGTGATATGGAACAGTTGCAGAACTTTCAAACCTATCTGTAAATTGACCAACTAATACTCTCTTCCTCTTAACTATACTTTATATCAAATGAGAATATGACAATTTTCTGTAATATGGCTTTTGTGGGATGCATGATTATGGGCTTTGTTTGGAATACGAAAACCAAACCTTGGCCAGCTTATTTGTCATTCCATGACAAGTCCTCACATTTATTAAATGTTGAAACAATTCTATTTTTAAGAGAACATTTTAAGTTCCTAATCACATACTGGTCTGTACTATGTATAATTAAAAACAGTATGACGTATCACGTTGACACTGATTGCTAAAGTAAGCCTCCTATGATGATACACATATTGCCAGTGCCTGCACTTTGCCCTGAAATTTAAAAAAAAAAGAATCAACAGCTAAAACAGCTTTTAACTTAGGAAAATGCTACTTCAAAGGAAAATTGTTATTGAACTACATTAGAGAAGGCCATAATTCCTTTCCTTTAATCAAGATGTGTAATTTATTTAAATAATGTCAATCTCAACCACTCTGTTGAGAACTAGTGAAAATCTACAACTGCTTTCTCTGTATGAATTTTTCCTACTCTTCAGGATAGGATTTGTATGTAATTTGGCAAATACTGCATCAAATCCAGCAATTATTTCATATATGATTGACAAAGAAAACAAAATTGTATATGTGAAAAATACAACTTATTTTTCAATACAAGGGAATATATGTATCTCAGGATTGCAAGCAAACATCAAGGTCAGAGACTACCAAGGAATCTATAATTTATGCTACCTCACTAGTGAGTTTATTCCTTCTTTACTCCCTTATTTTCTATTTTGTTGACAGATGTTTCCAAAATGGGAGAGTAAATGGCTTAAAGAATCGTGAATAGAAGAATTCCACTTAAGCAGAAGACATATCAAGCAAGCAAGTACTGGCAAGACCCATACACCCAGTGGTGGAATTCAGCCGGTTTGCACCGGCCCACCAGAAGTGCATGATGCCACTTCCGGAAGTTCATTCTAGGCATCGGAGGATCAGGCCTACATCACATAATAGAACCGGTTGTTCAGGTATTTGAATCCTACCACTGCATACACCTTGGGAGAAAATCCTGCCAATCTCCATGCATGGAACAGAATAAATGTGGACATTTATAAATGGAGTTAAAACAATGTATTATTCTGTTTAAGTTCAGTGTGGAAAGCACATACTCCTTTACTTTCTTCGGAGACATATAATATATTATTTCAAGCCACAGGCAGAACAGAACATTTATATTCAATGCTTTTTCAAAAGAGCTTATTCAGAGTTTAGCTTTAAAAAGCTATGCTTCCTTTATGGCAGGAAATGTACTTGTGCAAATACTGACAGTTCAAAAGAGTGTCTTCAAATTTTAAAAATTAGGGGAACTAATGGGGACATTTGAAGGTTTTTTTTCTGTTTGCACAGATGAAGGAAAAGAATCTGACCCAGTATTTCTTTTCTTTGGCTGAATTATTCTAGGAAACATTTCCTAAGTGAATCCATGAATTGGTATTGACCTTGGGGCACTTTCAAATTACATGAATTCATTTGGGTTTTGGTGTTAAACCTGAAGGCGATTATCAGAGCTGAGGGTGGCATACTTATGTGAAAAGAAAAAGTGTTATGAGTATTTGCTAGAGGCATGATTCCTCAGTCTGAAAGAGAAAGTGATCATGATGGACAGTACACAGGCTGCATGATCTCGGTGGAACTCCAGTGTAAAGGTGACATAATACAAGTATTCCATCTCCATCTGGGATTGTAATGTTTTCTCTGTTTTCTAAATGACACACTCACAAGATCCTGTCCTGTCCTACAAATTCAGGGTCATATTCATAATATGAATAATATTCATAATATAGTAAAAGGTAAAGGTTCCCCCGCACAAGCGTGCTAGTCGTTTCCAACTCTAGGGGCCAGTGCTCATCTCCGTTTCAAAGCCGAAGAGCCAGCGCTTGTCCGAGGACATCTCCGTGGTCATGTGGCCGGCATGACTAGATGCCAAAGGCGCACAGAACGCTGTTACCTTCCCACTGTAGTGGTCCCTATTTTTCTACTTGCATTTTTACGTGCTTTCAAACTGCTAGGTTGGGACGAGTAACAGGCACTCAGTCTGTTATGCAGCACTCCGGATTCGACCCGCCAAACTGCCAACCATCTGATCGACAAGCTCAGCATCCTAACCCACTGAGCCACCACATCCCTATTCATAATATAGACATGGAGAATAAATTTTACTCACTACGAATAAGAAACATCATTTTAAAAGCAATGTGCTTCCATTGGTATATATATATGTTTAATTAATCTGGAATTTGAGGAGCAAGCTTTGGGCTTTGATGGACAGATCTGCTAAGATTAAGACAGTGCTTTTGTGCTACTATCTTTAATAAACTTGTATAGTTTTAAAGAATCTGTAGGAAAAGTGAAAGTGGGAGAGAACTGAACCCAGCTTTATTCAAGTGCTAACTCTTTTGGAGAACTATGCATAGGTTCAACTGATTGTGAACACTGCCTTCTTTTAGACTTCCTATAGAAACCATGTGGAATTTGGAGAGAGACAGGGCAGAATTTCATGATCTTTCCTCCTTCCCATGAATATCTTCCCCAGTTTCAGGCAGGGGTCAAAATGGTACAGCTTTTCCCACCTGGTTCCTTCCAGATATACAATATTTTTTATTTCCCATCAGTATTTGGTGAAGATTGTTATGTACAAACTGCATGTATCCTGTGTATCCACGATTTCAGGTCAGAGAATTCATTTATTCGTTACCTCCCGTATAGATTACTGCAATGCTCTCTACATGGGCTGCCCTTGAAGACCACCCAGAGGCTCCAGCTGGTGCAGAATGCGGTCGCACGGGTTGTGATGGGAGCATCCCGATACTCCCATATTACACCCCTCCTGTGTGAGATACATTGGTTACCGGTTGTCCTCCGGGTGAGATTTAAGGTACTGGTTCTTACCTATAAAGCCCTACATGGCTTAGGCCCGGGATATTTGCAGGACCGTCTGCTGCCAGGAATGACCTCCCATCGCCCGGTGCGCTCACACAGGGAGGGTCTCCTCAGGGTGCCGTCGGCTAGACAATGTCGGCTGGTGACCCCCAGGGGGAGGGCCTTCTCTGTGGGAGCACCGGCCCTGTAGAATCAACTTCCCCTTGAGCTCCGGATGGCCCCGGATCTCCAGTCCTTTTGTTGCGGCCTTAAAACATTTCTCTTCCATCAGGCTGACCTGGACTGATGATAGGGATTTTTAAATAGAATATTTTTAATATTTTATCATCTTATCATTGGGGCTTGTTAGTTTAATCTTTTTTAACATTTGTATTATTGTGTTTTATTGTTGTTAGCCGCCCTGAGTCCTTCGGGAGATAGGGTGGCATATAAGTCCCAAAAATAAAATAAATAAATAAATAAATTATTCAGCTGGGTCTTTTGAGTTGGTTGATTATTATTGTAGGTATTATTTATGTATTTTAAAAATTGCTTTTAATTGTTTTATATTAGTTTGTGTTTTCGTGTGTTAACAGCCATGGGTGCCTTAGAATGGAAATCCAAATGAAATAAGAAGTCTCATTTATGTTCTGAAAATGAATATGACTGTCTGATCCAGATTTTTGTACCCTAACCATTCCTTTAAAAAAAAACAAGATAATTACAGCTGTAGATGAATAAACTCTGTGGCATTTTCTGCATCAACCAGGAAACCAAACAAATGGATCATCAAATAAATCAAACCAGAGTTCTCAATCAAGGCACTAATGACCAGGCTCAAATCATCCTGCATTGGACTCATTATGCAAAGACCCAACTCTCTGGAGAAGGCTCAAATACTGGCAAATGTGAAAGAAAAGAGAAGATAATGATCAGCAACAAGGGTTCCCTTTCAGAAGACCTGAGGAACCAGATCAGAGACAGATTATCCTGGAGAAAATCCATGTGGTCACTAAGAGTTAGCACCAACTTGATAGCATATAGTCATTATCATGAAATATGTATTGTTAGCCAAGGGAACACAATTTAACATTTATTGATATGGCTTTAGGCTTTCCATAGTACTACAGTCACATTTTTCAAAGCACTGGACCTGTTGTCATTAGGATAATATTTAATAACGTCAAGGGAAAGTAACTCTCTTTTTAAAGTCATATATACATATAAAAACATTAAGGGTCTCCTTGCTGGATTATACACATAGTTCATTCTGTCAAATATTTGGCTTGTTACAGTGACCAGTCCCTAAGAAAGGTCCTCCCAGGAATTAATATTCAGTGAACCTGGGGACTTATTAAAACCTGCAGCTGGTTCCTGCTATAATATTCACAAGTTTGTTTAATTTCATTTTAAAGCTTTTTAAATCAGTAACCACAAATGTGTTTTGTGGTGCTGTGGAAGTTCCATGAAGAAGTACTATCTTTAGGGTGTTCCAAACCTATTGCTAGCAAGTTTTACTCAGTGAATATGTATCACTTGATGAAAGTATTCAAATGAAAAATGTAAGGTGTCTAGCTCTATTACAAAAGAACCACAGCAAAGAAAGACTGATAAAATGATCGATTTAATCCTATTTAAGATGGAAGCCATATATCACTCTTGCTACAGATCTACACTGTGAAGTCAAAGCTAATGGTGTCTAGAAAAGTTGTTGATATTAATCTTGAGTTGAACTGCTTTTATTTACAATTACATTCTGTATGCTCCAGGTACCTTCTGCTAAAAGTTACCACCTTTTGGGATGTAGGAAGTGTCAGGGAATTGAGTGGCCAGTGTCCAAATGGAGTCAGAAATGCTGACACAAACTAGAAGTTTTATATAATTAAATATATTTACAGTAAATAATATAGGCAAACAGGAACATTGTCAGGTAAATCAACTCAGCAGGAATATCATGAGGTAAATCATAGAAAGCACAAACAAGAAAAGGGCAGGAAACAAGGAAACTCCCAGCAGCAACCAAACACAGCTTAGGTTGCCCCATGCAGTGGCCAACTCTCTTCAACCAATAAGCTATAACTGGGTGTTCTTACTCATTGTTCACTGCTCCAACTATTAAATTTTAAATATCTTAACAGGAAGCACTCCTGCTCTGTCATGCCCCCCTCCAAGAAGTACACCTGGCGGGCTCTCTCATGAAGTTTTAAAAAGCCCTTAAAACCTGACTTTGGATTTAATGCATCTGTGGAGCCTTGTCATGCTTTGTTTTAGTGGTTGCTTTTAGTATTATATTTTGTTAGTTAGAGTCCAAGGGAGAGGGTGATTATAATAAATTTATATACTACTACCTCTACTACTATTATACAGGTAGTCCTCAACTTGGCATCAGACCTCCGATCCTTCCGTCGCGGGTTGAAGACCCATTTATTTGAACTAGCGGGTCTGGCCTGATGGGGGTACTTGGGTTTTTTTATAGGTTTGTTTTATTATTCTGGTTTTAACTTGGGCATTAATTTAATTATCTTTTAATGTTTGTACTGTTGTTTATATTTATGCCCTGTGAACCGCCCTGAGTCCCTTTGGGAGAAGGGCGGTATAAAAATCTCAATAAATCTAAATCTAAATCTAAACTTATGACCACAACTGAGCCCAAAATTTCTGTTGTTAAGTGAGACATTTGTTAAGTCAGTTTTGCCCCATTTTATGACTTTTCTTGCCTTAGTTGTTAAGCGAATCACTGCAGTTGGTCAGTTTGTAACTCGGTTGTTACGTGAATCTCGCTTCCCCATTGACTTGGCACACAGCACCGAATCAGTTGCCAAGCATCTGAATTTTGATCACATGATCATGGGGAATGCTGCAAGGTTGTAAGTGTGAAAAAAGGTCACAAGTCACCTTTCAGTGCCGTTGTAACTTTGAATGGTCACTAAATGAATTGTAAGTCGAGGACTATCTGTACTCTGCTGCTGACAGTGTTTTGAAACAGCATCGTTTGCAAAATATTGTTTAGTACTAATCAATAGGAAGATTCTTTCCTCATGTTGCTTTCTAAGCATTAAATATTCATCATGGCTTGATGCAATACACTTAATTGTAAGATACTTATCCTTCTATAGTTCAGCTTCTTCAGCAGATGGTCACATCTGACTTAATTTGCCTAAACTCCAAAGGCAAACTGGGTCATGCCCTGTTAGCTCCTGAATCGGAGATTACTAGCAGATTCACAGTCAAATGCTACATTGGAAAATTTCCTTCTTTTTTATTTATCAAATGTATCAAATAAAAGAGTGAGTTTGGCCTAGTGGTTAAGCCACCTGGGAGATCATAGAGACTGTGGTGGCGCAGTGGTTAGAATGCAGTATTGCAGGCTAATTCTGCCGACTGCCAGCAGTTCGATCCTGACTGGCTCAAGGTTGACTCAGCCTTCTATACTTCTGAGGTGGATGAGGACCCAGATTGTTGAGGGAAATATGCTGACTCTGTAAACTGCTTACAGAGGACTGTAAAGCAATACTAAGCAGTATATAAGTCTAAGTGCTATTGCTATCATGAGTTCAAGTTTCGCCTTAGCCATGTAGGCTGGCTGGGTGACTTTGGGTCCCTTTTTTGTCAACACAGGGTTGTTGTTGTGGGGAAAATAGGAGGAAGAAAATGTGTTGGCTATGTTCACTACAAGGGACGCGGTGGCTCAGTGGGTTAGGATGCTGAACTTGTCGATCGGAAGGTCGGCAGTTTGGCGGGTCGAATCCCGAGTGCCGCGTAGCAGAGTGAGCGCCTGTTACTTGTCCCAGCTTCTGCCCACCTAGCAGTTCGAAAGCACGTAAAAATGCAAGTAGAAAAATAGGGACCACTCCGGTGGGAAGGTAACAGCGTTCCGTGCGCCTTTGGCATCTAGTCATGCCGGCCACATGACCACGGAGACGTCCTCGGACAAGCGCTGGCTCTTCGGCTATGAAACGGAGATGAGCACCGGCCCCTAGAGTCAGAAACGACTAGCACACATGTGCGGGGGAACCTTTACCTTTACTATGTTCACCACCTTTAATTATTTGTAAAAATAAGAAAGGCGTGATACAAATAACATGAATAAATATGACTGGTCATCTCATGAGAGGTGATTCTGAATGACTTCATGAATAAGAAGGTGGCAAAAAATGTCAGTACTGTTCATCAAGGAAGTGGAAGGCCATGAAGTCCCAAGGAGTTGACTCAAACCCAAGAAGTTGACCTCTTGAGGAAAACCATTGTTGAATGTGTCATTTATTGAATTACTTTTTCCCCATATAGACACACTAATAAAATGAGCCCATGAGATACAGTGGGACAAAATGTATTTAGTAAGCCACCAATTGTGCAAGTTCTCCCACTTAAAAAGATGAGAGAGGCCTGTAATTTTCATCATAGGTATACCTCAACTATAAGAGACAAAATGGGGGGAAAGAATCCAGGAAATCACATTCGTACATTCCTCGGTAAAATAAGTATTTAGTCACCTACAAACAAGCAAGATTTCTGGCTCTCACAGACCTGTAACTTCTTCTTTAAGAGGCTCCTCTGTCCTCCACTCGTTACCTGTATGAATGGCACCTGGTTGAACTTGTTATCAGTATAAAAGACACCAGTCCACAACCTCAAACAGTCACACTCCAAACTCCACTATGGCCAAGACCAAAGAGCTGTCGAAGGACACCAGAAACAAAATTGTAGACCTGCACCATGCTGGGAAGACTGAATTTGCAATAGGCAAGCAGCTTGGTGTGAAGAAATCAACTGTGGGAGCAATTATTAGAAAATGGAAGACATACAAGACCACTGATAATCTCCCTCGTTCTGGGGCTCCACGCAAGATCTCATCCCGTGGGCTCAAAAGGATCACAAGAACGGTGAGCAAAAATCTGAGAACCACATGGGGGGACCTAGTGAATGACCTGCAGAGAGCTGGGACCAAAGTAACAAAGGCTACCATCAGTAGCACACTACGCCGCCAGGGACTCAAATCCTGCAGTGCCAGACATGTCCCCCTGCTTAAGCCAGTACATGTCCGGGCCCATCTGAAGTTTGCTAGAGAGCATTTGGATGATCCAGAACAGGATTGGGAGAATGTCATATGGTCAGATGAAACCAAAGTAGAACTTTTTGGTAAAAACTCAACTCGTCGTGTTTGGAGGAGAAAGAATGCTGAGTTGCATCCAAAGATCACCATACCTACTGTGAAGCATGGGGGTGGAAACATCATGCTTTGGGGCTGGTTTTCTGCAAAGGGACCAGGACGACTGATCCGTGTAAAGGAAAGAATGAACGGGGCCATGTATCGTGAGATTTTGAGTGAAAACCTCCTTCCATCAGCAAGGGCATTGAAGATGAAACATGGCTGGGTCTTTCAGCATGACAATGATCCCAAACACACCGCCCGGGCAACAAAGGAGTGGCTTCGTAAGAAGCATTTCAAGGTCCTGGAGTGGCCTAGCCAGTCTCCAGATCTCAACCCCATAGAAAACCTTTGGAGGGGGTTGAAAGTCCGTGTTGCCCAGCGACAGCCCCAAAACATCACTGCTCTAGAGGAGATCTGCATGGAGGAATGGGCCAAAATACCAGCAACAGTGTGTGCAAACCTTGTGAAGACTTACAGAAAACGTTTGACCTCTGTCATTGCCAACAAAGGGTATATAACAAAGTATTCAGATGAACTTTTGTTATTGACCAAATATTTATTTTCCACCATAATTTACAAATAAATTCATTAGAAATCCTACAATGTGATTTCCTGGATTCTTTCCCCCCATTTTGTCTCTCATAGTTGAGGTATACCTATGATGAAAATTACAGGCCTCTCTCATCTTTTTAAGTGGGAGAACTTGCACAATTGGTGGCTTTTTTGTCCCACTGTATGATCCAGATGTAACAGGTACACTTGAAAGAAGCCTTTCTCTTGAAAAAAAAAGTAGGATTAATGGCTTTAGCATTAATGGCTTTATTTTCAGATTTGTTCTTCATGCCTTTGGCTGTACAGTTAATTTTAGATTGTCCCACTATTTTCATATTCATTCAAAACCCTCTCTTTCCAAAATGACACAAAGACACTCACATTTTATGAGAACATATTATTAAAACACTGAGTAGTAGCATATTTGGACTTGATACATTTGGAAGAAGTTATGGGTTATGGGTTATTACTTATAATGTAGCTAGTGCTGTATCTATAGAAATAAAGTCAGCTAGAAAGAATTAAAATGAATTAGTATGAATAGATGAGAGACTGTATATAATACTAGAAGTTCAGAAATAGGCATAGAAACATGAAATAATCTTTAACGTAAAATGTTGAGCTGCCATTAAAGTAATTCCAGCTAATTAATCCTAAGGGTTTTTATTAATAGATTGCACAATTACATTTGGCAAGCCAAAAGGAAAGGAATAGAAAACAAGCTAGAAATCACTTTCTCTCAACCCAGCCTAACCTACAGGGTCATTGTTATGGGGGAAATCAAGAAGGGAGTGCCATGTATTCTGCTTTAAACTTCAGAATGAAAGCGGGATATAAATAAATCCATTTTTACCAGGCAAATTGATATTTTCTCCCTGACATAGTTATTCTCAAAGGACACCTGTTTTTTTTAAAGAAACAAAACATCACCCATGGAAGCCAGCTTTCTTGCACTCAGAAATTTAAAATGTCCTTTATATACATACTGCTTTAACTATAAAATATTTTATGATTAAGAATCTAAAACCAAAAGGAATTTAGCCTACTTAGGCAACTTATAATTGGTCTTTGACTAGAGGCAATGTGAACATTTTGATTTGACTGAAGCACAATTTCTCATTCTGAATGGAACTAACCTGAAAAGCAAACAAATGTTTCAGCTTTCTTCTTCTTTTTATGTATCTGTGTGAAGGGGAAATCACATTTTCAATAATCCAAAATAGCCTGAGGTTATGAATGACAGATACCTCCAGATAATCATATCTCATTGTCCTAAAGGACCAAATCCTTCCAACTTAATGTCTCCAAAAATAAATGTAGACCGGAGAACAACACAGGCAATTTATATTTTAACTTCTATGAAGATTTTCTTTTTTTAAAAAAAATTACTATTGGCTTCTGATCTGTCCATCATCACAAGTTCATTTATCATAAATGTTAGGCATGTAAATGTATGAAGATGTACCATTAATACATATTTATTAGTGAAATCTAAAAGTTAACAAGATTCCATGAAAGTGCATAAATATTTGGCCACCACTGAGATACAAAACTACTAGATAAAATGTCATAGTTCTGAAAATTAAAAGGACCAAACAGAAACAACAGCTCAACTGTTCTGCAGTAATATCAAACCAAGTGCATGAGCAATTGAATCAGATTAAAGAAAGATGGAGTGGAAAAAAACAACAGTATTTTTTTTCTTTCAAACTGAAGGATCAGAACATTCACTCAATGCAAAATAAAGAAAGGTAGTTTAATTTAACTTCACTGTTAGCAATGGCACCACAGTTTCCACTAAGCTGAATGGCTGTAGGCTAGACACAGGATCTTCTGGAGCAGAAAACTCAGAAGGGGAATTCGGAAAGTTGAAGTCCAAGCGTCTCAAAGTCGCCAAGGTTGAGAAACACTATTCTGAAGAATAGAATACTCTCTTCTGCTTTCAACAACTTTCACTATTGAAAGGGACACTTTATCCCATTCCTAATAGGAATGTTGTGGCTCCCATACATTTCAGAATTGTATTTCTAAAAGAAAAAAAAACCTGTGGAAAGGATTTGGCTAGTTCTGGTGTGGGTAACCTCATGTGCCTGTTCCTTTTCTAGATGGAGTCTCCCACCTGACATCTTCTGCATGATGCCTTTTTTTTAAAAGGAGAGGGTCCCAATTACCTGCAACAGTGTCACACATTGATATTATTTATTGTGTTTGCATGATGTATTTGATGTTTCTTAAAATTGCATATACAAATAACAATTATACTTACACCTTGGAAAAGTCAGTGTTAGACATCTATCTTGTTCTGAAACTTTGAGCAGAATAAACCTTTCATTGCAGCCAGGGCATAAGATTTTTTATATTTTCCCAAAGTAAGATCTATGATTCTGTCATACTGAAATATATGTACAGGGGGATATTCTCATAAAATTATGCCATAGCAGAAACTGAAATGAACCTGGTCACAGCAGATATTACCTAATCTAAACCTAAAATATTGCTGAGTTTAAAATTCTCTGTACATACGTGCATGAAACATAAAGCATGTTACAATATTTAAGTTTAGCTATTAGGATTTTGAGCTGTAGAAAATGACAAAACAGATGTGGATTCCATATAGCTGAGCTACTGTGCTTTGAAGATTAATTTCCAGGCAGTAGGATTCTGTTCTTTCAATGTGCTAAATCTGTTTTTGAAAGGGCAAGACAGAACAATTGGAAAACTAGATGTTCTACAGTACTCTGACCTCTTTTAACTCCATCTCATAACAATATTCTACTTTAATCTGGCACTTAATATTGTCTCATTGTGTGCAAAACAGTGTTCATTGTTGACCTATATTTCTGGGACTGCAAGCACAGTGTACTGAGCTGCAAAAGATCCATTGCCTCTCATGTCCAGTGGCAACAGGTCCGTGGGAGAAAAACGTAATTACTCTGCAGTCATTTCAGCAGATTCAATGTGTATGTAGAGTGACAGATGACAATGTATACATTGTCTGAAACTTGCAAAGTTAATTAGTTTGTCTATAGTAAGACATATCACTGTCAGAATCCCATCTGATATAAAGAACAGTACACACTCATAAGATTTTAAGAGATTAAAAAAATAAATTTAAAAGTTTACATTATCTTTTTTTTAAAAAATGAAAGGTACTTATGAAAGTGAATATAATACCTACAGTATTTCACTGTGCATTCAAAAGCATCTTTTTAAAAGCAGAAGCTTAAAATATCACCAATTTCTTACACCGCCAGTTTCAAACAATTTTTCCAGATATGAGTCACTTGTGCCCTCTTCACCTTGAAACAATAGATGATTACTGATACATATAGCTTACTGTTCATCTATGCGTATGTGTATAGTGTTGATAACATCTTTTTGTTGTCTGCTTTCCTGCAGAATCCTAGATGCTCACAAATCTTCTCAATGGAAAATATAATTTTGGCACACTGCGTTTCTGATGACTTGCTATTTGGGAAAGTGAAGGTTGAGCTAGCAGTGCAATAGGATATATATTCATAGTGTTTGTCAGGTGCATCTTAACGTGCATCTACTGAGGATTACAGGTGCAGAATTTCTGAGAAAATTCTAAAGTTTTTCATGCATCACAGCCATCATCTAAGCCCCTTTTTCTGGTACGTGGGAAGAGATCACAGCATAATTCCTTTGAAACATCTGGCAGGGGAGGAGGAAAAGATGACAGGGGTACAAAGTCTAGGGAGATGACAGAAAAGTTGCCTCAACTGTCTGACTGCCAGTTTGGTTAACATCTCTTCAGGTAGGGAAAGGAAACCCAGAAAGAGTGTAAATTCTTTTTATCTCAGCCCTCAGAGGAGTAAAATAAAGGTAATGTTGACAGCCCTAAAGCAATAGACAGTAAGTATTGGTGGTCAATTTGCACCACAAGCCTACTGAAATAAGGATTTAAACATTCCCAGGAATGTCAGATTCTTTTTAAATGTATTTCTCAATGCTTTCATGAGTCTCAGGCAGGACTTGTAATGAAGAGATAGGAAACATCCAGGCAGAGTTGGCATCAGTTCAACAAGAAAGCCCATACTTCTGGCTAAACAAACATTTATGATGCAATTCATATGGGATGTAAAATGAGAAATAAAATGTTTTTCAGTATTTCACACTGGCACTGTACTCATAAGGCTGGGCCAGCTTATCACTTATTACAATGATAAGGGGAAAAAAAATAAAACGGGGTATGGTATGAAACTTCAAAAGAATGACTGATGTGGCATTATCTCTATTTAGATAATGAGGACATTTGAGGTCTCTTCAACTACAATACAGGACTCTGAATTTGCCCCCTTATAGTTTGTCATTAGGAGCACCTCTGACTTCATTGATTTAATTATACATCTTTTAATTATGTCACGTTATTAAAACTTAGTAACAAGTTTTATCTTAATCACTGTAATCCTGCAACAATAGTAGCTTTGAACAGTTATTCTGGGCTCAGCATTTAAATAATATGCAGATGACCAAATGACTTCAATGGCCTGTTACAGCATAAGCATAATCACTGACCCCTTAAAGGTGACATTGACTTACTTTGAATTTGCAATGCTTTTTAAATAAAGGCTTATCTAATTTTCCCTAGCTCATATAACAAAAGTCTTCCGACACACTCTGAAATAAGGCTGTGCTTATCCTCTGCTATAGAGTGGCACCATTTGAATTAAAAAAAAATTCTACTGCATTTTGTGAAACAGCAATTTTTTTAAAAAAACAAAAACAAAAATAAAGAAATGCCTATTATGGAATAGATAAGCATCTGTTTTTGAAATATAGGGTAATATTTTAAGTCACAATTAGCTTTTAAAATAAAGTACTTCAAGCAAACTTACCCAAACTCCATAAGCTAAAATATAATTCCACTTCTTAGGTGAGCTAAAAAGATGACAATGGGAAAGTTGAAATTTATTCCAAATGTCAAGTGGCAATTGTAATGCAGGAATGGCTTCAATCACACTAAAGAGGCAGTTTCTATACTAACATTTAATAATTACCTTAACGGTATGGTACTCCACAAAAATTGCTTTCTTATCAATTTGTCTACAAAATTGAATTCACTTTATAAGTGCTGCCATTCTAAGTAACGAGGCTGGGTTTCTATATTCTTTTCAGGTTTCTTTGAATTAAGATTAAGTCAACAGCAAAAAAAGGGGGGAGTAAACTATTATTTATTTATTTTATTGATTACACTGTACTCCACATTTCTGCTTGGGCAAATATTCCCAGCAGCTAAGAGATTTAAAACAAAAACACCACAAAGCCTTCTCCCTCAGTATAATCTTTTACTGCAAATCTGAGTTCATGTGTTCATATGAACATATGTTTTTATGTTCACCTAACTCAGTGATGGCGAACCTTTTAGAGACCGAGTGCTCAAACTGCAACCCAAAACCCACTTTTGTATCATCGGGTGCCGGGTGGGCATGGCCCATTGGGTGGGCGTGGCCCATTGGGTGGGCATGGCTGCTGTGGTAACGGCAGACTGGGTGGGACTAAAAAGTTCAGTCAATCAATTCCAACTTTGCGAGATCTTTTTTTCCCCACAAGAAATTGAAATTGATTGATTGAACCTTTTTTTTTTGCACACAGCGGCAGAGACCTAAAGCGAAAAGGCTTTATAAAACCCAGCTGAAGGCCTAGGACTGGGGTGATGGTGCGTGTGCCCACAGAGAGGGCTCTGTATGCCACCTGTGGCACGCATGCCATAGGTTCACCACCACGGAAACTAATTGTGGAAGGGGAAGGTTATCAAGTTTATTGAAATCTGATGGTTTTAGCCAAATAATAGGGCTGTCATGTTTAACCTACGCTAGATGAAAGCAGAGTGTTCTCTGTAGTTCTTGGTTGCCATTTAATGGACAATCAGAGTTTCGCAATCCAGACACAATAGTTCTATTACATGATCTAACCTAACTGTATATGAGGAAATATATTCCTCAGCTCTGGGAAGTAATCATCCATCTCAGTGTACTGAAGATGACTATAGACATTCTGTTTAGCTCATGGTTGTCATGTTCACGCTACCTTTGTGGTTTGAAATCTCTTCCAACAGCTGGAACTCTTATATTTATTGTCCCTAGCTAATGTGCATACTGACTCTAATGACCATGATGACAGCTTTCTAGAAGTGCTTCTTCATTAAGACTGTATTCTGCAAGCCCCAAACATCATGATGCAAGACTGTATTACTGCATAATGGCTTCTACCTTATACTGCAAGAGATGTCTGTCTATCTAGACCTAGAAACAAGGTACACGCTGTTTGAGTGAGTTTCTCAGAGGTTGGGTTTAAGATGGGAGGTCATACAAATCTTTTAAATAAATAAATAAAGGTTCAGAAAAGAATCATCCTTTATGTACAGAACTACTTCACATATATTAATAGGATATCATGCAGTTGGTTTGGTATGCGGTGATGTGCAGACCTTATCATGATGAGTTAGCAAACAAGGCAATCCTACTTTTTTAAAAAATGGTTCTGTTCAGAAGGTGATCCCTGACACTGATGAACATATTCAGACAGTCTCATGTATGGGCTACAGCTTTTTAAATATAAACATTAAAAGCAATTCACTAAATGCTATTGTTGCTACTATTGCAGCACAATTGTATGTTTAACATTGTACTCTAATAATATGATGCTCTTATTAGTTTCTTTGCAATGTAGATCTCCCCTTATAATACTCACCATTCCTAATAATTAGATCTGAATCATTTTGAGGCTGTGATTCTATAGTTATTCTCCATGCTCATCAGGAGAATTTGCTTTGAATTAAGGTAACTCTCAGTCTTATTCTGAAACTGGTTCATGTTTCACCTTTGGTGCTCTGGTGCATGTGGAGATGTGAAATTATGTGGGAAGATTACCATAGGATGTTACAAACTTTATAAGCTTCTTTTCTGTATATGCAGATCAGAGTGCACAGAAAGGAAAAATGAAAAATAAACAAGTATGTTTCTTGAAAACCTAATAATTTAGTTTCTGTCACAGTCAATTATCTGTTAATGGATACAGCTGGGAAAACTGACTTTTACATTTATTTGTACTATTCATCTTTCACGTTGCTATATAATCTTTGAGTCCCAAAACAGATACTTTAACACGCTGGCACAGTCAGGAATTTAAGTTTTTCCGGGAACAAAGCAAAAATTATTCTGTCACTTCTGTTACTACTAAGCTATGTTTATATTAAGATTGCCAATTTTTCCAGCTTCACCTTCATTATTCTTATCCACATGGTTAGAATAAATGCTAAAGTACTATTTCATTCAAAATAAAGTTCAGACACCATAAGTTTTTCCTGCAGATGTTAATGACCAGTATTAGTCAAAAGAGTCATATCTGCAAAATGAGTAGGCATTTAAACCATTAAAATGAAATGATATTCTATGTAGTTTCACATTAAGAAAGTTGTATCTAGTGTATTTCTTCAAGAGATATTGAATTCTTCCAAATTATTTCCCACATATCACTGTAAACTGAATCACTGCATAAGCTTATACATCTCTCCTTCTCTCTTGCATGGGATTTGATTAATGAATTTTTGACAACATCGCATGAAATTTTGTCAGTCCTTACTTTTTTATGTACTCTTGAGATGACTATCTTCAGACTGAACTGCAGTGTCTTATTTATTCTAAATATTTACTTAGTTCCTTAAATTCGTAAACAAATCTTAAATTTAAAGTACAAATTAAATTGGCATAGATGAAATTGTCAGTTTGAATCTCTTTGAATTTTTCAAGCTTACGCTTGGTTAAACCTTTTCCTGCTTCACTTTGTTATTTCCTTTTTTTTAAAAAAAAGGTCTGCATCGAAACAGAAATAAATTTTCATGCACACTTTGCTGACTACATATATTACTGTGTACCCTTTTGCTATATATATTTGAAAGCAATTTTCATAATATACTGCATGTAAAACTGCACAATTTGTTTGCTGTGGCATTTTTCATTAATACACATATTGGTGCACATTTTCCCATCTATACTTGATCCATCAAATTTGGACACTACATAGCTGGGAAAGGTTGATGTATTGTTGATGTATTAATATTACAGCCCTCTTTAAAATGATCAGATCATTTCTTAATTGAAAAAAATGGTACAGACTGAATATATCACAGTGAAATTAAAAGTACCGATGACAAAGAGAGTTGGACAACACTACTGTGGAACAGACTTAATGGTCCCAACCCTGTTAGCCTTTCACAAGACACTGAATATTTGACTGTTCCCCCAAGTATTTGAGTCATGGGAGAAATAAGCATTGCTACTTTTGGAGATTAGTTTTTTAATAGTTTATCCTTGGGCTCTAGGCTTTTTTTGGAGGGGTCACTTGAATGATACGGACATCTACATGTGTGATAAACAAACAAAGGAACAAATACATAAACAAATAATTTTAATTTTAACTAGAATCCTTCATTCTTTGCTTCAAGTTTATTCCATCCATCCAATATCCACACCCTGGGTAGGAATGCTGATATTTTTCTCCCTTGTATGTGATTAGGGCAGAGGGAGAAATTGCAAGGTACCAATCCCCAGCATCAACCATCCCTGAGAAATCTGGATAGTATCATAGCTACTGACCTTTTGTAATGTTGTCAAAGGGCACTGAGGTTCCCCCCCCCAAGAACTGTGCAGCTCTAGTGCAGATCCAGGAAGGCTGTCCTTTCTTCAAGGAGTCATTAAAAGATAAAGCAAGTGCAGCCATGCCTGGCCCAAACTTTTCCAACTTTAGATCCAAGTACCAGCACATTCCTAATTGTCATCATATTGCTATCGGTGTTATCTTGTTGCTATCCTGTGTTATCTCCCTCTGTAAAGCTTACATTCATTGGTTCTTCTCCTACACTTGGGAGCTTGGGAGAATAAATCTACAGCCTCTTCCATCTGATACCATTCATGTATTTGAAGAGACAAGGAAAGTAATTATGGCCAACATCATTGCAGATTTTTTTCAGAAAGACAAAACCATTTGCAAGGTCTAGGCACCATAGATATACTGGAAAAAAGCAGAAGAAACAAGTAGAGAATAACAAGAATTTCTCTTGCTAATCTGGCAATCAGATGAAACAAAAGAGTGCCAAGAATGGTTTTCAAGAGATTTGAACTTGTGTGAAACTCTCATCTTGAAAGGAAAGGGATCAAGCTGTGATTCCCTGTGTTACTCTAAAAGAATCTTCTTCAATCTGATAACTGTAGATGGTAAGAAATCTAAACTAACACAGGTGTCTTCACAGTATAGATCTTACAAGGAAATCTGTACAGAGACCACAAAGAAATGAAATGTGATTTTTCTATAATGTACCTATATCTCCTCTATTATTTCTCTTTATCAATTTCTCTCCATCCTTGTCTGGGTTTTGGCTTTTTCTACTTCTACCATAATATTCTCTTCTCCAAAGAAGCATGGCATAGCATAGCAGGGAGTGGAAAATGATCAAAAGAACCATCTCATTCAGAAAGAATGACATTCCAAGTTCTATTTTTTGCCTTTGGCTATCACTATAGATTACAGGGGGAAAAAATCCAGCTGAGAAAATAGCTGCATGTTAAATAGAAGGCTCTACACAATGCAGGATGCCCTAAGGAGATACTATACAAATACCCATAGTGTAGTATAATCCCATATTCTACATCTCCCTGACAACCAAATCTACTCACTAGTATTCTAAATTCCTGCATTCCTGCATATAGCAAGTTTAACTCCTGGAAGGATAAATGCCTATCTGAAAAATTAATGATTTAAATTGCTTTGTTTAAAAAAAAATGTTTAGCAACCTTTTTTAAGGGACCTGAAAATTATTGTATACAATATGCCATGAAAAGTATCAGAAAGACCCAGATTCTTTTTCTTCTTCTTCTTGTGCCATATCCGGTATTGGACATTGGCGATCATGTTGGCGATCCTGTTTTTATCAGCAGCCACACGAAAAAGTGCTGCTGAGTTTTGTTCAAACCAGTCCCTTAGATTTTGAAGCCATGATGTTCTTCTTCTGCCTGGACCTCACTTGTCTTCAATCTTTCCCTGGAGGATTAAATGGAGCATGCCGTATTTTTCTGGATGTCGCATCACATGTCTGAAATATTCTAACTTTCGTTTTTTAATTGTTTTGATGATTTCCCTTGGCTTTCCAAGGCGGCTTATCATCTCATTTCTGATCTTGTCAACCCGGCTTATATGTAACAGCCACCTGTAAATCCACATTTCAAATGCTTCTAATCTCTTCAGGTGGCTTTCTGTCAGAGACCAACTCTCTACTCCATAAAGCAGGATAGAAAAAATATAACATCTGACAAGCCTGATTTTCAATCTTAGGCTTATGTCGTGACTGCAGAAGACCTTTTTCATTTTGAAGAATGCTGTTCGAGCTTTCTTTATCCTTGTCTTTACTTCAGTGGTCATGTCTCAGTTTTCATGTAAATTAGAACTGAGGTGCGTGATCCTTTCAAGTTTTTCTAATGGTATTCCTTCCGAATTTATTGGTGATAAATTAACGGGTTGTTTGCTGACAACCATGATCTTGGTTTTTAAGGTGTTAAGCTTTAAGCCCTATTTTTCAGATATTTCTGTGACTGTTGATGAGGTGCTGAAGGTCATCATGCTTACTGGCAAGCAGAACTGTATCATTAGCATATCTTAAATTGTTGATCCAAACACTGTTTACCAGCATCGATGTTCTTCAGTGCCTTGTTGAAGATTGACTCAAAGTAGATGTTGAACAACAGTGGAGACAGAATACATCCCTGTCTGACCCCTCTTCGTATTTCTGCATCAGCTGAGTATTTTTGGCCTGGTCTCACATCTGCTACCAGATTCTTAGTTTAATGGTTTGTAACTGTAATGCCTCAGCAGATAGCCAACCTTGGCTGATCTTAGATGCTAAGTAGAACCATTCCTTTTTGGAGCCTTGACTGTACATGGGTAATTGGGATGACCTCAGGAATCTAGGTTGTTGGCAAAAGTGGGAGAACTTTCTGAGAAGAAGGCACTAGCAAACCATTTTTATCATGCTGCTGGAACATCACATGGATTTTGGAAACTTTGACTCAAAGACACCTTTACCTTTATGTACAACAGTACCTTGTATAGGTACTTTAAAGGTCTTTCAAGAGAAGATGGGGAGATACAAGAGCTGCCTACGGTGATCCTTTGTTTCTGTCTATTTTGCCACCTACAGTGGCCATTTCTGTTCTTTCTAAGATTCACTGGACAATGGTTGCCATGGGATACTGTACATTTTCTCTCTTAAAAGACAGACTTTTTCTCAGCTTCTCAGAACAACTCCTACAAGTTGCTATAGCTAGGAATAAAGAGAATTTACTTAGGGCATTTTTCAAAATTCATTTTGTCAGCTGCAACATAAGCACTTTTCTCATATTTACATAGCAATGGTGGTTTGTTTAACAAAAGCTTCAAGTGACACAATAGAATGTACAAAATGAAAACTGAAGTGCTGTTTCTTCTACTCCTACTTCTACTTCTAGCAACAATAAGCATGATGTGTGTGTGTGTATACTTACACATACATACATACACACATACATATACACACACAGAGTAGCACTCATTGTTTGATATATCTATTTTATCTATATATTTACACACACATACACACACACAATTCCTTGCAAGAATATTACATATTCCATAAGTCAAAAGGAGTGGGGAAAATTTCCTTTATGTTGAGAGTAGTCATTCATTTTAGGATGCTTTTCATTTGGTTGTATGAGCAATACAACTGGATTTTAGATCAAGAATAAGTATCCAAACCCATGTTCTAGTCATGTAATGTATTTATTTAATTTATTAATCAAATTTATATATCTGCCAATCTCCACAGAAGACTCTGGGCAGCTGACAAATTATTAAAAACAATATAAATCAGCTAACTAATACAAGTAAAAACAATAAAACCAAATAAAGTGGTTATGTGGTCAGTGACAGTGAGTGAGTGTCCATATAAAGTTTCATAAATAAATAAACAACAAACAAACAAATAAATAACTTTTGGGACTAGGTACTCAAATGTTTATTTCTCATTTTACCCAGTAGTAAGTATGACTCTGACTAATACTTGTCTGTATTCCATTCCATATTGTAGAACAGAAGGCTACAGTTTTATATTTTGTCTTTTATTTTTTTTATGCTACAGTTACATTTCTTCTGTTGATAGGTTGGTAGGCTATACATACATTAAAGAAAATCTATTTTTTCTACACACACACACACACACACACACACAGAGAGAGAGAGAGAGAGAGAGAGAGAGAGATCAAAGTTACCTACTTTGATAAGATCAAAGTTACCTACTCATGCAACAGCAAGGAATTACAACAAGTGCAAAGGAAGAAACCTCAACACAACTCGCTCAAGAGCTAAGTGACAATAGGGTGACGCATATGATGGGGGCGATTTGACAACAACAAGAAACATCCAGACATGAGCAGAGCAGGAAGGGGAGGCAATAACGGGAGGAGAGAAGGCACTTGAATCTAAAAGCACGCAGGCGGATGCGATGCGACTAGAGAGAATACGATCGACCGGGGTGGGTAGACCACTGATGCGCTCAATGAGCAGAGTGCTGAAACAGCCAGCTTTATAAGCAGACTTTCAAACCTCTGTTTTTTTACTCTGATGACGTTAGCAGGGGACCGATGAAAGCTTGGCAAATAAACAGTTGTTTTTTACATTTATGCGGGAGGTTGATGATTTTTCTACTACTAACATATAGTTGGCTTTGTTGCTCCTGATGTGCCATATTGGCCGGTGTCCGCCTCAATTTTAAGATTTTCCCTCCCCCGCCTGTTGCATCCACTGGCCACACCCATCCTGCCACGCACGGCTGCTTAGCATTGTTGCTGGATCATTCCTCCTACGACTATGCGACAGCTTAATGATGCTACCAGATGAGACAGGAGGAGAGATAATCCAGCAACGACACTGAGCAGCCGTGTGCAGCAGAATGGGCACAGCCATTTGAAAATTCTATAAGAGTAGCGTGTGAGTGGAAATTAATTTAGCAAAAGCAGTAATTAATTAATATGGAAATTTCTATTATTTTAAATTACTAAGAGATACAATAAACAGCAAAAGACAGAAAAGAAAGAGAAAAGGAGAAGTTCAATAAGATATATAATTAAGAACTGCAAAAATAAAAAATAAAAATAAGGATGCAATGTTTAATAAACATTTAATTGTAGGCTGCTATACTAATGGGGACTTAATGCAAAAGATAATCTTAATATCAGATTGCTGATATTGTACAGCATTTTAATATGTAAAATTACTATACATTAACATACTAATTTTACATCTTAAAATGCTGTACAATATCAGCAATCTGATATTAAGATTATCTTTTACTTTAAGTTCTTATTAGTATACAATGGAATGAGGAACATTGTCAAGTGAACAGAATGTTATAGTGCAGAATGAATGAATGAATGAATGAATGAATGAATGAATGAATGAATGAATGAATGATTACTGGGATACTATTGAATACAATAAATAAAAATGGAATGTCTTTTCTGGATCACCTGATCACCTTAAATTCATAGAATAATTGACTTGGAAGTAGTCATTTCACAACTTCAGTCAATGCAGAAATCCAAATCAAGCTGAACCCTGACAGATGGTTGCCTGACGTACTCCTGAGAATATCTAATAAAGAGAAGCCAGTTACCTGTCTGGAAATAAGTTCCCTTCTAAGGTTGCTCTAATACACTTCCCATCTCAATCTTTTTTTTTAAGGTTGAATCTTTCCTGATTCCTCAGTCTCTCCTTATAGAACCTAGCCTCTTGAGTATCCTCATTACTATTTTCTGAGTGTCTTCCAGTTTGCCAGAATGTTTCTAAAAACTGGCCGTCTGTACTTAATATTTAAAGTGGGAACCTAAAAAATGTAGAGGAACTATTATTTTGTATATTTGGAAAATTTTGGATAGTGAAGTTCATATACATGGCAAATAAAAGGGTAGGTTCAATTATGAAAAAGTGGAAGATGTATAATAAAACAAATAACCTTGAATTACTGAACATTTTCCAGGGGTGCAGAGTTAAAGGTTGATTGTTGAGAATACTAAGAAGGTATGCAATAGAAATATAAATAAATGCTTAACAAATGGTTTAATATGGAACAGGGAGAAAAATATCAAAATGTGATGCCTCTTTGTTATTTAATACTTTATGGATACGTGTACAAAGAAAATATGTGGCTATGGAAGAGGTTTGTTGGTTAAGGATATTTTCTTTAGAGTGTAGCTGATAAGAATTAAAATGATTTGCAGTAAATGTCAAATAGCTTGTACAATGCAACAAAGAGTACGGATCTAAAAATGAATGTACTGGCAAAGAAAATGGATGAAAGAATTGTAATATATATCTTGATAGAATGTTTTCTAGAGGTGAGAATTGAGGAATACTAAGAGATAAAAATGGTGGCAGAAAGGAAATGGGTAGTATATGGTATGTTGGAGGAATAAATGATTGTTGAAAAAATATTTTAAAAATTACATAAATAAGAGCATGCTTCTGCTGACTTAGTTACATGGAAATTACACTTGGATATGTTAGAAGACCCCTTCATGGATTACTGCCTTGTCGTGGCGAAGGGGCTTGCGTAATTCAATGAAGCTATGAGCTATGCCGTGCAGGGCCACCCAAGACGGACAGGTCATAGCACAGAGTTCTGACAAAACGTGATCCACTGGAGAAGGAAATGGCAACCCACTCCAGTATCTTTGCCATGAAAACCCTATGGACAGTACCAAAAGGCAAAACGATATGACGCTGGAAGATGAGCCCCTCAGGTCGGAAGGCATCCAATATGCTACTGGGGAAGAGCAGAGGGCTAGTACTAGTAGCACCAGAAAGAATGAAGCAACTGGGCCAAAGCCGAAAGGACGCTCAGCTGTGGATATGTCTGGTGGTGAAAGGAAAGTCCGATGCTGTAAAGATTTTTTCTCCATAGGAACCTGGAATGTAAGATCCATGAATCAAGGAAAGCTGGACGTGGTCAAACAAGAGATGACAAGACTAAACATTGACATCTTAGGTATCAGCGAACTAAAATGGACAGGAATGGGTGAATTTAATTCAGATGACCATCAGGTATACTACTGCGGGCAAGAATCCCTCAGAAGAAATGGAGTAGCCTTCATAGTCAATAAAAAAATAGGAAAAGCAATACTGGGATACAATCCTCAAAATGACAGAATGATCTCAGTTCAAATCCAAGGCAAACCATTCAATATCACAGTAGTCCAAGTCTATGCCCCAACCACTGGTGCTGAAGAGGATGAAATTGACCGGTTCTATGAAGCCCTACAGCACCTTATAGAACTAACACCCAGAAATGATGTCCTTATCATCATGGGGGATTGGAATGGTAAAGTAGGAAGCCAAAAGATAACTGGAATAACAGGCAAGTTTGGCCTTGGAGTACAAAATGAAGCAGGGCACAGGCTGATAGAATTTTGTCAAGAGAATACGATGGTCATAGCAAACACTCTTTTCCAAGAACCCAAGAGACGGCTTTACACATGGACATCACCAGACGGTCAACACAGAAATCAGATTGACTATATGCTCTGCGGCCAAAGATGGAGAAGCTCTATATAGTCAGTAAAAACAAGACCAGGAGCTGACTGTGGCTCAGACCATGAGCTTCTTGTTGCAAAGTTTAGGCTTAAGTTAAAGAAAGTAGGGAAAAGCGCTAGGCCAGTCAGGTATGAATTAAATCATATCCCTGTTGAATATACAGTAGAGGTGACAAATAGATTTAAGGAATTAGATCTGATAGACAGAGTGCCTGAAGAACTATCGACAGAGGTTCGCAACATTGTACAACAGGTAGCAACCAAAACCATCCCAAAGAAAAAGAAATGCAAGAAAGCAAAATGGCTGTCTGAGGAAGCTTTGCAAATAGCTGAGGAAAGGAGGGAAGCGAAAGGCAAGGGAGAAAAAGAAAGATATGCCCAATTAAATGCAGAATTCCAAAGAATAGCTAGAAGAGATAAGAATGCCTTCTTAAATGAACAATGCAAAGAAATAGAAGAAAACAATAGAATAGGGAGGACCAGAGATCTTTTCAAGAAAATTGGAGAGATGAAAGGAACATTTCATGCAAAAATGGGCATGATAAAGGACCAAAATGGCAGGGACCTAACAGAGGCAGAAGAGATTAAGAAGAGGTGGCAAAATTACACAGAAGAACTATACAAGAATGAGCTTAACGTCCCTGATAATCACAATGAGGTGGTCACTGACCTCGAGCCAGACATCCTAGAATGTTAAGTGAAGTGGGCCTTAGAAAAGCTGAGCAACAACAAAGCTAGTGGAGGTGACAGTATTCCAGCTGAGCTATTCAAAATCTTAAAAGACGATGCAGTAAAAGTGCTACACTCAATTTGCCAGCAAATTTGGAAAACTCAACAGTGGCCACAGGATTGGAAAAGATCAGTTTACATTCCAATTCCAAAGAAAGGCAGTGCCAAAGAATGTTCAAACTATCGCACCATTGCACTCATTTCTCATGCTAGTAAAGTTATGCTTAAAATTCTACAAGCTAGACTCCAGCAGTATGTGGATCGAGAACTACCAGAAGTACAGGTAGGATTTCGAAGAGGCAGAGGAACTAGAGATCAAATTGCTAACATACGCTGGATCATGGAGTAAGCTAGAGAGTTCCAGAAAAACATCTACTTCTGCTTCATTGACTATGCTAAAGCCTTTGATTGTGTGGATCATAACAAACTCTGGCAAGTCCTTAAAGAGATGGGCATACCAGACCATCTTATTTGTCTCTTGAGAAATCTATATGCGGGCCAAGAAGCAACAGTGAGAACTGGACATGGAACCACTGATTGGTTCAAAATTGGGAAAGGAGTCCGGCAAGGCTGTATACTGTCGCCTTGCCTATTTAACTTGTATGCAGAGCACATCATGAGAAAGGCAGGGCTAGATGAATCAAAAGTTGGAATTAAGATTGCCGGAAGAAACATCAACAACCTAAGATATGCAGATGATACCACTCTAATGGCAGAAAGTGAAGAAGAACTAAAGAGCCTCTTGTTGCGGGTGAAGAAGGAGAGTGCAAAACTTGGGTTGAAACTAAACATTAAGAAAACCAAGATCATGGCATCTGGCCCTCTCAATTCCTGGCAAATAGATGGGGAAGAAATGGAGGTAGTGACAGATTTTATTTTCCTGGGCTCCAAGATCACTGCAGATGGGGACTGTAGCCAAGAAATTAAAAGACGCTTGCTCCTCGGGAGGAAAGCCATGACAAATCTAGACAGCACACTAAAAAGCAGAGACATCACCCTGTCAACAAAAGTGCGTATAGTCAAGGCTATTGTCTTCCCAGTTGCAATGTATGGCAGTGAAAGCTGGACCATAAGAAAGGCTGAGCGCCAAAGAATTGAGGCCTTTGAACTATGGTGCTGGAGAAGACTCCTGCGAGTCCCTTGGACTGCAAGGCGATCAAACCGGTCAGTCCTAGAGGAGATCAACCCTGACTGCTCTTTAGAAGGCCAGATCCTGAAGCTAAAACTCAAATACTTTGGCCACCTAATGAGAAGGAAGGACTCACTGGAGAAGAGCCTAATGCTGGGAAAGATTGAGGGCAATAGAAGAAGGGGACGACAGAGAATGAGGTGGCTGGATGGAGTCACTGAAGCAGTAGGCGTGAGCTTAGATGGACTCCAGAAGATGGTAGAGGACAGGAAGGCCTGGAGGAACATTGTCCATAGGGTCGTGATGGGTCGGACACGACTTCGTAACTAACAACAACAACAACAACATGTTAGAAGAAGCACAAAAGCACCTTAGGCTGAAAAGTTGGAAAAAATAGCATAGCTGTAGGACATCTGACAGACAGCCACTAGCCTCGGTTTAAACACTTCTTGGAAGGAAGCTCCTCCACCTGCCTATGAAGTCTATCTTATTATTGAATAAGTTTGTCCAATCTTCAACTGAAATTGACTTTTTATGAGTTTTAGCCCATTGGTTCTTATCCTACTTTTAGAATATTTCTGAACAACTAGCCTCATCTTCTGCACAACAACCCTTCAGATATAAAACAGCTGTTACATCTGTAGGAAGACTTCTCTTCTTCCATTGTAAAGCATATCCAGTGTATGCATTGTTACATGAATGTTTATAACAATGGAAAGATAGAGATACATGGAACAGCTGGGTGTAAACTTTTGCTTTATTTTCTTATCTCCTACCTTTAATTTCTTTGGCTTACTATATCTTACTTTCTTTCTGAGCTTTGCATAACTTTTCTTTATCATCTATCTATCTATCTATCTATCTATCTATCTATCTATCTATCTATCTATCTATCTATCTATCTATCTATCCATCCATCCATCCATCCATCCATCCATCCATCCATCCATCCAAGGGAGGTGTCAAGAAACGCCCAATCTGGACTCTTTGCACTGCAGGAAGTAGCACAGACCTGATCTCCCCCAGAATCCTTGACATCTTATCTTGCTGTTCCCAAGAGAATGCAGTCAGTCTGTATTTTTGTGACATAGTTGATTAATAATAAAATTTCTCTTGAGACTTTTCCCAAGTGGATCTAGTTGCTTTTGCATGACAGGTTGAGCTGACGGTCTCTATTTCTACCAGTAGTAACCTACAAAATTGTTTCTCAAAGAAAGAAGGAAAATGCCTGAACATTTGATTACAAAGTGATGCAGGCATGGCGGTTCATATTTCAGTGCATGTTAATAAGTTAATAAACAATGACAGGCCAATTCATTCTGTCTATTAAAAAAAGGAAGTAGAACTTCCAGTCTCAACTAGGTTCCCCTTTGACTAGACTTTACTATTATTTGCTATTTAGAGCAAATACTGGTTTATGCTTAAGATGGCCCAGGAGATACAATTAACAAGAAATACTCCTAGGTGATTAGATTTTATTCAGGAAGAATTTTAATGAAAAAGTAATTAAAACAAAGTCCATTACTTTAAATATTTAATGTCCAACACATCTTTCCTACTGCTTTATCCCATGATTGTCCTTACAAAACTATAATGAAACAGGTAGCTTTTTCACAAGAGAGAATAAGTATATTAAAAATAACTTTTCCTAACAAATTAAAAATTATCTCTAAAATAAAGCAAGGTAATGATAATAGTTGGCATTTAAATAGCGCAAATTAGCATTTATTTTATAAAGCATTTAATCCTATAGCTGGATTATTATACAGAAATTATCATCCACCTTTTATTGGGGTCACTAACATTACTGAAATAATAAAGTATATAATTGCACATATCAGTGTCTATATAGAGATACTAAATAGTAATACAAAGTGCCAAAAATGTTACACTGAACCTATTACACCTTATCAGTAAAGTGTATTCCAATGGCTTAGTCTGCTGTTAATAATGATAACAACGTATGGCATATTAGCACAAATGTGACTACAATAATCATTGTTATTGGGTCTTTGTCCGATATCAGGTGATGCTCATGGAACTTATCTACCAGCCACAGTAAAATAGGGTGTGGGCCAATGCTAACAAGACCCATACTGCAAAAGGAGATTTTTTTTCTGCAAATGAGTTTTCTGAATCTACCCTCAAGAACTGCTGATGGCAAGATATCAAGTTGTATTAGCATAAATGCCCTGTCGAATTTTAGAACAGTGAGATGCTCAAAGCATCTAAGTGATAGGGTTTAAAATGATTCTTATGACATCTCAAGCTCAACTCTGAATTTGAAGTTCCATGTTCAGAAAATTTTTGGTCATGATCTTTTGTTAAGATAAAGCCAAAACACTTGAGGAAATATCCATAGTGCAGCAGTTTGTCAACATTGTCTCTTTTCAGGAAGATTGATATTGCAGCTATTGACCAGACTTTGAGAAGCCAAACCTTGTCATGGAAAGTTAAGCCTTAGCTAATAACTGAATCTTTATTTCAGCCACTTACTTCCCTTACCACCTCTTTTCCATGGGGATGAGAAATTATCACTTTGTTAAAGATGGTAAAGAACAGTTGAGGGGAAGACTCCACAATTTTTCTCCTTGGCGCAAGCAACACGTGACTAATACTGGATGCATGCTTGCATTGCTCACTTTCCTATTCTCTGTCATCTGTTACTCTTCATATTTCCTGAATGCTTTCCTTTCACCAGAGGAGAGTACATTGCCAAAGAAAGTGTGAGAATTAGTTCATGTAGAACAGGGGTGTCAAACTTGCAACGTCACGTGACGTGTTGCAATGTATGGTGACTTTTTTTTGCCATTGCCAGTAATGGGGTGGGCACAGTTTTGCTATGATGCATCCGGCCCACAGACCAGCAGTTTGAGACCCCTGATGTAGAGCAAGAATCTCCTTTTGAATCAGACCCCAGTTAAAACATGCTCAGTGTAAAGCTAGAGAATTACTGGAAGCCTGGTGCACTGGCAAATTAGCCATCAATAGACACATAGACATAAACAATATCTAGATACTGTGAAAAGAGACAATCAACAACCCAAAAGGGAACAAAAAAACCCAAACACCACCCCACCAGCAATCAGCACTCAAATGAGCATAGATTAACACCAGTCCAACAATTAAGTGAACAATAATGCAATCAAGAAACTTGCCAAACAAGTCAACAATAAAGAGCCTAATCAAAGAACCTCTAAGATCACCCCAGGGAAAGCCACTAGAATATAAATTGAGAGCAAACCCCACTCCTTATTAGCACTGATGATGTTACCTAGTTTGACTAATGAAATGTTTGCAAGAAAACAAGCAAGCTCAGAAAGCACCAAGCACCTCATTTCAACTCTGAGCTACAAATATTCTCCTTTATTAATTTTACTCTGTAGTCACCATGAAAAGCTTGAAAAACAAAAAAAATAATCAAAATAAGAAAACTGCATTCCAAGAAGCAATGATTTAATATACTTTACCACCCCAAAGACCATGGACACCCCTATTTACTGGTTTGAACACTGTTCTGTAAATTGTGCCATCTACTAGTCAAAGTTGCACATTCAATAATTCATAAATTCAAGCCCTCTCCTATTCCAAAAATGTACACAAACATTATATGGCCAAGGAGTAATGTCAGCAGCTTTGTCCAAGGAATAGATCAAACGTGAAAAAGTTCTTGAATGTCCAGCTGCAGGGTGAAGCCATTAATGGGTGGGAACTACTCTAGATGAAGGTGAGGTTGCACATGCTTGCGAATGTAGCCATTCTAGCGTTCCTCCTAAGGCTACCCAAACATTCTGCTGGGAAAAGCTCAAGGGTGCAACAAAAGCTTATAATAGTAATACACAAGAATAATACACAAGAAGTTATTTGAAAAAGGAAACTTATGGCAAGTACTTTCAGTTTTACATACTGCAAATTTTGAACCAAGCATCCAAAATGAGAAGAAAGTATATGTCACACAAACACATAATGTCTACTTATTTTACTTTGAACTTCATGTAATCTCTTTCTTGGGTTTTGGGATATCTCAAATTATATATATATATATATTGAAAACACACTCCCACCCAATCAGAACACACCTAATCCCCCACCCAATCAGAGCACACCTCCACCCACAGAACACACCCCCTCTGGCAGTTTAAAAAAGAGGAACAAACAGCCACTACCACATGCTTCTCCCAGAAGAAGGAAGCTGAAGCCACCAGCCTGACGATGACAGATGGGATTCCGTCGAAACGTTGCTCCTACACCTTCAATTCTACGCGGGGAAAAACCCGAATGACCAAAGATCCACATACAAACACCCGCAAAAACCTCAGAAAACACACACACACACACACACACACACACACACACACACACACACACACACACACACACACATATATATATATATATATATATATATATATATATATATATATATATATATATATATATATATATATATAATATATGTGTGTATATATATGAAATCACTCCAAAAAGAATTAGATGCATTTTACAATTATGAGACAAATATCTCTGGGATCTACCCATAATAGTGCCCATGATACTAGAGTTTTCAGAGCTCACTGGTCAAAAAAGACCCAGATTTCACAGGGGTCTCATGCAAGAGTAGTATAACTAAGCTGCAAATTGTGTTTGTCAATAGAAAGTTTCAGTCCCCAATTAAAAGGTTCTTAGATAGCATTCTATCTGACTTGGCAGATGTTAGCCTAGATAGATGAAACTGTGACATATGCCAAATGAACATCTCTATACAATCACAGTTGTAAATGTGTTTTGTCAAGTCTGAGGAGATCTAGAAAATGCAGAACTAGACGATACAGATTTGTGAGTTGTGATCTGAATCAGCAATGTATATTACTACCATGCCAAACTGGTTAAGGATATATATGTTTAAAGTAGCCAAACCATGGTCATAGACTTATTAGGACAAAAGCTCTGAAGTTCTACTCAATATTGTCCATATCCAGACCACTATTTCTAAGGCAGACATCATTTCACCAGACTATGTAACAGTTGTGTGCATATACCGGAGGCATTTTAAAAACACTTTTGGTCCTTACTTAGGTATCTCATTTCCCCCCAAGTGTTTACTTTTCCCCCTTTTATGCTCCACAATCAATCTAGCACATTTCAAGCAACTAGAGAAAGGGTGATTACTTTGATGTAAGAAAGAAAATGAAAGGAGACTGTACTGTTTCTTTTATACAGATATTAAAATCTATAACCCTGTGAGGGCTGAGAGAGTGAGTGATTGGGCCACAAACAACAAGCCAGTTTTCATGCCTAAGGCAGAACTAGAAGTTACAGTTTCTTGGTTTCTACCCTGATCCCTTAACCACTAAACCAAACTGGCTATAGCAGACATGTCAAACTTGTGACGTCATGTGACATCGTGCAACATATTGGGATGGTTTTGCCATTGCTGGCAATGGGGTGGGCACAGCTTCCACATGATGCATCTGGCCCACGGGCCAGCAGTTTGATACCCCTGGGCTATAGGGAGAACTCCAAAATTAAAGTACAGATCATCATGTGAATTAAGAAGAGAGAAAGTAGATCCACCTCAAGTCTAGCCTATGTCTAATGCTTGAGCTCATTTTAACCATTCTTGAGATCCAAATTGTTAATTACTATTACAGCTGTTATATTCTAACATTAAAGCCTGAAGAAAATTTGTTATATACAAGTCTTTTCAAGCAAAATATCATCTACTTACAATTGTGAAATTCATAACTTTGAGAATCCAGATGGTCATGGCAAGATTCACCAGGATTAAAATCATTAGAAGTAGCACAAAGAAATAGAGGCACCTCTTCCTCCAACCATAAATTCCCACTTTGTATACATGTGGTCCTTCTGAGCTCTGCATGGTGCTTCTCTGGGCATACTGTTCCTGAGGCATCTGGAAAAAAAAAATATAACCAGACATCACAGGCATAAACTGTAGGACATGTTGAGACTAAGTATTCCTTTATTTAAATGATTTAAATGGCTGCCGATCTCAAAACAGTGACATGAGGCAGTATACCAGGATAAAACAATAAACACACCACAAATCTCTAGGTGACCAAGATTTATTTATTATTTATTTATTTATTTATTTATTTATTTATTTATTTATTTATTTATTTAATTAATTAATTAATTTTTATACCGCCCTTCTCCCGAAGGACTCAGAGCGGTGTACAGGGCAATAAATATAAAAACGAAATACAAAAGTTAAAAAACAATTAAATATTATGCCCAAATATAAAACAGTAATTAAAAGACATATTAAAACCCCAACCCTAACCCATCAAACCAGGTCAGATTGCTCTAATAAATAAGTTTTTAGATCGCGCCGGAAGGAGCAAAGGTCAGGGGCCATCCGGAGCTCAACCGGCAAGCTGTTCCACAGGTCTGGCGCGCCCACAGAGAACGCCCTCCCCCTAGGGGCCACCAATCGACATTCTTTGATCGGAGGCACCCTCTTTAATTATTAATAGTATAACCTTAACCACAGGGGTGAAAAGCTAACAGGGTCAGGACCATCCAGATGTTTTTCTAAGTGCGGACACAATTTGTAAGTCCAACAAGATGGTGCCTGGCATATGTCCTTTCCAAAATCTGGTGAGAGAAACAATGTAAGTCCTAAAAATAGCTTCTTACAGCTGAATATAAAATAAAGCATTTTGGAAATACTTGTGAGGATAAGATACCTTTTTTGGCTTTGTGACTATAATACAAGTACAGACTCTTCATTACTGAGCTGCAGAAGCCTAGTTTTAAAAAATGTAGTATAAAAAAATCATATATTGTCAAAATAGTATTATTAATAGTATGGTATGTTCTCCTTTCTTATTTATTCCTTTTTGCTAAAATGTAAAAAGTACAAATCTAAAGAGGAGATGGGGAATAATTTAATATTTAATATTGATAAAATGAATTGACCTAATTCACGCTTGCCAGAATTTTTTAAAAATGGACTTGTATGCAATCATTACTCAGATTTCATAACTCACTGGATTTTGCAATTATATTTTTGCAAATACAAAAATTATTTTTAAAGAAAAATATATGTTAAATAATACGTTATGGAAAATAACATGGAAATGTACCCATCAGTTGTTTGACAGTTTTTAGTTTTTAATTTAGGTATTGACCTAAAAAAAGAGTAAAATGGATTTATGAAGAAAAAAAAAATATGTGAGATTGATCCCGATCAATGAAAAAAAGGCTTGATCTAGTTGTATTTGGGTCAGAAGCAACCAGGAAACACAAGGACTGTAGTAAGGGCTCAAGCTAGACGAAATCTTTATGTGAAAATTGAGCAGATGGACCCTATCCTGAGATCAGAAAGAAAACAGCCATGCATCCATCGACTCACAAAGCCAAGAAGGCCTAGGCTTTAAAGTCTGGAGTAGACATATATAAAGAGCTTGATTTCTGAGGTGTGTGTATGTGTGTGTGTGTGGGATACAATTTCTGTGCAAATACAGCATTTAGATCATGAACACTATGAGCCTATAATAAAGCATAATCTAGTCATGTCTTCTCTCTGAACTTCTGCTGTAAGCAGATTGCTAAGTGTCTGGGCAGTCAAGATTTATAGCTGAATCTACTAACTAGGAAGTCTGACCAGGGCTTTGCAATAGACTGGGAAGCAAAGCAAACAAATATGAAACTTCCCTAAGATAGCTTTATGAAGATGCACTGCAGATGCTATTTCTAGTTCTCCTAGAAATTCCCTATTAAGTCATTTGTTTCAATAACTTTACTATATATGGTTGCATTATAAATGAGAAAATGAACAATCATTACTTGAAAAGAAACAAAACAGAAAAATATCAAAATGTTTAAACAGCTAGAAATTTTATGATATGTTTGCTTATTTCCCCCTTCTAGCTTGCTCCCAAGCTATTAAATTCACGCAGAATGGTGCTCAGTGTTTACTCTTTCCTCCTTCAGGGAAGAATTCACTTTCTTCTTTACTGGCTAGGCCTGTTCAGTTTGAGTTAGTTTTAACAGGGATTTTAAGTTGGGTTTTTTTTTTAAATTCAGTTACCTTAACTGCCATATAGGCAGAAATCCTAAATGCATGTGTGTGCCTTTAATTTGGTGTTGACTGCTGGTGATGGCCTGCACTGATCTGGACTGCCTGGACTTGCAAGTTTTCTTGGCAAGTTTTTTTTTTTTGGGGGGGGGGAGTGGTTTGGCATTGCCTGCTTCTTTTGAAGGTTGGCTGAAAGAGAATAACTGGCTGAGGTTCCCTCAACTGGCAATGATACAGTTAGACAGAGAGGTGTGTCTGGTTTGTGTGTTTTGGTGTGTCCCTAGAAGTGTGGGAGGACAGGTCAAGAGAGCTCTCAGTGGCCTTACCAAGAAAGAGCAAATCACTAAGAAGAAGAATCAGCGGAGAATGAAGAGCAAGGGTGGATCAGTCCTCCCATGCTTTTATGGACATTCAAAACATACAATCTACAGCAGGGTTGTCAAACTCAATTTCATTGAGGGCCGCATCAGCTTTGTGGTTGCCCTCAGGGGGCCGGTTGGGTGTGGCCTGTGTGGGTGTGGCCTACTGGGTGGGCGTGTCTAGAGTGCGTATGGCCTACTGGGTGGGCATGGCCAGCTCTACATTGTTCGCATCAAGGGTGCCTATGGGGGCCTGGGCAGGAGTGGGATGGATCTGAGGGTCTCTGACAGGAGGAGGGTCTCTGGGCCAGGGCGAAGGCAGTGGGGACCGTTCCCACACTGTTTCCAGGATGGCTTCGCGGGCTGCATGAAACCACTTCGCGGGCCGGATCTGGCCCCCGGGCCTTGTGTTTGACATGTCTGATCTACAGTATACATGCCTCTCTGTCCAACTGTATTGTTACCAGAGACCCCCAACCTTCAAAGAGTTGGTAATAAAGCTTGGACGCCTCATAGAGGGAAATAAATACTTCATCAACTACCCACTATAGTGCCTCCAAAGAATCAAAGATGTGACAATAAATGAAGATAAAACTGTGATCTTATTTAATGTCACGGCAGTCCTTACATCCATAGTCCTAAAATTGACCAAACAGGATCCAATCTGAGTGGGTCACTGGGACCAGAGGTTTATTCTTCCAAGCTTTTGGACCAGTTCTGGAGCCCATCCTCAGAGAACTTATCACTCTCCAGCATGTGTGCTAAACAGTTCATGACAGCTCTACTACAAAGTACACCTGCCCTAACCAAATACACCAAGATTGAAAAGAACCAGAATTGTGGTTCTCATCAACTTTTGCCTAATCACATACTTTCAGTTTGATGGACAAATATATCAACAAAACAAAGGAACCCCCAATGGATCACTGCTTTGAGGAGTCATAATGCATTGCTTAGAATCTATAACACTCTTACATATCCAGAGAATGGATCTTGTAGGCAGATGATACCTTCATCATAAAACAAGAACTAACTGTAGAACACACATAAGACTTCTTCAAAGGAATACAATTTATAATAGAAAAAGAAAACAACAACATGCTTCCCTTCCTGGATATACCTTTTATGGACCTTCGCTCCTTTCGCCGCAAGCTAAAAACATACTTTTTTGAACAAGCTGGCCTGGCCGGATGAAGGGATTGGGGGGGGGGGGTTTGTTATGGTTATTTTATTGGGTTTTAAAGATGTATTTTAGTATGTGGGCATTTATTTAATCTTGTTTTAACTTTTGTAATCTGTATTTTTATTCTTGCCCTGTTCACCGCCCTGAGTCCTTCGGGAGAAGGGCGGTATAGAAATAGTATCAAATAAATAAAAAATAAATATTCTCATGAGCAAAGGCAATGATGGTAAATTAGAAACACAAGTCTGTCATAAAACTACCCACACTAACCAAGTGCTCCATTATCAAAGTAACAATCCAACCTCCCACAAGATAAGCTGTGTAAGAACACTACTTAGACAAGTACAAACACACTGCAGCAACCCTGAACATCAGAAAAAGGAAACAAATCATCTATACAACATCTTCCAAAAAATGGATGCCCATGCAACTTTGCTCACTCAACCCAATGAAGTATAACCCAAGCTGTGAAAAGTATAATACTGCTATACATCAAAAATATCTCAGAAACTATCAACAATTACAACCACATGGCATCACTGTACCACTCAAACCAACTAAAGCCCTGCAAAACATCCTAAGTAAATCAAAAGACCCAGCAAACCCAGAAGAAAACACAGGGGTCATCTACTACATACAGAGTAAGGACTGTAGCAGCCAGTATATGGGACAAACAGGCATCCACGAACACCAACCAGCAATCAGAAGACATGATGAAAACTCCTTAATTTCACAACACACGGATAGAAATTAACACCAAGATTAACACTAGATCAATCAAAAAATAAACAATGCCCCAATCAAGGAACTACTGAACTCTGACAAATGAGCTAACAACAAATAACACCCTAATCAAGGCCACTCTCACCAACACTGAGAAGGCAGGCCACTAGTATATAAAATGACAGCCAACCAGACTCTAACACTGATGATGTTATCTAGTTTGATAATGAAATGTCTTCAAGAAAACAACCAAGTTCAGAGAAAACCAAAGACTTCACATATAGAAAAGTCCTAACCAAAAATTTAGTGGACCATCTATTGCAATTGCTTGAACTATGACTGAGACTTGAACATGTCATGCATTTCACCTGCTGGCTCTTCATCACAGCAGAGATCATTTACCAATGTTAAACTAAGTAAAGTAATACATGTTACCATTGAAAGAAAGGATCCCATAAGTGGTGGTATTATCTGTACATTAAAATTTTGTTTAGTCACAATCCTTCACTTTTCACATTCTGGACAAGCAGTGGTCATGTATCCTAGCAAAAGATGTTACATATGTGCATAAGCGTAGTCAGTAGCATATGCCTTTTTAAAAATATCAAACATGCAAAGAAACAAAAATAAGTCCAAAATATCTGTATTACATCCAGAAATGCCAACTTTGCAACCAATATTTCTCATCCATAACTATGGAACCCTAAGGATACCTGCATACATGCAAATGCTTCTCTGGGATCAGTAACGCAGCAGGGATTGCTTTTTCCTTCCAGTAAAAGATTGCTGGGAAATACCAAACATGGCCTTAAGAATTCCAATGTTTGTTACAAATTTTTCTGGATGTGGTTGGAAAGAGGCCTAGAAATGCCAGCACAAATACATCACACTTGCTGAACATGCACACGCAACTAATTACAATCTTCAATTATATGTGATATATCTAAAATGAGATGTCTCAACTGCAACTTGCAAACCTTTCCGTTTGGGGGCAAAACAATCCAGGACAAGCTGATCAGCAGAGCTTAGAGAGGACTCATTAACACAATTTTTGGGAAGGAAAGAAACAGAAGGACAGTTTAACATCTTCCAGTTGATGCTATGTTATGTAACATCTTCTGGGAGTTGAAGTCCACGAGTCATAAAAGAGCCAAGGTTGCCTACGCCTGGCCTATTGGCTTTTGAAAGCCAATAGGAATTGCTGTTGAGCGCCTCAAAAGACCCGGCTAGCAAACATTGCACAGGCAAGTTGTCTGCAATGAAGGCAGGAACTTTGCACCCCTCCCTGCTGCCCAACTACACCATCTCAACTAGGTAAGTAAGATATTATTTGCAAATAGGATGGCAATAAACAATTTAGGCTGCATTTACATCAGGGCTTTTAAACCTTTTCAGAAATTGTACCACTTTTAGGACATGACAATAATCAAGCACCACCAGTGCTTAACAAGGTGTCAAAAACTTGATAACTAAAAAAAAAGTGGGGGTGGTATTTTGGGTTTCATTGGTTAGATTCATTTATTGTTATAGAAATGGCTAGTTTATAATATTATAGAAAAGCAAAAAGTTGAGGTTCAATGTTAATGCTTCCTTCTACTCCTGTAACAGAGGAAGTCAGAAGTCAGTGCCTTTTCTTTTTCCCTTCTCCCCCTCACTTTTCCCTTTTTCTCTCACCCTTCATTCACAAAAGCCCCCCCAAACTCACTCACACTTTGCTCACAAAAGCCTCCAGTCACTCTCACTCACTGCTCCGTCTCTTTCAAAGGCACCTCATTCAGTATCTCCCCCACTCACTCTGTCTCTTTCAAAGGCCTCTTGCTTGGTCACTCAATTACTGCCCTGTCACTTTCAAACACCATTTGCTCGTTCACTCACTCACTTACTGCCATGACGCTTCCAAATGCTTCCAAATGCCACTTGCTCGCTCACTCATAGCATTTGGAAGTGACGAGACAGTAAGTGAATTAGTGCCAGTGCCGGAGGCCATCAGCTATTTGGTGCCGGAGACCACTGCCACGAGGAACACAGCTTTGGGTCGGGGTTCAGAGCAGCTCCGGGTGGGGGCTCAGCACGGGCTATGGTGTGGCAACTGTGAGGAGGGCAATCCCCATGGCAAGTGGCTCCAAGCTGCAGGGGCAGGGGTGCAAAGGACAGGCGGCAATGCCGTAGCAAGACACCAGCATCGCTCCCAGTGACAGCACCTCTAAGTCTTTTAATTTCTTGGCTACAGTCTCCATCTGCAGTGATCTTGGAGCCCAGTAAAATAAAATCTGTCACTACTTCCATTTCTTCACCATCTATTTGCCAGAAATTGAGAGGCCCGGATGCCATGATCTTGGTTTTCTTAATGTTAAGTTTCAAGACAACTTTTGCACTCTCCTTCTTCACCCGCAACAAGAGGCTCTTTAGTTCCTCTTCACTTTCTGCCATTAGAGTGGTATCATCTGCATATCTTAGGTTGTTAATATTTCTCCCGGCAATCTTAATTCCAACTTTTGATTCATCTAGCCCTGCCTTTCTCATGATGTGCTCTGCATATAAGTTAAATAGGCAAGGCGACAGTATACAGCCTTGCCGGACTCCTTTCCCAATTTTGAACCAATCAGTGGTTCCGTGTCCAGTTCTCACTGTTGCTTCTTGGCCCGCATATAGGTTTCTCAAGAGACAAATAAGATGGTCAATGAAGCAGAAGTAGATGTTTTTCTGGAACTCTCTAGCTTTCTCTATGATCCAGCGTATGTTGGCAATTTGATCTCTAGTACCTCTGCCTCTTCGAAATCCTGTCTGTACTTCTGGTAGTTCTCGATCCACATACTGCTGGAGTCTAGCTTGTAGGATTTTAAACATAACTTTACTAGCATGAGAAATGAGTGCAATGGTGCGATAGTTTGAACATTCTTTGGCACTGCCTTTCTTTGGAATTGGAATGTAAACTGATCTTTTCCAATTCTGCGGCCACTGTTGAGTTTTCCAAATTTGCTGGCAAATTGAGTGTAGCACTTTTACTGCATCATCTTTTAAGATTTTGAATAGTTCAGCTGGAATACTGTCACCTCCATTAGCTTTGTTGTTGCTCAGTTTTTCTAAGGCCTACTTCACTTCACATTCTAGGATGTCTGGCTCGAGGTCAGTGACCACCTCATCGTGGTTATCAGGGATGTTAAGCTCATTCTTGTATAGTTCTTCTGTGTAATTTTGCCACCTCTTCTTAATCTCTTCTGCCTCTGTTAGGTCCCTGCTATTTTGGTCCTTTATCATGCCCATTTTTGCATTAAACGTTCCCTTCATCTCTCCAATTTTCTTGAAAAGATCTCTGGTCCTCCCTATTCTATTGTTTTCTTCTATTTCTTTGCACTGTTCATTTAAGAAGGCATTCTTATCTCTTCTAGCTATTCTCTGGAATTCTGCATTCAGTTGGGTGTATCTTTCTTTTTTCTCCCTTGCCTTTCACTTTCCTCCTTTCCTCAGCTATTTGCAAAGCTTCCTCAGACAGCCATTTTGCTTTCTTGCATTTCTTTTTCTTTGGGATGGTTTTGGTTGCTACCTCTTGTACAATGTTGTGAACCTCTGTCCATAGTTCTTCAGGCACTCTATCAGATCTAATTCCTTAAATCTATTTGTCACCTCTACTGTATATTCAACAGGGATATGATTTAATTCATACCTGACTGGCCTAGTGCTTTTCTCTACTTTCTTCAGTTTAAGCCTAAACTTTGCAAGAAGAAGCTCATGGTCTGAGCCACAGTCAGCTCCTGGTCTTGTTTTTACTGACTGTATAGAGCTTCTCCATCTTTGGCTGCATAGCACATAGTCAATCTGATTTCTGTGTTGACCGTCTGGTGATGTCCATGTGTAGAGCCGTCTCTTGGGTTGTTGGAAAAGAGTGTTTGCTATGACTATTGTATTCTCTTGACAAAATTTTATCAGCCTGTACCCTGCTTCATTTTGTACTCCAAGGCCAAACTTGCCTGTTATTCCAGTTATCTTTTGGCTTCCTACTTTAACATTCCAATCCCCCATGATGATAAGGACATCATTTTTTGGTGTTAGTTCTATAAGGTGCTGTGCTTCATTGAACCAGTCAATTTCATCCTCTTCAGCACCAGTGGTTGGGGCATAGACTTGGAGTACTGTGATTTTGAATGGTTTGCCTTGGATTCGAACTGAGATCATTCTGTCATTTGGGAGATTGTATCCCAGTATTGCTTTTCCTACTCTTTTATTGACTATGAAGGCTACTCCATTTCTTCTGAGGGATTCTTGCCCGCAGTAGTATACCTGATGGTCATTTGAATTAAATTCACCCATTCCTGTCCATTTTAGTTTGCTGATTCCTAAGATGTCGATGTTCAGTCTTGTCATTTCTTGTTTGACATTCTAGCTTTCCTTGATTCATGGACCTTACATTCCAGGTTCCTATGGAGAAAAAATCTTTACAGCATCAGACTTTCCTTTCACCACCAGATACATCCACAGCTGAGCATCCTTTCGGCTTTGGCCCAGTCACTTCATTATTTCTGGTGCTACTAGTACTAGCTCTCTGTTCTTCCCCAGTAGCATATTGGACACCTTCTGACCTGAGGGGCTCATCTTCCAGTGTCATATCGTTTTGCCTTTTGGTACTGTCCATAAGGCTTTCATGGCAAAGATACTGGAGTGAATTTCCATTTCCTTCTCCAGTGGATCACGTTTTGTCAGAACTCTCTGCTATGACCTGTCCATCATGGGTGGCCCTGCACAGCATAGCTCATAGCTTCATTGAATTACACAAGCCCCTTCACCACAACAAGGCAGTAATCCATGAATGTGACACCCATTCTATTCTTTTGAAATACAACAAAAATAGATAACAATGTTTATGAACCTGTGGTGTGTGGAAGAGGTGATAGATCTACTGAACAATATTAGGCTGCTTACATGAGTAAGTAGAAGTAGAAGACTGAACTGAAAATATCTCTGGCATATGCTCATTAGCAGAACTCAAAGCAGAAAGCAGCAGTCTGTAGATGCTTAATGAGCACCTAGGCTACCAGTTAACTTAATCAAAATGTAAATGAAATAGAACAGCTTATGTTTGTTCTTTCATCTCTGATTTCAGAAGGCAATTAGTTCTTAAGATTGTAAGAATCCCCACGTTCTACACTAATTGTACAATCCCCACGTTCTACACTAACAATACAGTCACAACTGAACAATGAAAGTTTCAAATAGTTGTTGGTGCTAAATTAACAGTCTGAATTCTGTTGCCTCTTCTTCAGTCCAGACAGAGAAGTAAATGCCATGACCAACTTAGGCAAGGAATCTGCAACACTAACTTTATTTATAATCAGCCCAATGCCAGGACCACAGCTTCTTCAGGTCTGCTGCAAGCAATAGGAAAGAAAATGGCAAGATGCCACAGAGAGGCTGATTGAAGCTGTAATCTTTTACCCACTTAACTGGGAATAAGTCCATTCGGCTCAGTTACTTTACTTCTAACCTTTTAGCAGTAAATCTCACTGTTTCTAGCTTATTATAACATCTAAGGCCACAGTGGTAAGATTTATTCTGGTGGAGAATTGTATATGATGTAATTGGTAGGGTTCTATCTTCTGATCCTGGGGGTGTAAAAAGGAATATTTTTGGTTATTTGATTGGGAAGTGTTAATTGCCTAAGAGTTGTGTGCTAATTGCCTGACTTGTGCAAGGGCACTATTAGAAAGGTGGAAAGAATGTAAGACATAGATTCTACTCATGAAAGGAACAGCAGAATGTTATTTATATACCTATTTTTTTAATGTTTTCTTCATTGAAGAAAATATATGAACATGTACAAGAGAAAACACAAAAAACAATAAAAGAATACAATACCCCACTATTTAGCAAATAAAACCCCGAAACTATATTATTGGGGGGGGGGGGGAAACAAGGATATATTTTTTTTGAGATTTCCACTTTCCTCCTAGAGTTGTAATCAGAACTTGATAGGCACAGAAAGAACCTTGTTTACTCCTACAGAAATATCACATGACAATTTGATGGGATGTAGGGCATGAAAACCTAATGCAAAATGAAAATGATAAAAATGTGACAAGAACAAATGTACTGAAAAAAATCCCTCCCCCCCTTTTAAGAAGTTAACCGTACAGATATTTTAAACTGCACGTAAGGCTTCATAAATAAGATTTTTGAATCCAAAGGGAGTGAAATTCAGCTTATGGGCCATCTTGACTAGATAAGTAAACTATGTTTTTCCTCTAACGGGAAAGCCTCTCATGAAAATGGCTATAGGCAGATATAAGACCCTTTACAACATAATAAGGCAGATTCCAAATCATAAAAAAATGTGTTGTGCTATATGGTTTTTCCCATCACTCTTGATCATATGCAGAAATATTTTACTTCAGGAAAGTACAGTGCAATACGAAGTTAAAAATATGCCTTTAATATTACAATATTAAGTGGGCTGCTCCGAATTTTATGTATTTGCTGCCTGAAAAAACAGATTGTAATGAAATCAGCAAGAAAACAACATACATGACTTCTCATATATTCTGACTGGTTTTGCTTTCTCTTCTGGCTATATTGTATGAAAAGGCACTTGCTTTAAAAATTATTCACAGACATTTATTTTACACTTTGTATTTTTTTTGTGTACTGGAAATAAGTTTTGGAGTAAAAACACATGATGTTTTTAAAACTGCCCTGCTGAATTTAAAGAAGGTCCCTCTGGTAACAAATAGCAAACACCAAGTGTGCATAGGTTTCCATAACAGTTTAATTATTTGAAATACAGTACTAAAAATAGCCCTAATTGTCAGTGAAGTTTTATCTAATTCATAATTCCTAACACATTTTGACATCCATGCACTAGTTTTGATTTTAAAAAATACGTATACAGTCAGACTACAGTCAAATGTATTCACCTTTGTATTTCATCTCTGCCATAATGTAAATACATTTGAAAAATATCAGAAATGAAAGAAACATCAGATTCTACAGTTCAGAATTATTATTTTTAATTCAAAAAGTATTTCTCTGCGGTCTTCTTTTATTAGCTTCTATTTTCTTTTTGATTTCCTGTTCCATAATATTTTTTTCCTGACTGTAGAACCTGGTGTTGGTGTCAGTGAACTGGGTTTCTTAAGTTAAAACAACAATAACAAAAAAACAAAAATTACAAAGTATACAATTTGCTCTTGGAAATACTGTAGTTATCACCAAATTTGCTGAATATCCTTGCATGTCTCTAAAGAGGGAGGGAGCGAGTGAGCGAGTGAGGAGGGAGTAAGAAGTCAAACCATAGAAGGATGTTTTTAAGAAGGAAGTGCTGGGGAGTTCATATGTATGTAGCATATGGAGTCACATCCAAAATACTGTATATCTATTGTTTAAGTAGCAGGAGGAGGAGGAGGAGGGAAGAGGAGAAGAAAGAAAGAAAGAAAGAAAGAAAGAAAGAAAGAAAGAAAGAAAGAAAGAAAGAAAAAAGAAAGAAAGAAAGAAAGAAAGAAAGAAAGAAAGAAAAGAAAGAAAGAGACAAGAAGAGAAGGAAAAGGAAGGAAAGGAAAGGGAAGAGACAGAGCAACACGAGAGAAAGAAGAAGGAAGGAAGGAAGGAAGGAAGGAAAGAAAGAAAGAAAGAAAGAAAGAAAGAAAGAAAGAAAGAAAGAAAGAAAGAGACAGAGAAGAGAGAGAGAAAGAAGGAAGGAAGGAAGGAAGGGAAAGAAAGAAAGCAGAGCAACAGAGAGAAAGAAAGGAAGGAAGGAAGGAAGGAAGGAAGGAAGGAAGGAAGAAAGAGAAAGAAAGAAAGAAAGAAAGAAAGAAAGAAAGAAAGAAAGAAAGAAAGAAAGAAAGAAAGAAAGAAAGAAAGAAAAATCCCAGGATTTTAGTGACTTTAAAGCATTATACATTATTCTATGAAAATAGGTTTGGTGACAAACCATTTCAGAGGTCACCAAAAAGAAATAGGGTGAGATGGGGTGTACTGATTGTTAAAGTGACTGTGAGTAGTTCAATATCTCTGATTCATGAGATCTGTCTGTTCACAGAGAGAATTAAGGTTATTAAACTAAATTTGATTCTGCCTGTTTTTTATCATGCACTACAGAAATGTGCATGTTTGAATTTGATGCACTACAAAAGTATTTTCATGTTTTACATTCTTATATGTAAATACAAATGTGCACTCCAATGTGTTTGTGACAAGTGTAAGTGTAAGTGTAAGTGTAAAATTCCTTGTGAACTGCCCTGAGTCCTATGGGAGAAGGGCGGTATATAAGTCCAATAAACATAAACATAAACTTAAGTGTGACATCATAGATATGGATCTGGCTATGGTTTTCTGCCATGTATACAGTGACAAACGTTGTTCACTGTCCTGTAATATAATGTTAGGAAGACTCCAAATGGCACTAGATATCCCTTTAGGAATGAGATATCCCTTTAGGAATGGGGCCAGCAGAACATTAATTCTCATCTCAGCCATCTCCCCTTCCACTTGAGGCACCACAATTGAAAAAGGACAAACCAGAATGAGTTCAGAGGACTATCAAGATGGCAAGGGATCTGGAAAGTAAAGCCTATGAGAGTCTAGATAAGTTTAGCCTACAGAAAAGACAACCAAGGGAAAATATTTATTTATTTAACTGCTTAATACATTTATAAGGCTGCCTATCTCAAATACAGGATTTTGGGAAACTAATACTAGAGCCTTGGTGGAGCAGTGGGCTAATGCCTCCTTAAGTAACACCAGCTGCCTGCAATTAGTGCAGGTTCGCGTCCCACCAGGCTCAAGGTTGACTCAGCCTTCCATCCTTCCGAGGTAGGTAAAATGAGGACCCAGATTGTTGGGGGCAATTAAGCTGACTTTGTAATAATGCCGCTTGGGGGGGTGTATGAAAGCCCTAATAAGCAGGCATATACATAGAATGAAGGCTACTGCTAAGCTTGTAAGCCGCCCTGAGTCTTCGGAGAAGGGTGGGATATAAATGGAATTAAAATAAATTAAAAAAAATAAAAAAAATAATACAAGTAGTCCTCAACTTACAACAGTTCATTTAGTGACTGTTCAAAGGTATAACGGAACTGGAAAAAGTGACTTATGACCTTTTTTCCCACTTAGGACCGTTGCAGCATCCCCATGGTCACGTGATCATAATTTGGACACTTGGAAACTGGGTCATATTTATAATGGTTGCAGTGTCTTAGGGTCATGTGATCCCCTTCTGCAACCTTCTAATAAGTAAAGTCAATGGGAAAGCCAGATTCACTTATCAGCTGTGTTACCAATTTAACAACTGCACTGTTTCACTTAACAACTATGGCAAGTTTGGTCTCAAAATGGGGCAAAACTCACTTAACAACTGTCTTGCTTAGCAACATAAATTTGTGGTTGTAAGTTAAGGACTACCTATAGTTAAAATGGAATAAAAATGAGTAACAAAGAACCCAACAAAAATTTGAAACAACATAAATAACATTAAACAGTAGCAGAATGCTCACGATACCACATCTTCAATATAAATATGACCAAGAAACAGGCTCACACATACAACCAAAATCAGACCATCTGGGTCAGGGCAAGTCTAATCTGGCATGTTAGCTGTCTTTCACACATAATTAAATTTAGGACTAGCAAACCCTTCTAGAAAGATATAGAATCATTGTCCTGAAATTGCTTTCTTTTCTTATATTTTGGATTATTGCTTGGCCTGTTTAATATCCTGCCCAGCCATCAAAGAAGCCAGGTTTCTTGAAATCTGAATTTCTTTACCATAAAAAAAAATCAATTCTACATAATCTATAGATGTTCTTTTGCCTCCATTTGATTTGATTGATGTATTTTGCTTAGTTCATTTTATAGTCTGTATAAAAAAAACATATATTTTATAGTCTGATTATCTAGACCCCAGGCTTCTCATTTAAAATTAATCCATCAAATATACCTACATTCTGCCTTTATTTATATCTACTACAGACATTATTTCCCTTTAACCTACTTCTTAATAATAATTGCTTAATAGGATTTAAACTATATTCCAGAGTGATCACTTGTTTCTTAACTTCATCTAGTACCATAGTGACTTTTGCTATTCTATCTAAAAGTTGACTGTAAACCCCTTCTCCTATACCTCTCTATTCTGGATTTTCATTCTGCTCATATATCTTACAGTATTAATATCAGCACAGGTTACATAGTTCTACAGCCCAATTTAACTGCTGCCAATTAATACATAAATATGGCTCCTACTGCCCATATATTATTAATTCAGCTTTTTTTATTTTAATACAGCTTTGCCTCTTAAGACAAAATAGAGCAAGGGATATGCTCATGGTAGAAGAAAAATACTGAGAAAAATAAACTTTTCTGCTACTGTAAGCCTAGACAAACAAAAAAAAATGAAAGAGTTGTTACATGCTGTGCAACCACTTTTAAAGAAATAGCAAACAGGCCAGCTAAGATTTAATAGTCACTGGTGAGGAAAGGCAATAAACTTTAATCCTCCAAAACAGAACATGGAGTAACAAGACACACATTCACTTTTCATTTGCAGGAGGGAAGCCCGACTTTTAAAATAATGTGTTCAGAAAATATTTATTTAGCAAAACTTCTCATGAAATGAAAAGTAGCAGGTGGTGTTGAATGGAGTAGCTTGGAGGGAAAAAAAAGTTTCTCTGAAACTTTCTTGAATTATATGATAGGGCAATTCTATTATAAATAATTGTATTATTTTGCCCCAATTCTGGGTAACCACAGAAAAATAAATAGGATTGTAGCATTATTTCTTGTGATTTACAAATGAACTGCTTAGTTAAAAATGCTCCAAACTCTTCAGCCTGTGCTTCATAGTCTCTTTGTAAAGTAGCTATATCTGAATATTTTAGCTGCACTGATAGCAATTTCTGAAACATATTAGCTGATCCCGTATTCTATATAATAAGCAGAACTGTCCAACTTTCTCTAGCTCATCCATACACACCACTATGTAAACTTTAAAAACAGTATTATGTACTGTTGAGGGAAAGGTTTGACAAATATGTGTGCTGACTTAAAGAGAATGCCCCCCCCCCCCGCAAGAACTTCAGTAGAAGTTTGAAAGTTAATCAGACAATCCCTCTCCAAATGTAGTGGTAGATCTCCAACTTCTTTCTCCATTAAGTGAGCACCCTGACGGGCCCCTATTCTTGTAAAACAAAAGAGCAGCAATGCCGAGTAAAGCTGTGTTAACAAAGAACAAAAAGCCTCTTACCTCTTCTGGTGGGAAGCCCAAACCAAAATCCGGGATATGCCACAGAGAAGGTGCCGCGTTGCTTTCAGAGGAGCGCAAGGCCTACCCTGGGTTCAGAAGCTGCCCCTGTCAGATTTTCCAGCAGCAGAACTGTGGCCAAGTCCCTGCCCAGCCCGAAGAATTTCCTGAACAGCATTCCCCTTCTTTCTCTAACTGCTTTGAAACCACACTCTGTCTTTTACTTCAATGAAGCTTTGTCAGGCCAAGTTACAGCTACTGGTCTGGCTCCAGATAGCAATTGAAAACACATGTGTTTTGCATGAAAGCCTCCCCACATACTATCGTGCCTCTGCGCCAAACACAGGGGACTGGCATGTTTCGCATTTGGAAAGCTAAAGCCAATCATTTCTGCAACAAATGTAGACAGCTATTTTTATTTCAAGACTGCTCTACGCTTCTCCTTTATTTTAGCCTTGCAAACCATGAGAAACTTTTCTTAGTGTTAACTTTTTCCCCCACCAAACCTGCAAAGAAAGAATCAGACTCTTATGCAGTCCACCACCACCCTTTACCTAGCTTTCTCATGTGTTTTAATTTCAATTGCATAAAGCGAGGTTTATTTTTAGAAGCTCTAGGCTCTGCTCAGCACATTGCTGTGTATCTTAATCTTGACATGTAGTACTGTAAGCTGAATATACTAAAAATACTACAATTATGCCTGAGCATTTGGATTCTTCTCTACTGTGACAGTCTCTCACAATAATTCCCAAAACATTTTTTTTAAGATTGCCTATAGGAAAGTTTCAGTTTAGTTTAAATTATGGCAGAGACATATGCTTTATCTTTTGTCAAATGGCTCTCCTTGATATTTTTCAGTTCCCTATGATATCATAGATCTAGGTTTGTTTGTTTTTTAAATCTTATTTTTCTGCTACTTCAGATAACATACTCCTCTGCTCTGCTCTTCTCACCTAACTTCCACCAGAAGGGGAAAAACAGCTCTTTACTGTGTATTTATTCCATACATGTGTATGGAATAAATACGCATTCAAAATCAAATAGTGAATGGTACCATTTCTTACTCATTTTCTATACTATGCATAGCATTGCTCAATCTGATAGGGAGTAGTAGGATGGGGTATGTTTCTATTTTTTTTTCATGCCGTCCAAAAATTTAGAAATCTCAGAAAAGTATTAAATCTAACTGAACTGTCCTGTTTGATTTATGAATGAAACCAGTTCTTTTAAATGAGTCCTCATGCACACTTATATATGTGGCAAATAATTTTGGTTCGACTAACATGAACATAAGCTTTTTAATAACATTTAAATCATTTGAACATAACTGTCAGCCAAGTTCACCTCTCATTTAAGGTGGCTGCTATCTATGGAGTTCTTTCTATAGTGAACATTATTTTTGCAAATAATACACCTACATAACAGACATAAACTTATGATTCACACGCTATTAATCAAACAAATCCATATATGCATTTTAGAGGCCAAAAGATTTAGATCAGGCCAGGAATTTCTGTCCTGCATAGTAAATAATGACTATAAAATTCCCAGAAGGATGGTGATGGAAGCCATGTAAAGTCCATTACATGGGAACATGACATGAGTAACATATACATATTTCTTTGCTCTGAGAGCTTAAGGGAAGGTTGCCAGCACGTATCCTTTGGATATATGCAAGAAACCAAGATGTTTGTGGGGGGGTGGAGCATGACAAATAATTTCTTTTCTCTCTTTCAGCCCCAAGAAGCAATCAATAGCAATCCTGAAAAACCTTGGCAAGAAATCTATAGGGACTTGTCCAGGAATGTTCCAGGAGTAAATACTGACTTGAAGACATAAACAAACAAATAAATTGTACAGTACTAGTTTTTATTTAGTAAATCACATGCCATATTTACATTATTTATTCAAAGTGGCTTTTAAAAGAATAATGATAATTTATAAAATACATTGTTATTTAAAAAACCAAGGTTATCAGTATCAGTATATATAAACAAAAACCATGTTTCTTTATGGAGATCAAAAGCCAGAATAAGGTATTACAATATTATAGAAAGACAGGCAATTCTAAAGTGGGGCAATTTGTGTAGCCTTGGTAATACAGCTGAAAGCAAGAGCTGGCTTTTCATGTTGAAAATGCTTGACCTCTGAAGTTAAGCATGCTTTTATTTGACTCAGTCATTGTATAGAAAATGAACTAAAATTGACATGTAGGCAATACTCACCCAGCTAGCTTAAGTTATTATAAGCGTAGGCTACAGAGCACTGAATGCTTGGTTACTAATATGATATCAGAGTTAGGTTTTCCTGAAAATTCAGGTACAACAACCCAATTTTAAACAGAAAGGGAATTACTCCAAAGTATGTTCAGCCTTCTGAAGCATATGTAGATATTTTGGCCTGTCTCTCTTGTCTCCACAGGTTACATTTATCTGAATGCCAACAACATTACATTGCGTTCATGAGTAAAATTCTGGCATCATTTTAATTATATAAAAATACATATCATTATTTAAAAATACATTTTAAAAATATATCTACTTGCTTCTTCTCCACCCCTCCCCATTTTTTTAAAGTGTATTGACTGAAGAAAAGGTCCAGGGAACTCTTTTTTGTTGTTGTCATGTTTTGCTTGGTCCTAATAAAGGCTATGACTTAGCTATGGATTTGTATTCCTCCTCGCAACCTCCAAATTGCATTTTTTTAATGTCTCCTTTAAATGGCACTCCAAGGGTTCTCTGTTTATGGGGCCATTTAGCCCATCATTATATATTTTAACTGTTGATGACTCTTTGAAGGTATCTGGAAGGTGCCCTATTACAAAAGTCTTTTTTGTGAATACGCCAGGTATTTATTATGGCATTCAGTTGACTACCTAGATACCTACCCCCAACTTTCCATAGGGCTAAACCTTTTATTAAAGAAACAGTCTTGTATTATTGTATTATATGGTGTTGAGCTATCATATCTGGGCTATAAAATCCAGATAGGCAGTAGATGACAGCAAAAGGCAGAATTCATTCTAAGTATTCACTGCCAATTAGCTGTCTTCTGGTTTTTATAGTGCTGATACTGAAGTGCTAGAATGTGAGGGTGAAGGGCAGGAAGGGCAGGACAAAACTGCTTTATCAATGAACAGATTTGCTGGATAAGACTGAGGTGTAGTTGCTACAGGAACTAACTGATCAGCCAATTGTTTTTCAATAGATGGCTATATGAAAGATTTTTCTGGATTAGAAGAATTTTAATACAAATCAATAAATGTTTCTATCTATACTGCTCAAAAAAATAAAGGGAACACAAGATAAGACATCCTACTATTAAATACAGTACATTGTGTTGTTTAAGTGTTCCCTTTATTTTTTGAGCAGTATATTATCTGCTCACAAAACATTTTGTAGACAAGGTTTCAGTAAGGAAGGAACTGGTATCTGATATTATATATAAAGGATTCTGAGAGTACTATTTGTTGCACTAAGGGTCTTTTTCTTTGTTCAGTTGATAGATTTGTAAAGAAATGTATATATTAAAAATTGGCAATCAATTGCTCTTTCCAATCAGATGCCATATGTTCAAAAACATGGCAGATGTTAGCAGCAGCATACAATTCCTTTAAAGGCCGGAGTTAAAGAACTTCAAACACAAATGTGCCAGTCATGAATGACAGACAAAGGCACTGTTTTGAAACAGCTCAATGTCTATTTAACTGAAACAGGAACGTTCGTTAACTCCCTGGTTTTTCAGCAAATAGACTATAACCCTGCATGAAACAAAATAAGAAAATCCACCCATTACAGACACAGTGTAAGGACCCAACTCAGCTAACCACCCAAGAAAGCAGAACTCTTGAAACAGGCATTGTCTCAAAAGGAACTTTTATTAGGGGTTATTGACAGTAGGGAAGTCAAGTTGAGATCTGGGGAAAATCCTGCCTAAACGATATAGTTAAACTAGTAATCTTCCTCCTCCCACCAAAGTCACAGTGTCCATTTGAAATTCAGCCAATCCACAGGTGACACAGTATTTGAGTAACTGGCACAGTTGGCACACATCTTAAGGTCTTCTTCAGTTTCATTTCTCGGCAGCTGTCTCTCTGATAAGGGAGACACATTATTTTCTCACGTGGATAGAGGTGGGAGAGGAAAAGCAGAAAGCAAAAGTTACCCTGAGTGAAAGCAAATTCCCCACCACCACCAGCAGAATGGCAGACCCCAAATAAGAGCACATATGCAGGAAAAACAATAAGGATTTGGGGACCTGACACACAGAGGGCTACAGTGTTACATGACAAAAGAAACACAATATTCCACTTTCCACCAAAACAGGAAGACAATTTTAATTTGGACTATTTTCTATTAATTGTTCTACTTTCCCCTTCCTATTGTTCTTCTACTGCAGTGATGCTTCTGCAAAAGTTCAGGCTGGCCCTGTCCTAAAAGCATAAAAGTGAAAGGCTACTTTATATTAATTATTGAGATCTGAAAGTGCTTCTTGATTCCTCAGCTGTCACTAGATTCATAAATACTGACAAAATCCACTTTTACACAATATCATCTGAGGTCCCAGTGATTCCTTTTGAAACCAGTTGCACTTGGTGATGGGGATCCACAATTTGTTTGCTGCTATCAAAGAGACTGCTTCTGTCACTCTGAATCTATCCAGTAATAAAGGTTACAACCAAAGATCACCTTCTTTTACATTAAATATTTCATGCTCCCACAATAGAATAAATGCTAGATATTGGATGTCCAGAAGAAAATTCTACTATTTCTTAACTACTGCTAATCCTAAATACAGTAGGAACTGAATAACAAGAGAAAAGTCTTTCCAGTACTACCAATGCCTAAATTCATGCTTCACTAAACTAATAAAACATAATGTGAAGATGGAGAAAAATTATTATAAGACAGCCTCTTCTTAAATTTATTTTCTTTGCAATATTTAAAGAATCTGTAGCCAAGGCAGAGGTTACTCTCAGAGACGTATCTTATAGCTGATGAAAGATTTTATGAAGGTTTTGAATGAATATTTTTTGAAATCATGCCTCTGGGAGAAGCAATTTTATGTAAACAGAGCGTATGTGCTGGCAGAATGTCATATTAACATAATTTTATGCATTTAATTTCATAGAATATTTGCAAAAGAGAACAGAAGTAAAACTTCAAAGGTCATAAAATATGAGCATCAACCTCATGGAAAAGAGGATCAAGGAAAAGGACATATATCTTTTGATAGAAAGTGTCAAAGGTTTTTAGTAGCACATGATGAAATTAATTAGATGAGCACAGACCAGTCAGAGTAGGTCTAGGAATGCTGAACTTTACCACTATTTTTCCAGAATAATTTCCAGAATCTGTATCCAGATCTGTCCTTTCCAGCCCTTACACATATACTTTTCTTAGCACTTTCTCCTCCATTGGGAAATAAGGTATTACTGGAATCAGCACTCACCATTTATCTCCTTTCTTTCTCAGAAATAATTCTGATAGATAAATGATAGATAGATAGATAGATAGATAGATAGATAGATAGATAGATAGATAGATAGATTGTTGTTGTTAGCTGCAAAGTCGTGTCTGACCCATCGTGATCCTATGGACAACGTTCCTCCAGGCCTTCCTGTCCTCTACCATCTTCTGGAGTCCATTTAAGCTCACGCCTACTGCTTCAGTGACTCCATCCAGCGACCTCATTCTCTGTCGTCCCATTCTTCTCTTGCCCTCAATCTTTCCCAGCATTAGGCTCTTCTCCAGTGAGTCCTTCCTTCTCATTAGGTGGCCAAAGTATTTGAGTTTTAGCTTCAGGATCTGGCCTTCTAAAGAGCAGTCAGGGTTGATCTCCTCTAGGACTGACTGGTTTGATCGCCTTGCAGTCCAAGGGACTTGCAGGAGTCTTCTCCAGCACCACAGTTCAAAGGCCTCAATTCTTTGGCGCTCAGCCTTTCTTATGGTCCAACTTTCACTGCCATACATTGCAACTGGGAAGACCATAGCCTTGACTATACGCACTTTTGTTGACAGGGTGATGTCTCTGCTTTTTAGTGTGCTGTCTAGATTTGCAATGGCTTTCCTCCCGAGGAGCAAGCATCTTTTAATTTTTTGGCTACAGTCCCCATCTGCAGTGATCTTGGAGCCCAGGAAAATAAAATCTGTCACTACCTCCATTTCTTCCCCATCTATTTGCCAGGAATTGAGAGGGCCGGATGCTATGATCTTGGTTTTTTTAATGTTAAGTTTCAACCCAAGTTTTGCACTCTCCTTCTTCACCCGCAACAAGAGGCTCTTTAGTTCTTCTTCACTTTCTGCCATTAGAGTGGTGTCATCTGCATATCTTAGGTTGTTGATATTTCTTCCGGCAATCTTAATTCCAACTTTTGATTCATCTAGCCCTGCCTTTCTCATGATGTGCTCTGCATATAAGTTAAATAGGCAGGGCGACAATATACAGCCTTGCCAGACTCCTTTCCCAATTTTGAACCAATCAGTGGTTCCATGTCCAGTTCTCACTGTTGCTTCTTGGCCAACATATAGGCTTCTCAAGAGACAAATAAGATGGTCTGGTACACCCATCTCTTTAAGAACTTGTCACAGTTTGTTATGATCCACACAATCAAAGGCTTTAGCATAGTCAATGAAGCAGAAGTAGATGTTTTTCTGGAACTCTCTAGCTTTCTCCATGATCTAGCATATGTTGGCAATTTGATCTCTAGTTCCTCTGCCTCTTCAAAATCCTGCCTGTACTTCTGGTAGTTCTCAATCCACATACTGCTGGAGTCTAGCTTGTAGGATTTTAAGCATAACTTTACTAGCATGAGAGATGAGTGCAATGGTGCAATAGTTTGAACATTCTTTGGCACTGCCTTTCTTTGGAATTGGAATGTAAACTGATCTTTTCCAATCCTGTGGCCACTGTTGAGTTTTCCAAATTTGCTGGCAATTTGAGTGTAGCACTTTTACTGTATCATCTTTTAAGATTTTGAATAGCTCAGCTGGAATACTGTCACCTCTACTAGCTTTGTTGTTGCTCAACTTTTCTAAGGCCCACTTCACTTCACGTTCTAGGATGTCTGGCTCGAGGTCAGTGACCACTCATTGTGGTTATCAGGGACATTAAGGTTGTTCTTGTATAGTTCTTCTGTGTAATTTTGCCACCTCTTAATCTCTTCTGCCTCTGTTAGGTCCCTGCCATTTTGGTCCTTTATCATGCCCATTTTTGCATTAAACGTTCCCTTCATCTCTCCAATTTTCTTGAAAAGATCTCTGGTGCTCCCTATTCTATTGTTTTCTTCTATTTCTTTGCACTGTTCATTTAAGAAGGCATTCTTATCTCTTCTAGCTATTCTCTGGAATTCTGCATTCAATTGGGTGTATCTTTCTTTTTCTCCCTTGCCTTTCGCTTCCCTCCTTTCCTCAGCTATTTGCAAAGCTTCCTCAGACAACCATTTTGCTTTCTTGCATTTCTTTTCTTTGGGATGGTTTTGGTTGCTACCTGTTGTACAATGTTGCAAACCTCTGTCCATAGTTCTTCAGGCACTCTGTCTATCAGATCTAATTCCTTAAATCTATTTGTCACCTCTACTGTATATTCAACAGGGATATGATTTAATTCATACCTAACTGGCCTAGTGCTTTTCCCTACTTTCTTCAGTTTAAGCGTAAATGTTGCAACAAGAAGCTCATGGTCTGAGCCACAGTCAGCTCCTGGTCTTGTGTTTACTGACTGTATAGAGCTTCTCCATCTTTGGCTGCAGAGCATATAGTCAATCTGATTTCTGTGTTGACCATCTGGTGATGTCCATGTGTAGAGCCATCTCTTGGGTTGTTGGAAAAGAGTGTTTGCTATGACCATCGTATCTCTTGACAAAATTCTATCAGCCTGTGCCCTGCTTCATTTTGTACTCCAAAGCCAAACTTGCCTGTTATTCCGGTTATCTTTTGGCTTCCTACTTTAGCATTCCAATCCCCCATGATGATAAGGACATCATTTTTTTGGTGTTAGTTCTATAAGGTGCTGTAGGGGTTCATAGAACTGGTCAATTTCATCCTCTTCAGCATTGGTGGTTGGGGCATAGACTTGGATTACTGTGATGTTGAATGGTTTGCCTTGGATTTGAACTGAGATCATTCTGTCATTTTGAGGACTGTATCCCAGTATTGCTTTTCCTACTCTTTTATTGACTATGAAGGCTACTCCATTTCTTCTGAGGGATTCTTGCCCGCAGTAGTATACCTGATGGTCAGCTGAATTAAATTCACCCATTCCTGTCCATTTTAGTTCACTGATTCCTAAGATGTTGATGTTCAGTCTTGTCATCTCTTGTTTGACCACGTCCAGCTTTCCTTGATTCATGGATCTTACATTCCAGGTTCCTATGGAGAAGAAATCTTTAAGCATTGGACTTTCCTTTCACCACCAGACACATCCACAGCTGAGCATCCTTTCGGCTTCGGCCCAGTCGCTTCATTCTTTCTGGCGCTACTAGTACTAGCCCTCTGCTCTTCCCCAGTAGCATATTGGACGCCTTCCGACCTGAGGGGCTCATCTTCCAGCGTCATATTGTATTGCCTTTTGGTACTGTCCATAGGGTTTTCATGGCAAAGATACTGGAGTGGTTTGCCATTTCCTTCTCCAGTGGATCACGTTTTGTCAGAACTCTCTGCTATGACCTTTCCGTCTTGGGTGGCCCTGCATGGCATAGCTCATAGCTTCATTGAATTACGCAAGCCGCTTCACCACGACAAGGCGGTAATCCATGAAGGGGAGATAGATAGATAGATAACCTTTATTGTCATTTGTTTACTGTGGACACATTAAAAATGAAATTTAATTGCTCTCAAAGTGTACACAAGAATTAGGCACCTATTTTCATACATGGTGGACCTGTAAAAAGACACAAGGGTTTTGGCAAATGATACAGACATGGCTAGAGGAAATATTAGGATGGAGAATAGAATATAATCCAGAATTTTCCTGCTAGGTATAACTAAAGAGAAATATAGTGAAGAAGAGATATACTTAATGATACATATTATTACAGCAGCGAGAATGATGTTTGCCTAGAAATGGAAGGATAGTGAAGTACCTGATGAGAGTGAGGTGATAAACAAAGTATTGGCATATGCAGAAATGGATAATTTAACTCTGGAATTAAAAAATAAAGAACAGTCAGAATATTATAAAATCTGGAATAGATTTTACCTATGGTGGGAACAGAAAGGAAGGTCTTAATAGAGGTATAGAGGATTATGAATTTAAGCAATATTAGAATAAGGTGGATGACAAGACTGAAGAAAATTATTGGCATAAATGTATAAATATGTTTAATGTGCACAATTGTATATAAATGATATGTATATAAAATGTATATAACACACAAAAAATGATGTAAGGCAAGAAGGTATGTTAGACCGATAACACCATGTCCAAAGTTTCTAAATATTTTAAACAATAAAATTTGCTATAATAAAAAAGTGTACACATACATAACACACATCTAAACATGCTATAAACAACATATGCATAGACCTACACCCTTAATATAAGTAACATATAAATATTAATCACTGTCCATCTTGAATACATAACAGAAGGAAAAAGCGTTAGAGTTCACAAGATTAATACTGCATGAAACAAAACTGTGATTGAATCTGGATGTTCTGCTTCAGATACCACGAAGTCTCCTCCCAAAAGGTAACAAGGAAAACAGGTCGTGAAGAGGATTTGTAGTGTACCAGACAATCTTGCAGACCCTGCTCAAGCAACACTTCTGTGCTATGTCCTGGATGGAAGGGAGGGAATAATCTTTTCAGACATCCTCACCACTCTCTGCACCGCCTTCCTGTCTGAAACAGTGCTGCTTCCAAACCAGACTGTGATGCTGTATGACAGGATGCTCTTGATTGTCCCTCTGTAGAAAGTGGTAAGGACAGGGGAAGGAAGATGAGCTTTTCTCATGTGACACAGAAAATGCAGGTGCTGCTGTGCCCGCTTCACCAGTGTCTTGCTGTTAAGCAACCAAGCCCAGCCTGCTTCTTAACTGCACATCTAGGAATTGATGCTGGTAACCACCTCCACAGGTGAATCATTAATACACAGAGAGGTGTGGCTGTGCCTGCCTTTTCTGAAATCAACAATGATCTCTTTGGTTTTTCCAATGTTTAAATCTAGGATGTTTTCCTTACTCTAGTTCACCAAATCCTGGACCTCCTTACAGTAAGCACCCTCAATGTCATCTTGAATAAGGCCCACTACTGTTGTATCATCCACAAACTTCACAATATAGCTGGTGGCAAATCTAGCACAACAGTCATGGGTCAACAGGGTGAACAGCAGTGGACTTAGGATGCAACCCTGAGGAGAACCTGTGCTCAAGAAAATGGTATTAGAAATATTTGTTCCAGCTTGCACATACTGGGGCCTGTTAGTAAGAAAATGAAGTATCCAGTTGCACAAAGGAGTGTTTAAGTCTAAAAGGCCCAGTTTACTGTCTACTAGATGCTGGGGAATGATTGTGTTAAACGCTGAAGTCAACAAACAACAATCACACATGAGTATTTCTTTCCTCTAAGTGATCCAAGCTCAGATGGAGAATAGAAGAAATAGCATCCTCTGTAAAGCAATTTGGTCGGTAAGCAAACTGAAGCGGGTCAAATGCTGGCAGGGGGCTAGATACAATAATGTCCTTTATCAGCTTCTCAAAGCAATTCATAATGATAGATGTCAGTGCACCTGGACGGTAATCATTGAGGCCTGTAATTGTGGACTTTTTTGGCAATGGCAAAATGATGGCCATCTTAAAACACGGTGGGATCACTGCCTGCTGCAATGAGAGATTGAAAATATCTGTGAGAACACAAGCCAGCTCATCTGCGCATTCCCTAAGGATACATCCAGGGATATTATCTGGGTCAGCTGCCTTCTGAATGTTAACTTTCCGCAGTGTTTTCCAGACAGAGGTGACATCAAAGCTTAGCACTTGGTCGTCAGCATGGGGCACAGCTTTCCTAACAGCTTTCCTATTTGATGCCTCAAATCTTCCAAAAAATGTATTCAGCTCATTTAGGAAGTCTGTGTCATCCTTGCATCTCAATGGAGCCACCTTATAATCCATAATGGGCTGGATTCCTTGCTACATGAACCTGGTATTTGTTGGGTCCTGAAAAAAGTTCTGAATTTTCTGGCAATGGGCTTGCTTTGCATCTTTTATGGAATTTTTCAAATTAGCTCTGGCTGTTCTAAGTGCCAGCATATCACCGAATTTAAAAGTCACATTCTGTGCTTTCAGCATCTTACGCACCTCATAAGTCAGCCATGGTTTATCATTCACCGTCACAACAATGCTTTTAAGGACGCACTTTTGGATATATGCAGACGCCGTCATGGCATACTCCTCAACATTTATATGTTATCAGTTGCTGCTTCTTTAAACCTGCCCCAATCCATGCACTCAAATCAGTCTTGTAATGCTTCTATAGCTCCCTCTGCCCAAACCCTCACCTGCTTTACTGTAGGTTTCACTCTGACTAATAAAGGTTTATATGCTGGAATAAGCAGCACTGAGAGATGGTCAGAGGGGCTTAGGTGAGGGTGGGAGATAGTTTTGAATGCATTCTTAATGTTGGAATAAGCAAGATCCAGTGTATTGTCCCCTCTGATTGCAAAATCCACATATTGATGGAAATGGGGAAGAGTAGCTTTTAAATCAACTTGATTAAAGTTCCCCACTACAAGAAATGCAGTCTCTGAGTAAGTAGTTATGCTGTTAATTCTCTTGAATTACATGCCTAGTACATGCAATTTGACAATTAGATAATATAAATGGATTCTCTGTGTCCTTATAGTTAAAAGACTGTTATTGCACAATTGGAAAGATAAATTAAAACATTAAATAACAACAATAATCTAGGTATTATGTACCTAGGTTAAGTGGAATTATGTTTTTTCCTCTCTCTCTGATATGATATGCATGCTATCTTTGATATAACTTTGATTTCCAATACAAAACTGATATGGTATCCTAGAGCTAAAAGCGTGTGATACAACAGAATAGAAGCCCCAAGAAGATTATAGGTCTGGTCAAACTTGGATAAAAGAATCTGTACAGCAATGTTGGGAAAGATAAGGTGTAACTAATAAATAATATGCACCATAAAAAATAGGTTCTGAAAAGTAATCAGCTTTATCATGTTTGTATCTTATTTTGCTTTAACTATTATAGAGACCATATTACATGTTATCTTAAGAATTGTTCAATAGTTTAAGATAATTTCATGGCCGAGTGAGGATTTATACCCAGATACCCATTTATTTCCACCATATTTCTCTAAAAAATGCAGCCTTCCAATGTCTCTTTATACCAAGGTGTGAAAATACTGCTTATTTAACAAAAGAGAAATATACTTCTGATGGAGTGAGTTATCAGCAGACTAAAATTAAGCACAGAGATTTCTAGGAAAATAAATCCTAAAGGAATAATTTTTGAAACAGTTTGGTGAAAATATTTCTGATATTTCCCACAACACTGTTTTCACTTCCCAATTCCTCCATAGCAGCTTTTAAAAATGATGTATAATTATTTTCATAGCTGCCAGCCTACAATCATAAGGAAAATGTTGAGATTGCCACATGCCAATCAGTGGTCCCTTCAAATGATTGGTAAGAGAGCATCAGCAGTATTCAGTTACTTCCCCATCCATTGATCTTCTTTGAATTTTCATAGTCTAGACCTCAGTTGCAATGTATGGCAGTGAAAGCTGGACCATAAAAAAGGCTGAGTGCCAAAGAATTGAGGCCTTTGAACTATGGTGCTGGAGAAGACTCCTGCGAGTCCCTTGGACTGCAAGGTGATCAAACTGGTCAGTCCTAGAGGAGATCAACCCTGACAGCTCTTTAGAAGGCCAGATCCTGAAGCTAAAACTCAAATACTTTGGCCACCTAATGAGAAGGAAGGACTCACTGGAGAAGAGCCTAATGCTGGGAAAGATTGAGGGCAATAGAAGAAGGGGACGACAGAGAATGAGGTGGCTGGATGGAGTCACTGAAGCAGTAGGCGTGAGCTTAAATGGACTCCAGAAGATGGTAGAGGACAGGAAGGCCTGGAGGAACATTGTCCATAGGGTTGCAATGGGTTGGACACGACTTCGCAGCTAACAACAACAACAACAACTTAGAAACAAATCAAAAGCAGTTTTAAAACCTGCATAGTCTCTGTATACCTCTGTTCCCAGTCTGAAGGTATGCTTTCCAATTAGAGCAGTGTTTCTCAACCTTGGCAACTTTGAGTTCAACTCCCAGAATCCCTCAACCCCTGTCTGGCTGACCTCGGGAATTCTGGGAGTTGATAAAGTTGCCAAGGTTGAGAATCGCTGATTTAGAGGTTGCAAAATTAAAATTTCTTTGACTACCCTCCCTTAAATCCCGGGACAGGTAAAAAGAAAAATGGAATGGGGCATTCTGGTGCTGCATAAAGCAAATAAAGTAGAATGCTAAACAAGACCTTCCCATACTCAAACTTCTTTTTTTAGGTCTATTATCTAATGAACTAACCAAAAGAGTAGTCTCTGTCTCTCTCTGTCTCTCTCTCTCTCTCTCTCGGGTGGATGGGGGATATAGACTGAGTTTTCAGTTTGGCAGGTTATGAAACTGATTAATCTCATAATTACATGGAAAGCAGTGATAAAAATATAAAGCATTATTTGCAGTTGTAATAGTAAGATAATTATTGACAGTGATGCCAATGAATGCAGGGTTTCCAATATTTATAATATTGATTACATATGCAGTGCTGGCACACAGTTCAATTGTACAAGTTTTTAACAAACATGTTCTGTAGATGTAGTAAAGAATGAAATCACTGGTCAATTTTTTTTCCTGGAACCAGCAGTTAATAACAACAGCAATTTTCTAATCAGTATGCATGGCAGCAGCAAAACACTGTATCTGATATACTTCAAATACTGAAGTAATGCTGATAACCTGATCTTTTTTTCTCCATAGAATTGATTTCCCCGCATTATAGAACTATATCTGCTCTGATTTAGTAAATCTTACCATGATTTTGTAGATCTATTTAATTAACTCCCTATTACAGATCTATATCTGTTACCATCTGTTAGGTTTATAGCTGGTGGGACCATGGAACGATGAATTTTGGATCTTAGCAAGAGAATTCTTCAGGAAGCCATACTGGATATACATGGTACAGACGAAGAAGTTCACATACTTGAACATGGACTTATTTACTGCTCAAGATACTTCATGGGCAAGTTAAAGACTTTTTTGAATGGGATACAATGAATGTAAGAGAGCCAGATGCATGCAGTGGTCCAGCCACCAGGCTAAAAACCAGGAGACTATAAGTTCTAGGTTTGCTTTATCCATGAAACACCTGGGTAACTTTGGGTCGGTCACTTTCTTTCTGAATTCCTGGATGTATTTTATTATGTTAACTTGTCTAAGGTAAAGGTAAAGGTTCCCCCGCACATGTGTGCTAGTCGTTTCCGACTCTAGGGGCCGGTGCTCATCTCCGTTTCAAAGCCGCTTGTCCGAGGACGTCTCCATGGTCATGTGGCCGGCTTGACTAGATGCCAAAGGTGCACGGAATGCTGTTACCTTCCCACTGTAGTTGTCCCTATTTTTCTATTTGCATTTTTACGTGCTTTCGAACTGCTAGGTTGGCAGAAGCTGGGACGAGTAACAGGCGCTCACTCTGCTACGTGGCACTCGGGATTCAACCCGCCAAACTGCCGACCTTCTGATCGACAAGCTCAGCGTCCTAACCCACTGAGAAAAAAAGTACTTTAATAAAACCTGTTTCAATGAAGTTTACATTACATAGAACCTATGCCATTACTAAAATTCCTCGTGCCTTGCTGAGCTAATCTTTATTATAGGGGGAAAATTGCCAAATATAATATGGATGCCTATAAAATTACTGTATATTCATATTACTCAACTGCTGAAAATGTTTTACTGCAAATTTGCAAAGCTGAATATACAAATAAAGCCATCTGTAAAAAATACAAACTGTAATAAAACATTGCCTTATTATGCCTTTTTTCTTGCATCTGCATTGCTCTGTAAGCTAGTTAATTCTAACTGCAAACCCCATTTTTATGTACAATTGATGGAGTTACTATAATATCCAAGAATATACTTGTCTCTCATAAATATACCTGCTGTAAAAATTACAATCATATTCTGTCTCTGATTTGTTCCGTTTGTTTTGGGGAAAAATGTATTAGTGGATAACTTACAATATTCAGATCTTCTGGGACTTTCTATCAAGTTATCAGTTACTTTACTACTTCAACAAGCTAACCATCATTTTCTTGATTTAGTTTTTTTCCCCAAATCCATGACACAAATCATTTCTAAAAAATGTCCACCCTTACTGCCTTCCAGCTCCCAAAATAAATTGGCTCAGCTACTATTTTTGAAAACAAGGAAGAAAAAAAGATATTTTATCCTTGCCATTTTGGTTATACAGAAAGAAATAAAATCTCCTTCTGGCCAGAAATAATTCAAAGCTTCTCTGTGGAGTTGGGTTTATATGTTTTTTAACAGTTACATAAGAGAAAAAAAAATATGTATATGTGTGCAATTCTGGCAGATTTTGAATCAAATGTAAAACCAGCTTCCCAATAAACACCTCTAACTGTAAAGTAGGTGATAAACCACACTTCTAAGTGTTTTTCTGAGACAACCTTTTCTCTTCCAGAAAGTTTTGGTTCTACGGAATCACTTATAACTCGACAGGAGGTATGAAAATAATCTCACTTTGATTTTGGTATTTGGGGAACAAAAATATACAGATTGAACCAGTTGTGGAGACTTCTTAGCTATAGAATGCCTTCTGTTAGATCTATTATAGCTTTCTATTTGTCATAAGAATTAATACTGCTAATTCTAACACAAATGCTTAATACAGCATTTTTTTCAAAAAATAAAAATGCATTTATCTCTTGTACGGTAGCATTTAGCAGCTTCTATAATAATAACTTATATGCAGAGCACATCATGAGAAAGGCAGGGCTAGATGAATCAAAAGTTGGAATTAAGATTGCTGGAAGAAATATCAACAACCTAAGATACCACTCTAATGGCAGAAAGTGAAGAGGAACTGAAGAGTCTCTTGTTGAGAGTGAAGAAGGAGAGTGCAAAAGTTGGGTTGAAACTAAACATTAAAAAACCAAGATCATGGCATCCGGCCCTCTCAATTCCTGGCAAATAGATGGGGAAGAAATGGAGGTAGTGACAGATTTTATTTTCCTGGGCTCCAAGATCACTGCAGACGGGGACTGTAGTCAAGAAATTAAAAGACGCTTGCTCCTCGGGAGGAAAGCCATGGCAAATCTAGACAGCACACTAAAAAGCAGAGACATCACCCTGTCAACAAAAGTGCGTATAGTCAAGGCTATGGTCTTCCCAGTTGCAATGTATGGCAGTGAAAGTTGGACCATAAGAAAGGCTGAGCGCAAAAGAATTGAGGCCTTTGAACTCTGGTGCTGGAGAAGACTCCTGCGAGTCCCTTGGACTGCAAGGCGATCAAACCGGTCAGTCCTAGAGGAGATCAACCCTGACTGCTCTTTAGAAGGCCAGATCCTGAAGCTAAAACTCAAATACTTTGGCCACCTAATGAGGAGGAAGGACTCACTGGAGAAGAGCCTAATGCTGGGAAAGATTGAGGGCAATAGAAGAAGGGGACGACAGAGAATGAGGTGGCTGGATGGAGTCGCTGAAGCAGTAGGCGTGAGCTTAAGTGGACTCCAGAAGTTGGTAGAGGACAGGAAAGCCTGGAGGAACATTGTCCATAGGGTCGCGATGGGTCGGACACGACTTCGCAACTAACAAGAAGAAGAAGAAGAAGAAGAAGAAGAAGAAGAAGAAGAAGAAGAAGAAGAAGAAGAAGAAGAAGAAGAAGAAGAAGAAGAAGAAGAAGAAGAAGAAGAAGAAAAGTACCTTGGAGGTCATCTAGTCCAACCCCCTGCTCAGGCAGGAAACCCTATACCATTTCAGGCAAATGGCTGGCAAGTCTCTTCTTAAAAACTTCCAGTGTTGGAGCATTCACCACCTCTGGAGGCAGGTTGTTCCACTGGTTAATTGTTCTAACTGTCAGGAAATTTCTCCTTAGTTCTAGGTTACTTCTCTCCTTGACTAGTTTCCATCCATTGCTTGTCCTGCTTTCAGGACAATTAAAATAAAACAAAATTTGAAAGTTTAACTAATATGATCTGGTGTTCTTGTTTAATTTCATGATGTTCTGCTATATTTGCACTAATATTTTAATTTGGAAAATACTCTCAGATACTTCACCAATTTGAAATCTGTTTCAGTTCAGAATTTGTACATAAAGAGTAAGGTTTGCTCACTTTTAAGTGACCAATAGAAAGCATGGATTGATCTTCCTTAAGCAGTTATGGTTTATTAACTGTTATAATATTATTGTAAAGGGATAAAGTTTGATGTGAAAAAGGCATGAAAACTTTATTTCTGAAAATGCTCTCCAACTGTGATACTTACTGTGTCTTTCCCATCTTATAACCCCCATCCCCATTGCTAGCTGTGCCAGTCTTATGTTCTGGGATCATCTGAATATTATATAATTTGATAATAGAATGTAATAAAATATAATCTCGATATGTTTAAGGATATTGAAGTTGAAACATTCAAACTAGGCCAACCAACAACTTGCAAAGGGAATGCTCTGGTTTTCAAAATTGGATCTGGTTTATCTATTCATTTCAGGGACTGAGTACACATCTGGAACACACCTTATTCCATTGAAATGTTTTGAGGTTACTTAATTAAGATGAAAATGTATTTTTCCCATGTGTCTTTCAGCTAATGTATTGTTAATGACATCAGTCAGATATTCTTAATGATTTGAGTTCTACTGCTAAGTATAATTTAACATTTTAAAATATTTAAATCAAAACAGATTTTGATGTTATTTATTAACATCATCAGATACAGTCATGGCCGAAATTGTTGGCACCCCAGAAATTTTTCCAGGAAATCAAGTATTTCTCACAGAAAAGTATTGCAGGAACACATGTTTTGCTATACACAGGTTTATTCCCTTTGTGTGTATTGGAACACAGCAAAAAAAGGGAGGAAAAAAAGCAAATTGGACATAATGTCAAACAAAACTCCAAAAATGAGCTGGACAAAATTATTGGCACCCTTTCAAAATTGTGGATAAACAAGATTGTTTCAAGCATGTGATGCTCCTTTAAACTCACCTGGGGCAAGTAACAGGTGTGGGCAATATAAAAATCACACCTGAAAGCAGATAAAAAGGAGAGAAGTTCACTTAGTCTTTGCATTGTGTGTCTGTGTGTGCCACGCTAAGCATGGACAACAGAAAGAGGAGAAGAGAACTGTCTGAGGACTTGAGAACCAAAATTGTGGACAAATATCTCAAGGTTACAAGTCCATCTCCAGAGATCTAGATTTGCCTTTGTCCACAGTGCGCAACATTATCAAGAAGTTTGCAACCCATGGCACTGTAGCGAATCTCCCTGGTTGTGGACAGAAGAGAAAAATTGATGAAAGGTTGCAACGCAGGATAGTCCGGATGGTGGATAAGCAGCCCCAAACAAGTTCCAAAGGAATGCAAGCTGTGCTGCAGGCTCAGGGAGCATCAGTGTCAGTGCAAACTATCTGTCGACATTTAAATGAAATGAAACGCTATGGCAGGAGACCCAGGAGGACCCCACTGCTGACACAGAGACATAAAAAAGCAAGATTACAGTTTGCCAAAATGTACTTGAGTAAGCCAAAATCCTTCTGGGAAAACGTCTTGTGGACAGATGAGACCAAGATAGAGCTTTTTGAGAAAGCACATCATTCTACTGTTTACCGAAAATGAAATGAGGCCTACAAAGAAAAGAACACAGTACCTACAGTGAAATGTGGTGGAGGTTCAATGATGTTTTGGGGTTGTTTTGCTGCCTCTGGCACTGGGTGCCTTGAATGTGTGCAAGGCATAATGAAATCTGAGGATTACCAAAGGATTTTGGGTCGCACTGTAGAGCCCAGTGTCAGAAAGCTGGGTTTGCGTCCAAGATCTTGGATCTTCCAGCAGGACAATGACCCCAAACATACATCAAAAAGCACCCAGAAATGGATGGCAAGAAAGCGCTAGAGAGTTCTGAAGTGGCCAGCAATGAGTCCAGATCTGAATCCCATTGAACACCTGTGGAGAGATCTTAAAATTGCTGTTGGGAAAAGGTGCCCTTCCAATAAGAGAGACCTGGAGCAGTTTGAAAAGGAAGAGTGGTCCAAAATTCCGGGTGAGAGGTGTAAGAAGCTTATTGATGGTTATAGGAAGTGACTAATTTCAGTTATTTTTTTCCAAAGGGTGTGCAACCAAATATTAAGTTAAGGGTGCCAATAATTTTGTCCAACCCATTTTTGGAGTTTTGTTTGACATTATGTCCAATTTGCTATTTTTCCTCCCTTTTTTTGTGGTGTTCCAATACACACAAAGGGAATAAACCTGTGTATAGCAAAACATGTGTTCCTGCAATACTTTTCTGTGAGAAATACTTGATTTTCTGGAAAAATATCTGGGGTGCCAACAATTTCGTCCATGACTATATGTTCTTTAAAATTATTTATCAAAATGTAAAAATTATTTCAAAAAATCTTTGCATAGCAGCTGAGCAATTGATAACAGTGAATGGCAAATGGACATAATTGATTAATTGACACAATACCATCAAGTCAGTGTAGACTCCTAATATCCACAGATATATTTTCTTCATGATTATCTGATCCTAACTGGTTCAGTCATTGTCACTGCAACTGAATTCATTCACCTTTCCTTCTACCTTTCCAGTATTCTAGACATCTCCAGAGAGTTAGGCATTTGCATAATTTGTCTGAATTAAGGTAGTCTGGTCATTTGTGACCTGGGTGAAAAATCTGGGTTGATTTATTTGAACATTCATATGTTTGCTTTCTTGGCTGTCCACAGAACTCTCAGGATTCTTATCCAACACTAAAGTTCAAAGGTGTGAATTCTATTTTATTCTGCTATTTCAAAGCACAATTTTCATTTCCATAGAGTGTTACAGGGAGTACCACGGTTTATCTGATATATTTTTTGCCTCTTTGTAGATATAGACTTCTTATGCATTTGAATATTTTTCCAAGGGCTTTATGGGTATTCTATCAAGTGCTAGGTCTGTAATACATTTCTTGACTATTTGTTCCTTTACTATTGATGGTTGATCATAAAATACATAAGTTATCCACCAGTTTAATATCTTCATTGTCATTTCTAAAGCTTGCTGTGCTACCTATTGCAATAATACATTATCTTAAAAGTGTTAAAAGGTTTGGTGGCTTAATTAATTAGTATGCAAAATGCTTTTCACTCTATTGTGGATTGTGTATTGTGTTTAGCAGTTATGTTTTTCTTCTAACAGAAAACCATTTAACCATTTTCTAGAAGCAAGTTCTAAATTAAATAAAAGGTGTAATGATAATAATAATTATTATTACCAACAACTTCATTATTTTCTGTTTAAAATTATTTCTGAAGTGATGTATATATTAAAACATTTTATCACATGCCAAAACTGAGTAGCAGAATTGAATGAATTGCATTTTCTAATTAAGAATGGTTCCTAAAATGTTATTTAGTAATATTCTTTAATATAAGTATTTTGTGCTTGTAAATTAATAGTATTCTTCATCTTGCTGTTCAGATATAAACCTCTTTATGAGTCATACAGCAGCTTTTGCAAATACATTTTATATAGTTTGGAACAGGAAAATAATCACAGGGCTCTACAATTTATTTAGGCTTGAACCGCATTATTGTCTAGAGAATACAGTTATTTTATTAAAGAATATGAAATGGTTCTTAAATCTATTAGTATGTGAACTTTAGAACTGTTGAAACTTCTCCACTAACAAGACAGGAAATTTAACAACAAGCACTTATTAGTAACTGTATTGTCTTTCACAGAACCATGATTTCAGCACAAAGTTACCACAATTAAATTTTCAACAAGTTAAGGACTGCTGCTCATTTATAAAAACTCATTAATTTCTTCATGGGTCCTGCATAATGTAGATAAATCTCAATATGGTACAGGCTGAGCAAAGACTCTGTACTATTTCATATATGGAGATATAACAAAGGATTTTTATTACCTGCAGAATTGTTAACATGTATATGCACAGACTCAAATTCATTACTCTGTAGTCCCGTTACAAGATGGATTGTTAATGAATATTTTTTCAGACACCAACACAATTAATTGTGAACTATTCAGTAAATTAGAATTTTCCTTTTCCTCCTGATAATATATTTACTAAGGTCCTATTGTTGATGGAAAAGCCCCCAGCTCAGTTGCTTCTTTTTTCCTTGTTTAATATTTAATTTTCTGTCCTTGTGATTATGCTTTAAAAACAGGAGAAACACATGTTTACAACAGGCAGCTGCAGCTGTCTAGAAAGTGCTTCAAAAGAAAACAAGAGAAATATCATCAAACATTTATCTTTCTGAAAAATATCAAGTGGAGCTTATTGACTTCCTTGCCCTGAACAGAACATTATGACATTTCCCATAATTTCTGGCTATCCCAATTCTTAAATCATTCTGAAAACTGAAATATTTGTGAAGAAACATTTAAGCATTTCTCATTTTACACATTTTTACTTTGGGGTCAAGGAAATCTTCTGAAGTGGTCTTACAATGTCTTGTTCAAAATAGAAGGACCACCCTTTGTCAAAGAACATGTTAAAATCTCTTGAGCTCAAGAACATAGGAAGCTAGTTTATACTAAGTCCATCAGCCCACCTTCCAAATTATTTTCAGTACTTGGGCACAGTAGCAATTAGGTTTTTATTTAGGGGCTTTTACAGCTTTATCTGGAGAAATCAAAGTTTAACTTTGTATCTTCTGCATGTAAATAGTATTCAACAATGTACACTGAGATTCTCTGAAGATCAATCTTTGGGTTTTATTTTTAGTGAAATTATTTCAATTATTCTGTTTTATATCTGGGATTCCAAGACAAGTCTCCTATCCAGGCATTATCCAAGGCTAGACCCATTTTCCCTGCATCTCACTCTACAATAATTCGTGAAATCTCAGAGATACAGGCCTTAATACTCAAATTTGGCAGGGAAAATGGTTTGGTTTTCAGGTAGAATTCAACCAAATTAGAAACTAATCAAACATTGACAAGACCAAATCTGAATTATTCTTTTCAACTGATTTATTTTTATTACAAATACAGTAAATAATTGATTGTATCTTTCTCAAACACCTATACTATACTATACTATACTATACTATACTATACTATACTATACTATACTATACTATACTATACTATACTATACTATACTATACTATACTATACTATAAACAGCAGTGGCGTAGCGTGGGTTGTCAGCACCCGGGGCAATTTGCGCCCCCTAACCCGGTGACGTCATGCAACTGCCGAAAAGACGCGCCCCGCAGCGGCGTAGACTTTCCAAGAAGAGTCGCGTGCATGCGGGATGCTTCCGGGTCCCTCTCGAGGGCGGCTGGGCGGGGCTCCGACCTGCAAGAGCCGCTGCATTCAAGCTCGCACGTGAGCCCCGCTAAATAAAGCCACGCATGCGCATGAAGCTAGGCCAGCCGGCCGGCGGGTCCGTCTTCACTCGGCCAAGCCTGCCGGGGCGCCTGCGGGGCGCTTGCGGTTGGCCTGAGCCTGGGCGGAGAGTTGGGCGCTTCTATTTATTTTATTCAGTTTATGTGGCCGCCCATCTCACCTGCCGGACTCGTTTCGCTTTGCAAGAAAGAGCAGCTCGAGAGCGGAGCCAAGCCGACTCTGTGCAGCCCTTGGGGCTCCCTGAGCAGCTCAGTGCGAGTGCGCCCCCCCCAGATGTTGCACCCGGTGCGGCCCGCCCCCCCTGCACCCCCCACGCTACGCCACTGATAAACAGACCTAATACAAGAGGAGGTGGGGGTCACTCTCTATATAAGAAATAACTACATCTCTACAGAAATAGAGCACAACAATGATGAAAACTGTCTTGAATGCATTTGGGTCAATATAAAAGGGGGAAAAATGACATTGCCATAGGTGTATACTATAGGCCACCCAACCAAACAGAGGAAATAGATGCTAGTCAGTTAATTAAGGTATGTAGGAAGCACATCATGATAGTAATGGGGAACTGACAGGACTTACCTCAGCTAAGCCACCCAAGAAAGCAGAACTCTTGAAACAGGCATTGTCTCAAAAGGAACTTTTATTAGGGGCTAATGACAGTAGGAAATCAAGGCAGAATCTGAGAGAAAAACCCACGAGGCAATATATTAAAAGCAACATTCAATACTCCTCCCCCCAGAGTCCCAGGGTTCATTTGAATCCCAGCTAATCCACAGGTGGCATCATGTTTTGGTAACTGGTCTTTTTGACAGGCTTCTCAAGGTCTTTCGCACTTTCAATTTCTCCTGGCTCCAAGTGCAAACCATCTCTCAGATAAGGGAAATACATTCCATCCCCTGGGGGAAGGGCATCCTGTTGACAGTGTGAAGCAATCCCAAAAGCTCCCCCCTCCCAACAGAATGGCAGGCCACAAAGAAAGACTACAGAAAGGGAAAAATAGGCATAGGGTTAAAATACATTTCTTTGGGGACTTGACATCAACTGGGCGACAAACTCTGCACCAAGTGGAAGATCAGATTCCTCACAAACCTAGCAGACAACTTTGTCTCCCAAAAGGTAGAGAAGGGAACTAGGGGATAAGGCATATTGGACCTAATTCTCACTAACAGAGATGAAATGATAGAAGGTGTTGAAGCCACAGGAACTTATTTGGGGGGGAGTGATCATGCAATATTGGAATTCAACATTATACAAGCACAAGCAATAGAACAAAGTCAAACTAGACTCTTGGACTTTAAGAAAGCTAATTTCAATAAACTTAGAGAGAGATTGGGAATGATTCCATAAATGAGAATCCTTAAGGGGACAACTCAAGAAGCTTGGGAAATTTTGAAATTTTGAAAAGTGTGAGTAAATGAAAGAGCGAGGTAGGGGCTGTTGTGAGCAAAGTCTGAGAGAGAAAGAGAAAGAGGCTTTTGTGAGCAAAGTGAGAGTGAACGAAGAGAGAGAGGCTTTTGTGAGCAAAGTGTGACTGAATGAGAAGTTTTTGCAAGCAAAGTGTGAGTGAATGAGAGAGGGGGGACTTTTGCAAGCAAAGTGTGAGTGAATGAGAATGAAGGAGGACCTTTTGAGAGCACAGTGTGAGTGAGTGAGAGAGTGAGAGAGATGCTTTTGCAAGCAAAGGATGAGAGAAAAATGGAAAAGGGAGGGGAGAAGGGAAAAAGAAAAGAAAAGGCATTGACTTCTGACTACCATTGTTGCAGCACGATGGAAGCATTAACATTGAACCTCAAGTTTTTATTTTTCCATAATATTATAAGCTAGCCATTTCTATAACAACAAATGAATCTAACCAGTAAAGCCCAAAATCCTCTCCTTTTTAAGGCATCATGTTTTTGACACCTTGCTAAGCACTGGTGGTACTTGAATATTGTCATGACTTAAAAATGGTATAATCTGTGAAAGGTTGAAAAGCCCTGTCCCTTTTGCTTGTCAATTTATCAATCGAGTTGCTCTGTAGAGGTAGCAGGTCAAAATTCTGTCAATGGAAATCAGAGCATGCACAAACACACAGCCTTTCCTAAAAACACAATGCACACACAATGCACATCTCTATGTTACCACATACTTCTCATAAGCTATTGAAAAGTGATTTATTTTTCATTTTTGCTGTAATTAGAAGCAAAAACAGAGTAGTTTTGTATTCTGTCTAGTAAGAAACCTCATGAAGCTTTCATTCCTCTCCCTTGGGTAAGAAAGCAAATCAGATTTAATTTTTGCTGCCTCAAATAAAGGAGTTCTACTTTTGCAGAGAGGAAAATAAGAAGTACAATATTTGGATGCTGAGGAGGATGCAAGACCATAGCTTAGGGTTTCTTTCTAATAAAGGATTTCCATTGTTCAGTTTTTCTTGTTAATTACAGCAATTTTGCTTTTTCCCCTTAACCTATCTTTTCCTCCACTTCTGCCTTTCACACACCTTTGTTGTCCACTGTATTGTCAGGAATCTTCAAATACCAAAATTTAAAAGTGTCAATACTCTTTCTATTTTGCTTCTTCAAAGCTTAACTTTCACTTTAGAATAGAATAGAATAGAATAGAATAGAATAGAATAGAATAGAATAGAATAGAATAGAATAGAATAGAATAGAATAGAATAGAATAGAATAGAATAGAATAGAATAGAATAGAATAGAATAGAATCTGGAAGGGACCTTGGAGATCTTCTAGTCCAGCACCCTGCTCAAGCAGGAGAACCAATACTGTCAGACAGGTGAATGTCTAGTTCCTTCTTAAAAATCTCCAGTGATGGAGCACCCACGATTTCTGGGGGTAAGCTGTTCCACTGGTTGATTGTCCTCACTGTCAAGACGTTTCTCCTTAATTCCAGGTTGCTTTTCTCTTTGATCAGTTTCCAACCATTGTTTCTCATCCTACCCTCTGGTGCTTTGGTGAACAACCTGGCCCCCTCTGCCTTGTGGCAGCCCCTCAGATACTGGAACACTACTATCATATCTCCCATATTTCTTCTTTTATTTAGACTTGCCAAACCCAAGTCCTGTAGCTTTTCTTCATATGTTTTACTTTCCAGATCCTTGCACAATGTTACAGGGAATAGCATAGTTTATCCTAGTGGTTCTCAATCTGTGGTCTACAGACCCCTGGGGAGCTGCAATGTCATTACAGGGGTTCCACGAAGGCTTGGGAAAAATGTTATCATTTAAATCTTGAGTTAAGTCTTGGTGGTCCATGGTCATGGTTGGTGGCCACAAAAGGTATTTAAAAGGTGTCTGTGGTGAAGAAAAGGTTGAGAACACTGGCTTACACAATTCTATTCTTTGCAGCAATAGACACAACAGAGTATACAAATATCTTTTTCAAGGCCTTCATGCTGCTCTACCAAGTGCTACTTGGCAGCATATTTCTTGACTGCTTGTCCCCTTTAAAGTTGATTCTAAAAGGCAGGAGCTATCCACCACTTCAGTTGTCAGTTCTAGTGTTGGTTGTTCTATCTCTTTTCATTAGATTGGTCTTCTTTACATTTGATTTTTGTCCTATTTTTTTCATGGACCTCCCTAACTTTTATTATCAGAGCTTACAGATCATTTGGATTTTTTTACTGCCAGCATTTTGCAGGTTATTGATCTCCAATTTTAAAACCATGTTCATATCATTCCATTCCATCTGCTCTTACAATATATTCAACATATACATTGAATAAATAAGGGAAGAGTATACAGCCTTGTCCTTTGGTAACCTGGAGACTTAGAATAGGAAAGCATTAACTATTTCGAACTGAATCTCCTTTCTAGGGAGAATTGATGTAGGGTGGGGGGAGAGGGAAGTAACACTACATTTGTCATAAATCACCATAAAAAGAACACAATACTTTGTAACTTTGTAACTACATAAACATTTAATTACATAATTCATGTCATTGGTATAATGACATCATGATGTATGCAATGTCAGTGTGAGTGCTTCCAGACAGGGATGCTTCTTTCAAATATGTTTTTTTTCTTTAAAAAAAAAAAAGCTCTGTTCAGGAATCCCAGGTTGTCTGCTACACAGGAACGGGAGACAAATATTCACTTTACATTTTAATGGTATTGTAATGAGAACAATTTAAATTTCCCCAAACTATTCATGATCTGCACTGCATGGGGAAATACTGGAACATGCAGAGTTCAACAACTAATATATGTATTAAATTTTGCCATGAAGTTTGCAGCGCAAAATACTTACATATAACAATACAGACTTAAAACTGAATATTTAAGCATTACAGTTAGTATTCTTGGAAATGTTAATGTAATCGTCCTGTGATCAGAAAACAAGCAAGCTACTATGACTGATGTCAGGATTTTGTTTTCCTCCTTAGGCAAGATGTTAGTAAACCTAAATCTGGTAACTTAAAGAGAAAAATGATGTCCACAGGGCTGAAAGTGACCTTGGAGGTCTTCTGGTTCAACATCCTTCACTATGTCTATTCAGACTTAGTTTTAAAACTTCCACTGATGGGATCACTCCCAGCTCCAGGAAGTAGGCTGTTCTATTGCTTAACAGGTTTCTTCCTTATTTCAAGAAATTCTTCCTTATTTCAAGTGTGAATCTCCTTTTCATAAACCTTCTACCTTCTGGCGTTATCCTACCCTCAAGTGCTGTGAAGAATAAAACTATATATTCTTTCTTGTGACAGACTTTTGACAGACTTTTTTCTCCACTTAGCCTTCTGGGATAGCTGGAACTTCACAAACTGATTGTAAGCACACTCATTCAGTGCCACCATAACTTTGAATAGTCACTGAATGAGTGCTGGTTAACCAAGGACTTCCTCTACTATAGTAATAGGCCTTTATGGTTATGCAGAACATATCTTTTGTTTTTTTCCTGTTACTTAAGCAGCCTTCCATAATATAAATATAATACCCAAATATATTGAATTTTAATTTGTGTTATTCCTGTTAGTATTTTTGTTGGATGATGGAATACATACTCCAATGCATCTGGAGAGCAAAGATTACCTAATTTGGGATTATTGTATTCAACACAAAAATTGTTTTGCAGTGCTAGGGAAAGGATTAGAGCTAAATAGATTTTATTGCAAAATATGTATGAAATACAAGGAAACTGTTCCATTTTGCAGTAAGCAAGCTGAAGCGTTAGGAAAACCTTTGGCAGGTAGTTATCTATCCAGATTTCTGGATGTTCTTCTTGCTCCAAATCTGGGATGAGTTTGTTCCTTTGTCTCAATAATTAAAGGGTTGGCATCCATTTATTTAGTTGTTATTTGATTGTTATCCACCTTTTTTAACAGAAGCTTATGGTGGAATTTTTGTTTCTCTTTTTGTTTCTCTTGAGGCAAATAGCCACAACAAGAGATTAGTTGTTGTGAACTAGAAGGCAGCAATGGCCCTTAAGTAAAGTATATTTGACATTATATTGATTTTTAGGAAAAATATCTTGGCTTTCTATATTATCCACTCTACTGTCTTAAATGTTTCACAACTTCTATTTCATATCAGATATGTGTCCTGGATATTTCATATGTTGAAGAGAAAATATTTTGATGGTAGAGCATGATAGCATGATGTTTGTAGGAAGTAAATGTAGAAAGCTACTCAGTTCAAGGTCAGACTGACAAATCTACTTAATTAAGTATCCTCTATTGATCAGAAATTCTTCTTCTATCCCAATCCTACCTGCAGAGATCAGGGACTGAAAGTGAGGCTTCTGTACATTTTCTGCACCTGTGCTCTTATCCTCTAGTCAATTTGACATTTTGGCTCCATCAAATCATTTTTAAAGCTCTCCTTACAGTGAATTGTTTCAATTTATACCCATCCTTTTTTTCTCCCCAACACACAGACCAAAAGCTAGCAGGTGTCTCCACTTGTTTCTGTTCACACACTGCATAATACCGAGCCTACTGCAGTGCCATAAGACTTGTGTTATTTTCCTTTGTTCAGTTTGCTGTTTCAAAGGATGCTCAGGGCTGGTTTCTCATTGCACAGCAGGTTTCCAGAAGAAAGCAAGAGCATCTTGACTTTCTGCACAACATTAAAGTAACTGGAATATGGTATTAACATTCAATTAACCCTTTCTTTCTATGATGCATCTGCCAAGTGACTGCACAGATTCTTTTAACATGATTTAAAGAGTTAAAGATTTAAAAATGTTTGCTTTCATACAATAACAATTAGAATGTTTCATCTTTCTGTTCCTTTCAAACCAAACCATGCCGACACTGTTACCATTTTCACCATGAAATACCCCTGCAGACAATAAGTTTAATCCTTTTCCAATCATATACAGTAAGTTATATTCTACATAGTTGCTTGCTTAGTGTATTAAAAAAAACAAGCAAAAAACAACTGTTCATATCTTTCTTTTATTGACACTTAGAAAAAGGGGATTGAATATTTACATAAGACAGAGCTAATTCAATATACAAAGATCCTTACTGCATTATAGTACTTCCAAATATATATGGCACAGGGTTTGGAATAATCATCATAATAATCAATATCAAGAGTCACCTCATTATGTTGCTGCTTGAGACAGTGCATGCTGTAAGGTACATTGGGACTTTTCAATTAGTTAGTATAAGACAACTGAAATATTTCCTTATATAAACAAAAAAACAGAATGATCATAGGCAGGCAAAAAAGCAATCAGAGAGGAAACAACTTCTAACCTCCTGCAAACTTCTCCCAGTTTCCTTGTGGAAAGCTGGCAAGAACATCAGAAGTCTTCCTTCCTTCCTTCCTTCCTTCCTTCCTTCCTTCCTTCCTCCCTCCCTCCAGTGGTGGGATTCAGTTGGTTCGCACCACTTTGGCAGAACCGGTAGCTAATTTTTTGTTGCCCAGACCCAGAATGGACTTCTGGAAGCGACATCCACACAGAGAACCAGTTGTTCACATATTTGAATCCCACCACTGCCTCCCTCCCTCCCTCTCTCCTTTTTCCTTCTTTCTTCCCTCCTTCCCTCTTCTTCCCTCCTTCCTGCCTTTCCCTCCCCCCCTTTCTCTCTCCCTCTCCCTTTCCCCTTCCCTGTTTTTAAACATTTTAACAACTGTAAACCATCCAGAAATGTTGGGAATTAACTACGTATAAATTTAATAAATTATTACCAATAATACACCCATAAAACAATCTGACTTACTGGGGTATTGGATAGACCACAAAACACAAATATTTTTGTCTTTAATATTTCACTACTGCTGCCTCTCTAACACTTCCTTTCCCTGTCTAAACACAGTACTAGTCACCAAAGTAAAAAGCTAATTTAGGGAGAAGTTGAAGTTGGAAACATTATTACTATCAACAAGGGAAATATATTGACTGCTTTGATGGAAGATCAGACTGTAAAGGGCAATTTTCAGACTTTAAGTGAGCTGTAGTCACTTATTAAATATAACTATATCCATGTGCACACAAGTAAAGGATAAAATACTATTATTTTAATTATTTCATTTAATCCCCACTTTCCTCCTCTGGCAAACACAATTATAAAAACATCAGTGATAATTATATGAAACAGAAAACTAACAGGGGCTTATTGATACACATGGAAAAGTGACTCATATTGCCAGTGTAGCGGGAGTAGCTGAAAGGCTTTGCGGGAGCCTGGCCGGAGGGAGGAAAGGGCGAGGCTCGAGCAGCTGTGGCTGGTTTGGGCACGGATCGCATGGAAGGAAAGAAAGGGGGAAGGAGAAAGTGGGGCAGGGTGGTTGTTATTGCCAGGGAGAGATCAGGTGAAGCAAAAGAGGAGTTTGGGGTTTTATGCATTCCTTTTCCTATGAAATAGGGAGAGAGAGAGAGAGCAAGTGGAGTGGAGTTTTATTGTTTTCTTTTGCAGAGGAAATATTCCAAGTGAAGGGAAGAGTGAGAGTGAGAAGAGGGAAAGTCTGCTGGGGTTTTAAACTTAGGTTTTAACTAGGAAGGAAATGGGAGGGGGGATTTGGGATAGAGAGACCTGGGGCTACATGTGCCGACAAAAGAGAAGAAGAGGCTGGTTGCTACTGCTTCAGAGACCAGCAGCCATCCAAACTTTGATTATTACCATTTCTGCAAGCTGAAGACAATGTAGGGAGTTGCCCTCATGGGGCAAGCTATTGCCGTGGGCACTGACTATCTTCGCTAGTGCTTACTGCTGTTGCCTGGAGCTGAAGGGTTACCCCCCCCCCGGGTTTTCCAAGAGTCTGCTGCAAGTCACTGAGTACTGTTTCCACGACTTCCAGGGGGGATGATAAACACTGTCACACACTGACTGCCATGGCCAGGGGCCAGCCATCATTGTTCCTGTAAACTCTGCTGACAACAAGAACCTGCCTCCCCCTCACTTCGCATGAGCTCCCACTAAAAGGGACATTCCACCAGTGCCTTGAGAGCAGGGCTGCTGGGCACGACAGAAGAGAAAGGGAAGGGGCTGGGAGGAGCTGAGCTCTGGCAGCCCCTGAGGGGGTAACACTACACCAGTAATATAAATGGTTTGCTTTTACTTTTCATAATGTACCAGTAGCATTACACTCTGTTTCTTCATGTGAATATAACTTTCTTTCCCTTATTCAGGTTGAGATCTGAGGCTAAAAATGAACCACTTCGATGGAAAGAAAAATAAGGTAATAAAGGATAATCAGGCATTGATACTATTTCAAGGGCATTGTAAACAGGGCCTCTTGGACAGGTTCAGAGTCAACTATGTCTGCAATGCCAAGAGGTTATAAATTACCATGGACTAAAACAACAACACTGTAATTTCTATTCATTGGAAGCACCGATAATACACTGCAAGTCTTTCCAAGTTAGTTTATACCAATGTGCTGTTGTAAAGTTCCATATCCAGTTTTTTCACATCTCATCTTAAGGAAGCCTGTATGACATTCAGGAGAGCCCTTGCTGAAGACAATGGCATTCAGGATGGTTTCCTACACTGAGAATGATGACTGGATGGATATTTAAAGCATATCAAACATCATGATATATAACAGAATTAGATTCTATGGACATCTCTATCAATAGTATTCTTGACATGTGGATGAGAGAACTACATCTGTTCTTTTCTTTGTAGTGGGACTGCATAATGCCTGAGAATGAAAGAACCAAAGCAGATTTTTAATTATAGTATTCTAGTATTTCTATCTGATGGATTACTACTATTAAGACAAAGTAATGTCAAATGCAGCCTTTGTTCCAAAAAGGCTGCCTACTCCAAAATAATTATTCCACTTCTAGAATTTTGCTGCTATTTGCCACCTTTTCTGGGGAGCCAACTGAAGAAAGCACACATTAACTGAATGGATTAATGACACAACAAATATACATACAAAATCACAAATCATGCAGATTCTCAAGAAGTAGTCCTATATCTCCAAAGAAAAGATCAGAACCCTAAAAAGTAATATTTCTGTGAGTTACAAATCCTGAAATATATATCCATAGACAAAAGTTTTCTGAATAAGTCATAAAACAAGAAGCTCTCTTTCTAGCAGTCTTAAATCATCCTGACAGTTTCTATAAGTGTAAGCATGGAAGACAAAAATCTTAAAAGGGATGATGAAGAATTAGTTGCCTTCAGACAGAAATACCATAGGATACGATTCTTTAATATATGGGTTCAATTTTAAGATACAGATTTAATCACAAAGAGATGTGACTGCTATGTAAAAATAGATTATAGAGGTCATAACTGAATATCAATGATCAATATGCTATTATTTGGGGAAGAACAATATTTTGAGTCCAAGAGCTTAGTTTGAAAAACATGGTTCCATAATTTCAAAAACATCCTTCCCCATTTTATTTCCTCCTTTGGCTGAGATTCTGGGAAACAATCCAATATCTGAACAGCAACAGATAACCAAATGCTGCTTGCGAGAATAAATTCTCACATTTCTTTATGACTTTTAGGCTCATTGCAAACTTTCACTTTCCTAAATTCATGTTCATTATCATGTCATTATCAGCATATTTGGGAATGCCCTTGTGTGACTCCAAAACACATTGCCAAAAAGAGTGCCTTCAAAAATACGTTTTTACTTTGGACTTGTATAAAAATTTAAGTGCAGTCAATATATGGCATATTTTGCATGTTGGAAGATGACATACAAGCTAATCCTGAGATAGTCTGATATATTGTCCACATATTTGGAGCAGGATCTTATTCATAAACCAACCGCAATTGATTTTATCAACTTCTAAGAATCTAAAGACTTCTGACAAATTGAAAATAAGGTGCTTTCTTTCAAAGCAGATAAACCTCCAAGTGGCCTCAATGACTCTCAGAAAGAGGGATAATGACCACATGACTGCAAGGAATATAAATCCTTCCATTCCCCACCTTTCAGTCAGAACTGAAGAAGCTTCTTGGATGAGAAGCAAAACATCTTTTAGGCAAACAAAAAAGTCCAGTTGCCTTTTGAAGAAAGGGGCAACCATGACTTGGACAACTGAGAATCTCCATAGACACTTATTGAAGGAGGAAAAACAATGGGCACCTAATGGTCTGTTGCTTTAAAAAGAATCCTTGAAGTAGTAATGTACTAGTATAAAGGTCGTATATGCCATGTTACCACACTGAAATGATTTCTAAAATATTTTCAGTCTTAAAAGAGCTCATCCATAAGATTCTCAAAAAACTAGTAATAAAAATAACATTACATATGTAAATGTTGGTTCATGAAATGGCTGTACTGTTTACCTCAGTCTGTTATTGCTCTAGGATTCATTGTCATCACTGAAAGAAGTATTAGCCTATAGTAGCAAAAAGTCAGAAGGCGTCTGGTAGCCCCCTTTTCCAACTAATACATTTTATGGAAAGGCACATATGTTTTCATGAGCTGTACTACCCTGTGAGCCTTTGACCAATTATCACAGGACACCCCCTGTCAACCACTGCAAAGATTGAGAAACTACCAAATCTTCCCTTCGGAGGTGTGGGATTGAAAGGAGGACATAAAAAAACCTACAATGCCCGATCATGCACCACATTAACAGCTGCCTTTCTTTCCTTGTTTCACTCCATGTGACAAATTCTCTAGAATTCCTAGAGCAGCCCCATGACAGGCCATTTATGCCAGTAGCAGAAACAGAACTTTAATTCTCTGTATTTGTCTCTTCTAATTAGATAAAACAGCTGATTAAGAAGATCAGTTCGGCCTAAAACAACACCAATGCACTTTGGGTCTAAAATCAACCTTCTCTATAGCCCAGAATGATTAGCTCTGGGGTCTACATGACTCATTCACTCTACCGAAGGCTGTGTAGGTAGTATGTTTTTTATCCATGTAGCCAGCCTGAGCTTTCTCTGGGACATGCATGTATGGGCATATCTGTTCTGCCAATAGTACGTTTACCAAGAAAATTCCTGGGACTGCATTGGTACTCTGTTTTTGTCTAAGTAACTCTTTTTACTTTAAAACATTTGCCTTCCTCATCTAATTCTAACCATTACCTTTTGCTTATTCCCTTGCTATAGAAGGCAAACATTTCTGATAAACACAGGACTTGTTTGTTCCTAGGACTAGAGAAGGATGCTTACTTTTATTAAGGCTTGAAGCAAAAGCAGTCAATAGATTGTGATGTTTTATTCGAAGTGTGTATTCTACTAACACATTCTGCACAACTCCCCTTTCTCTCAAAGTTATATAGACCCATTAACATAGTATCTGATGTCACAAATACTTTAATGCATCCTTGCAGCGTTCCTTGAAGTAATGAAGTGCTTACAGAGAGGGAGAGAAAACTAAATGACTTGTCCAAAATAATCAGTGAGGCTGTGAAACAGCTCTGTGGAAATTAAAAATGCTGCTAAGACCATTACTTGTGTGCAAGGTAATGATGTTCTGAAAAGTTTAGGCTTTAGCTCATGCTGCTTTTTCAGCCTACAGCAATACCCGTTTTTCTAAATGTGTCCATTCTGTGGTCCTCTTTTCCACCTTAGCCTAATAATACAGGCTGACAATATACATTACAATGTGGATATATTACAGTCTCTTTCAGTTTTGTCTATGAAGACACAGTATATCATTTTCAGTATATGCATCAACTTGACAGAAAACAAACACAGGAAGTATATAAAAACTACCTTGGGGAAACCTGAAACATAAGCCATAAAAGGTGCAGTTGCAGAACTCTAGGGTGAATATCACATGCAACTCTTACACTTAGGGCTCAGAGGACCCTCAGAAGTTGCCACTCAATAATTTTAATAAGAAGTAGGAAATTGTTAAATAATTGGGGAGCAATACTTTAGTTGTATTTCATTAATCAAATGTTAGTGTAATTAAATGTAAAAATAAATGTAATCAAATCACACCAATTTTTTTGCCCTAGCTTTGCTCACATCTTTAATCTGCCTACTTTTCAGAATATGATCCTTAGGGTGGATCACAAAAGCTAAGTGCAAGCCCTTCACTCTCTGGTGATGCATATGCCTGTTCCACATCTAATGGCCCAAGATGTTCAATCTCCAGGGCTTCTAGGCTGATAGGAAGACCTGAAGGAAGCTTTTATTGTGTTTACCTATTGGCTCAGTTAGGTAAGACATGAAACAAGGCAGAGCATCAGACAGACCTCTGTATCTCTGTTCTGTTGCAAAGATTTGTATCTGTAGTCAAGCCTAAATTTAATAGTTAAATCATAAGCTGAACCATGGAAAGACTAAGTGGCTCTGGGTTTGGGGTTCTTTAGTCCATTGGGAATTGCCACTTTTGGTCTTGGATGGGGTGGCATTGTGTAATGTGGGGGTTCTCCTGGCCTCACACCTCCTGCTTGAAGAGCAGGTGGCATTCACAGCCAGGAGGGCCTTTGTGCAACTGCAGGTTGTGTGCCCTAGTTATGCCCTTCCCTGGATCAACAATCCCTACTCACGATGACTCATGTCCTAGTCACATCCCATCTTGACTATTGCAATGCATTCTACATGGGGCTGCCCTTGAAAAGCATCCAGAAACTCCAGTTGCTTCAAAATTCAGTGGCCCACTTGGTTTTGTTCAGACCTAGGTGTTACCTCTCTTGAGGTAGTTGCATTGGTTGCTGATTTGCTTCTGGGTTCAATTCAAGGGACTGGTTGTCACCTTTAAAGACCTTCATGGCTTGGGACCACATTATCTGAGGGATTGTCTCTTGTCAGACACACATCCACCTGACTCACTAGAATGGGGAGACAAAGAATGTTGTGGGTCCCATCCCCTAAGGAGATACATATGGAAGGACCCAGAAGAAGGGCCTTCACTGTGGTGGCTCCCTCCTTCTGAAACAATTTCCCTCTGGAAATTAGACTGGCCCCCATTCTGATACTCTTTCAGAAGGCCCTGAAGACGTGTTTTTGCCAGCAGGCCTCGGGAACCCTGAGTGGGATGGAGCCCATTAAATGGTTGATGTGAGTGTGTGTTGTCACCTGGCGTGTGTGTATTATTTTATTATTATTTATTATTTTTATTTCTTCTACATTGTGCTTTTATTTTCTGTAAGCTGCCTAGAGTTGCCATGAGGGAGTAGGTGGCTATATAAATTTAAATAAATAAATAAATTTTAAAAAATGATACCTAGCATGAAAATTCTACTTTACAATAAGATATGGGACCACCATCTTGGAGAGCTTCTTTCTCTTGCCACTTATTTTACAAAATACTTCCCCAGAAGGATTTACCTTAAATAAAAAGAAGAGTGAGAGATGAAAAATAAAGAGTAGGCCATCTGCATACTATATATAACACTTCTGAACATCACAAAACTCCACACTTGCCCTCCCCCTCTCAGTCACATGACTTCTTTCTGGGTGCTTGCATTTAGGATTGGATGCAGCATACTGCTATCACATGACCACCATTGGCAATGTTTTTGTGCCATTTTCCAGAGGAAAATAGCAAAAACACTCACTGAGTATGTTGATTTCACTTACTGACTACATAGTTCGTTTAGCAACTTCAGGGACTTGCTTTACAACTACCGTATCTTTAAAATGGTAATAAAACTGAGTCAGATCACATGGCAGCCCTGCTTAATAACTGCCCTTACTTACAAGCAAAATTCTGCACCCAATTGTCATAAATCTAGGACTACCTGTATAAAAGGTAAAACAGTACTTTAAAACTGTAGCAGAAATAACATATGTAAGGGGAGGAACATGAGTACTGAGTAACATCTTCTGTCTTCCCCTCCAAAAAAATGATTGATGACACATTCTGGAGATGGGCAATTGGGCAATGCACATAAAATGTAAGTTCCTCTTGTTCTTCAGTGCATCTTCTGACTATGTTTAGAATGCTCTGTACAGTCTGTTGCCATGGCAATGCAAATTTCCTAACTGTGGAGAAGATGGTTTATTAGCTCAGCTGAATGGGCAAAGGATCCTCATTTAGAAGTTAGGGGGTGAAAGGAATATGTGTGGAGATGCATATGCAGCCTAATGTATGGAAATCAGAGTTGCTTGTACTTAAGAATGATAGAGAAAGGCAGTGAATTTTGGTAGAATAAAGCATCTATAGACTTCTCAAAAGTCATGGAACATTACTTATAGTAAGCCTGTCACCCCTGTCAATAGTATGATGATGAATGCTTTTATGTTAAAGATCCAGTTGATGAATCATCTCTGGTTGGTGAGTCTTCATTGCATAGTCTTCCTCCCCAGTGATAATGAAGATAACTAAAAATAGTGCAGTGTCATTCTCATTGTCAGCCCTTTGAGTTAGGCCAAGTCAAGAAGAAGGCATGACAGGGATTTCAAGAATTATTATTATTGTAGTAAATAACAGAATCTTGAAAGCATGTCCAAGTTTCTGTCTCATCTTATGTTAAACAAACCAAGGTGGTGGCATTTGAATTCTTTTGCCACCTTTCCCTAGAACTCACTTTACATGGAGCTACCCTTGACGAAATGTTCAAACTATCGCACCATTGCACTCATTTCTCATGCTAGTAAAGTCATGCTTAAAATCCTACAAGCTAGACTTCAGCAGTATGTGGATCGAGAACTACCAGAAGTACAGGCAGGATTTCGAAGAGGCAGAGGAACTAGAGATCAAATTGCCAATATACGCTGGATCATGGAGAAAGCTAGGGAGTTCCAGAAAAACATCTACTTCTGCTTCATTGACTATGCTAAAGCCTTTGATTGTGTGGATCACAACAAACTGTGGCAAGTTCTTAAAGAGATGGGAGTACCAGACCATCTTATTTGTCTCTTGAGAAACCTATATGCGGGTCAAGAAGCAACAGTGAGAACTGGACACGGAACCACTGATTGGTTCAAAATTGGGAAAGGAGTCCGGCAAGGCTGTATACTGTCGCCCTGCCTATTTAACTTATATGCAGAGCACATCATGAGAAAGGCAGGGCTAGATGAATCAAAAGTTGGAATTAAGATTGCCGGAAGAAATATCAACAACCTAAGATACGCAGATGATACCACTCTAATGGCAGAAAGTGAAGAAGAACTAAAGAGCCTCTTGTTGCAGGTGAAGAAGGAGAGTGCAAAAGTTGGGTTGAAACTTAACATTAAGAAAACCAAGATCATGGCATCTGGCCCTCTCAATTCCTGGCAAATAGATGGGGAAGAAATGGAGGTAGTGACAGATTTTATTTTCCTGGGCTCCAAGATCACTGCAGACGGGGACTGTAGCCAAGAAATTAAAAGACGCTTGCTCCTTGGGAGGAAAGCCATGGCAAATCTAGACAGCACACTAAAAAGCAGAGACATCACCCTGTCAACAAAAGTGCGTATAGTCAAGGCTATGGTCTTCCCAGTTGCAATGTATGGCAGTGAAAGTTGGACCATAAGAAAGGCTGAGCGCCAAAGAATTGAGGCCTTTGAACTGTGGTGCTGGAGAAGACTCCTGCGAGTCCCTTGGACTGCAAGGCGATCAAACCGGTCAGTCCTAGAGGAGATCAATCCTGACTGCTCTTTAGAAGGCCAGATTCTGAAGCTAAAACTCAAGTACTTTGGCCACCTAATGAGAAGGAAGGAGTCACTGGAGAAGAGCCTAATGCTGGGAAAGATCGAGGGCAATAGAAGAAGGGGACGACAGAGAATGAGGTGGCTGGATGGAGTCACTGAAGCAGTAGGCGCGAGCTTAAATGGACTCCAGAAGATGGTAGAGGACAGGAAGGCCTGGAGGAATGTTGTCCATAGGGTCGCGATGGGTCGGACACGACTTCGCAGCTAACAACAACAACAACCCTTGACGAGAATTTAGAAGCTATAGTTGGTACAGAGTGCAGAGGTACTGGCAGTTTTTGGGCCCCCAAAGGTAGCCCATGTAACACCAGTGCTCCACAAGCTACATTGGCTACTGGTCTGCTTCTGGGTGCAATTCATGGTGTTGGAAATCACCTTTAAAGCCACCATGGCATGGGTCCAGGCTACTTGAAGACTGTCTCATCCCACTAGGACTGAATGGTGTTGGAAGAGGAGGCATGTTGCAGATCCCATCAGCCAGGGAATTCTGGCTGGTGGGGTCCAGAAGAGCCTTCTCTGCTGTTGCACCTGCTCTTTGGAACATCTTGCCCTTAAGAATACGGTTCAACCCTCCTTATCTTCCATAAGAGCTTAAAGACCTGGCTCTGCTTGGGGCTCCAATGGAAGGGTTTCACACTAGGGGTAGCTGATAGATTAACAACAGATCCCACCCCTCCCCTTTTCATCATACACTCTCCCCCCATTCTTTAAGCTTTGAATAGTTGATCTGGAACCAGCTGCCGGTGGAGCTGAGAACTGCCCCCGACCTCCGATCATTCCGCCGGGGCCTGAAGACCTGGCTCTTTGAGCTCTCGGGCCCAGGCTGAGGAGAATTTTTAATTGGGGTTTTAATCGTGTACAGGGTCAATTTAATATTTTTTAATATGGTTTTAACTTTTGTATGTTGGATTTTTTTTAATTCCCTGTAAACCGCCCTGAGTCCTCAGGGAAAGGGCGGTATACAAATGCAACTAAATAAATAAAATAAATAAAATAAATGAATTTCAAAAGTATTTAATGAAGACTCACCTTCATATATAAATCAGGTAAAAATACTATTACCACATATCTTTTTTCTTGTGTAATTTTGATAGAGAAGCTCATGTGAGATTTGTAGACATTACCTTAGTATAATATCTTTATAAACTTATACAAATGTACCTAATGCTAATTTTGGCAAAATAAAAAAAATAGAAATAATAGTATCTGCCTTCTACCATGAAACTATATTGTTATGAAAATTTCCATGGATCTGTGACCATAATCATCCGCTTATGAAGAACAGAAGGACCTGTTTTATTATTCCAGAAAGAGGCAAAATGGGGACTCCTTGCTCAGTAAAAGGAGAAAAACACTCTGCCTATTCTCAGAGACATTTGATATACTTCCATTGCCTAATAATAATAAAAAATGTTATTAGCTATCAGGCCCAGTCACAACTGGTAGACCACTAATCACACATTAATGAATTCTCACATGAAGCCCTTGCATTTATTGTTTTGTAGATTAACAGATGTTTAAACAATGCTAAAAATGAGTAGCTGATTTGCTAAACAGTCCTCTAATATCAACCACATTTAATACTCATGCTTTTTTTAAAAGAAAAAGTAGCAGTTTTAAGCATGCTGTCATATTTTTTTTTAAAAACGTCCCCTCATCGTGCCAGTCACAAAGATGTCCATTTAGAGAAGAATCATCCTTTCAACCCACAACGTTGTTTTTGCATATGTTTTCAAATTTAGACCACACTTGCAGTCCCTTTGAAGTCAAAGGGACTTTCAAATGGTGTCTCTAGGCAAAGAGCCACTTGCAGTAAGCAAAACAAAACTGAAAGTAGAGGCAGATTATGGTTGATGATTTGTTAGTAATTTTATAGGAGAGTTTTATCAATCTAAAGAAGAATTTGAAAAATGGGCACTTGTCTACCAGGCTCATTGCTCTGGGCTGCTTAGAAGTCTGTCCCTCCTGTGGCCTCATTAACTGTACTCTTACAAGCTAAGCAGCAACTCCAGATTTTCACAACTTGACATTGACATTTCTAACATACTTTTCAGTCTTCACTGGATCAAAAACAGCCTTCTTTTAAATTTCATAACTCCCAAATATCCCCAGTTCAGACAGTGTAGAGAAAAGAAAAGAAAAAAAATGTTGTTAGACATGAGTTTGGGTTTTGATAGAAAAAAATATTTGTAGCTCAGGGTTGAACTGTGAAGTCTGTGGTGCTCTCTTGAACTTTCTTGTTACCAACAACAACCAAGTTCAGAGACCCACAAGAACCCCAAAAATTTGGCTAGTCAGATTGAGAGCCATTGGATCAGCCACAGCCAATTGATCACACTATTTTAATTTATGTATGTATTTATTTATTTATTAAATCTATCCATCTCAATTATAAATTAACTCTGGGTGGTTAGGAAATTCTAACATTCTCTGAGGCTTTAGAGCCAATGTGCGTCCCAGCTGAATCTCTTACAGCAGGGATGTCAAACTGCCAGCCTGCAGGCCAGATGCATCACGCGGAAGCCATGCCCACCTCATTGCCGGCAATGGCAAAACAGTCCCAATATTTCGCACAACTTCACGTGATGATATGTCTGTCTTTACAGTGATAAGAAGATGGCCCAATAGCAGCAGTGATAAGAAGATGGCCCAATAGCAGCAGGTTTGGATCCACTTGATCAATTGGTCAGTTAGGCTGCAATAGCTTTCATCATTTTACATCTATGAGAAATTTGGAATAGAGCTACAGGCCTTGGGGAACAGCTAGGACCAACAAGATAAAATCCATATAAGAAGCAAGAAAACCCTGTTTAGGGGCTGAATGAGGCAGGTTAAATACTAGCTGGTTGAGTTTCCTTCCACCTATTCTCAGTGAAGACAATCAGATCTGGGCAGCAAAATACCAGATGGCAGTACTCTCTAATAATTATTAGATTCTTAGATGCCTGCTCTCAGCCAGCCATGACTATCACAGGAAATCTCTCCCAATATAAATGGTGACTCTGCTTGCATAGGAACTCTCACCCAAGAAAAAGTATTTCAGTCTCAGCTTTATTGGAATTTCACATGAGCATGAATCAGCCAGAATGCACAGGTTAAGACTAAGAAGATGGCAAGTTTTAAACCATACATTCCAAATTTATGCAGCTTTGTATATTTGTCACGTAGGCTAATTTTAGTTTTGCAGTTTAGAACAAAATCAAAGATGTACTATTTTTCTATTTCCTTTTCAGACAGATATCATTACTGTATAAATAAAACCTTATGATATACAGAAATATAAAAGATGAGAACTCTGAATTTGGAATACTTAATTTTTATCATTATTAAGAAGATCTGTATCTGCAGTAAACTTTACATTCTATCTATGCCTCATCTTTGGCTTCTCATGAAAGCTTGTGAATATTTTTTTGCAGTAGCTTGAATTAAAAGCTGAATAGAACAGATACAAGGAGTGATGTTGGTTAAAATATTCAGCTTCCATTGCCAATGTTTCTGTTATTCTTATAAAATAGAGACAAAAGAGAAAGGCAAGGAACTTCCTTTCTGTGTGGAATTTCAATAACTGGAAGATTGTTCCAGAAAATACTACTCCAGCAAAGGCTTATTCACACTGCCTAATTTCCCCATCACCAGAATGGACAATAATATATATGTATGAGGGTGAAGGTTTGTTCTCCGAGCTTGTGAGTTGGTTTCAAAATGTTACATTACCAGGTTAGGTAACATCTTCAGCACAGTTTAGGGTATGTCAGCATCAGTTTAAGACCCACTGACAGCACAAAGCCCTTATAAACAGAAGAACACTGACAATGACATACCCTAAACTCCACTGAAGATGTTACCTAGCCTGGTAACAAAATTTTCGGAAACCAACCCACGAACCTTCACCCTCATCCTACAGCCAAGCTACAGATATTCACCACTATTGCACATATGTTGTTGTTGTTTTTTTACAGATAAGAATTTTACAGACATTGCATTTTATTTTTTATTTACTTCTCAAATACAATCCATCTTTTCCTGATGCTTTTTAAATGTGCAGTTTATATTGTTTTAAGGGCTCCTTGGCCAGTGTGCTTTACTTCCTTTATTGTTTAATCCCAGCCATTCATTGTCCAGTTTACAGAGGAAGGAATGCAGCTTTTATTTATTTATTTAAGACAGTTTTGCTGCTTTTATTAAAATGATCCCTCCCCCCCCATAGAACAGTAGTGGTATAGTGGTTAAGGCACTGGGTTGGAAATGGTGAGACCATGAATTCTAGTCTCGTCTTGGGCAATAGCTAGGAGTCCTTAGATCAATCAGACTTTCTCTTAGCCCTCTGAAGCAAGCAACAGCAAACCACTTCCGAAAATCTTGCCAGGATAAGTGCAGGGGTATGTCCTGGAAGTTGCCATGAGTCAAGGCTGATTGGAAGGCACAAACAAACAATTCCTTGCCCTCCGTTCCTATAAATCCAATAGATCATCACTGCATCATTTCCACATTCCCTTGAGTCTTCAGTCACTTAAGGTAAAAGATGCATAGATGTGTAGTGAGAGTTGTCCATAGAAAGATAGTGATTGATCATTGTTTACCTAGAAAACTGGGAGGACATAGCAACTGGCAAATTGTCCAAACAGGGGAGCCTGAATCCTTCTCAGTATATTGCCAAAATTGACAGGTTTTTCTTCAAGCAAGTTTAGAGTTGAACTGTCAGGAGCACACACACACACACACAAAAGAAAACAACAACAACAACAACTTAAAAGTGCAGTATAAATATGACCTAAATCTCACATTTCAACAATGTGATAATTAGTTGGGTACCCTCAAGTTAGACTCAGTTTTTAGTTCTGTGGGAATAGATATCCATCAATTTGACCTATATTTTTGTCTTTCAGTGTAACTTTTCATCTCATCCATCCACATTATCTACTGTCATCCACATGATGACATGATCTTCTGTATTCCCAATCAATTTCTCTGAACCCTGTTAAGCACAGTAGATTTTTTCCTCTAGATCATACTCTGAATTACATACCCAAAGTATATGAGGTCCCATTTGTTTATCATTGCTTCAAGAGAGCAGATTGCTTACTTGGTGGAGGACTGGTTGGATTTTATAGTAGTCCGTAGTAACTACAGGTAGCTTTTATATATGACTCCAAATCTGTGGCAAAATGTGCATGGCCTGAATAAATATAAAGGTTATCAAATAAAGAAGAGATTAATTCCAAATAACCTACTGAGTAGAAGAAGAAAGAAAAGGGAATCTATTCCCACAATATGCTGCCTATTCATTTTTCAGAAGCAGATAATGTAATAATGGTAATGGGTTTATGACTGCCCTTTTCATTGCACAATAAACTAAGATTCCAAAGAGGAAATTACAATCAAAAGTGCTCCAGCCATAGAGTGATATGTATACTAAAAAGGCAGTTATTATAGAAATGGTATGTTTAATTTTAATTTTTCCATTTTTATTGCATACTCTGAATGTTTGATCACTTGTCAATATTTTCTCACATAGGGGTTCACAAAGACCCATTCAAGGGAAAAATAGAGTGAAACATTATCTGCATTCATTATTTTAATTACCAGTTGTTCTATGTAATTATGCATGCTCCTTCAAATATATGTATGGTGGGTGCTTTATAAGTTGTTCAGTAATTTATACAATTTCTTGAGAAAGTACAATGTTAGTTTACCCTATTCAAGTCATCAACTGAAGCATCTTTTAAAATAAAAGTGAACAGGATCTTTAACTAATGCATAAACTATATGTCCCAATTTTCATAAAATGACAAAGAGTGTAAATTGGCAAAAGCATTACCAGCACTAACCACAGAGACAAGTTGGAGGGTGCAGTTTTACAAAGCAAATATTCCAGCATAAAGTTCAGTGGTTCAGTTCTAATAAGAAATGTTTTTCTATATTTGTCCTGGCAATTTAGCACTTCAGAACAAAATGCATTTAGACCAGATAGCAGAAAGAGTAAATATTTATCTCTTGACACTAAAAGAAAGGACAAAGCTGACAGGTTTTTGAGGCACTATGGGGTAAACCATGCCAAATCCATCATGACAAAGAGATAGTAAATGAGATGGGCAAAGTGAAAATGGAACATTAAGAAAGTATGCAAATAGAAGGATTTCATGTTAAGAGAGCATCAAAATGAAGACAATTTTCTGAGCACAATCAGCTAAAAGCTGCTCTCATTTCAATAAAAAAGACCCTTTTCCACAGCCCATGCTGAGTATCTGTCATCTCTAAATGCACTCAAAGACTTCTGGGAGAAAAAATGTTTTTTGAAAAGACATAAGGAAGTCAATGTGGAATTTAAGAAACATCCCCCCCACAAAAAAAAGAATAGAGAAGAAAAGGAAAAAATATAGCATATTAATTAAAATAAATGGCTGATAAAAATATATTCCAATTATAAATTAATTGATCTCCCATTTGCATATATCAGTTAATCTGAGACATTTTATCTGCCAAGTGTCAAGAATAGTCTTCCTACTCTTAGTGGCAGGAATCCCTGGGCTGCTGGATTATATTCAGAGAATACAATAAAAGTGGGGGAAAATTGCCAGACCTATTGCCATAAGGCTCCAAGCTGTGTCTGCTTTGACTCACTTCCATATTTCCACTAGTGATGCTACAGCATTTTTTTTCTCTGTTGCTTCATTTTCCAGAGGTCTTTTGTAAACCAAGCTTTGCATACCATTAGGTCAGTGTACAGAGACAGTTTGCCTGCATTTGATCTGGCTTAAAGCTACTACCTTGTTCCAAATGGAGCCTAAAGTCTCAGTGGAACTGTGTATCAAAACCTCAGAAACCACCTCAACTACATTCTGAAATCTAATTGGCTCCATTAGGCTTCCAGGGCAGGTTGATTGAATAGATCCAACCTCCCTGAAGAAGGTCAGATGCTGAATAAACTCAGTGAAGTCAACAGGGAAGAATCTGTCCATGGCAAGTGTAGAGAGTAAAGCAAATGACCTTGATGAAAGAGGAAGATCTGTTACAAAAGCCACAAAGAGAAAAAAAACACAAACCATTACTTGAGTCCCGATAATGAAGGTAGATTACAAAAATAACTTAGGCAGATATCTCTTAATTCACAGGAATATAAAAAGGGGCATGGAAGCCGAATCAGATGTGTAATATTATCTTACCAGAGCCAATTTAAATAAAAGTAATTTATTTATTTAGGCTTCTGTGGAGTTATATTTCTTGGTCTGGTTCAGTCTGCCATATAGAGCTGACAACAAGGAACTGAGGGTCATCTCCCCTAACATTGTCCCAAGACCAAGTCTAAGATATGACATGCTCTCTTCCCACCTGCATAAACTGAGTGAGATTCATGGTGCCCATGAACTCTCAGACTACCTCCAAGCTGGTTAAAGTTTCCCAGAAACATAGGCCTAAGGCAGGGGTAGGCAACCTTGGCTCTTTTATGACTCATGGAGCAGTGGGCTAATGCCTCCTTAAGTAACACCAGCAGCCTGCAATTAGTGCAGGTTCGCATCCCACCAGGCTCAAGGTTGACTCAGCCTTCCATCCTTCCGAGGTAGGTAAAATGAGGACCCAGATTGTTGGGGGCAATAAGCTGACTTTGTAATAATGCTGCTTGGGGTGTGTGTGAAAGCCCTAATAAGCAGGCATATATAGAATGAAGGCTACTGCTAAGCTTGTAAGCCGCCCTGAGTCTTCGGAGAAGGGCGGGATATAAATGGAATTAAAATAAAATAAATAAATAAATAAAATAACTCCCAGAATTCCTGAGCCAGCTGTGGTGGCTCAGGAATTCTGGGAGTTGAAGTCCACGACTCATAAAAGAGCCAAGGTTGCCTACCCCTGGCCTAAGGAACCCCACCATCAAGCCAGAGATAACAACAAATAGCATAATAAGGGAAGCATTTTTAGTGGCAATTATTCAGAATAGGTTACCTGAATAAGAAAGAAATAAACTCCTAGGCAACCAAAGTTTTGTAAATCTCAGGGAAGCTGAAATTTACCATCCCTTGCTTTATATCAATAATTATAAACTACAGAAAACACGAACACACTAAAATATGACTCATATTTTAGCTTGAGGCACATCTGACAGCATTTATTTTTAAATCATTCCTGGGGTTCACCTGTATCTGGTCAATTGAGGTAGCAGCGAGGCAGGTACTCCATGTCACTGCTGACACATAGCTTGATTTTAAAAATTTCCTACATCACTAACAGTAACAGCAGTCCTAGTTATTGGTGACATTCAATCAGTGAAACTTTAAGACAAGAAGGATCATAATGTGGGAAGAGGTAGAACATACATTTCTTCTTAAGTAAGCAAGGTTCCACAAGGAACAAAATAATAATAATAATAATAATAATAATAATAATAATAATAATAATAATAATAATAATAATAATGTTAAAGAATGGCAAAACCAATTCAGATTTAGGGAACCCTTGTTTTATCTATGTAAATCTATCTCAGGAAAATACAGATTGCTGAAGATGTTTGACAAAATGTATCTTGTCATTTTGGGTTAAAAATAAATTTGTGATGAAGTTTTAATTAACTGCCCTATGTCATTGGGAATTGGATGGCATATAAAGTGAATAAATTATTTATTGTTTATTATTATGTTTTCTTAAAATATTTGCTCATAAATTTCTTGTCTAACATAAATAAGTAAGTAAGTAAGTAAGTAAGTAAGTAAGTAAGTAAGTAAGTAAATGCATCTAGTAACTGCTAAGCTAATGTAAGAATTCAAACAGAAATCCAGAAAAGGCATTTTAAAACAAAGGCCTAAATTCACAATTTCAACATTCTTCTTCTAGATACCAGTTCTTTAAAATTTGGCAGGCATCACTGAATCAAATCGATTCCCTCACCCTTACTCAGTCAAGTTTTGATCTTGTATAACATATTAGATTGTTCAACAAGGATCAAATGCTAAACCTTTTCTCTGTTCTGAACCAGCCCTCTTCTCACAACCCCTAATTAAAAGAAGAGTCTGGAAAGCGTCCAAGGCTAAAAGGCTTCTGCCAAGATTTAATTACGCAGTTAACAAAAACACAAGAGCTTGTCTTCTCAAGCGGAAAAGTTGCTTTCAGCAACCAGCCCCTCCCCAAACACTTCTTTTATAGAGAGCTCAGGGCGTGGTCTCCCTGTGCCTCCTCCCGAGGAGTCCCATAGTCTTTCTTTGTTTGTCCCTGCTCGTCTGCCTCCTGCGTCGGGCGTCCTTGAACAGGGCCAGCTGTGGGTCATCATCCTCCGCACTCTCGGGCTCACACAGCTGAGAAGAGGTCCCCGGCTGAGGACTCTGCAAAGCCTCCAAATCATCATCATCAGCCGGTTCGTTTCCCTCCTCCCCCACATCTGAGTCCTCCGATACATCGGAGCCGGCTGTCGGACCCACAGGCTGGCCCTGAGTCACAACATTCTCATCTATAAATTGCATGATTAAGAGCAACACTTTTTGGGAGCCCTTAATTATTTTTGAAAAGTATAAGCTTATAAATGGATACATCTACAGAAACAATTAAAAATAAGCTAAAATTCAAGAATAATTAAGATGCAATTGTCCTACAATAATTATTTCTGTAAGTGACATCTAAATAGATGAACTAGAATGTAAATGCAGTCTAGTTCAAATAACAAAAAGAGCTTAAATTTTGGTAAATTTATGTTTATAGTTTGGATTTCCTCTCTTTAATGAGTTGAGTCAATTTTTCTTATTAGGCTAATTTCCAAACTTTTTCCAAACATTTTCTGAACCATTTCCTGACAAATTAAATGCTGAATACGAAGAAGTTGTCATCTCCAGACTAGCTGTCTGGAGATGAAGAAATACAGATAAAGTTTGATTTAACCAAGTTATTATGTCCAATGAAAAAATAAATAAATAAAAAGAATTCACCACAGTGACTGATTTTAAAGACTGTTATGTTAGTGTTTATGGGATTTCTTTCCAAGAAAATCACACATTCACATGGACGAAGTAAGCAGGGATTAAGCTGGACTTGGACATTTAAAGAAGATATGTTCTCAGGCACATAAGGTACATCCATGGAGCTAGTTTGGTCTATTGCAGGGGCAGGCAACCTTGGCTCTTTGATGACTCGTGGACTTCAACTCCCAGAATTCCTGAGTCAGCATGGCTGGTTTAGGAATTCTGGGTATTGAAGTCCACAAGTCATCAAAGAGCCAAGATTGCCTACCCCTGGTCTAATGTTTATAGTACCAGACTAGAAAGTGAGAGACAGCGAGCTCAAGTTCCACTTTAGCCATGAAAACCAGTTGGATGACTTTGGCCCACTCACTCTCTCAGAGCCTCATTCACAGGGTTATTGTTGGTGGGAAAATAGGAAGAGGAATGGGTATTAGAATGCCTTGAATTTTTTTTAAAAAATAATAATAAAGGAAGGGTACAAATAAATAAGTAAAATTAATAAGTGTGCATTCCCTTACATATTCTTCAATGATTGAGGAAGCCTGGCCTACTTAATTTATTTGTACAGTATCTGCGTACTATCCACTTATGTAACTTATAGAATAACAATGTTATGTCATTGTATAGTATAATTCAAAGAATAGTTCATCCAGCCCAATAAAACCATAAGAACATAATCTATAAATAAATAAATCATATCATCAGAGCTCCTTACAATCAGCACCAAAAGCATGATGAAAGAAGATAGTTTTAGCTACCTTATATAGGGACGCGGTGGCTCAGTGGGTTAGGACGCTGAGCTTGTCGATCAGAAGGTCGGCAGTTTGGCGGGTCGAATCCCGAGTGCCACGTAGCAGAGTGAGCGCCTGTTACTCGTCCCAGCTTCTGCCAACCTAGCAGTTCGAAAGCACGTAAAAAATGCAAGTAGAAAAATAGGGACCACTACGGTGGGAAGGTAACAGTGTTCCATGCGCCTTTGGCGTCTAGTCATGCCGGCCACATGACCACGGAGACGTCCTCGGACAAACGCTGGCTCTTCGGCTTTGAAACGGAGATGAGTACCGGCCCCTAGAGTCGGAAACGACTAGCACACATGTGCGGGGGAACCTTTACCTTTACCTTTTATAATGGAGTAGTGGCTCAGTAAAGGAATTAGGAAGCCATCACTCAGAAGAAGTGCTTCTGGGCCTTTATCCCCTTTACCTCAGGTAAGATATGACTCTCAGCATCCCCTGGGATGCCCAAAATGAACCATTTTGGTTTGGGAGAAATGGGCCTAAGGTTTTATGGGGGTCACACTATACAGGGTTTAGACTAGGGGTAGGCAACCTTGGCTCTTTTATGATTCATGGACTTCAACTCCCAGAGTTCCTGAGCCAGCCATGCTAGCTCAGGAATTCTGGGAGTTGAAGTCCACGAGTCATGAAAGAGCCAAGGTTGCCTACTCCTAGTTTAGACAGTAAATCTATTAAATCTTTATAGATTAAGAGAAGAAACCTGTTGGCAACCAATGCAATGCCTTTAAGAGCCTCATAAACCTGATCCCTGTTAACTAGCTCACTGCTGCATTTGAACTAGTTACATTGTCTGAATTTTCTTCAAAGATAGTCCCATGTAAAGCACATGGCAATAGTTTATGTAAAGGGTGTTGAGGGCATGGGTTACTGTCAGAAGGAGTACTGTAATTAAAATGTAGATCCTGAGCTGATATTATTTGGGGGGAAAATTAGGCCACCTAACTTTCACTGTCTATCTACTGAAACAAAAAAGTCAAATTTCCAGAAAAAATAATAATGTTACAAATATTTATTTAAGTTAAAATAAACTATTCTGCTTTCTTCTCATTCTGATTAGACTTTGTGTATTTAGTTCCTGTAGTATCACATGTGTTATGACTTACTAAAATAAAACCCTTCATTCAACTCTCATCAGAGGAACCATATCAAAAACTTAATGCATAATCTTGTTTACATAAGCTAAATCATGATTAATGTATACCATATGGGAGTGTGTGATATTACTAACGAATAGTTCCTTCTATGGCAATTGATAATAGGTTTGCAAAACAGACACAAGTTGGCACTTAGAAGAACAGGATAAAAGATCAAAACACAATAATAGCCAGCTGGCTAGCAACTTCAAAATAGCAATATTAGTGATTAGAATGAATAAAATTTTCAAACAAAGGTTCAAATAGGGCAGCACTATTTGGACAGCTTTCTGAATGGCAATATTTATGTCTGCTTCTTTGTTGGCCTACAATAACAACAACAACAACAACAACAACAACAACAACAACAACAACAACAACAATAATAATAATAATAATAATAATAATAATAATAATAATAATAATAATAATAATAATAATAATAATAATACTGCTGCTGCTGCTGGGGAACCAGAAAGTGTAGAGCTAAGTAATCTACCGAAAATGCTGAAAGAAAAGATTGAAAACTACATCAAAGAAAACAGAAAGAAAAAGACTGCCTGCCATCCGTGAAGTGCATAGCAAATGAGTGAAAGATCTACTAAATGCTGTGAACAACATTGTAACTTCCATCCCATCCAGCACACTGTATGAAACAAACCAACTAATGTACAGTACAGCCGCCGTTATAACTGCAGAATTGGGTTATAAAATGCCAAAAAAGAAACCCACTGGAACACCGAAGTGGAAAATTCAAGTTGAAAATAAAACAAAAATACTATGAGGAGATGTCAGCAAAATGAAATACTTGAAAGAAGGAAAACTAAAGAATGAAAAGCTGAAAAATAGTTTATACAAAAAATATAACCTGGAGGAAAAAACAATAACAGAAATCATGGAAAACCTAAAACAGCGTGTAATAGCAACAGCAAAGAAAATTGAAAGATATGTAGGACAAATAAAACAATATTGTTAAAATGTCCAGTTCAGAAGAAACCAGTACCTCTTCTATTGGTCACTTGACAAAAATAAAGTCCAAACTACTGTTCTACCATGTAAAGAAAAAACTTTAAAATTTTGGAAAGAACTGTGGGAAAACCCAGTGGAACATAATAAAACTGCCTCCTGATCAAAGATATCCAAAAACAAGCAACACAAAACAAAATGGAGAATTTTGTACTAACCACTGATATGGTTGCAAAACAAGTAAAGAAGGTCAAGAACTGGAGTGCACCTGGCCTGGACAAACTGCACGGATACTGGTTGAAACACCTCACCAGCCTCCATCACCGCATGGCCACTCAGTTTGATGAAATGCTTCAAAAGGCCACAAGTGAAGTGTATTTTGTGATTTTTCTCCAATTCTTGCTCTTCTATTCTGTTGTCTCCAAGTACTGCCAGTCTACTATCCTGACTTTTTTTTATCTTTCTTATAACAATTGTTAAGTAAGAAGCATTTCTCTATTTAAATTCTGTAAGTCCCAGAGAATTTTAATTTCTTTATTTCCTAGTAATCTGATTTGTGATCTTACCCACTCTTCTTGCAGGCAAGTGGTATTTCAGATAGATAGATAGATAGATAGATAGATAGATAGATAGATAGATAGATAGATAGATAGATAGATAGATAGATAGATAGATAGATAGATAGATAGATAGATAGATAGATATGAAATTTAGTTGCTCTCAAAGTGTGCACATACATAACACACATTTAAAGATGTTATAAACAATATATACACCCTTACATATAAGTAACATGTAAATATTAATCACTGTCCTTCTTGAATACATAATGGAAGGAAGAAGCTTTAGAGTTCACAAGGTTAATACTGTATGGAACAAAACTGTGACTGAAGCTGGATGTTCTGCTTCAGATACTACGAAGCCTCCTCCCAGAAGGTAACAAGTAAAACAGGTCGTGAAGAGGATTTGTAGTGTATCGGACAATCTTGTGGACCCTGCTCAAGCATTGTTTAGATGCTATGTCTTGGATGGAAGGGAGGGAACCGCCAATAATCTTTTCAGCCATCCTCACCACCCTCTGCACCGCCTTCCTGTCTAAAGCAGTGTTGCTTCCAAACCAGACTGTAATGCTGTATGACAGGAAGTTCTTGATTGTCCCTCTGTAGAAAGTGGTAAGGACAGAGGAAGGAAGATGTGCTTTTCTCATGTGATGCAGAAAATGCAGGCACTGCTGTGCTGATTTTACCAGTGTCTCACTATTGAGTGACCAAGGCAGCCTACTTGTTAGCTGCATATCCAGAAATGTGATACTGGTAACCATTTCCACAGGTGAATTATTAATACACAGAGGAGTGTGGCTATGCCTGCCTTTTCTGAAATTGACAATGATCTCTTTGGTTTTACCAATGTTTAAAACCAGGCTGTTTTTCTTACACCAATTCACCAAACCCTCAACCTCCTTGCGGTATGCACCCTCATTGTCATCTTGAACAAGGCCCACTACTGTTGTATCATCCACAAACTTCACAATATGGTTGGTGGCAAACCTAACACCACAGTCATGGGTAAACAAGGTGAACAGCAGTGGACTTAGGATACAGCCCTGAGGAGAACCTGTGCTCAAGAAAACGGTGTTAGAAATATTTGTTCCAGCTTGCACATACTGGGGCTTGTTAGTAAGAAAATCAAGAATCTAGTTGCACAAAGGACTGTTTAAGCCTAAAAGGTCTATCCCAATGCACTATTGTTGGTGCTTTGTTGCTGAAAAATTGGCCACAAAAGCCACACCTAGGAGAAAAAATTGTTTGAGCCCACTGAAACTGTAACATAGTTACAGTGGCAAACCTAAAGAAAGTCCCAAGAGAAATAAATCCCATAGTACTGACAGTGGCAGGAAGGCAGAAGCAGCATCCATTAGCAGAAGAAACCAACAGGCTAAATTACTGAGAGCAGCAAGAGATCTTACAACAACTGTGCCAAAACCACTGTAGCAGCACCAATTGAAACCAACAGTGCCAGGACAGCAGGGCGGCATCCATTATAAGTTGATTTAATAGTGGTGATGAAGAATGTGACAGGACAGCTGATAGAAACTGCGCTGCCCTGCACAGTCATGCAGAGCTCATCCTGCATGTATAATTTCCTGGAAAAGGTATGTGTGAGGCAGATAAGGCATTATAAAGATTAAATCCAAGGGAAATGTAGAGAATAGTACATTGATGGCATACAGAAGTGAGGTACTGTGACTGAGGATTTGGTATGAATTGTAGATAGAACATACTGAAGATGCTGAGGTAGACACCAGCTCACAAAGTCTGAAAAGTCATCAGTTCGGCAACAAGGGGCGACCAAAGTAGCCAGCCCGTGTTGGAAGGTCAGTGACTGAGTGTTATTGACTGGTCGTTTCTGGCAGTAATCTCAAAGCAAGGCAAAAATACTAAGAAGACTAGCTGTGGAAAGTTGCAGCATTTAATGGGACAACCAAACCAAACCAACCAACCAACCAACCAACAACAGTCAAGGAGGGTGGCAGGAAGGGCAAGAGAGAACCATTGTACAGTTTCTTTTTAGTTTTATTCTTAGACACAAGCACTTGGTTGTGAAAGTAATTAGCAAAGGAGCTTAAGCAAGGAAAGAGGAAAGGGACTGTATTTATTACATCCAGGGCAAGGAATCCCAGCATTAGCAAATCCCAGCAGTCTCTGTCACTATAGGAAAAAAGGAAAAGACAAGAAAAGAAATATATTTGGAGTTCTGGCTGGGTGGAGAAATGGGGGGAGGGGGGCGTAGAGACAATTCAGGTTTTTTACAGAGGAGTTTTTAGAAGGCTTACCTGGTTAGGGATAGATTGCCAAATTTTAGCTTAGAACAAGCTTCGGAAGTGAAAGTCAGAGAAATATACTGTATAATCAGAGAATGGACAGGTGAGAAAAAGCAACCTTTTTATGCATCACATTTGTTAAACTATATAAATGAAATTCACCAGGGGGAAAAAAACACCTCTGTGTGATTACCATACCAAACCTCACAATGAAGCAGAAAAATGGAGATGGAAGTAAGAGGAAAATATGGCCACTATCCTACATAATATAGTCCAACAGCATCAGGAACATTAATTTCAGCCTCATATTCAGATAAGATTAATTTCAGCCTCATATTCAGATAAGATTAATTTCAGCCTCATATTCAGATAAGACATCACCAGTGAGAGTACAGTAAATTTGTCAGTGGTAAAACAAGGAGAACAGGCTATCATATTGGAGGGGGTAAAATTCAAATTAGAAAATCAGATTGAATCATCAAATGGAATCAGATGCCTCTGAAATGATTGAGATACTTTTGCATACATACAAAAATACCTTTCCTGAATTGGTCTTAAAATCTATATGGAATCAATATAATTTTAGAACAAGTGTCAGCATCAAATTCTCCCAATCTATATGACTTGTCCAATTGAGTAAAATCAAACTGCTGAATCAAATCTATTATTCAAATACAATTATACCTGATTACAGAAGCTAACTACTGTCTCTTTCTTGATCCACCCCCATTTGTATACTATAGAGATTTCAATTAATTTCAGATCTTCTTCTTGGATGGCAGTTCATATATTGGGAATATATTGGGAATATTGGGAATCAATTACTGAATAAGGACAACAACCTTTGTTCTTCTTTCTTCTTAAATAGGCTCTTATGTATTGTTAAACTTGTTTCCTCATGTTATCAGAACAAAGCCCCTTTAAACCTGCAATAAAATTTGTAATTGTCACCTGATTATTGGCAGTGCATAAAAGGTAATATTTTTAGAATCTTTCTGTAGCTCATGGTAAGCTTCTGATAAATAGCCAAAACATCTTCCAGCAGTTTCCAAGAAACCAATTCACTGATTCCAAATGACAGCTTGACTGGTAGTTTCAATCCCACTTTTCTTCTGATACCCTCTATAATTACTCTTTTTTTTCACAGTGCTGATAAAAATAATAGTTCACAAATTGTTCATAGTCTTTTTTGTTTAGGGAATAATATATCTTGGATTAATAATAATGAGATGAGATGGAAATGCAAGTATCCAAGAAAGATTTCCAAATCACTCACAAACAGATATGAATAATAATCTGTTTTCAGTTTATTTTAAATAAAACTCTCTCTTCCATTGTCAGTATCATGACATTGGAGAGAAGGAAAGGGTGGGAAGGAATCTGTGTCCAACATCCATATGATTCCCAAATATTTCCAAGCAAGCATTAAAGTTACCATAAGAAAAACTGAACAGAGAATTTAGATACATTTGATAATACTTATAATTGTTGCTTTCTGCCAGCTAGTCATAATGCTAAGGATGGATTCTATCACTCAATGGAAGAATAACTAACTAAGCTGCGGCCAAAGGCTTCACTGTCTGAATAATGTATTGTTTTAAAAGCAAAACTGGCACAGATTTTAATTTAATTTGGAAGTCATTTTTAGACAACAATATAATATATGAATTTGTACCTCATCCAAAATGCACATCAAGACTTAATATTTCAGTTTTATATAAATTCTGAAATTAGAACAGACTTTTCATAGTATGGACTAGACAACTGAGGAGCCACTGGGTCATCATTTCAAAGATAGTCATTGTTTCAAGATATTTCCTTATCTAAACCAAGAAACAGAATAAACATAGATGAGCAAAAAAATCAGTGGCATGGAACTACTTTTAAATTCTCGCTGGCTTCCCCATTGAGTTTTTTTATGGGAATGGCAGGAAATATCAGAAACCAACTTCCTTCCTTCCTTCCTTCCTTCCTTCCTTCCTTCCTTCCTTCCTTCCTTCCTTCCTTCCTTCCTTCCTTCCTTCCTTCCTTCCTTCCTGAATAATAAATAAAATACATCATTTCTTGATTTGTTCCATTTGCTTTTCCTGGGCCTCCAGATCTCACCCAAACTAGCTATGAATTTATTTCAACTGTCTAGAGTACATTTTTAGTTCACTGATTTTGGTATTAAACAACCTTTTGTTCTTCAAGAGTAGCAATAGGAGAGAGAGAGAGAGAGAGAGAGAGAGAGAGAGAGAGAGAGAGAGAGAGAGAGAGAGAGAGAGAGAGAGAGAGAGAGAGAGAGAGAGAGAGAGAGAGAGAGAGAGAGAGAGAGAGAGAGAAATGTTCCAATAGAAGAAAAAAGAAACAAAGAAAATGTATGAAACAACAATAATATTTTCAAAGGAATGAAATTCTCAAGGCTAGAAGAAAACAATACACTACAAATTACACTGCAAATTATAAACACAAATATATAAAAACCAACTCACCCTAACCATTACCAAACTAAGAACCCAACCTCCCACAATAGGAGCTTTATAAGAACATTATTCAAATATAGTGCAGCAACCCAAAACCAGAAAAGGAAGTAGACCTCCTACACAAGATCTTCCAACAAAACTGATAGCCACAGAACTTCATTAAAAATGTGCCCAATCATTCAACCCACTACAGCACATTTAACACAAACTATGAAAAGGATAAAATTATCCTACATGAAAAATATTTCAGAAACCAATAGATTAATTCAACAACATGGCATCACTGTAGCACACAAACCAATCAAAGCCTTGCAAACCATCTCAAGTAAATAAAAAAAACCAGTAGAAGAAAAAGCAGGAGCCATCTACAAGATACAGTGTAAGGACTGCAACAGCCACTACATAGGACAAACAGGGAGAAGACTAGCAATAAACATCCATGAGTACCAAGTAGCAGTCTGAAGACCTGATGAAAATTCTTTAATTTCACAACATATGGACAGACTTAACCATAGTTTCAACTAGGAAACCATGATCATCCTAGACCAAGCCAAGTCCAAAAATATTAGAGAATTCCTGGAAGCCTGGCACTCTGATAAATCAGCTATCAATAGATACATAGAGATAAACCACAATTACATACAATTCAAAAGAGATAATACAAAAGTGAAGAAGGGAGCAAAAAGACCACAAGAAAGATATTAGTAAAGTGCTACCTGTGAATACAAGGTTCCATAAAAAAAATGGAGGGAGGTAGGGAAGGAGAGAGAGAGAGAGAACCTAAATAAGCATGATCACAAGGAGACTGCTGTCATATCAGAGATAAACCATGAAATTCAACAACAAAGAAGTGGAGGAAAAGATTAAAAAAATCTGTGAAATCATTCACCCAAAGACAGAAAACTGATACAATGGAGGTAGTAGACTATATGCAGGATATATTGGAGAGTAAAGAGCCAGTTTATATCATGTATGCTATAGATCAAATTTAATGCATAGCTTATGCAATATTAAAAAGTTTCCATCATTAACATTCACACTGATTTGTATTTTCCTTGCTTTGAATTAAATGAAAATATTTTGGATCACTCATGTGCATCAATCCCAAATAGTATAGAACTGGTGGTATGGACTCCTAATACAAAAATGTTCAAGACTAATTTGCAAAAATATCTTTCAGTATTTGGATAAAACTGTTGCCTTTATTTATTTATTTATTTTATTTTTATTTTTATTGCATTTATATACCACCCTTTCCCTGAGGACTCAGGGCGGTTTACAGGGAGTTAAAAATCAACCATACAAAAGTTAAAACCCAATTTAAAAAATATTAAATCAACCCTGTACTATTAAAAACCCCAATTAAAATGAATGTCTCCTCAGCCTGGGCCCGAGAGCTCAAAGAGCCAGGTCTTCAGGCCCCGGCGGAATGATCGGAGGTCGGGAGCAGTCCTCAGCTCCACCGGCAGCTGGTTCCAGAGGGCAGGCGCCCCCACTGAGAAGGCCCTATCCCTGGGTGTCACCCGCCGGCAATCTCTTACCGGCGGGACCCTGAGCAGACCCTCCCTGTGGGAGCGCACTGGGCGAAGGGCGTTTGATGCCGGCAGCAGGTGTTCCCTCAAATACCCCGGACCCAGGCCATGTAGGGCTTTATAGGTGATAACCAGCACCTTGAATTTCACCCGGAGGGCAACCGGAAGCCAATGCAGCTCGCGGAGTAGAGGTGTTACATGGGAGTATCGGGAGACCCCCATTACAACTCGCGCGGCCGCATTCTGCACCAGTTGAAGCCTCCGAGTGGTCTTCAAGGGCAGCCCCATGTAGAGAGCGTTACAGTAGTCCAAACGGGAGGTCACAAGCGCATGAGTAACTGTGCGTAGGGCGTCTCGGTCCAGATAGGGACGCAACTGGCGCACCAGGCGAACCTGTGCAAAAGCCCCCCTGGTCACGGCTCCTATGTGATCTTCAAAATTGAGCCGTGAATCCAGGAGGACGCCCAAGTTGCGAGCCCTATCAACGGGGGGGTAACACCTCACCCCCCATCGTTAGAGGTGGAATAACTTGGTTAACCCGAGATGCCGATATGCACAGCCACTCAGTCTTGGCGGGATTGAGACGAAGCCTGTTTCTCCCCATCCAGACCTGAACCGCCTCCAGGCACCGGGACATCACGGAGAGGGCATCACTGGGTTGGTTCGGGGTGGAAAGAAAAAGTTGGGTATCATCAGCGTACTGGTGATACCCCACCCCGAAGCTACGAATGATCTCGCCCAGCGGCTTCATATAGATGTTGAACAGGAGAGGCGAGAGAACCGACCCCTGAGGGACTCCACAAATGAGAGGCCTCGGGGCGGATCTCTGCCCTCCCGTCAACACCGACTGCGAGCGGCCCTGGAGGTAGGAGGAGAACCACCGTAAAACGGTGCCTCCCACTCCCAGAGATCAATCACCAGCGCGACCAATGCCGTCTCCGTGCTGTGTCCGGGCCTGAAACCCGATTGGTACGGGTCCAGATAATCAGTTTCCTCCAGGAACAGAGGGAGCTGATGCGCCACCACACTCTCAACAACTTTAGAGTCACCTTAACAGTGAAATGAATGATATATAAATTTAATAAATAAATAAAAGTGTCATATGCTATATATTAAACTACTAATGTTTTAAGATGTAATAATTGTTGGGCACTATATTTAATATAACCAGGGCTTTTTTTCTCATAGAACACTCAGAACGGAGTTACGGCACCTTTTTTGGATGGAACCTTGTAGGGTAGGCAAGGCGGGTTGTATGACATGTGTGAGTTCCGGCACCTTTTTCTTTTACAAAAAAAGCACTGAATATAACAATAAGTACCATCTAGATCAGGGGTGTCAAACTGCCGGCCCACGGGCCGGATGTGTCATGTGGAAGCTGCACCCACCCCATTGCCGTCATGCAACATCACGTAATGTCGTGAGTTTACCATGTCTGATCTAGATAATATCTATAATAGTATAAGTACATGGAGAGATATGTGAACCAAAATATAAAAAAAATCAAGATTAAGGAAGAGATCATATAGAATATTATTTTTTTATGTTGAACCTTTTGGTTTTAAACCTTTTACCTATACAGTAGCACTAAAAGTATACCCACTATTCAAAACACAATTTTTACATCCTATGTAGTTTGAGCATTTACCTTTATAGATATTCATGTGTCTGCAATTGTATTCATGCAGACCAAGAACTTCATGATGGTTTAACTGCAATACTAAATTGTATTAGCTCCCTTTCCATAGTAACTATGTTCAGATGTGGTAGAATAGTGTATCGTCTTTTGAACTATAATCACAACTGTACCACAATCAGCCACAGTTATTGAAGAAAGTTTTCTGAAAAACCACTCTGCTTTAGCATTTTCTCAAAACACGTGTATTCTCAGTGGGCACAACCCAAAGATAAGGACTTTGAAAAGGATATGAGATACTACACATGCAGCCATTTTGTCTAGCTACAGATTCACAAAGTGCAGTGTTCACAGGAAATGTGACAGTCAGCAGCCTTTTGGTCAATATGTAATTAAAAGTTGGCAACAAATGTTAAGAGCACACTGTGTGTGTTTACAAAGATCAGCATGCTTAGTGGAACTACTATATATTAACTATGTATAACCCTGTAAGGGGAATCTATGCCTACCTTCTAAATACACTGTATGCAGTGTTTAGATAAAATGTGTTATGTGGACTAACATTTGTGATGAGATACTATACTTTTTTTTTACAAGAAGTATAAGTTCATCTCCAGCAAAGCAGCTATTAGTTCTTCTTTTTAACACAAAAACATTATTATAAACAATTTTTGAGTTTCAAAGATTTATGGCAGAGTAGATAAAACAGTCTGAATAAAGAAATCATTACAACTAATGGTGCTATTAATCATGTTTATTATTGATGAGAGAAGGAGAGAGAGAGAGCACACATCAGCATCTATTATTCCCATTCTACACCCTCTAGAGATGACACACATCCAGAAATGTCCTGTAAAAAGTACCATTCAGCCATTAGGTTATATAGCAAACTTAATTGGTGAGGACTGTTTCTTTTGTCCTGACCTCTCCAATGTCACTCAATGATATCAGCCTAATGGAGACATCACTGTGCATTGCAATACCAATTTTTGGAAAAGACTTTCTTGCTGCAGATGCTCAAGTTAAATGTACTGCTGAATTGATGGCATTACAGCAATAGGAAGATTGTTGTATCTGAGCAGCATTCTGGATAACATAATGACTGAACAGCCTAGGATCATTATTTTACTATGGGATCTATGCTAAATGACTTAATGCCCCATTAAGTCACATAGGATAAAGGAATCTGTAGAGGTTGGACCATGATCTCTGCAATGAGGTAGAAGTACTCCTACACGGAAGAAACATTTTATAATCTGGATCCAAATGAATATCTCCTGTCTTTTTAAATGTAATAAGCCAGGAAAGTCAAAGTTCAAGCATATAACTTGTCAAAAAGAATCTGAACAGAACCATAGATACCGCTGTACTCTGATCTGCCAAACCTATGACCTTATAACTAAAGTGATCAATTTTTATCCTCACAATATCAAATCAACATTCTGCAGTAAACTAAGAGAGTTTATCTAATTGCGTCTATTTATTACTAGTATAGTGGAATCCACTGAATATCTTTGCTCAGCAGAAATGGAAGGGATTTTCTATCTCTATTACAGACTGTTATTTCATGGCAGTCTTGTGAGGTAAACCAGGCAAGAAACAAAGGCAAGAGCAGTATCTCTATTTTTGTTTTAAGGCTATATTATCTTGCAAATTTGTCTTCCCTTTGCCTTTACAATCCAAGAAATGTTGTTTCTGAGAGTTTTACCATATCTCTATTCTTTCTGTGTGGTCTAGACTGCAGCCCTTCCTTCTATCTTCAAAGCACATTTCCACAAACCATTACATCTTGTGATGTTCCAAAATTTGCCTCAGGATTGGGGAAAGCCTCCAAAGCAAATTTAGAAAATGTAAGTGATTATAAAGGAGAAGAAAGAACCAGCAATTGTTATAAAGCCTCTCCTTACGATACTAGAGGCAAACAAATGCTAAATAGTATGGTGTAAGACCTACTTACCAAATAGAAAACACTGATTATTTATGGAATTTTCACAATCATTTAGTGATTGTTCAAAGTTACCAAGTTACCATGGCTCTGAAAAAAGTGACTTATGACTGTTTTTCACAGTTATGACCTTTGCAGCATTCTCTATGATCGTGTGATCAAAATTCAGATGCATGGCAAGTGGTTCATATTTATGATTGTTGCTGTGTCCCAAGGTCATGTGATCACCTTTTGTGATCTTCTGACAAGCAAAGTCAATGGGGAAGCCAGATTCAGTCAATAATCAGGTTACTAACTTGTCAACACAGTGTTTCACTTAACAACTGAAGCAAGAAAGGTTGAAAAATGGGGCAAAATGCACTTAACAAATATCTCACTTAACAAGAGAAATTTGGGCTCAAGTGTGCTTGTAAGTCAAGGACTACCTGTACCTCCTTGGAAGTAGCTGACGATGGGGAAAAAAAGCTTATAAAAGGCTTTTGTACTCTAGGTCAGTGGTCTTCAAAGTGTTGTGATTCAGTGTCAGCCTGTGCTCCCAGCAGCTGAGTCTGAGGAATCTGAGGAGGAGGAGGAGGGGTTTGGAGACCCTTCAGTGTCGGAGGGAGGCTCTGATGCACTGCAGGACTCTCAGCCTGGCCCCTCCAGTCATGTTCCTCATGAGGCTCAGCTGTGTGAGGAGGAGGTGTCAGACTCAGAGGAGTCACAGCTGAATCTGTTCAGAGATGCTAGAAGCAGAAGGCAATCCAGCAGGAGCAGAGCAGAGAAAATCAATGAGGCAACTCAGTGAAAGGAGGAGAAGGCATTGAGAAGCCATGTCTTGGGACAGATAATAAAAGGGGAAGGTGTGGGCAGTGCTGGTTGCTGAAGACAACCATTCGTAGACATTCAAAGAGAATCCTGGTCTGTTCTTGCTAATCTGTTTGACTCTTGTTTGTTGACTCTTGTTTGATGTTTTGAATCATTTATTGAAGATAGTAATAATAATAATAATAATAATAATAATAATAATAATAAGAAGAAGAAGAAGAAGAAGAAGAAGAAGAAGAAGAAGAAGAAGAAGAAGAAGAAGAAGAAGAAGAAGAAGAAGAAGAAGAAGAAGAAGAAGAAGAAGTTGGAAGGGACCTTGGAGGTCATCTAGTCCAACCCCCTGCTCAGGCAGGAAACCCTATACCATTTCAGACAAGTGGCTGGCCAATTCAGACAAGTGGCTGGAGCATTCACCACTTCTGGAGGCAGGTTGTTCCACTGGTTAATTGTTCTAACTGTCAGGAAATTTCTCCTTAGTTCTAGGTTGCTTCTCTCCTTGACTAGTTTCCATCCGTTGCTTCTTGTCCTGCTTTCAGGTGCTTTGGAGAATAGCTTGACTCCCTCTTCTTTGTGGCAGCCCCTGAGATATTGGAACACTGCTATCATGTCACCCCCTCACCCTTCTCTTCATTAAACTACACATACCCAATTCCAGCAACCGTTCCCTATATGTTTTAGCCTCCAGTCCCACAATCATCTCTGTTACTCTTCTCTGTACCCTTTCTAGAGTCTCGACATCTTTTTTACATCATGGTGACCAAAACTGGATGCAGTATTCCAGGTGTGGCCTTACCAAGGCATTGTAAAGTGGTATTAGTACTTCATGCGATCTTGATTCTATCCCTCTGTTAATGCAGCCTAGCACTGTGTTGGCTTTTTTGGCAGCTGCAGCACACTGCTGGCTCATATTTAAGTGATTGTCCACTAGGACTCCGAGATCTCTCTCACAGTTGCTACTATTGAGCAAGGTACCACCTATACTATACCTGTGCATTTGATTTTTCCTGCCTAAATGTAGAACCTTACTTTTTTCACAATAGAATTTCATTTTGTTAGATAGTGCCCAGTGTTCGAGTCTGTCCAGATCCTCCTGGATCTTAAGCCTATCTTCTGGAGTATTGGCTATTCCTGCCAGCTTGGTGTTGTCTGCAAATTTGATGAGTTCCCCATCTATCCCCTCATCCAAATCGTTGATGAAGATGTTGAAGAGCACTGGGCCCAGAACAGAGCCCTGGGGCACCCCACTACACACTTCCTTCCATGTAGATGCAGTTCCATTGAGGACCACACACTGAGTATGGCCTGTCAGCCAGCTACGAATCCATCTGGTGGTGATGCTATCTAACCCACATTTTTCTATCTTATCAAGTAATAGATTGTGATCTACTTTATCAAATGCCTTACTGAAGTCCAAGTAAATTATATCTACAGCATTCCTCTGGTCCACTAGTTTTGTCACTTGGTTAAAGACTGCAATAAGATTTGTCTGGCATGATCTGTTTTTGACAAACCCACGTTGGCTTTTAGTGATAACTTTGTTCACATCAAGGTGTTCACTGATTTGTTGTTTGATTATCTTTTCCAGAATCTTCCCAGGTATTAAGGTCAGGCTGATAGGTCTGTAGTTTCCTGGATCTATTTTTTTCCCTTTTTTGAAGATGGGAACTACATCAGCTCTCTTCCAGTCCTCTGGAATCAGAGTGCACAAACATTTTAAGCCCAATTTAGCTTTTACTAAACCCCTAATTATAAGGGTATTAATTATAATGCTAGATATCTCAAAAGATTTGATGTTCCATAAGATCTTTTCAAAATGTTTTGACAATCATTTCTAATATTCAGTCCCAACAGCTTCTACATTAATTTGCTTTGTTCTGTATCATATACCAACATGAGAACTTGCAATTCTGAATCATCACTTTCTTAAACATTTATACTTAGGTTCATAATTCATGATTTGTGATGCTGAGAAAGATCACTGAAATATTTTAACGTCTGAATAAATTAATATATTGGCTGATAATGTATGGATATTTGTTTCTGGATGATATAGAACATAGTGAACCGTTTATTTAATGGGAGCAATTAGACTTAATAGATTTTTTTGTCAAGCCCATAACTAAACAAACACTTCTGCATTGGCTGCCTAAAAATGCAGAACAACTCTGAGTCACAGCTTTATCATCACTGGGTTTATGGAACTCAAGAGCCTGATATAATTATCATCTCAAACTTATAAAAATAGATTCTGCAATTTTTATGACTGCTGACAGATTTGCTTTGGTTTGTTTACGTGAACATGGTTTTTACATATTTTCGAAGTGTGAGCCAAAAAGTTAAGCAGCTGTAACAACCTGAGATTAACTTGAAATCTAATGCATTTGTTTTGCCTTATATTTTTATCATTGCGTCATTTCAATCACTAGCATAGATATGTCAACCTAAAGGATTGCAATTGTTTACTATGCACCCAAATCTTACTCATCCAATTAGAACTGCTATATATTCATGGAGACTTCACATCCTTAAGTAATCCAAGCCCCTCCCCCCAAAAAAACTGTAAGCAGCCTTTATATTTCACATTAAACACTTCGTTCAGTGGCATCTTATTATAAACTGAATCCACTTTATTCAGCCTTTTATTTGTACAGCAACCAATCAGATGACTTCATGCATAGTATTGTCTTCCCACTTAAGCTGCCTGGCAACTAATATTCATAGGAATACAGTCATCCATACTGAAGGTAATATGTAACATTTGTGATTTGTAGTAGCAACCATCAATAAGCTGATCTGCCAGGATCAAAATCCCTTTTAAATCTAGATAGGTTCACAGATAATTACTTTACTGATAAGCTCCACAATAATGCACTATGTGTAACAATTTCATTTCACCTGTCCCAATTCCAATTTCCCATTATTCCCATTCCCATTATTCAATTTGTTTAAATAACTCTGGATTTTGTGAGAAGGGCAAAGAATCTGTCAACTTCTTCATATTCTGAATAATTTTATACATTTGTCCCAGCTATAGATAATCTTTCCTCATAGGATGCTCTAATTAATTAATACTTTGGAAACCATTTTCTGCCTTTTTTCAGTTTTAAGATTCTCCGAGAAGAGTACTAAGTGTGGTTAAATTATAAAACTGGATTTTTTTTAAAAAAAATATTTTTCCAACATTCCTCGTCATTACTTAGCATCCATCAAAAAGTTGATTCCCTCACCCCAAAATCAGATTTTTTAATCTTTTCCAACAAGCCAGATATCTTAACTGTTTCATGGTTTGTAGGCAGCATATTTTCATTAATTCACTAACTTTCACTATCACTTCACTATCAGATATCCTTTGAAGGTCTGGACTCATCCTTGTGGAACAGGGAAGCCGGATATTTTAATACAAGTTTAATTGAATGGTTTATTTTATTAAAACATTGGAGCTGCCTATTATTACTTCTGTGCATTAGTAACACATCAGTTAGAACTGATCTATTTTACGTCTTTTGGCAGATCCACATTCAGCTGCTACTCTTAGTGTAGCCAAATTTTGTTTTGTTTGCACAAACAAAACCACCCTTTTAGGTTGAACCCAGAATTTTGTATGGCAGATGTAAATATGATCTGTATGTAAATATGTTATGTCTTGCCTTCAGTCTGTATTGTTCTAAGGCAGTAATAAATATTGCTACTACATTGCATAATGTCTATTCATAATCATAGCAATGAAATTTAGATAGCCTTCAGGGCAATACGTATTTATTTCAACTACTTACCTGTCAAGATAACAAACCTCCTAGCAGCAATGTAAAAATTATAAATAAGGAGACTATATGGAAACTTTCTACTAGTCACAAGACAGTTGATATCAGCCTGGGGTGGGGTGAGGAAATAATCTGTCATTCCCAGAAATGGCAGTAAAATATCCAACCAAGAAGGCTTTCCCACTGGTTATACCTTGTTTTCCTAGTTTCTTTTCAGGGAATCTTTCCCATGGAGCAGTTTGTGGTAATTGCCCTGTGAGGTGGCATCCTTCCCACAGAATAGTTTGTGATAATAGCCTTTGGGGTGGGAGAATATGTCCAACTGTAAAAACCTTTTGGTGCTTTTTTAATTTTTTTTGTTGTCTTCCTGGGTCTTCCAACAGATAAGAACATTTCTTCATTAAAGTGCCATTTATATCTCACTAATATTTAGTGCTTTAATAACACCACAGTGGTGATATAGATAATTATAGATAATATAGATAATTAGGCAGTTTGCAAGGAACCTATGATCTGTAATCGGTTGATGATTATTTTTGTTATCCTTAAAACAGCAGGTTCATCCAGGGATACAGCCATTCACTTATGTAATTAAGTTTATGGATGATAGATTATCTGTCAAACATTTTAATAGCACTATGTTTTGGCATGAGCTGCCAGTTTTGGGGATAACTGTGGGGCAAATAAAAAAAAATTTCATTCTCTCTTTCAAATTTTAACTTCAGAAATTAAACTTTGGGAAAGAATTTCTAAAATGAGCTGACAGTCATAAAAACAGAAACACATCACCCATGCTTTTATAAATTTTAAAAGTGGCCCCAATAATGAAGCACCACAAAATGACTTTGTGACATATTTGCCAGAATAACTCATAGAAGGAAATCAGTTTTGTGTAATCATTTTTTATTTAAAAAAAATGAACAGAACAGAATAGAATAGAATAACAGAGTTGGAAGGGATCTTCTAGTCCAACCCCCTGCTTAGGCAGGAAACCCTATACGATTGCAGACAAATGGCTGTCCAGTCTCTTCTTAAAAATTTCCAGTGTTGGAGCATTAACAACTTCTGGAGGCAGGTAGTTCCATTGATTAATTGTTCTAACTCAGAAAATTTCTCCTTAGTTCTAGGTTTATTTATTTATTTATTTATTAATGGGACTTATATCCCGCCCTATCTCCCGAAGGACTCAGGGCGGCTAACAACAATAACATACAATAAATACAGAAATTAAGATAAAATTAAAATTAAAGGCCTCTGTACAATAAATTAAAATTAAAAATTAAAATAAATTAAAAATTAGAGTTAAAAATTGTAAACATAATTAAAATCTCTGTCAGTCCAGGTCAGCCAGGTGGAAAAGGAGTGTTTTGAGGCCGCGGCGAAAGGACTGGAGATCTTGGGCCATCCGAAGCTCAGGGGGGAGCTGGTTCCACAGGGCTGGTGCTCCCACAGAGAAGGCCCTTCCCCTGGGGGGGTCGCCAGCCGACATTGTCTAGCCGACGGTACCCTGAGGAGGCCTTCTCTGTGTGAGCGTACTGGGCGATGGGAATTCGTTCCCAGCAGCAGATGGTCCTGCAAGTATCCCGGGCCTAAGCCATGTAGGGCTTTAAAGGTAAGTACCAGCACCTTAAATCTCACCCGGAGGGTAACCGGTAACCAATGCAGCTCATGCAGGAGGGGTGTAATATGGGAGTATCAGGGTGCTCCCATCACTACCTGTGCAGCCACACTCTGCACCAGCTGAAGCCTCCGGGTGGTCTTCAAGGGCAGCCCCATGTAGAGAGCATTGCAGTAGTCTATATGGGAGGTAACGAGTGTGTGGGTGACTGTACGTAGGGCATCTCGGTCCAGAAAGGGGCACAACTGGTGTACCAGGTGAATATGGGCAAATGCCCCCCTAGCCACGACTCCAATATGATCTTCAAAACTGAGTCGTGAATCCAGGAGGACGCCTAGATTGCGTGCTCTATCAACGGGAGATAACATCTCTCCTCCTATAATCAAAGATGGAACCTTTTGGACTAAACGAGATGTCAGTACGTAAAGCCACTAAGTCTTGGCCGGGTTGAGCTGGAGCCTGTTCTTTCCCATCCAAATCTGTACCGCTTCCAGGCAACGGGAAATCACATCGAGGGCATCACTGGGTTGGTTCGGGGTGGAGATGAAAAGCTGGGTATCATCAGCATATTGATGGTACTTCACCCCAAAGCCACGGATGATCTCTCCCAGTGGCTTCATATAGATGTTGAACAGGAGGGGCGAGAGCACCGACCCCTGAGGCACCCCACAACTAAGGGGCCTAGGGGTTGACCTCTGCCCCCCTGCCAACACCGTCTGCGAACGGCCCGAGAGGTAGGAGGAGACCCACCACAGAATGGTGCCTCCCACTCCCAACTCCTCAAGACGACGCAGCAAGATACCATGGTCGGTGGTATCAAAAGCCGCTGAAAGATCTAATAGGACCAGGACAGAGGAATAACCCCTATCTCGGGCCCGCCAGAGATCATTCACCAGCGCGACCAATGCTGTCTCCGTGCTATACCCGGGCCTGAAACCCAATTGGTACGGATCCAGATACTCAGTTTCCTCCAGGACCAAAGGGAGCTGCCGTGCCACCACGCTTTCAACGACCTTCGCAAGAAAGCGAAGGTTGGAGACAGGACAAAAGTTGTTTAAAATAGCTGGATCCAACGCAGGTTTCTTAAGGAGGGGTCTTACCACTGCCTCTTTCAAGGCGGCAGGGAAGTACCCTTCACTCAGTGAGACATTGATAACTGCTAGGAGCCAGCCTCGTGTAACCTCCCGAGACGCATAGACCAGCCAGGAGGGACACGGGTCCAACAAACACGTGGCGACACTTAATTTCCCCATGATCCTGTCCACTTCATCCGGAGTCACAGGATCAAACTCTTCCCAAATGTTCTCGGCCAAACTCATTGTTTTCCTCTCGTCAGATACTGCCCAGTCAGAGTCCAGACCAGCCTGACTCTGAGTAATTTTGTCCACCAGATATTTACTAAATTCCTCGGCCCGTCCTCGTAAGGGGTCCTCTCCCGTTCCTTGATTTAAAAGGGAGCGGACCACTCTAAACAGGGCGGCCGGGCGGTTATCTGCGGACGCAATGAGGGTGGTGAAGTAAGCGCGCTTTGCCACCTCCATTGCCACAAGATAAGATTTAGAAAAGGATCTTAACTGTGTTCGGTCAGACTTGGACCGACTGGTTCTCCAAATGCTCTCTAGGCCCCTTCTCCAGCGTTTCATCTCCCGCAGGTCCTTGGAGAACCAAGGAGTGAGTCGGGACCTGCGCCGGGTCATAGGACACAAAGCCACAACACGGTCGAGAGCCTCTGAAGCAGCCTGTTGCCAGGCATTAACTAAGGACTCGACCGGGCTGTGGGAGAGGGAGGTAGAAATCAATCTGAGCGCCATCTGGAACTTATCTGGGTCCATCAGGCACCTGGGGTGGAACCATCTGTTCGGTTCCACCTCCTGACAGCGGGGGGTGACGTGATGGAGGCCCAACCGCAGGAGATAATGATCTGTCCATGTAAGGGGTTGAGATGTTGGAGTAACCCCACCCAGCCCATTAAACCACTGCCCAGAGATAAAAATAAGATCAGGCGTGTTTCCCCCCTCGTGAGTCGGGTCCTGAATAATTTGGGTCAGGTCCATGGCCGTCATGGAAGCCATGAACTCTCGGGCCACCTCCGATGCACTGCCCAGGGAAGGCAGATTAAAGTCTCCCAGAACCATAAGTCTGGAAAATTCAACCGCCAATCCTGAGAGGGCATCAAGTAGCCTGGGTAGAGCTGTTGCTACGCAGCTTGGAGAGAGGTATACCAGCAGTAGGCCCAACTGACCACCAGGACCCCACCTTAAGAGGAGGGATTCACATCTGTCTATCTGAGGGGCAGTGGCCTCCCATGGACGGAGGGTCTCTCTGATAACGACCGCCACGCCACCTCCCCTCCCCTGAGCCCGAGGTTGATGCAGCACACGGAAACCTGGAGGGCATAAATCAATCAGAGGGACCCCTCCCTCCGGGCCCAACCAAGTTTCCGTGATGCAGGTTGCTTCTCTTCTTGATTAGTTTCCATCCATAGCTTTTTTATTAAAATATTTTATTAATTTTCTATTTTCAGAATCAAGTACTTAATAGATAATGTATTGACTGGGTCCATTACTAAATCAGTGGTACATATAAGCTTCTTCAAACTAAAAAATCCAATATTACACCATCCAATACATCCTCTCTTCTTCTGGTAATAGACATTTTCCCACACTAAGCAAATGCAATTCTTATTGTTATTAATAAATATACAGTTGAATATCAGCATCTTTGTTATAGTTTTCTAATAGTATCAATAATATCAGTTTAAAATATCTTTTCTAGCCAAAACATATCTTAATTGCATTTGCACTCAATATCCATTTATTCAGTCAGTATCCTATTTTTGCTTTTTTTTCAATTTTAATTTCCATCCATGTTCAAAATATCCCAATCATTTATCATTTCAAAGCAAGTTATATTTGGGTAACCAAAAGCTTTCCTTATTCAAACTTCTTAGCATTTTCTTATTTCCATTTCCATGCCAAGATACGATATTCTGATTATAAATCTTATCTATCTAGTTATAATAATACTTCTACTTCTAGCAATCTATTCTTAGCCATATTCAAACATTTAATTAGTAATATAATATCTCCTCTAATAGGTCAAAGCTTTTGTTTTCTTCAGTCTTATTCTAGCTTTCTTCCTTTGCCAACTACCTTTCCAAGTCAGTGTATTTGGATCATCAAATAATTCTTCCTCTATTTTTGTGCATATTGTTTGGAACAAGAAAAACAATTTAGTTAAAGTATTTTTGGAAGAACTAGCCCATTGATATTCATTAAACAGCCTCCGCCCTTCTCCAATTCCCCACAGTTCTGCTAACAACTCTATCTTTCATTCCATTGGCTCTCCTTCCTTATCCTCATGTATGCTCTGAAATCTTGGTTGGTAAAAATGAGGACCCAGATTGTTGGGGGCAATAAGCTGACTTTGTAAAAATGCCACTTCCCCCCCCGAAAGCCCTAATAAGCAGGCATATACATAGAATGAAGGCTATTGCTAAGCACATTGATTTGTGCTTCTTAGATTGTAAGCTGCCCTGAGTCTTCGGAGAAGGGCGGGATATAAATGGGATTTTTTAAAAAAAGTCTTTTCCATTTCCTATATTATCATTATGTCTTCAGATTCTTCATTTGTCTGAGTCTGTCTGTTAGTTTCTTCCTTTAGGTCCTCCATGTTTAAGTCAGCTTTCTCTAGTTTTCCTTCTATTTTTGGCTTGCTAGCTCCTTCTCCTTAGTTAGTTTCTGAGTCTGTAGATTTAAATTAGGAAATTGTTCTTTTATCTCCTTTGTATTATTTTTAATTTCATCCCAAGCTAAAGCAATTGTTTCTTGTATTGATTTCAACATGAAGAGAATTTCTTTTTGTGGTTCATCAGTACTTTCTTGGTGGTATGTCAAACTGAGGCTTCTGGAGGCAGATAGCAAGGATGGTTTTTTTTACCATTTAGAGCTAAATATGGAAAATCCATTTTATTTTTTGTAAGTGGCCTCTATAGAAATCTGTTTAAGAATTTAGAAAGCTTCAGTTCATTGTCATTTTTTTGTTATTTGTCACTTTTGCCGCAAGCCTTAGTTCATTTTGAGTCTTAGCTTTCCTCACTTCATCTTTGCAGGTTCAGGCTATTTGATGATATTCTGCCTTCATTATGTGCCCCTCTTTCCACTTTTTATACATCCTTTTGTCTTTCAATTTATCAGAGAATTCTTTATGCAGCTATACTGGGGTTTTTTGAGAGTTATTTTTCTTCTTCACTGGTATTGTGCTAGACTGGGCTTTTATAATCTCACTTTTCAAAATTTCCCAAGCTTCTTGAGTTGCTTTCCCCTTGAGGATTCTCATCCATGGAATCCTTCCCAAGTTCTCTCTAGGTTTAATGAAATAAGCTCTCTTACAATCAAAGACTCTCTCTATTTTCTATTGCTTGTGCTTGATAATGTTGAATTCCAATATTGCATGATCACTCCCCTGAGGTTCCTGTAGCTTCATCACCTTCTATCATTTCATCTCTGTTAATTATTTATTTTATTTTTATTTTTATTCCATTTATATCCCACCCTTCTCCGAAGACTCAGGGCGGCTTACAAACTTAGCAGTAGCCTTCATTCTATGTATATGCCTGCTTGTTAGGGCTTTCACACACACCCCAAGCGGCATTATTACAAAGTCAGCTTATTGCCCCCAACAATCTGGGTCCTCATTTTACCTACCTCGGAAGGATGGAAGGCTGAGTCAACCTTGAGCCTGGTGGGATGCGAACCTGCACTAATTGCAGGCAGCTGGTGTTACTTAAGGAGGCATTAGCCCACTGCTCCACCAAGGCTCTTAATGAGAATTAAGTCCAATATGGCTGGTGCCCTAATTCCCTTCTCTACTTTTTGGGAGACAAAGTTGTCAATCAACCATGTCATAATGCATTCTACAAACATCCACCTACACCATTCTATACATGAAATGTTCTCTGTATACATGGATTTCATTTTAGCTGTCAGATTTATAAAGGTTTTATATTGCATGAAATTCTCCTCTAGAATATCTTTCAAGGGTTGCTTGGAAAATACCAACTGAACTAGCTGTCTTCTAGTATTAAACATATCTAGGAAGATTTTTAGTATAGTGGCCAAACAACTACATGATTACCATTATATAATTTATTGATGGGTATATTTTATGCTTATATTAGGATTAGACTTTTTTTCAACAATGTATTCAAGAAAAACCATTTTGCTGATCTTTTTGAAAACATTTTATGCATAGATATATTAATTATCAGACATTATACTTTACTGTATGACAAAATGATGGATTGGGTGAAAGCTTTATCAGGACAAGTTGATTGGAATACGTTGCAAATACGATACCATGGCAAGATTAAGCATGAAATCTGCTGAATTTGCAACTTGGAAAGAAAAAATTAAGACCCATTATTTCAACTGTCAAGTTTTAAAGTCAAAATATTTTGACATATTACGAAACACTGTGAAATACTCTGCTATACTGTGAAATAAGAATGAAATACTAATTTCATAATTATTTTGCTTATACAATGAATTTTTAGCAGTGAAGTAATTATATATGCAATACCATTCCATAGTATTTGAACAGGTCTTTTAACAGTTCCTGAAGCAGAAGCAAAATGGTTGTCTTCCAGGACTGTTCTAATGGATCCTCTATTGTAAAATAGATGGTTTCTAATATCCTACCAACTCTGTTACTCTATTATGAGTAATATGATCAGTAAAGTTGGAAGAAATCTATTTTAGTAAATATGTCCTATTCTATATGGGAGCTTGAGAAGCATTTCAATGGATTTTTTTCCTTATATAATCTAGCCTTAAATAAGTCACATTGATTTCATCATCTAACAGTCATAAGAAGAATAAGGCTATTATACTGTCACTAATGCTTCTTCCCATTACTACTGCCCATCAACTGATATCAAACTTTGACTTGTACCTGCCTCTCAATTTTGAGCTCAAGAGAGCCACTACTTCTTTCTCCCCACAAACATAAATGTTCTACCCTGAAATCAACAGCAATGACTGCAATTATTGCAGTAAGCACTTGGCTGAAAAATTAGAGTTTTATACTATCATCACAGTTTTCATAGGAATTTATATGCAGAAATAAGAAATGTGGATAGCCAAGCTGTTTCACATCAAAGTTACAAAAGTTTTGCAGAACAAATAAAAAGACAGCATATACTGATTTCTTATTTGGAGGGGAACAAACAACAATTCCTTGTAAAAGTTAAAATATTCAGGAGCTGCCATAACTCAGAAGGACATTGATTGAAGTACTATTCAGGTTCCCTGGTATGTGAGCTTTGCAAATTTCAGTGGATATTACAATGTAGGGATATTCCATATGCCATGGTTTGTAAAAAAAATCTTTCTTTCATAACCATAAAGAACCACTTAACATACTAGTTTTATTACAGTGTATTTAAAATCTAGAATTTAACTCTCTAATAAACCCATGAAAGAAGGAATCTAATCTACTGCTATCAGTTCCCAACATGCTAAAATATCACTGATGTGACACTACCATTTCAAAAAATTATACCCAAATTGATTATTTATTATGGAAATAAAATTATTTCCTTAAAAAGCCCATAGGGAATCTCATAGCTAATGTTTTTTATCTTTTAAAATAGCCTATGAACAGAAAGAATGTGAAAACAGATTGCCAAAAGTGGTGGATAGCTTCTGCCTTTTAGGATCAGCCATCAATAAGACTAGTACTTAAGAAGAGCAGCTATGAAGGCCTTTGAAAAGATATTCAAATGCTGTGTGATATGTCTATACCAAGAAAGATCAGAATGATGCAAGTCATGGCATTCCCTATGGCACACTATGGAAGGGAAAGTCGGACTTTGAAGAAACAGGATAGGAAAAACATCTGAACTTTGGTGTTAGAAAAGCCTCCCAAGAATTATTATTAATTATTATGATTAATTTTATCTGTATACCGCCCTTCTCCCGAAGGACTCAGGGCGGTGAACAGGGCAATACATGTTAAAAAGACAGAATACAAAATTTTAAAAAAAGATTAAACAAGTGCCCAGAACTCTTAGATAGATTAAAACGCATTTAAAAGTAATAAAAACCCAACCCCCTCCCATCAGGCCAGGCCAGCTTGTTCAAAAAGATACGTCTTTAGATCGCGCCGGAAGGAGCGAAGGTCGGGCGCCATCCGGAGCTCAACCGGAAGATGGTTCCATAAATCCGGCGCACCCACAGAGAACGCCCTCCCCCTGGGGGCCACCAGTCGGCATTCTTTGACCGGTGGCACTCTGAGGAGACCCTCTCTGTGGGAGCGTATTGGGTGGAGAGAAGTTGATGCCGGCCGCAGGTGCTCCCCAAGGTATTCCGGACCCATGCCATGTAGGGCTTTGTAGGTCAATACCAGCACCTTGAACCTCACCCGGAAGACAACTGGGAGCCAATGCAGCTCGCGGAGCAGAGGTGTAACATGGGAGTATTGGGAGACTCCCAACACAACTCTCGCGGCTGCATTCTGTACCAGTTGGAGCCTCCGAGTGGTCTTCAAGGGCAGCCCCATGTAGAGAACATTGCAGTAGTCTAAACGAGAGGTCATGAGCGCATGAGTGACCGTACACAGGGCATCCCGCTCTAGATAGGGCCGCAACTGGCGCACCAGGCGAACCTGGGCGAAGGCCCCCCTAGTCACGGCCACTATGTGATCTTCCAAAGTAAGCCGTGAATCTAGGAGGACTCCCAAGTTGCGAGCCCTATCTACGGGGGGTAATAGCTCACCCCCCATAGAAAGACATGGGATATTCTGAATATCCCGGGATGCCGGTATGCACAGCCACTCAGTTTTGTCGGGGTTGAGTTGAAGTCTGTTCCTCCCCATCCAGACCCGAACCGCTTCCAGGCAACGGGACATCACGTCGAGGGCATCACTGGGGTGGTTTGGGGTCGAAATAAAAAGCTGGGTATCATCAGCATACTGATGATACCCAACTCCAAAACCACGAATGATCTCACCCAGCGGTTTCATATAGATGTTGAACAGGAGAAGCGAGAGGACCGACCCCTGAGGGACTCCACAAGCGAGAGGCCTCGAGGTCGACCTCTGCCCCCCTGCCAACACCGACTGCAAACGTCCCAGGAGATAGGAGGAGAACCACTGAAAGACTGTGCCTCCCACTCCCAATCCCCTGAGACGCCGCAGCAGGATACCATGGTCGATGGTATTGAACGCCGCTGAGAGGTCTAATAGGACTAGGACAGAGGAATGTCCCCTGTCCCGGGCCCTCCAGAGATCATTCACCAGAGCGACCAATGCCCTCTCCGTGCTGTGCCCCGGCCTGAAACCCGATTGGTACGGGTCTAGATAATCCGCTTCATCCAGGACCAGAGGGAGCTGATGCGCCACCACACTCTCAATAACCTTCGCAAGAAAGCGAAGGTTGGAGACCGGACGAAAGTTATTTAACAGAATAACCATACAGTAGATAGTGAAGAAAACAAACAAATTAATTTCCAAACAAATCAACTCAGAGTTATCACACTCAAGGTACAAATGATCAGGGTCAAATTATCTTACTTCAGGCACATTATGTGAAGCCCTAACTCTCTGGAGAAGCCATGCTGGGAAAGGTGGAAGGAAAGAGAAGAGAGAAAATGAAGTAGAAAAGAGAGAGAAGAGAGAAAGAGAAGAAGAAGATGACCAGCTGCAAGGTGAATGGATTCGGTTAGAATGGTGATATGTGCACACATTGCAAGATGTGAAAGACCAGGTTAAGTACAGATCATCATGAAGATAAATGATCTATTTGGTCACTAAGAGTCATCAATGACCTAAAGCACAAAATTAAAATCAAAAAGAACTCTTAGCTGCTAACACTTTTCCTTGGCATTTGACTCGGTTTGCCTTTCTTATTCCTATTGTTTCTTCACATGTTCCCTGCTTGGTGTATTTGCTTATGCACATAGGAACCTTGGACTACAAGTTATAATCAAAATAAACTTGGTAGATTACAATCTTAAATCAGATAGGCACTTCAATTCGTTCAAAGCAAAATAGTGCTAATTGTTGTAGCCTTTCCTTATTCCTGCTCTTAATCAGTTTGATTGGCTTCTCTGTAGCATTTTCAACTTTGCAGTATCCTTTTAAAGGTGATTAGAAATCTATATAGTATTCCAGCCAGAGTCTCACCACAGATTACTATAAGGGCGTTATTTTATCAGCAATTCAATCTCATTTTCACAATTTTCTGATATTTTCATCATCTTGTGACTCCAAGATCCCTTTCAGGGTCAATCATTGCTACCTGAAATTTTATTAAAGTACAGGTAAAGTTTGAGAGAAAGAGGTGTTGTGACACCATTCATTATTTCACACTTGTTTATTCAACCAGTTTGAATAATCTTCTTGGAATTACTCAGAATCTCCTTCTTGAGTTGACTCCTAACAGTAAACCTGGCCACTTCACTGATCAAGCCTACTTCATATTTACAGTTTAAAAGCACAATTTTTGGAGGAATCCCTCTTTGCATATCGCCCATGTATGAGAATTGCCCTTTTATTCCTCTGCTTACTATTTTGTAACCAATTGCCAATTTATGAAAGCACCTTTTCTCTTATCGCACAGCTGCTGAGTTTACTCAGGAGCTTTTCTTGTAATATGGCATGAATATGCAGTGAATTAATATTTTATGAATTCTGATTTTGTGCTCTGCATAGTCTAAATAACGTAAGTGGAAAGAATAAATGTTGTAAGTAAATTGACAATATTCTACTGATGAAAAGTAGAATTTCCTCATGTTAGAGTAGTGCAGCTTTCTAATGGATTTTTATCATCATCTGAATATTGGGAATACAAAATGACTTAATTTAAAATGTTTAAGAAGAGGGGTTTTTTAACAGTTTTTTTTAAAATCCTATTTACGTTTTTCTCCAAAGAATGCCAACAAAATGAAACCTACGTTAATAGGCCAGTTATGGGAGAAAGGCAGCCTGTTACTCTTAGATGTTTGTTAAATAGAAAATTATGCTATCATAATGATTTGTATTATTCATATAAGGCTAACATTGCACCAATTGTATACATGGCAGTAGATTAAAGTAAAAATTATGTAGAAATAATATAAAGTAAACTTTTCTTCATTTAACCTTTATTCTTGATGTTATGTACTGGGCTCTTAAAGTATACCACATGGGTTGCTGGAGCAGCTAACGGCTCTCCAGAAACCTAGACTACAAGTCTCCTGTGCTGCAATTGGCTATCTCCAGGCAGCAATGGTTGATTCAAACCTATTGGCTGCCACCTAGGGGCTACACTATATATTGCAGCTAGTTGCAGCCTTTTCCCCAGTACAGTTTCTGCACGAAATAAACTATGAGTTACCTTGTACTCAGCTTCGTGTCTTCATTCGTGCGCTAAAGAACCTACTATTTAACACCTGAGAACTTCAAAGTCACACCGAAAAAGGTATTTATGCCTTTCCTTAGACTGTTGTTTTTAAAATCCCAGTCTGGTACTTCCTAATGTATCTGTTTATTTATTATATTTTAAACCACCGTATAGCCAAATATCTCTGAGCAATTAACAACAAAGCATACCAGAAAAAAAAATCCAATTCTAATCAAAACATAAATCGAACCAAATAAATATAAAAATGCCACACAAACTAGGTAGCAGCAACAAGGTCATCATGAAAATTTAAAACACACAAATTTAGTAATCATACTGATTACAGTATGACGAAAGTGCCACTGAGGCTCTGACTTTTCAGAATAGCTAAATTGGGTAGATGGTGCCACTTCATTGGGCAACCGGAAGGAAGAGGCATCAATTTTAGCTTCTCCCTTTAGAAAATTTGGAGAAATGTTAGAGCCGACATCACTGCCATCACAATTCACTTTAAACTATTAGACCATTCCATTGGGGCCTCTCCAAACATAACCTTCAGACAATTAAAAAAATGAGAGATGAAATACATTTCTTCATAATGATCCCATATTTTTTCCAAGGGTTTTAAACTTACTTGTAAGATTTTTAATTGCTTCTCTGTGTCACTTGCTGCATTTCTAGTATTTGGTTATACATTTACAATGGCAGCACCACGTCTTGTAAATAATTCATTTGTATTATTCAACAAAATACAGCTAGTTTTAAATAAATGACTGATTTGTTTTGTGGAAACAAAAGCAGATCCAAAGCAAAGATGTGGATTTGGCCTACAGTGCAAATGTTAGAATAACCAGCTTGCCTGTGCTGTGTAATTTCCTGTTTCCCAAAACCATTAAACATGGTGCGTGTCTTTTCTTATCTCTTTCTGTCCAGTCAAATTCTGTTCTTATCTGATATGCCATTGCAAAGCTAGTAAAATCTCTAATATTTAAAACACAGCTGTAATGAAATAGAACAGGATATTTCATTCAAGGTCAAGAAGGAAATAAGATCAAGATAACAAGCTGTAACTGCTATACTCTGACTTTCTTGCTTATAAATATTCAGAAAGCATCAGATATCTGTTTTTCAGGTTACAGATGTATGCTTGTAGCTGTTGCATACCAATCAAAACAACAGATAATCTAATACAAGTACAGTGCATTAAGATATTACTATATAAATGATTAATTAATAATAGCTATAAGCAAATGCTTAAGATTTTACCTAAAACAAAAAACGAAGAGTAAACCCAAGCATAAATGTATACCTTGGCAAGCCTGATGGTTCAGAGTTGTTGATCCAGATTGTTTTCAGAGCAACATTGGAGTGAAGACAAATGATGTTCCTCAGGTTATGACCAATGAGAAATCAGTCTCAAGTTCCAGAAGCTCAATCTTCTGTGTTTACACACCCATGTGGTTTTGCCTGAGAGGGACTATAATTTCTTCTAATTCTTTAAGAGTCATAGAAGAGGAAGGAGGGAAAGAGAGAAATTTTAGAGTCACTTGTTTGGTTGATTCAGAATAAAACATAAGAAAGCATCTGATGGAATAAAATGTCACATGAAGACAGAAAGCGTCTGATAATCCATCGTATGTGACACTATTTTCAGAATAATCTTTGAATTCAAGAATTCAGGTGCAGAACTATTCAAATTTTCTTTAATTCTTTTTTCCTGTGAGACATAAGTAAAAAATGTACAGAAATGGAGGCCTATTTTATTGTAATTTGAAATGGCAAGTATAAATTGACATCAATACTAAACCTTCAAATATATTCAAAACAAATGTATATTGTTCAAATATGATAGGTTTAAAATTTAAAATCTAAATAGATGAATACATCCACAATTATATGCCTTGTATGATATGATTCTTCTGATACTTTTTTCAGTTAAGCATAGATAATCACAGTGCACTGGGGACATTCTGAGAGAGAGAGAGAAATTCCCATATGCCAAGGATACAAATACAAACAGAAGCAAGTGGATATAATTTACAAAAGGCAGAGAATTCCTCTTAGGCTATATGTAATTGCTATGAAATCATAAATATAAATTACACCCAAAGTAAACCTCTTAAAATGCTCAATCTCTTTACTATGTGATATATTAACAATGTAACCTATTCATTATATTGCAGAAATGCAATATTCCCAATATTCGTAGCACCCAACTTCATAATTACTCATCAAATATGTATTTGCCTAGATCAGGGGTGTCAAACTGCCGGCCCATGGGCCGTATGCGTCACGCGGAAGCCGCACCCACCCCATTGCCAGCAATGGCAAAACTGTCCCGATACGTTGCGCGACTTCACATGATGTCGCGAGTTTGACATGTCTGGCCTAGATCATAATGCTCAGAGGTGTATATATTTCACTTAAATTCCCAATAAAAGGTTATTCCATATAGCAGCATTTAAAAAAGCTTAAACATTCTCTCCTTTGGAGAGAATTGGCTTACTTCACTCTGATCTATGATTAGTTCTCAGAGAAGAACAAAGGATAAGATCTGCCCAATACTTGACTCTGATCTGCTTCAAGAGAACTTTGAACTGAAACCAGGTTTTTGAGATTGATCTGCAGAAAGATATGAGCTGTTTGTCTATGCTGTTTATGTTGTTAGGAAAACCCTTTTTAGCTGCTAATTACTTTTACCAATATGTTATGCCTGACTCATAGAAAAATCTTTCTTCTTCCAAGATATAAAGTCCTGCCATCAACACTGCTAGAAGGGCGATTCAATAGCAGTCCTCTGAAGTGTCTCTTTGCCCATCCCTGACAGAATAAATAGAATCAGTTACATAATATGCTTCTTTATTGTCTCTTCTGTATGATCTAGTGTGAGGATGTACTCCTACCTCTATTAATCAGTTATCATGAAATCTTTAGGGGGGATTATTCCTCTTTTTTTTTCTTAGTTGAGAGGCTAGTGGCAATCCCCCCAAAAAGATTGTAAAATTTTTGCTGAATTGCCATTGTAAGTCATTGTTTAATATAATAGTTTCTACTGTTTACTATATTATATGGATTACCCAACCATACAGATTTTGTGTTGGAGTACAAACTGCAGTCTTTCTAAATAATTATAGTGATTGATATGGTGATACAATTAATTGTACAATAATAGTACAAACAACTAATGATAGAACTAAAATTAAAGCATTCTCCAATTATGTTTGTTAATGTAATTCCATTTCTGAGTAAAACTAGGGAGTGTTTATGCATCAAAAGTGTTCTGTAAATACTATCAGCAATATAGTTCCTTTTGTGGTGATCAAACTGATGTCTTTCCAAGAATAAATATGAAATAATAGAATTCCACCTCCTCCCACTCATTCAACTGCTCACTCACTTGATTCTTCATAATATTTAAAGAGTCAAGTGAACTTCAACTTGTGTTCTTCAATGTCACTTCACATTAATAAAGCAAAGGTTATGCAGACAAATTTGGATGATGCTCTATTGTTGCAGTCCTGGAAATATTTAATCTCCCCATATTAAATTGCTAATGGTTAATATTTTGAACTAAGTCTTCTTCTGCATCCCAAATTAGAATGGAATCAATTTCTTCTGAACATGAAGATGAATCAAACTAGCTAAACATTATCAAATTCCAGATCTAAAACCACTGCTTCAAATTTGAAAAAAAAATGTTTGCATTTATGTTCTCTGTATTCCACTGTGCTTTGCAAATCAGTGTTTCTTCTCATTTTTCAACCACTAGGGTGGTGCAGGTAAAACAGAGAAGGATACTAATTTTGCCAAAGTTTCCGATAGTAAGAAGCCACAGAGTTGCATTATCCCCACCCACCCCACCCCAGGAGGAACAAGGGAAGAGGCAAAGTAGGCTCTCTTTCCAGCTATTATCCAGTCCCAGGCCAGGACTCCTAATGAGTTTTTCCTACCTTTCATTATATACAGAAATGAAAATATGCTATACGGCTGTTTCAGTTGTGAGCTTGGGAAGAAGAATTCTGTAATAAAGTTATGAACTTTGCTTATTCTTTCCATTGTATCTTCCGCACTGTTTTTAAACATTTTCTTCCTTTGTAAATTAATATCTTTTTTTCCAGAGAAAAATACAATATACAAGTCAAACTGACATCATTCTCCACCTGATCCTTTTTTCTCCTTTCTTTACCCACACACCTCCCTCTTTTAATACCCTATATCTGTGTTTTTAAAAGGGACGCGGTGGCTCAGTGGGTTAGGACGCTGAACTTGTCGATTGGAAGGTCGGCAGTTTGGCGGGTTGAATCCCGAGTGCCGCGTAGCAGAGTGAGCGCCTGTTACTCGTCCCAGCTTCTGCCCACCTAGCAGTTCGAAAGCACGTAAAAATGCAAGTAGAAAAATAGGGACCACTCCGGTGGGAAGGTAACAGCATTCCGTGCGCCTTTGGCATCTAGTTATGCCGGCCACATGACCACGGAGACGTCCTCGGACAAGCGCTGGCTCTTCAGCTATGAAACGGAGATGAGCACCGGCCCCTAGAGTCGGAAACGACTAGCACGCATGTGCGGGGGAACCTTTACCTTTACCTATCTGTGTTTTTAAACTTGGCAATTTTAAGATGTCTAGACTGCAACTCTCAGAATTTTCCAGCTAGCATCTATTGTCCACCTGGTGAACTACATTCATCCTTTGTTTCTTTTCACAAAACTTTACTAAATTTCAAAGAAGTATAAAATGCAACAAAGGGAGGGGAGCAAAATTGGAGAGTGCAGGAAAAAAAGAGGAAAAATCTTTTAGCTTATGAGTAGATTTTAGTGGGATATTGTTATTGGTACGTTGTTCGTAGTTATGTTAAAAGAGAGTTAAAGCGCATTATGAATTTGGTTAATTGTATATTATGCATAATTTTTATTTAGAATATGATTATTGTAACTATAATCCTGTATTTAGCTCTGGGAAGTGGGGGGGAAGTGGGTGGGTTTGGGGTGGGAGGCATTTGGGGATATATTGTAAAATTTTGTTTTTGTAAAACTCTTTAATAAAAACAAAACAAAACAAAACAAGGAAACATTATTTAACCCTAGTGGGGAAAAATTTACAAAAAATGGAAAAAAAACAACAACTTATCTCTTAAGACTACAAAATAAACCTGAGGACAAGAAAACAGTTTAGATAAAATGGACTATAGAGATATCAGGAACATCAGAGAGAAAGGAAATGAAAAGAGAAGCACAGAGAAAGAAAAAGAGAAAGATTTTCAATAAACATGGAAAGGCAGAAGCCCCGTACAAAGACACTTCACCTGATTTACTTTTTATATCTACAGCAACATTTACAAACCTACAGGAAAAAACTTTTTGATTCAGCAAAATACATTGATTAAGAAAGATACTAGGCAAAGGAAAAAGACTAAAGTGGAAACCAAGAAAATAGATGATAGGACTGACCAGAGAGAATACTTAAAAAAGAAACATTTGTTTGAATATGGCTACAGAAATAGAAATGTTTTGACATGTATATGTCATTCTAAGTGGGATGAATTCCCTTTTTTGTTTATTTTATTTTATTTTATTTTATTTTATTTTATTTTATTTTATTTTATTATTTTATTATATTATTTTATTTTATTTTTTATTTTATTTTATTATTTTATTTTATTTTATTTATTTTATTTTATTTTATTATTTTATTTTATTTATTTATTTTATTTATTTTATTTATTTTATTTTATTTTATTTATTTTATTTTATTATTTTATTTTATTTTATTTTATTTTATTTTATTTTATTTTATTTTATTTTATTTTATTTTATTTTATTTTATTTTATTTTGTATTATTTTATTTTAATTATTTTAATTTATTTTATTTTATTTTATTTTATTATTATTTTATTTTATTTTATTTTATTTTATTTTATTATTATTTTATTTTATTTTATTTTATTTTATTTTATTTTATTTTATTTTATTTTATTTTATTTTATTTTATTTTATTATTTTATTTTATTTTATTATTTTATTTTATTTTATTATTTTATTTATTTTATTTGTATTTTCTCCATTTGTTTCCAGGGCTCCCAGATTGTTCCATTCTTCTTAGCCCTCAGTTTCAGGAGCCTGATTGGTAATCAACTGACTTGTGCCCATTTACTGATCTCATAGCAACAGTTGCCAATTTCTATCTCATGACATTTGAAGGATTATAAGGATAAGAGAGTGGTGGTTATGCTCATGAATCATCACTGACTAAAAGGCAGGCAAAGGATTCCAACAAAATTTCTTGAAAAATGTGGGGGTTTTTTTCCCTTCTTATTTCACATCTACCTTAAACCATTGAATGTTCTTATCAGTCAGTTTGGGATTCAGTATCATCTGACTTTAAAAAAAGGGATCTAGAACTGAATATAAAGGAGACCAAATTAATGGCAAAAGGGTAGAACAAAAATGTTAGAATTGACAGTAAAGATATTGAAGTGGTGTAAAGTAACAGGACGTCAAGAAACTGGTTGTAGACTAGCACTTTTAGAGTAGCAATGAAGGACTTGGAAAAGATATCCAAATGTCATGATTTTTATATAATTACAAAGAATAGAAAAGCAGCAGTTTTCCTGTGAGACTCTATGGAAATGGAAGTAGGATTGAAGCTTTGAGCTTTGGTGTTAAGTAAGACTTCTACAGATACTATGAATAACCAAGAAAACAAAAATAAATGGAGCAAATCAATCTGAAGTTCTCATTCAAGGCACAAATGGCCAAATTTATTATATCTTGTATAGAGTATGCAAAGATCTAACTATCAGGAGAAAACTCTTATGCTGGGAAAGGTAGAAGGAAAGGAAAGAAGAGGATGACCAACAGCAAGTCAATATATTTTTTAAAAAAAAGTTAAAAAAAAAAGGTGAATGGACTCAGTTACAATGGCCTAGTTGGGGACAGGCCTTCCTGGAAAGAATCTATTCATGTGGTTTCTAAGGGATGACATCAACCTGAAGGCACAAAATCAATCAATAAATCGAAATTGTCCTACCTAAGGACTTTTCTGTCATCTCATGTCAATCACTGATAAGTCAAAATAACATTTATCAGTAAAAAAGAGAAAAAATATACATATTTATACATTTTTATGTAAGTGAAATGGATATGAAGCCGTTTAAAATATATTATATCTGCATATTATCTCTGAAGAATATGCATTGTGTCTGACTTTTTTGTATTGATACAGAATAATCATAAAGATCATGAAGACACTATCACAATATTTTCCTTTCCACAAAAAATGGACCATAACATCCCTTTTCTCCTGGTTTTTAATTTTTTTTTAATCCCATTTGTATCCCGCCCTTCTCCAAAGACTCAGGGCGGCTTACAATTTAAGCGCAAACCAATGTGCTTAGCAATAGCCTTCATTCTATGTATATGCCTGCTTATTAGGGCTTTCGCCCCCCCCCCAGCGGCATTATTACAAAGTCAGCTTATTGCCCCCAACAATCTGGGTCCTCATTTTACCTACCTCGGAAGGATGGAAGGCTGAGTCAACCTTGAGCCTGGTGGGATGCGAACCTGCACTAATTGCAGGCAGCTGGTGTTACTTAAGGAGGCATTAGCCCACTGCTCCACCAAGGCATTGGCAAAGAAGATATGTCAGGAATCAAATTAGTAATTCAAGAATGTAGAATGTAGACTGAAATTATATGCTGCTGATTCTGTATTTAACTATTATTCAGCCAAAAGACTTTTTAGAATTTGATAGAATAAATATAGTGATATGGTTTAGTGTCATGATACTGGGTCAATAAATATGAAACTTTAAAGATGAATGTTGACATGGCTACTGCTCTGCTTGTAAGCCGCCCTGAGTCTTCGGAGAAGGGCAGGATATAAATGGAATTAAAATTAAAATAAATAAAAATAAAAATGGCACTTAATTGAAGGAGAAAATAAAAAAATGAATTAAATAATAGGGTTTAATGCTACTGCTGAATAAACAAAAACAAAAAACAAGCAATAATGCAATATCTGGGAATTTACTTGACAAAATCAACATAGACTAATTTAAAAATAATTATTCACAGATCTGGAAAAATATCATGAATATGAAGAAAAACTGGGTGGGATATGAAGAAATGCATTGTTAAAATGAACACTGCATCAAAGCTTAATTTTCTATACTAAATGATTACACTAAAAATTGAAAACAAGGTATTAAATGAAAAAATTGAAAACAAGCAATCAAATAATCAAAAATGAAATTCAGAGATAGCCTACAAAGTACATTTTAAGCAATCAAAGAAGAAATGAGATAGATGCATTCAAAGTCCAAAAAGACTCTTAAATAGCTGTTTTTTTAAATAACATCTCAAAAATCTAATAAAGAGAGAGCTGCTTGAATTTTGCAGCTATAAGGTAAAGGTAAAGGTTCCCCCACACATGTGTGCTAGTCGTAGCTATAGGGTATTTCAAAGTATAGCATCCTCTCAGAGAAACAGTGTCTGTAGACTAATTCCATTTCTCCTGAACAAACACATTGTCTTGGGAATTTCACCATGCGCAGGTCATACTAAGGTGGAAGAGTTAGTTCTGGAGGCCTTTCCCTTCCAATCTACTGGGTTATCCACTTCTTGGGCATTCTGGTCTTTAATCAAAGGTTGTGATACATTCTTGGTCCACAACATCTTTCTGAGTTCTGTCTCTATTTTAAAAAAGATCAGCCTTTTTCTTTTTTGAGAAGAAGGTGCGATGGCCTCTGTACTCAGCCTGATGTTGCACGTGGCCAAGAGCCAATTTGTCTATCTCTACGGCAGGGGCAAAAATAAATAAATAAATAAATAAATAAATATTTTTCCCCTCATATTTCAGCAAACCTGTTTTCCTTTCAAACTGATATACACTCAAATTGCACACTTCACTGTTACTGTGACTGACATTAAGCCTTTGAAAAGTAGCTTACATTTTCTTTGACAAACAGAGTGATGTATGCAAGAAACATGCTTCTCTTAGTTGAAGCAAAAGGTAATGTGATTTTCTTCTACAGTAATGTGCATCAGTACCATAACTCAGGGTCAGAACTCTTTCAGCCTTTTTGCTCAGTACTGGTCAAAGTGTTTCCAAGCAAGCCAATACTGAACAATATGGCTGCCCTGACATTACTCTTTGGAATGAAGAAAACATCATGGTTTGTACAACAGCTTTGAGGAAATGCTTTATTTAAGTCCCCAGTTAAGCAAGGTGTAATGTATTGGGCTTTGTTTTACTAAGTGTATCACGTGGGTTTAACTGCTGGAAGGTTGCTTAATCAGGGAGCTAGCTAACGGCTCTCAGCTCCTCAGACAACCTGTCTCCAGCGCCGCCAATGGCTGCTTCTAGGGCGGCAATAGGTTGCTTTAAACGTATTGGCTGCCACCTAGAGACCCGGGTATGAATAGCTGCATTCACAGCCCTGTTCCCCAATTCAGCTCCAGCAAGCAAATAAAGAATATTTCTGACTGAACTCACTCACCTCGTCTCTTCGATCAAGCACAGAACACTGGCAACAAAGGTGGGATCCTGCTTCTCCAACAGAGCTGAGACTCCCTAGGGGAGAGGCCAGAATGTGCATGGTGGGAAAAGCAATTCCCACCCCCTACAGTTGGCCTAGCACAGCCACGCTAGCGACCACACACCCAAAGAACCAGTCCCTGGGCATACGGAGGAGCAGGATAAGAAGACGATGATCCCCAGCCACAAAGACCAACTGAGTGGTGAAGGTCGGAAAGCTGGAAGAATTTGACATAGCTCACCCGGAAAGATGGTCTTCGTATCTATCCAGAGTCGAGAACTACCTCCGTACCCATCAAGTCGCCGAGGATGGCCTGAAGGCTGCTATGCTCCTGTGTTTTTGCAGCCCAGCCACATTTGACATAGCGGAGAACTTGTTTGCACTGACGCCATTGGAGTCTGTAACATTCATGGACTTGAAGAAACGGCTCGATGACCATTTCGAGCCCAAGCTGTCGGTAATCGCTTGGCGCCACACGTTCGAACAGAGGGTTCAACAACAAGGTGAAACAGCATCTGAATTCATCATGGCATTGAGGCAGGCTGCACACCTGTGCCAGTTCTCCAATGTAGAGGAGAGGCTCCGGGACCGACTCGTCTGTGGCCTCCGGAATCGAGAGTTGCAACAAAAACTCTTCACCAAAGAGACTTTGTCGTTCCCAGATGCGCTGAAAAAGATCATGGCGGATGAAGCCACCGGCGGGGCCATACAAGCCATGTGGCCCACCAAAACAACACAGCAGGAGGAGGCTGCCCACTACAAGGACGCCAAACACACTGAAGACTCTGACAACAACACAGAAGTTGACAAGCTCCAAAGGCACAATGACTAACAATGTCACAGTGAAAGGCAACAAGGGATGACTTACAAGGCAGATCCCTTCCTTAGGTGCCCAGGGTCTGGTGGCTGCCACCAACACATGGACTGTAGGTTCCAGACAGCCACATGCCAGGCCTGCGGGAAGACTGGCCACATTGTGTCCGTCTGCAGAGGTCACCAGAGGGACCGGCCATCGAATCACCAGTCGGACATTCCAAGCAGGAGAGGTACCAGGGCCCTGGGGCAGTTTAGCATAGGGTTTTGCTCCAGCTGCAGAAGCATTTGCCACACTGGAGCTCACCGCCCCATTAAGCCGAAGTTTAGGCTTCAGGTTGAGCTGCAAGGGGTCCTTTGCAATATGGAGCTGGACACGGGCTCAGCCATATCCATTATATCACTTGAGACATTTAATTTCATCTGCAATCGCAGCAAGAGATGGACCAAGCTCAGGCCTTCTGACATTATACTGTCCAACTTCCAGAATGCCAGAGTCGCAGTCAAGAGTGAGGCCATATTGACTGTCAAATTTAATGGGTTTTCTGAGCACCTGGACATTGTCATAGTAGGGGGTCAGCGAATGAGCCTGATCGGGCTTGATTGGTTTGATGCATTAGGCATCCAAGTAATCGGTATCAACTGGATGCAAGTCGCGAGTCTAGTGACAGTATGCGAGGAGTTGGCAGATGTGTTTGACTCAGGTCTATGGACTTACACGGGCCCGCCAATAACATTTAAACTAGATCCTACTGTAATGCCAGTCAGGATTAAACCTCGTAGAGTGCCATTCGCTTTCAAACACAAGATAGACGCTGAATTAGATAAGCTCATAGAAAAGGGGTACTACAGACCATAGATGGGGGAGAATGGGAAACCCCAATCATCATGCCACTAAAAGCCAATGGAGAGGTCAGAATTTGCGCTGATTACAAGTGCACAATTAATCGTGCAGTCAAACAACAGGCATACCCGGTGCCAGTAGTAAGCCACATACTGGCATCACTGCAAGGGGGTACAATTTTTGCAAAGTTAGATTTGGCTCAGGCCTACCAGCAGCTTCCTGTGGACAAGGCCACAGCCGTGGCACAGACTATCACAACCCACAGAGGGGCTTTTAAAGTAAAACACCTGCAATTCGGGGTTAGTGTAGCCCCTGGCATTTTTCAAAGCATTATGGAGCATACACTCGAGGGCATTCTGGGGGTTTGCCCCTATTTTGATGATGTACTCATTGCCGGTGAGTCCACTGAGGTGCTTGCAAGAAGGCTCAGAGCCATCCTTCAACGGCTTCACGAAGTGGGCTTAAAACGTAAGAAAAACAAATGTAGCATTGGAGTCCCTTCAACTGAGTTCTTGGGTTTCTGTATTGATGCTGATGGCATCCACCCTGCCGAGTCCAAATTGAAAGCCATTCAGATGGCACCCAGCCCCAAGACAAAGGGAGAGTTTCAGGCATTCCTGGGCCTCCTAAATTTTTTACCATGCATTCTTTCCTAACAAGGCCGCAGTGGCAGAGCCGTTACACCGGCTTTTGGATAAAAGCACTGCTTGGAAATGGACCAAGGTACATGAAAGCAGCTTCAAGATATTGAAGGCCCTACTGTCTGCCAGTTCAACGATCACTCACTTTAAAGAGTCGATGCCGGTGTGCCTTGCGTGTGACACATCCCCATATGGAGAGTGATGGGACTCAAGTTTCTATTCCAGGACACTGTCTTCCACAGAGCGTAATTACACACAAATTGATAAAGAGGAATTAGCCATCATAGCTGGAGTAAAAAAATTCCACAACTACTTGTATGGCAGTCTTCACAGACCATAAACCGCAATTGGGGTTATTCACGACAGACAGACAGACACCCCACATCTTATCCCCTAGGATGTTAAGATGGTCTATCTTTTTATCGGCCTACAGTTTCAGGCTAATTCACAAACCTGGCAAAGATATGCGCCATGCAGATGGCCTCAGCAGGCTTCCACTGCTCAAATCAAGCCAGATCTGGCCCCAGCGGCCTGCATTTTGTCTGTTCAGGACTTGCCGGAGTTTCCACTCCATCCTGGGGATGTAGCTGCAGAAACTGCTGCAGACAAGATTCTAAGTAGAGTGCTATCCTGGGTTTACACAGGGTGGCTGGAAAACAGTCCTGGACCTGTGTTCCAGAGCTACTTCACATGTAGACACAAACTCTCAGCTCATAAGGGTTGTATTCTATGGGGGAGCAGGGTTATTGTTGTTCTGAACCAGCCTGCTACCGGCCTTGCAATAAGGCAAACCCCTGTTCAAACAGTAGAGACTGGAGAGCGTCTGAGGCTGCAAAGCGTCTGCCAAGATTTATTACACAAACAAGAAACAAAAACACTGGAACTTGAATCCTCAAACGGAAGGGTTGCTTTCAGCAACCAGCCCTTCCCCAAACACTCCTTTTATTTAGAGTTCAGGGCGTGGCCTCCCTGTTCCTCCTCCCGAGGAGTCCCACAGCCTTTCTCTGTTTGTTCCTGCTCGACTGCCTCCTGTGTCGGGCGTCCTTGAACAGGGCCAGCTGTGGGTCATCATCCTCCGCACTATCGGGCTCACGCAGCTGAGAAGAGGGCCCCAGCTGGGGGCTCTGCGAAGCCTCCAAGCCATCATCAACCAGTTCGTCTTCCACATTCTCCTCCTCCCCCTCATCTGAGTCATCCGAGACATCTGAGCCGGCTGCCGGACCCACAGGCTGGCCCTGAGTCACAACAATTGTCCCCACTTCATTAAGGGACAGGGTACTGCAATCGCTTCATGAAGGTCATCTGGGTATTGTCCGGATGAAAGCATTGGCACGAAGCTATTTATGGTGGCCAGGATTAAATAAAGCCATAGAAGCTCAAGTACACGGGTGTTGCACATGTCAGCAGTCTAGGCCTGAAATGCTACACACTCCTGTCCATAGATGGGAGGAGACACATATCGAGGATTCATATCGACTTCGCTGGGCCCTTTCAGGTACAGTTATTTTTTATAGTGGTCAACAGCCACTCTAAATGGCTGGAAGTTATTCCAATCGCAAATATGACTACTGCTAGGACCATCCAGGTGCTTAAGAAACTCTTTGCAATGCACAGGCTGCCAGACGTCGTAGTGTCCGATAATGGGGCCCAGTTCACAGTGGCAGAATTTAAGGCCTTCTTGAGGACTAACCTCATTAGGCACGCAACATCGGCTCCATTTCATCCATCTAGCAATGGGCAAGCCGAACGAATGGTGCACACTACGAAAGAGTCACTGAAGCACATAGTGACTGGGGATTGGCACCACAGACTGGCAGATTTTTTGCTCTGCCAGGACACCACGCCGTGCACAGCAACAGGTAAAAGCCCAGCAAAGCTGTGCTGGGGAAGGCGACTAATTACGAAACTGGACAGGTTGCACCCAGACCGGGCAGCAGCGGACGGGGGTTGCAAGTGGGTGATGGGGTGTGGGCCCGGAACTATGGGCATGGGAACTTGTGAGTGCCAGGCAAAATCACTAAAATCTCAGGCCCTCTCTTATATGAAGTGGCCCTAGATGGCGGGCGAGTTGTTCGCCGCCATATTGATCAGCTGAGGAAGCGGTTTCCAGAACGGCCACAAAGTGAGGACCTTGTCCCAGGTCCAATTCACAGACCTCAAACCGGCAGCCAGGCCAAACAATTCACATGCCCTGAGGACCCTAGCAGTCAGAGCAAAAGGGAGGTGGTCATAGAGGGGCAAAGTCCGGGAGTGCAACATGGGTCCCCTGATGGGGAAAGTCAACCCAAACTATACAGCTGCTGTGCTAACTCTGCACAAACAATGGACTCTGGGGTGGGTCGACCTGGGATGGCCAGCCAGAGAAATTCGAGTCAGCCAGACTCTCTTGGACTCATGGACCCTGGTCTACCCAGCCCGGCGGGCAAGCTGGTAGACCGGGAGCTGCTGGGATTCCCCAGGCAATCTACAAGGGTTCACAAACCTCCTGCATACTTACAGGATTTTGTCCTAAAGTAATTGTGCTGTAATGTTGTGTTTGTCACTGAAATTGCTGCTTCACTCAGGAAAGCCTCTGTATTAGCGAATATGTGAAACAATACTGTATTCATGCATACCACTATTTTGTATTCTTGTAAATTCTGTAATAGCTGTACTTATTTCTTTGTTGCTATAATGTGTGTACATTCTAGGGGAGAGGGGTGTAATGTATTGGGCTTTGTTTTACTAAGTGTATCACATGGGTTTAACTGCTGGAAGGTTGCTTAAGCAGGGAGCTAACTAACGACTCCCAGCTCCTTAGACAACCCGTCTCCAGCGCCGCCATTGACTGCTTCTAGGGCGGTAATAGGTTGCTTTAAACCTATTGGCTGCCACCTAGAGGCCCAGGTATAAATAGCTGCATTCACAGCCCTGTTTCCCAGTTCAGCTCCGGCAAGCAAATAAATAATGTTTCTGACTGAACTCACTCGTCTCGTCTCTTTGATCAAGCACAGAACCCAGTACACAACACAAAGAACCCTTTCAAAGATTTGTATACCCCCAAGCAATATATCTAATATGTAATTTAACTATCAGCTAAATGGATTTACTTCAGAAGTATCTACTGCCTGATATTATATGACTGGCATGTCTTAAAGAAACAAACAATTATTGCGTGAGCTTAAAAATTAATGGTTTCTATTTCATTCTAGCCATGAACTCACTGGAGGGCATTGAATACAATATTCCACAAGGTGGATAGCTTTTCAGCCTTTACTCTTTAGGGCTGAAAAAATGGTACATGTCTGCTTTATGGCATATTATAAAGCCTGGGGAGATAATACTCCTGAATCACTCCCCATGTTTGGTTGGATGGTAAAAGGAAGTGATTTTTCGTGATCAAGGCAATATGTGATCACTTCCCAACTCATCCTTTATAAACATTTTCAGCTGAAACAGGTGAGATTCCTGAGCAGCAGAGAGACCTCTGAAAATAGATACAAATGTTAAATAAATAAATAAAGAAAGAAAGAAAGAAAGAAAGAAAGAAAGAAAGAAAGAAAGAAAGAAAGAAATGAAATGCTGTAAATGCTTTAGAAAAAGCTTACCATACATTACATAGAATTGTGAGTGAAATATTTAAAATTAATCCATCATCCATTCATAACATAATTAATGGTAAGATTTATTGCAGAGGGCTGTTTCCTGTTTTTCTAATAAAGAAAAGACAAATATACAACTACACAGTCAGCATCAACTTGAGCTCAGATATGGAAACCTAACGCTTAATTGCCTGATTTAAATTTGGTTAGTAAAAATGCATACTGAAGCATTGCTCATTTAATTATGTTAATTTATATCCAAAAAGCTAAATTTACAAAAGGCTATACGATTAATTATTTACTTTGCCATTAAGGCCAAATATATGTTACTCAGCTAATTAGCTTCCTTAAGTCTCCCTCCCTCTAAAAAAACCTCCCAACTTTATAAATTGATCTATATATATAAAAAACCCACACTGCCTATCTATATAGTTTTTTTCCCAGCTGCTTTTTTTTCTATTTTGCTTACAACAGGAGCAAGGCTGTAATCATTTCATTGATAAAAATAAGGGCATAACTTCTTAAGGATCATAAGATTCGATCTGGATCTCCCTTCCAATGGAGTTAAGTCTGACTTCCTAAAGCTTCTCTGTGATGATCATAAGTTCTACAACTTGTGCTACTTCCAGTGAGGGAAAGGGCAAACAGGACATTTTACGTAAGGTATTAGATCCAGAGGATTTAAAGCTTCTTCTTCCCTCCAACCATGCTTCTAAAAAATGAAGGAGTGTTGCCCCTGATAAGTAGCTGGCATATTTATTTGCCCTCTCTGAAAACAATGCTTATATATATAAATATATATTTCTTTTTTGAAAAACTAAAGCTACACAACTTTTCTTGCAGCAAGTCACAGGAAAAGACAATTCCACCAGCTCTATTTTTTCCCCTATTTCTTCAAAACCTGAATGGTCTACTGTTCCCAGTGAACTAAATGGAACAAATCTGCAAATAGGCATATCATAATAGGTATACATCCCAAAATATTTCTAAACTCTTCATCAGCTGTCCAAAATTTGTTTTTTTCTATAGAGGCATTTTTTTTCTATTGTCAGTCTCTATGTGCAATGTTTGACTAATTAAGTGCTGGTTAAGCTTTCTATGATATAGCTCAAAACCCTTTTGGCATGGGGTGGTTCGGGGAGAACATATGCAAGATGTGCAGCTATATAAAGTAAGTAAATGTAAATGGTTTGGTGTTAAGGACATTCTCTGAAAAGAAAACAATAAAATGTTGGAAAAGTGAAGTTACAAAACATGATGAACAATGGTTATTGGTTCCAGATCAATGAGGGTCAGTAGTAATAAACAGTATACTAGAGTAATTCCAATTAAAGCTTAAGAAATGTTTATTCTGCATAAATAAAATGAGTGCACACCCAGTAATATTCTTGTACTTTCATGTTGAAAGATCTACAGGGTGGTCAAAGGCTAATTTTGGAGTTCTGCAACAACACAACAAATTTAAAGAAGATAAAATACACTGAAATGAAATAATTCTTGCAAAAAAATTAGCATTTCTGTTTACTACAATACTTAACACTCAAATATCATTTTAGAAATCATGGGGTACTGTTACTGAGGACCATGGTTTCATTAACATTTTATATTTCATTCCTCAGGAGTTGGATTGTTAGAATGCTCAATGAACATTTATGCAGGCATGCTGATGACAATAAAAATCATACTACTAATGGCTGCAACAATTAGCAATGAGAAAAACCTAATTTTCATACTATCAAAAAGAATATTTTAATCCCATTTGATTATGTCTTTAAATTTAGGAATTTAGGAATTAGTGGTGATGAGAGTACCATTGGAAGACCTGTAAGAGCAGATAAGGATAGATCCTCATGGAGAAAAATCTACCTGTGCAGTCACTAAGATAATAAAAATGACTTTATGGTACAAAGATAAGCAATCAGTCCAAAATTAACCAAGCCAAAAGGTATCACTGTGTATTTGCCATTCTTTGTATCAAGTATGGTCAAATCAGATGGCTGACTTAAATAAGAAAAAGATATGTTATCAGTTATGTCCCAAATACACAGGTTCTTCACCATGATTCATTGGGATTCATTCATTCAAGAGGCCAGTTGCCTGTTTAAAAAGCACCTTTGGGTTCTCCGCCATAATTTTCCACTATTCAGTCAGAACTTAAGAAGCTTCTTGGATGAGAAGTGAAATGTCTTCAAGGAAAAACAAAGAAAGTCCAGTTGCCTTTTGAAAAAAGCACCTTTGGGAGTATACACAGGGTTTCACTACTTCTGAGAAACACAGGTTTTGTGTAGTTCCTACTAACTTTATTATTTTGGGGGGAGTACACCACTATTTGGACTACTCTAGCAACCTTTTACATACTTCATGGGCTACTTCCAGACACAGCTGCTAGGCAGTTATTCACTGTTAGGATAGCCATTTCCTTGGGTTAAGGCACAAAGATAGATACATCCACCAATAAGCAAGCAAGCTGACAGATCTGTAGAGTGTTAAAAGGTGAGGGATGCAGCAGAAGACTACTCTCAGGTAAATCAATAATTCCCCTTTGACCAGTCATCTAGGATAATTAATCTTGTTGATGACCAGCATTCCTATATCTACAGTAGCCTCCATTCTTGGTTGTGTCTGGTTGTTTATATTCCTTATAACTGATTTACTATGGCTAGTTGTCTGTTTTGATATTGTTTAGTTATACCATTCTTAGTAAAGGAAGGGAATAGTCTCTTTGGAGCATTATATAATAAATTATCAAAATTGCAGGTGACACAAAACTACAAAAAATGGCTAGGTTTCTGCTTGTCGGGAGAAAGATGGGGTAATCTGGCTTGCCAGTAGTTTAAGAAAAATAATCTGAGCTTTCTAGTAGATCAAAAGTTGAAAGTGAGCCTGCTTTGTGATGCAGTCGCTAAAAAGATAACTGTCATTTGGCTATGTACAGTACTAACAGGAGCAAGGAACTCAGATAACGGGAAATAATTATTCCATTCTACTCTGACTTAAGTAGACTCATTCTCTCTTGATACATAGGGAAGATCAGAATCAATGGATTGAAATTATGGTAAGTACATTCAGGTTAGGTATTAGAAGGATTTTCCTGATAGGAAAAGCCATCAACAAGTGGAGAGTCCATCATTATAGGTCCCAAAACAAAAGACCATGTAAAATACCTTAGCAGATCCTTCAATGAGCCAGAGATTGGAATAGAGATCCCTTTTGACTCCAATTTTATGATTCTATCATCTCTTGTGATCAATATTTTTTAAACATAAACAGTATGTTTATAAAATTTAGGAATACTCAATAATGAAAATGATTAAGGGTGTATAATTTCACGCCCCATTTTCTTATATAGAACATCTTTTAGAAACAACTTCAGCATATTTTTCCTTGAGTCTGAAAGAAAACCTATACAAAATGAATAAGCATTCTTGTGAAGCACTGGCATAATAGGAAGGCAAAGGCTGTGCAATATACTGCAAGCAGATGTGAAATATAATTGGTTACTCACAGATGATTTATGCCTTTAGAATTAGCAGCCCATTATTTGTTGAAATATTCATACATTTCCAAAAGGTTCCTCAAAATCCTTCATTTTTGTTTAAAAAAAGTTGAATTAAAAACACAGTAAAACTTCCAGATGATGGCATAAAACTTTAAAGACTGTAAAACACTAGTCATATGACAAAGATACTGAAGATCAAAGGCCTGTGCAGATGGGAAGGAATTACCATTTATATATCTTACCTCCAAAACATTTTCATTCACCAAACAATTTGAAGCTAGGTAGCTGGTACAATATGAAAATGCTGTTAATTGCTTTGTAAGTTTACCATGAAAAAGCAAGCAAAAGACCACATTTAGTAATAGCTAACAGTTGTCAACACTGTTTCTATGTATCAGTGGTGTCCAGAGAGTATGTCATAAAGGTCAAGATATTGGCTGTAATGGAGCCATCAAAGTTCTGCTCGATTTATTCTGCCTGTTATCACAATGCCCATAAAACAGGCAGAACCTTGTGCCATCTCAGCTGCCATTTTGATTTTTTTTAATGCACCCTGTAGATATCCCTACTATATAATTGCAATAATTTAAAAGATAAGTGGGTAAGATTTACTTTTACCCAGATAATAATGCAGCCAGATTTGGCTATGGCCAAATCTGATTAATGAATAATCAAACCTCTGAGAAGCAAGGCTAATTTATCTGAAGATGAAGGCACAATCTTTCAAGTTGATTCCAGTTAGTGGTGAGGACATGAGAGAGATCTAGCCCTGGACTACTCATATGTGGGGTGCCCCAGGGTTCAGGTGCAGTTCTCTCACCCCTTCTATTTAACATCTATATGATGACTCTTGATGAGGTCATTTTGCATCATGAGGTCCATTATTATCATACTGTTGATCGTACAGGCTGGACAAGTGATGCTGTTCAGATGCTAACCCAATAACCGGGGATGGAGGGGGATGGGGGCAGCTGTGAGGGTCTGGATAGGGAGGGACCTGCTGTGATTCAGCACCAGCAAGACAGAATGTTCAGAGTTTCAGGCCTCCTGGATCTAAAAAGTTACCACTTTAACTACCCTTTAACCCCTGACAGTTAGGAGTTCCTCTGACCTCACAGCTTCTGCTCAGCTTTTCATAGATTCATTTTGTGTGTCAATTGTATCTATTCCTGGCCCAGCTGTGCTTATGATCACGCATCCTCTAGTCACTTCCTTTTTGGACTACTGCAACATGTTCTATATGAGGCCGTTCTTCAGAAAAACATCAACTGGTCCAGAATGCAGTAGTATGCATATTTTGGGACCATCCATGATTGGCCCATGTTACACTGGGTTCCAGCTTCATTCTGAGTGCAATTTAAAGTAATGTATTTCATGGGGCCAGATCATTTGAGGGACTACTTCTCCCTTAGGGCTTGTAGCCAACCAACTAGATTGGATGGGATAGGCTTGTCCATCCTCATCTGGTGGAACCTAGGAAATGAGTCTTTTCCATAGCTGTACCTATCCAATGGAACACCCTAAAATCTGACATAGAGAAGGCCCCCCCACCTCCTAGCTTTCTGGGAATCCCTTAAAACCTGGCTTTTCCCTCAGGTATTTGGTTAGGATAGCCAGTGAGCCAAGTATATGTGTTTTTTAGAGAATAATGTTATGGAATTTGATGATGTGTAAAAGTTTTTTTTTTAAATCAAGTACATTTTATTATTGGTATATCTGCTTGCTAACTGCCAGTAAACATGTTCGGTTCCATTAAGAGCAAGTTGTTTCACTTCTAATCATAGTTAGCACTTATTCAGGCCACTATTTTATCCAAATTCACCTTCACCACCTACTTGACATCCAATTATAAAAGATACACAGAGATGGGTGTCATAAGCAAATACACATAATTTTCAGATCACACAATATCTTCTCTTTAAAATTATTATTTATATTATTATCATAATTCCATATGGCCACAAGAGTTGAAAAAAACATTTTTAAGTTTACTTGTTTTGGAGTGGAAAATGCTTTTAATAATCATGCACTTGCAAGCTTATTTTTATTTACATGCATATGCATATGAACAACATTTTGAAAATGAAGTATTAGCACCAAATAGCACAACTATGTTAATAGCTGCTAACTCTGAATTTTTTTAATCCTGTTAAACCATGGTTTAATATTAAAAATGAACCATGCCATGCTTGATAATATACATCTTCTGCTATTTTCTGTTAGTGATTACAATATAAATCCATTCATATAACAATAGTTATAGTATCTAGAATACTAACATTATCTTACTACAACCCATCAGCTCACAGCCCATCAGCCTGTTACAACAGCCAGTTCACCTGACTTCCTCTACTATTTGAAGCATGCAACAGATATATGCTGAACTATTAAAAAAATCCATTAAAAACAATTGTTTCCACTTGAGTCTCAAGACACTGAGTTCCTTTAATCAAGGAAGCACTCCTAACCTTTGATGGTGCCATCATCCCTGTCCCCCAATTTGTTTCTTCATGATGCCGAACAGAGGACGGATCACCTGATATCCTACTTTCCACCCTTATGCTCCTAATCTTATGTACATAAAAGGGTAAATTAAAGGCTGCTGCTTTGAGGACTGTCCGTGCTGTTTGCCCACAGCGTAGCTTCCGGTGGCCCCGGAAAGTTCTGTGTCTTTTGACTTATGTGGAACTATATATAATATGCATTATTGCTATTGTTTATATGTTGCTCTCCTGCATTGTCTGCCCTTGGTACCATTTTCAGCAGCTGTCAGATTATGTGTTCTGACTTGGATTTAGAGAATGTTTGGGCGCTTTCCAAGTGCAAACTAAACTGTCAATTACCTACTGTAATTTTCCACAAACTTGTTCGTATCCAATGTGTTGGATCATAACTTTCATTATCCCCATTAAACCCTTTCCCCTCACCACACTAACATACACACATCACCCCCTTCCCATAGCATCGTATGCTGATGCAATTTTTTTTTCTGTTGGTGTCAATTGAAGTTAATGGCCCATTAAATGGGAAAGTAAATTCTAGCTGATTAGTTTTACTGCTATGAATAGGAAATGTCAATTATTTGATCATTTCAAATACCGAACAGTAGGCTAGGGTCCTATGTGGAAGGTCCATGGCAATTACTCCCCTTATCCATGTCCCCTCTCTCCAAAGATATTTTGTCTAAAGAGCACCAAGGTTTTGTTTGTAAAAAGAAAAACAAAAGGGACAAAACAACAAAATACCTACATTGTCAAAAAAAAGGAACCCCAAACATAACAAATGCTTTAAAAAAGTGAAAATACAACAGAAATAACAAAACGTAAAATATGTGTCATTACAACAGTAAGCAGTTACAGTTCTATACCTAATTAACTAATGCAAATATTATGCAAGGGTGTCTCTCCATGTGTATATTTCTAATACACTTACATAGCTACCATGCATTCTTTTCAAGCTTCTGTATTTTGCATAATTGATTCCCATATTTCATGACACTTATCCATGCAAAGTCTGTTTATAGCCAATATGTTCATAAGAAGCAAGGGTAAGCAGGTCTTCAATCCATTGAGTGAATGGGGGCAGACATTTTGTTTTTTCAATGCTGCAGTATCAGTCTTTTAGCCCCGTTGGAGCTGGGCTACACCAATTGCTAATGTAACAATATCAAGTGGAACACAGTAAGATAGTAAAAAGCTGAGAACAGTTAGTAAGCTTGACTGCTCAGTCAGTCCCAACAAAAGTGAAGGGCAAACTGAAAAACAGCAAAACAAGTGAAAGGAATCATAGCATGCTCAGGAGGGCCAATTTAGCCCCTATAATCTGTCTTAATAAAAACATTAAAAATCACTAACAATAAGATTATTTGTGCTATGCGGAAAATTGTCTGAGTTCTTAAAATACTTTGACAGAATAGACAAGAGAAACAAGCATCCAAATTATTCAGTAACAATCTGAGAATTCCTGTATTACAGCAAGGAGTCAAGTTGACTAGATGATGAGAAAGTATCTGTTGAGGAAAGATAATGCTACCCTTTTGAACTGAAATGCACCGATTCAGTTTAATGTGTGTGTCAACTCTTGGTGATCACATAGAGAGATTTTCTTTTCATTCATGTTTCTTGGTAAAAATCAGGAGTGGTCTACCATTGCTTTCTGCCGTGCAGAAATGCTTCCTTGTCACTAAAGTGATAATCTGCTTCCAGCATCTTCCTATATTGCTGCTTACCCAATATACTGCAGATGCCTGTTTGCTTTAGCTGGGATCTTCAAGCTTTGGATGACTCTGCTGAGAATATATATTATTGGCATCCATTCCCTACATTCATTCCTCATCCCTCTCAGGAACACTCAGGTCCCCCACAAAGAGGCAGCACAGCAGAACTTTGGAGGAATAATTTTACTACAAGTTTAGTATAACAAGAAAATATTAAAAGACCTATCAAAGGACAATTTCAATCAGTAAAGTCAATGATGTTTTAATGAAAACTTAATTTACAAGTTTCCATCCATAGAGACTAAGCTGAACAATAAATATTATGCAAGAGAACACACAAAAGATAAGACGAAATCATGCAGCATACGTTATCGATCTACAGGAAGACTTATGAAATATACAATAGATTAGGCATTAAGCTTGCATTTTCTACTTACATCTCTTTTCCCTTCTCTAGGATCATTGCCAGATAACATCTAATGTCCAAAACTTTAAAAAGATAATTTCATTCATACTCAGCCAGCAAAAGCTGGAGAAATCCTGAACATTACCTCAGAACTACAGTATATATTAAGTAAGGAATAATTGTATTACTTTTGCATTGACTATCTGGGACAAAAATTGTCATTTTTTAATATCTACTTTGCTGAATGGAATTCAGATTCATTTCAGTTTTCAGGAAATGCTTCAATACCAATACTAAATAAATTATTGTTATTACAACTGTTGTCTAATCAGTTTAACACTAAGACCTGAGGTAATGTTCAGGATTTCTCCAGCTTTTGCTGGCTGAGTATGAATGAAATTATCTTTTTAAAGTTTTGGACATTAGATGTTATCTGGCAATGATCCTAGAAAAGGGAAAAGAGATGTAAGTAGAAAATGCAAGCTTAATGCCTAATCTATTGTATATTTCATTATTTATTCAGCTCACATTTGGGAACTTCTACTCTAGACTGCTGTATAATCAATGTATCGTGATTCCTGATTGAACCCAGCATCTTGTGCTGCCCTGAAGAATGTACACATAAAAATGAGTAGGATTCTGCTTGGTTTATAGCTGAATCATGACTGCTTTTCCCCTAGTCCTCTCAGACTGATATGTTCTCCATTATTACATCCATTCCCCTTGAATCTATGTTTGCAGTTTAAGATCAAAACCAAGGCCCCTACTCTTATAAGGAGGTGATTCAGCTATAGCTTGAGCTGTGGTGGCACAGTGGTTAGAATGCAATATTGCAAGCTAATTCTGCTGACTGCCAGCAGTTCGATTATCACAGGCTCAAGATTGACTCAGCCTTCCATCCTTCCAAGGTCGGTAAAACAAGGACCAGATTATTGGGAGCAATATGATGACTCTGTAAACCACTTAGAGAGGGCTGTAAAGCACTATGCAGTGGTATATAAGTCTAAGTCCTATTGCTATATGCAGCTTCTGATTGACTTTCCTTCAGTCACAGCTGTATCAAATATATTGTTGCATAAACCTTGTAGCACTTTTCAAAACCTGTATTTTCTACCACAGAAAAAGAAAAGTCAGGAAAAATAGGAGGACAAGTTACAAAAAGATAAGTTAATTCTCTGAGAAATATTTAAAATTATTAAAGTAAATTTGAAGGAAAAAAACTATTATTTTTTCACTCAGAATAATATATTCTCAAAGAAATGACTGAGGTAACTATATTTTTCTACAAAAATAAATAAATGAATTGCATACCTTAGCTTTCTGCCATCAGTATTACCATCAAGCTGTTTTTCCAGGCTTTCAGATATTTTATGGGTTGTTTACCACACACAAATTGCTTTTAATCTTTTCTTTCTTGAACAATCATATGTCATCAGCCTACCATGTAACAATTATATTTTATATAATTTAGTCCTGACCTCTCAAATCCTCATTTTACTAATGGATTTTAAGGCCATTTTAACAGTTTATAACAATTTATAACTGAATAACCTTTTAACTCTTTTTTAAAGCTAGGCTCATAACTATACAAATATCATACTTTTTAAATAACAAAGAAGCATAGGTCAGCATAGATTCTAAGTATAAGAAATTTTCCCATAGTCTCTCAGAACTTTAATGTGTAAAATATTCACTCAAGGAGGCACTTTAACAGGCTTCAAGGAAAGCCAAATTAATGGAAAAAAGCTTTAAAGCAATTTAGGGGACCAAATACAGTAGCACTTTTTAAAGACAGGCAATTGTGCTATAAACATGAAAATTCTGCAGAGAAGATTGTCAGAGATCAACAGCAAAGAGGACCTTGGAAATTCCAGATAAATCCTGGCAGTTGAACTCTTCCTTATATTAAAAAAGAATAGCAGAATATTGTATCTGAAACATCTGAAAACCAACTGAAGTCTTATATAATAAGTTGGAACTATGTTGAATTCATTTTGCTGATCATACAGTTGCCTGACTTCTTAAAAAGCTCACATCTATTGCTGCAGTCTCAAATATCATCTTGAATGTAAGTATGATGTATATGGAATATTCTCTCTTTTTTATGAATTCTTGTTCAAATTTTCTGCCACATGCTGAACCACTGGAGAGGCATGATGATAATAGATGTAGGCTTTTAAAGAGAATTTGCATGGTACTGAATACATCTGCTTAGCAAAATAACCAGATAATTTTAATTGCACTCATTGCCATTACCTGTTGGCAAAGTAGATTTAGTTTTCACACATTCTGAGCATTTAGCTGAACATCTATTACTGTCTTGAATAAGGAACTTCAGAATTTGGGGGCTTAGTCTGAGAGTAATTATCTCAACCTATTTAAACCTTAACAAACACTGAGATGCCTCTTTCTGTTGGAACTGATTTCAATACATGCCCTTAATGCTGCAAGGCATGTATGGGAAATATTGGGCCAAAGATTTAACATTGCCCAGTTTATCCTTGAAAAGCTTACATTGTGATAATGCGTGTAAAAATAGTTTCAAAATTGGTTTTGTGAATAAACTGAGCTTCTCACAATGGAAAAGGGATAGCTCCTCTTAGAAAACTATCCGAAGCACTATGCTAAACTGAAAATACCTGAGCCTGAATTCAAATATTTTCACACCAGGGTTATTTTAAGAGAAAGAGCATGAAGCTGTTCTAAGCTATTTCAGAAGATCCAATCCTATTTTCCCAAGCTTGCATGGAAATTACATTTTCAAAGCATTTCTTCCTCTCCTTATCTAGCATTCCTGATTGCTGCTTATGACAGTGGAAAAGATCTACAAAAATTCAAGCCTTATAGGGATTAAATCTCATTCGTCATCCTCAGGCTGGTGGCTTCAGCTTCGTTCTTCGTTCTATACACACACACACACACACACACACACACACACACATATTCCCTTGGTTCGGCTGACAAAAAGGGGAGGAGAGCCTGTGGCCTGGAGGTTAATACAGCTGCCTAGTATGCAGGTTGCCTAGGTTTGAATCCCATAAAGGGTATGGCTAGCTGATGAGAACTAAGAAGCTTGAAATAGCTATTCTAGTCTCCCATTTAACTCTTTAACTCTTTGTCAGCAAAAAAGAAATTCATATGTATATGTGTGTTGTATGTGTGTATATATATATTCTTGTATTCCATAAACAACATGCAATATGGGGAAGGGAAAGTTACATGTCTGCCAAATTTTTATGTCATGCCTAACATATAATAATACTTAGAGACTGAAAAACTAATATTTGTGTAGATGCTTCAGATTATAACAACTGGATGTGCAGTAAAGAACAGCTTCTTGGGAGATCGTTTTGACATCTGCTAGCTATTTCAAGTGTATCTGCAGAGGATAATTTGTCTAAACATTAGGCAGAAAATATTTTCTTCTTACAAGTTTTTTTCTTAGGGAGAACTCAGACAACCTGTTCTTTCTGCTAGAAAGATCTTCCATCTTGGATTAATTTGCTCAGGACTGAAGGCAAGAGGCATTCATGGGTGATGCCCAAAAATCAAGATATCTGCTGAAATTGTGGGATTTCAGCCCAACCTCTTTTTTACGTGTCTTGACTTTTTTTTGACTCCCTCCAAGATGCCCGAAGTTGAAAACCAATAGATTTCAGCAATACATCATGTACTGCTGGCCCATGGACTGGATGCATCATTGCAAAACTGTGCCAACCCCATTGCCGCCAATGACAAAAAAGTCACAATATGTCACGACACATCATGTGATGTTGTGAGTTTGACACCCCTGGTCTAGTGCAGGGCTTTTCAACCAGTGGTACGGGTACCACTTGTGGTACATTGGCACCTGGCAGGTGGTACGTGAGCATCCTAGAAAAGTGGTAGCGGGGGAGGGGAATGAGCTGAACCAGTGGCAGCACCGCACAAGCATGAGTGAGAGATGGCTGGAACTGCAGGGCTCAGCACTTCTTTGGGGCTGTCAGGGAAGCGCCGGGATCAGCGCCGGGCTCCAGCTGGAGCTTGGTGCTGATTCTGGTGCTTCTGAGCCCAGAAGAAGTGCAGATCAGCTGGAATCTTGCAGCATCTCCAGGGTCTTGTGATTTACATTCAGATGCTTGGCAACTGATTCATATTTATGACAGTCACAGTGTCCCAGGGTCATGTGAAGTGACCAAAACCTGCTGCAACCACCCAGCAGACAGGGGGAATAAAAGCCAAGCATCCCCCACCCCACTCCGCTGCCAATCCTCAACAGAAATGCTCACAACAATGAAAACCTCAGACAGGAGGAAGAGTGAACTGTTGTAAGTCGAGGACTACCTGTATTTCATCACTTTTTTCTTTTTTTTTTTTGTCATCAAGTTTTTGACACCTTGCTAGGCGACTGGTGGTACTCGGATGTTGCCATATCCTAAAAGTGGTACAATGGGTGAAAAGGTTGAAAAGCCCTGGTCTAGTGGTTAAGGCACCAGGCAAAAAACTGGGAGATTATGAATTCTAATCTCACCTGAAGTAGACAATGACAAACCCTGCCAAAATCCTGCCCCAAAAAACTAGTCCAGGCAGTTGCCAGGATTCAAAACTGATTTGAAGACACACACACACACACACACACACACACACACACACACATTATTATTACTTAATATTAAGAAATCATAAATCAATACTAATAATAATTCATGTGTAAATAGGAAATTTGCCTTTTTTGTGTAACTGAAACAAAAAAGCATCATGAGAGACCCTGCCTAATTCAGGTGAATGTTGAAGAGAAAGTGTTTTTGCTACTGAAAATTCTTTTGAAAAGGACTGATTCTAGATGCTATTTCAAATGCTAGCAACGTTCTTGTTTTTATATATAAGTTGCCTTTCATTTGATTTCCACACTGTTAGAAACATTACATTTTTTCCCCCATCTCTTCCATCGCTTTGTCTATCTCTATGGATGTGGCAGAATTATTACAGAGGAAGAACATCCATCTCATTTAAGGAATCAAAGAAGCCTTCCATATATATATTACTGTGAGCTCCATTCAATCAGCTATTTTATTTATTTAATGCTCACTTAAGTTTTAAAATAAAAGATTAACAAATACCATTTAAATTAAATGACCAAAACAAAAATAAACTGTTTTAATCACAACAATTAAAATATAAATAATCAGAAACAATCTCCTTCATGAAAAATGCATCCTAGAGTGGTTACGCTGCAGGGTTAATTAAATGGTACTTTATTTTGTGAAAGTGTATCTGTTTATTTGAATTACAGTATAACATTTTACATGTGTTGAAAAAGTGGAGCTTGGATTATTAGCATTCTCTGAGCTTGCATCTCTTCTTATAGATGTTTTATTACCAATATAGGTAACATCCTCAGTTCCTAGTCTGATGATAAAAATCTGCAAGAAGAAAAGAAAGCTCAGAAAATGCTAAGAAACCTATAATTCAACCTTGAGCTACACATAGTCTTGTCCATTACAAAGTGAACTTGCTTGAAGAGATTCAAGATATGATTAGATCATATGGATCAAAAATCCAGCACTTTAAAAAAAGGGAAGATAGCATTAAGCAAATATACAATTAAATTAACACAATATTTTCTTTAAATCCCTACATGGCTTGAGATCAGGTTATTTGATAGACCATCTCTCCCCAATTACACCAGAGCAGAAAGATAGCCATGTTGTGGGTCTTAACTGTTAAGGCAGTACATCTGGTGGGACTAGGAAAAGGACCTTCTCTATGGTGACTTCCTCCCTTTGGAGCATCATTTCCCCAAAGTTAAGATTGGCTCCCACTTTGTTGCATTTCCTCAAGGCCTTGAAGACATGGTTTTGCCAGCAGGTCAGGGATCCTGTTTGTAGTTGATCAAGTGGCTTGTTTGATTCTATGGTTGCTACCATGGGATTGGGGGAGGGGTTTAAATGTGAACTTTTAATTGTGGAATTTTAATATGATATGCCACGTAGAGTCACTGCATGAGACTTGGGGGGGTATATAATTTTTTAAATGAATATATTTTTTTTGGTTCTGAAAAGGTAAGATCTTCTGCAGTCTGATAAATAGTGAAAGATTCATGGAGCTGAATGACAATAATGCCTCATGTAAAGCAAATGATTGAAAGAACAGCAATTCCACATCGATCAGCCTTAACTACGTAGTAAAACTGGCAGGTGTTCCTTGGATTAATTTGGAAAGGAAACTGGACTTTGTAGTTCTGCATTCTTGTCTCTGACATTTAATGTCTCTCTATTCAAATTAAGTGCAAAAATCATGAGTAGTTATCACTTAAGAAGTAAAAATGTTATACAAACTTAACAGTTTTAGCAAATTCCTGAAAACAATGGATTAACTCTTCTAAAAATTAGAGAGAAATGGAAAGGAAAGAATCAATCCTTAGCAACACTAAAAATAAGTTATTTCCTCTCCCCAACAGTTCTGATTTACTAAAGGATACCAAAAGACAAGCAGCTTTTGCAGTCATGGATCAGTTATTCTTAGAGGTAAGTGTCATCCTTGGAGAAAAATTGCTCTCAAAGCTGCTAAAAGGCATTCCAACTGCATCTGGAGTGCAATATTTAGCTTTTCAAAACACTTTTTGATTGCATCTGAAGCCTGGACATTGAAAAGTTACTGCAGTCACCAAATGGTAAATGTATTAACAGAAGGCTCAAGGAAAGCAGAAAGCAGCAAATAAATAGTCAATGTAAACCTCCCTTTTATAATTTGAATATGTTAACTAATTTGAATATTTAACTCCTATTGAAACTGTAGTTACTTAGGGGAATAGAGTTGGACAGAGTAGGGATGTCAAACTGCTAGGCCATGGGCCGGTTTCATCATACCGAAGCTGCGTCCACCCAATTGCCAGCAATGCAAAAAAAGTTGCGATACATCACAACACGTCACATGATGTGGTGAGTTTGACACCCATGGGATAGAGTATTGCTATTGTTTCCTTCTTGTTTCAGGATGCAAGTGGGTTCATCTGTTGTCTGCTTTTCATCTTTATTCTCAATCTTAAAGATTTAAAGCTGGAATAACCAAAGATCACTTGTTTTAAAACTGTTTATGCTCTGGAAAACTTTGCCCCTCTTGATATGGATAAATCTATACATAATATAAATGCTTGTCTATTATTTTTGCATATGTTGCTTCCTGTTTTTGCCTAACTTTTGCCAGTTCACTGTTTTGAAGTTTCCTGACATATAATAAATAAATATAAATCTATATTTTTGGTAGCTGTACTGAGGAGATATATACAGTATAGGTAAAGGTAAAGGTACCCCCGCACATGCGTGCTAGTCGTTTCCGACTCTAGGGGCCGGTGCTCATCTCCGTTTCAAAGCCGAAGAGCCAGCGCTTGTCCGAGGACATCTCCGTGGTCATGTGGCCGGCATGACTAGACGCCAAAGGCGCACGGAACGCTGTTACCTTCCCACCGTAGTGGTCCCTATTTTTCTACTTGCATTTTTATGTGCTTTCGAACTGCTAGGTTGGCAGAAGCTGGGACGAGTAACAGGCGCTCACTCTGTTACGCGGCACTTGGGATTCGACCCGCCAAGCTGCCGACCTTCTGATCGACAAGCTCAGCATCCTAACCCACTGAGCCACCGCGTCCCTTATATACAGTATATATATATGTATAATAGTATATATTTGCTGAGATCTAGCACAGATTTTGCCACTTTATATGAAGAAAATGTCATTGAAGGCTTTGCTAAAGTCCAGGTATACTGTATTACCTCCACAGCATTCCACTGATCTACTAAACTAGTAACTCTAACAGAAGAGAAGATATGGTTAGTCTGAACTAATTTGTTCATAGCAAATCCATACTGGCTTCTGTTAATTGCATGTTCTGTAAATTTCACATTGAATTTGTCCATGAAACTTAGCAACCTCCTGTTCTCTTGTAACTCTAGTTAGAGCATAAACTTGGATAATAGTCATATTAAAGGGCTATCCATAATGCCTAAACTTATCCATTATCTTCTCCTTCTTTCATTTTACACACTGAATTTTCCTACTCATGTTCAAAATATGTGAGTTTCTGCTTGATGATCATTCCTCCAGAAAAGCAATTAGTTTTTATTTGGTCCATATTTGAGTTTCTTCTTCTTTCTAAATTTTCATTTTTCAGAGCCATACAGACTATTGAAAACAATATTGCTTAAACTATTCTGATGTTTGATGTTACTCAAAATGACTTTTTCATTTTAATGAAATTAAAATTAATCTTTTCTTTATTTCTCTAGCACACTATCTAACTTTGTGTATTACTGAGGGGAAAAAAATCTTAATTTCTTATCATATACGAAAACAAAGAACCATGACTTTTTTCCAACTGCTTTTTCACCAGTCCCAAAAGAAATACCTCATCTCAATTGTATATTACTCTTTAAAATAATCAGAATTAGTTATAATTTTAAAGAGTTTTTTTATAAAATGATTTTTTATAAAATATAAATTAAATACATATAAAATAAATAGTTGGTATATGATACCATGGAGATTGTTTAGAATGTACAAAGAAAGTTTAAATTTAATAAGAAGGGTTATTTGGTGGCCATATAAAGAAGCTAGAAAATTTTGGATTTAAATAATACATTAATCTTAACTTCTTTCCCATGAAGTGTAAATTCTCTAAACCTACAGGTTGGCATTACTTTTCTCTTTTAACATGAACTTATTTTATTTTTTTGCTATTCTTAACCTTTATTTTAAGCTAATAAAGTTGTTGTTGTTGTTAGCTGCGAAGTCGTGTCCAACCCATCACGACCCTATGGACAATGTTCCTCCAGGCCTTCCTGTCCTCTACCATCTTCTGGAGTCCATTTAAGCTCACGCCTACTGCTTCAGTGACTCCATCCAGCCACTTCATTCTCTGTCGTCCCCTTCTTCTATTGCCCACAATCTTTCCCAGCATTAGGCTCTTCTCCAGTGAGTCCTTCTTTCTCATTAGGTGGCCAAAGTATTTGAGTTTCAACTTCAGGATCTGTCCTTCTAAAGAGCAGTCAGGGTTGATCTCCTCTAGGACTGACCGGCTTGATCGCCTTGCAGTCCAAGGGACTCGCAGAAGTCTTCTCCAGCACCATAGCTCAAAGGCTTCAATTCTTTGGCGCTCAGCCTTTCTTATGGTCCAACTTTCACTGCCATACATTGCAACTGGGAAGACCATAGCCTTGACTATACGCACTTTTGTTGACAGGGTGATGTCTCTGCTTTTTAGTGTGCTGTTTAGATTTGTCATGGTTTTTCTCCCCAGGAGCAAGTGTCTTTTAATTTCTTGGCTACAGTCCCCATCTACAGTGATCTTGGAGCCCAGGAAAATAAAATCTGTCACTACCTCCATTTCTTCCCCATCTATCTGCCAGGAATTGAGAGGGCCAAATGCCATGATCTTGGTTTTCTTAATGTTAAGTTTCAACCCAAGTTTTGCACTCTCCTTCTTCACCCGCAACAAGAGGCTCTTTAGTTGTTCTTCCCTTTCTGCCATTAGAGTGATATCATCTGCATATCTTAGGTTGTTGATATTTCTTTCGGCAATCTTAATTCCAACTTTTGATTCATCTAGCCCTGCCTTTCTCATGATGTGCTCTGTATATAAGTTAAATAGGCAGGGCGACAATATACAGCCTTGCCAGACTCCTTTCCCAATTTTGAACCAATCAGTGGTTCCATGTCCAGTTCTCACTGTTGCTTCTTGGGCCACATATAGGTTTCTCAAGAAACAAATAAGATGGTCTGGTACGCCCATCTCTTTAAGAACGTGCCACAGATTGTTATGTTCCACACAATCAAAGGCTTTAGCATAGTCAATGAAGCAGAAGTACCGTATATACTTGAGTATAAGCCGACTCGAGTATAAGCCGAGACCCCCAATTTTACCCCCAAAAACTGGAAAAAGTTATTGACTCGAGTATAAGCCGATCCGCCGTTCTGCAAGCCTGAATACACAGGAATACCCTGTGTGGCCGCGGCTCGTCGGCAGGTCTCCGTTCCTCCTGCCGACCTTTGGGGAGGTTTGGGCGCCTCCCCAAACCTCCCCAAACCTCGGCAGGTCTCCGTTCCTCCTGCCGACCTTTGGGGAGGTTTGGGCGCCTCCCCAAACCTCGGCAGGTCTCCGTTCCTCCTGCCGACCTTTGGGGAGGTTTGGGCGCCTCCCCAAACCTCCCCAAACCTCGGCAGGTCTCCGTTCCTCCTGCCGACCTTTGGGGAGGTTTGGGCGCCTCCCCAAACCTCGGCAGGTCTCCGTTCCTCCTGCCGACCTTTGGGGAGGTTTGGGCGCCTCCCCAAACCTCTGCAGGTCTCCGTTCCTCCGCGCAGACCTGCCGACCTTTGGGGAGGTTTGGGCGCCTCCCCAAACCTCGGCAGGTCTCCGTTCCTCCTGCCGACCTTTGGGGAGGTTTGGGCGCCTCCCCAAACCTCCCCAAACCTCGGCAGGTCTCCGTTCCTCCTGCCGACCTTTGGGGAGGTTTGGGCGCCTCCCCAAACCTCGGCAGGTCTCCGTTCCTCCTGCCGACCTTTGGGGAGGTTTGGGCGCCTCCCCAAACCTCGGCAGGTCTCCGTTCCTCCTGCCGACCTTTGGGGAGGTTTGGGCGCCTCCCCAAACCTCCCCAAACCTCGGCAGGTCTCCGTTCCTCCTGCCGACCTTTGGGGAGGTTTGGGCGCCTCCCCAAACCTCCCCAAACCTCGGCAGGTCTCCGTTCCTCCTGCCGACCTTTGGGGAGGTTTGGGCGCCTCCCCAAACCTCGGCAGGTCTCCGTTCCTCCGCGCAGACCTGCCGACCTTTGGGGAGGTTTGGGCGCCTCCCCAAACGTCCCCAAACCTCGGCAGGTCTCCGTTCCTGTTTGGGGAGGTTTGGGCGCCTCCCCAAACCTCCCCAAACCTCGGCAGGTCTCCGTTCCTCCGCGCAGACCTGCCGACCTTTGGGGAGGTTTGGGCGCCTCCCCAAACCTCCCCAAACCTCGGCAGGTCTCCGTTCCTGTTTGGGGAGGTTTGGGCGCCTCCCCAAACCTCGGCAGGTCTCCGTTCCTCCGCGCAGACCTGCCGACCTTTGGGGAGGTTTGGGGAGGCGCCCAAACCTCCCCAAAGGTCGGCAGGAAGAACGGAGACCTGCCGAGGTTTGGGGAGGTTTGGGGAGGCGCCCAAACCTCCCCAAAGGTCGGCAGGTCTGCGCGGAGGAACGGAGACCTGCCGAGGTTTGGGGAGGTTTGGGGAGGCGCCCAAACCTCCCCAAACAGGAACGGAGACCTGCCGAGGTTTGGGGAGGTTTGGGGAGGCGCCCAAACCTCCCCAAACGTCGGCAGGTCTGCGCGGAGGAACGGAGACCTGCCGAGGTTTGGGGAGGTTTGGGGAGGCGCCCAAACCTCCCCAAACGTCGGCAGGTCTGCGCGGAGGAACGGAGACCTGCCGAGGTTTGGGGAGGTTTGGGGAGGCGCCCAAACCTCCCCAAACAGGAACGGAGACCTGCCGAGGTTTGGGGAGGTTTGGGGAGGCGCCCAAACCTCCCCAAACGTCGGCAGGTCTGCGCGGAGGAACGGAGACCTGCCGAGGTTTGGGGAGGCGCCCAAACCTCCCCAAACGTCGGCAAGTCTCCGTTCCTCCGCGCCCTGCCTGCCTGCTTCTTTCCGCTGCGGAAAGAAGCAGGCAGGCAAGGCGCGGAGTTTGGGGAGGTGCGCGCGCACCTCCCCAAACCTCCCCAAACTTCGGCAGGTCTCGGACGGCGGTGGCTTGGGAGAGGTGCGGGCGATCCCGGAAGCACCAAAGCCTCGGCCGCGCACAAGTCCTCGGTAAGTTTTTTTGTTGACTGGAGTATAAGCCGAAGTGGAATTTTTCAGCCCAAAAAGTGGGCTGAAAAATTCGGCTTATACTCAAGTATATACGGTAGATGTTTTTCTGGAACTCTCTAGCTTTCTCCATGATCCGTGAGCGTATGTTGGCAATTTGATCTCTAGTTCCTCTGCCTCTTTGAAATCCTGCCTGTAGTTCTGGTAGTTCTCGATCCACATACTGCTGGAGTCTAGCTTGTAGGATTTTAAGCATAACTTTACTAGCATGAGAAATGAGTGCAATGGTGCGATAGTTTGAACATTCTTTGGCACTGCCTTTCTTTGGAATTGGAATGTAAATTGATCTTTTCCAATCCTGTGGCCACTGTTGAGTTTTCCAAATTTGCTGGCAAATATAGTCTAGAACTTTTACTGCATCGTCTTTTAAGGTTTTGAATAGCTCAGCTGGAATTTATCAAAAATGATTAGATTTTGATTTCCAATCTGATTTCAGCTATTGCCTCTTCCAATCTTTTTTATTGTTGTTATTGTACTTTCACTACACAGGTTACAGAGTCATGGGAACAACTGCATCTTTGTCTCACTCCCATTAGTATTTTAAACCATTCTATTCTATAACCATGCTTATTATAGTTATTTGTTCAGTGAAAAGTTTCTTCAAAAGATACTTTATGTATTTGGGCACATCCAGTAGCCCAAACATCTTCCACATTCTGTAATTACGTATACAACTGAAGGACTTGCTTACCAGTCAAGGGAAGTGTTTTTTCTTCTTCAGCCCCTTATTAGTTTTCGGCTAGCTATGTGATCTCATGTCTCTCTGCCAGTTATGATATCCACCAGTTCATTTGGCTTTTCTGTGCATGAATGGCTCTATTCCTCTTTGTAAGAGCTTAAGCAAAATTTTGATGGTGTGGAGAATTAGTACAATTCTTTTAATATTTGTGCCTTTGCTTTTGTATATCCCCTGTTCAATATAGATATATTCACTGGTCTTTTCCATAGGTCACAGAGTTTTATTGGATATTTGTTGACATGGACCTGTTCATTCTTAACTGCCTCTTGATTTGCAACTTTAAACAGTTCATTGCTGTTTTGTTTGTGCTGTTTGACAGTTGGCCTATTGTCTCTCATACATCACTATCTAATGAAATTGGTCCCCCAATGTATTATCTTTCTACAAAAGTTTCTGTCATTCTTTAATCTATTTACAAAATGTTTCATTGTCTTCAAATATTCCTTTACCCTAGGCCTTTATCAAATCAATTCTTTGATTACTGTTGAAAGTTTTTATCTTAGCTATACCTTTTTTTCTTGCAAAGATTTTTTCTCTTCTTTTCCTTTCCTAAGGCTAGGTAAAAAATATTTTGGCATTTGCTCTGACGATGATGTTATCCATTCAGTTGTGTTTGATTCTCGATGATTCTATGGGCCAGATCTTTCCACCTCTTTCAATCCTGCACTACTTCTTTGAATTGTTCTATGGTCTGCTGGTGTCAGCTTTGATGGTGATCAGCCACCATGTACTTTGACAACCTGGTGTCCTTTTTCCACTAACTCTTCCTAACATAATTACTTTTTCCAATGAATTTCCCCACATTACATGATCATGGCATTGGCTCTACTAACCTTCAAAATGCAGAATTGAAGCAAAAGTACACTGTAAATGCTTTATTCTACATACTGAAAAACCAAAAGGCTAATCACATGATCAATTTCTGTGACAGGAAACATAGAAGGAGAAAGAGGAAGAAACTAATAAAAAATTACCGCTTTTTAGCAAGCCACTTTTCAATTCATTTGTAAAGCTGTCCATTCTTTAGAAATGTCTTTTTTTTCATACGTCATCTTACAGGATATAGCTAATAAAGCTTTTCTGGCTGTTAGTCATACTATACAATTCCTGAATTGGCATGGCTAGCAGACGCCTTACATTTCAATTCTGTCCATGTCTACTCAAATATCCCCATGAGTTAGATGGGGCTTTCTCCCCCAGATGTAGATACAAGGTTACAGTTTGACTTATTACTGGAGCCACTTGCTTGATACAGTGAACAGAAAGGAAAAATCAATTTAGGAATCATTAAAAGCAATCTGAGGAACAGCTTAAAAGTAGTTATATTGAACTCCTCTCATTATAGATGGTTACAAGTCAAAATAATAATTCTGAAATAATATGAGGAGAAATTTAATGAAAGCTGCTCATATCAGAACTGAGTCTAGTAATGATATTAACAACTACCATAGTTTTAACAGTGACAGGAGTACATTGACTTGTATGCCCCCATTTTAAATAAATGGACTGATGTTACTACTTGACAAAATATATAATATGTTAGTATTTTAAAATGGCTTCTATAGCAGGGGCTGTGGAATAAAGCAGCATTGTAGCACAAAAGGCTGAGGAGTTTAACAGCTTTGAAAAGGAGGGGAAAAGTTATGTGTAGAAGTTGTTTCTAAGTAAGTGTAAACAATAATGAATATACTTTATATCTAGAACCTACAAAAAGTTATCTGAAAAGATGTGTTATGATGTGCAACTTCTGTTCCAAGGTGACTGCCCATTTATAAAATGGCATTTTCATTGTTAATAAAGCTTATAATTTTTAGGGTCAATTAATCATATTGGTGAGGTTTATATTTGCTTCCTAAAAATTCAACCAATTGGTAATGTTCATTTATAGATTTTATTTTATTTATCAATTTATATGTTACCTCAACCCATAATAACTTTAGGGAGTTTAATGATAAAAGATGCAAAGCTTAAATTTGAATATTACACCCATAACAGTTTTGACCTGGGATTTGGACAGAGGGAAGCAAAGTAATTTTAATTGCAATACTAATCTTAAAATACTATTCTTCTCACTGCTCAGCAGAATAGAAATCATTTAACATTATTGACAAAATGCAATTATTGTAAAAATAAACTAATTGGAAATATAGGACAGTATTAGAAAAAAATATTTGTATATTTTTTTGTTTTAATTGGATTATTAAAGAGTTTTATAACATATGCCATATTTTCTTAATATTTAAACATTTTAGTATGTAAATATGGTGTCAATAAGATTGAAACTTATAATTTAGATGAAAGAAACAGCACAACCTGATTTGCTTCCAATTATGTCATCTGAACAAAATAATAAAGTAAAATTCCATCCCATCACTTAATTCAAAATACGTTTTAACAAGAATGTAATAAGCATATTACATACTATTGTGATACAGCACTGGAGCTGTTTCTTCATGCCATAGTTTGGGGTGTGGGGTTTTAGACTTTTTTATCCCTTTATTATTTTTATAAATAAGTCAAGATGGCAAACTGATTACACTTTTCTTCCTCTCTTTTCTCCACAACACAATCCTTTGAGATGGGTTGCACTATGAGATGACGATTGACCCAAAGTCACCCAGCGCTTTCATGCCTAAGCCAAGGCTAGAACTCCCAGTCTTCCTTTCATATAATGGCTGAGGTCCATTGCTACTTGTTCCAGAGAGTGGTAATGTAATAACAGGAAGCAAATGCAAACAAAATTCATCTGTTTCTTTCATCTGTTTTTGTTTGGAACCAATCCAATAACAGCATAATATTCTCCAGATGTCCTTGTATATTGTGGTAATATTGGATTGGTTTCAAATCTTCTGACTTTCCCATAATTAATACTTATAGTAAAAAGGAAAGGAAATTCACTAAGGATAAATATTTTAAACAGTAGCAAATAGAATAATACTTTGGCCAAAACATCGATATGCAGGAAAAGGTGAATAGACACATAAGTTGGGGTGGGGAGAGATCATATGTTATCCCACTAATACCAGGATATTTGTGTTATCATCAAAAACCTGTGGAATGCTGTTGTGAATGATGCTTACAATAGTGTAATTAACCCACTCTACACATTTTTAATTTTATTACCTCACAGTTTACATTACTATTCATTCCAGCTACAGAATCTTAAAGTGATAGCAAAGACACTGTACTTTGAGTGAAAGATTATTAATTTTATCCTTTGTTCCATATGATTTTGCACAGAGACCCTCTTTCTTTTGCAGAAACATATCTCAACCTTCCTATATGACCTTTGGAATACATGTTTTCCATAGTATCTAAGTTTGAAACAACTATTTTGCTACAAATTTTGTTATACACATTTGTTGCAAACTCTGGGATTTAAAAGAACTCAGAAATTTCTGCAGTGGTTTTGTCATTGGGCAGTTGGATCCCCTTGTAAATCTCTTCTTTCTCTACAGATGATGTTCTATTCTTCTAAATATATGGTTTATTTATGCACACACAGAGACCCCTGATTGCATTGTTCATGCTTGTATTTTTTTTTCTAAATTGTAAGAGAATAGTTCTCCAGTTATTAAAATTTCTATCTGAATCCCAAACACAAATTATATTAGACTATGTCTGAAATTACTAATACTAGATTGGCCTGTCCTGAAACTGATTAGATTAGAAACCTCTACAAATACCTGCCAGTTAGGACTTTTTATGTGCCCCCCAAATGGCCATTAATCTTGATGACATGCTTTAACTGGAACAGAGAAACATAGCTTCTTATCTGAATATTGGTTAGTTTGTTTACCCCCTTATTGTAGTATTAAAAAACATTCCAGACTTCGGGGGGTTTTCTAATGTCTCTCATAGTATTTCCAAAAGGGCAGTCCTGTTATTCCATCATTTTTATGGAGCACTTTAGGATTGCTCCAATCATCTGAGCAAGCAAAGAAACAGGCATAAAAACTTAAATCATGCTGTCTCATCCTTTTCACACATATTGTACATATACCCAGAGTATTTCACATGTGTGTCATCACAAGCTTTATTCTTGTTTTATCAACTAGCTGATGGAACAATGGTAACTGAAGCATTTTACAGCTACTGCTCTAGTATTTGGCTGAAAGGTTATTTTGTAGGTTCTGTATCTCATATTACTCCACTGCCACTTTATTTCTGCCTCGCTTTCATTGGCTGATTTAGCTGTTCTCACATTCAACAGCTGGCAAAAAATCACTGACAATTTTTATTTCACAAATGAGGAATACTCTGTATCCTTAACACATTAGCAAAAGAACAAAGCAAGACATAAAAACAGTTCTGTTCCTGTCACGTTCACAGTGCTTCACAGTTCTACTTACTTTGAGGTGCTGATCCACTTGCCAGACAGAGGGGTGATTTTCAGCCATACTGTGGGAATTATGTTGAGTAGCAAAATTTCCTAGAGCAGGAATGCTGATTAGGTCAACAATCAGCATCAGACCTGAGAAACGCAAAGCAAGGTATCCGTTAAGCTGTTGGAAAGGTGGGAAAAGCAAGAGCTGGATTTAAACTGCAGTAGCTATAAAGGGGACTGTGCTCTCATGTGGACTGAGGGCAAGTAACTGCTTCAAGTGGCATCAGCCTAGTGTGCAATAAAGATTCTTATTGAGTCGTGTTGTGCTGAGCACGTCAGTAGCTTTTGCTGAGTTTGAGTCGAGGAGCCTGACACATTCACCGAGTTGGCAAAATCCCTTCATAATCCAATATAGCTATTGCTATGAAACACACACACACACACACACACACACACACACAGAGAGAGAGAGAGAGAGAGAGAGAGAGAGAGAGAGAGAGAGAGAGAGAGAGAGAGAGAGAGAGAGTAGCAAAATCAAATAATATTTTCAGCTCATTACTGTTGCTTTAGTTTGGAGACATTGCTATTTTAAAAAATCAAAAAGGCTTCAAAATGTGGCAACAGACTTGAAGCCCTTCCCTCAGACTTGACAGTGAAAAAAAATCTGCTAAAATATATTAGCAATAAAATCCAGGAAAAATTTTCAATCTCACCTAGATAACCAAAAAGACTGCTGAATTAAAAGTTAAAACATTGCTTCAAGAAAATTTTTTGACTTGCCAGACAATCTGCATATAAATCCTGCAAAAGAATGCAAGCGTCCCAAACCAATAATTTGCCCTGGAAATTATATCTTTCTTCACTTATACTTAGTATTTCTATTAACTGACTATTCATATTCTTTAGTAACATCTTATATTTATAATCTTCATCATCATTTCTAGATTCAGTCATTTCAAGGCTCAACTGTTTTGCATTCAGCAATTCCAGATCATATATTTTATGTTACTTTAAGCTGATGATTCTTTCATTATTGCAGCAATCAAAAAGGCAGAAAAATTAATAATGTCCATAAATAATCAACTGGAACATGAAAATTCAGTTAGACAAGCCTATGTTTTAAATTAAGGAGCATACATCTTGCCAGGCAAACCAGATAGGAAATATGATCAGATCAGCTAATACAACTTTATTATATGGCTGCCTTAGCAGAATCTTGCAAGTCTCCCACCATTTCTTTTATAGCTTAAAAAGCCAGGGAGGGTCTCTTATTAGGCAGCTGCTATCTTGACATTTCCCTTGGTAGCATCCCTTCCCTCCATCTCCCAAGGTCTTTCCCACATAGGTGACACTTTAGCAAAATGCCTGCTATTGTAAATGCAAGAGCCTTGCACACTTAGCATGTGTACTAATAAAGACTATAATACAGTTCAAATTAAGCTGTTGGAATCCTATATTCTCAAATTAGCAAAGTTTAAACATTGACACACATGCACGCATACACACACACACACACACACACGCACACACACCAGTAGTAAAAGTGGCAAACTCAAAAAAGCTCTGAACTAATTACCATTTGCTTCCATTTAATAGTGTTACTAGGGTTATTGCTTTCATTTAATAGTGCTACTAGGGTTCAACAGGCCCCACAGAAAATGCTTTTGGGGAGACTTACTGACTTCCCCTCTAGAGCTCTTTCTCTCCCCATCCCTCTTTCTCCTCGCTTCAAAGCCTTTCCTCTTCCTTCCTTCTTTCCCTCTCTTCTTAATTCTCCTTCAATTTTTATTTGAAGGAATTTTGATCACTTTTTTTCTTTAAAAATGTAGATGTGTTCTGGGAGCAAGGTAGCAGTTGCACATCTTTATTTCTCCAAAGGGCCTCTTGTGGGAATCAAGTGACAGCTGGACAGTAACTCTGCTGACTATTATTTTTATAATTACTTTTAAAATGTTTGTGGTGCAGAATTAGAGAACTCCTCGGCTGCAGGACCTTGGACATGTGCCCAGCAACTCAGCCATAGCAGCAAACTGCTTTCATGACCGTTAGACATCTAAGGCACAATCATAATGTGTTGCTGCGATCATTACATATCTCTTCTACAACTATGAGTAGGTCATAACTCCCATATTTGCCCACTATCACCTACCCCTGATGTGCCTTTAATCTGTTTACATTTACTACTTTTCACGGAACACTTACTTCAATGGTATTGCACTCTGTTCTAATGCCAATGTGTACAGGCTAACAATGCAACAAACTATTCAGCCTAGCAGTCACATCTCAAAGATAGGAATATTTACCCCTGAAACTATCACGGAAATATCTATAGTACACATTTTCAGATATTCACTTTGCAGTCAAGTTCTCTCTTGGGAACTATTTTAAATGAAAATCATGCTGCTGACAAATCAAAGACACTATTGTTGTGAAGGAAAATTATTAGGAAAAAAAGTATCATCATTATTATTGCACATGGGACAGAAACCTGTAGATAGATATTCCCAAATCGAAAGTTTAAAAAAAAATACAAAAATCTAAAATTCCCCAAGCTTTAAATAAAAGAGCATGCAATAGATTCTGCTAGCTTTTATCTACACATAGTTATCTCAGAGAAAAACAAGCATAACAATAAAAGAGTTACAATTAGTGCATATATATATATATATATATATATATATATATATATATATATATATATATATATATATATATATATATATATATATATATATATAGGCTAAGTGTTATAATGCATGTACATCAGAAGAAAATTCATTGACATGAATGAATCTTATAAATAAGACCTGGGCATTTTACAGCCTACGGGCCATATCCAGCCTTTGACTGCCTGTGACCAACCTGGGGCATTGACAGTGGAGCAGTGTTGGAGGGGGGGTTGATAGTAGGGGGACGGGATGCCGGTGTTGGCAAGGAAAACAGGGTGGTGGTGAGGAGCAGGGCAGCATTGGCAGGGGTCAGCCTGCAGCAGAGGATGTGGCTGTAGGGGATTGGGGGTGGGGGTGGGGTGGCAGCAGTGGTCCTCCACAACTATCCCAGTTTCTCAGCTGGCCCCTTGGGAAATTTAATTGCCCACCCTTGCTATGAATAAATTCACACAAACTCTTTTACTCTTTCATGATTTCAGAGGCCTCAGAATTGTTAGAAAAAAGAATCTTTTTTCTCTCCAGATGGAAGCACTTTAGGATATCTTGAAATAATAAAGATACTGGTTAATACAGGTAGCCCTCGAGTTACCACCCTAATGGAGCCTGCCCATTATAGTCTCAAGTCAGGACAATGTTAAAAAAAACCACCTCAAGTAAAGACCATCCATCCCTGCTCTCCCCAGTGCATTTGTTAATCAAATGTGTGGGTCACTAAGTGGAGCAGGGATGCCTCGGGGGTGGGGGAGATCCTGGTAGGCCTAGTGCAGGCATAAGCACACCTGGTCCTCCCAAGGCCTTCTGCCCACCCTGAAACATCCCATGTTTCACTTCCTCCCCTTGGGTGGCATGGCTGATTGTCTTGCCAGCGAGAAACAGTGGAGGAAAAAAATTCTGGGAATGCCTGACTTTACTGGTTCTGTCACTGCCCTTCCTCCTGCCAAGGTACCCTTGCCTCTGTGGGGCAAGAAAAGAAAAGAAAAGAAAAGAAAAGAAAAGAAAAGAAAAGAAAAGAAAAGAAAAGAAAAGAAAAAAGAAAAGAAAAGAAAAGAAAAGAAAAGAAAAGAAAAGAAAAGAAAAGAAAAAAGAACCAGTTCCCTAGCCTTTCAGAGATTTCTGCTGTGATCAGCTGGCTGCTGATCAGATGTTCTTCAGGAGACTGCTAACCTCTCCTGTCTCTTGCTAGCCTTTGGCAAACTAGGCCTTGCATGCTAAAGGAGCAGCTTCAGGATGAACTTCCCAAAACCTTTTTCTTGCTTTAACACCCTCCCTCCTCCAGAAAGCCATATTATTCAATTTTAAAAAAAAAGCTAAGAGGGACATTCTTCTTGATCTTTCTCCCCCACACACACACACACACAAAACTAAACTCCTCACCTCTGCTCTCCAATATCTAGCCTTTTTAAAAACTTTATCTTGACTCCAGGCTGAAGAGTATAGGAAAGGAAGCAAGCAAGCAAAAAACAAAAAAAAAAACCTTTCTGCAGCTTTTTTTCTTGAACAGCAGCAGCAGCAGCAAAAAAAAAAAAAATCAACTCAGAAAGTTCAGCCACATGCAGCAACAAAAACGGGACAGAAGGTGGATGGTTGCAGAGTCTGTAAGACCCAGTTAGGTCTCGCCTTGTACATGGACGTGCTAATTTGGGCATAGGAGTAGAATTAACTCCTTTTCAAACAGAAGCTAGTAACCATGGAGTTTAAGAAAAGCAGCTGAAAAGTCTATCATCCAAAGCTCTGTTATCTATCACTACTCTTAATTTTGACTAATTATGGAAGCATCTCTCTTTAGGAACCTGTAAAGGAAGTCAGAATACTTTCTCAATGTGCATGGGTGAAAGATATCTTCTAGTGATAACAATGTACAGCAAGCTTGTTATCTAGAAAACTGATTTGTCTTTCGATTCTATGGACCCAGGAGTATATCCAAGGCAAGGTTGACAAATAACTGCCCTGCAAAATTAGTTTATAGCCCAATTCCTCCATAAAGTAGTCACTTGGGGTGAGGGTTCTTGACAGATTGCCATGATTTTAACTCTTTTTGTCTCATAGTTAAACATAGCGGTCTCAAAGCTGAAATTGATTCTGATTTTCTTTTAGATTAGGTTATCGTTCTTTAATTTCTTCTTAATTATGCCATATCTTTTCTATATGTTATCAACTCTATCAATATATCCTAAAAGGAGAAAGTTAATTTCAAATTATGCTATCCCAAGCTATAACATCAGATAAAACGTCCGATGTAATGATACAGTAACTCTCTGTAGGCTTCCAGTCTGGAGTGGAGATTCAGAGTTCACACATGGTGAAGGAGGTCAATTTCTCACATGAAGCCTTACACCTCAGTTCTGTAACAACAGATTTGTATGCTACATCACAAACAAATCCCACTAACATTTTGTAAATAAGATTCAGTCTGAGTAAGCCTCCTCAGGGAAGCCGTGCTTTAGTGAGAACTGCTAACGCTCAGAAGTAATAATGTGAGATTCCTCATGCCATTACTTCCAATAGTTTGAGGCCATAAAGTCCCCAAATTCCTTAGTTCCATTTATATGCAGACCTTCACTTAAAGCTCTTGAATGCATTACCTTCATTTGGTGTGTAAATCAGAAGAAGGGGTCTGGAAACTCAGCTATCTGGTTAGAAGAGCTAGAGATATTTAGTTTTTAAAAAAGGAAGAGCGAATGGTAATATGGTAGTAGTCTACAAATATTTAAAGGCCTGTCATATGCAGGATGAATTGGGCCTGACTAAAATGAGAACATGACAAGAACCCTGCTGTTATATCTTTGGTTCTTTAGGCATTAAGCGAGACGAAGTGTTGAAACAGCAAACAAGTTTATTAACTCAGAACAGAAACAGCCCTAATGGCTGCTGCACAGCTATTTATACGGTTGGCCTCTAGGCGGAGACCAATAGGTTTAAAGTAGCAGTCTCCCACCCCAAACCTAATTATCAGCCTGGAGACAGCGAGTCTGCCTTTCAGTAACAGCAACCATTACATGACACAGAAATTTAGGTCAGACATTAAGCAAGTGATTTAAAACAGTTATGGCCAATACATTACACCTGGGTTGAATTAAGATAGGAGATTCAGGCTGAATTTTAGAAAAAATATTCTATTTAGTAGTCACGCAAGGGATTGTTGTTTATAAAAATAAGCCTACCTCTGGTTTTCAAATGTCATGAATAGTTTAGGGCAGGGGTAGGCAACTTTGGCTCTTTTATGACTCATGGACTTCAACTCCCAGAATTCATGAGTCATGAGTCATAAAAGAGCCAAGGTTGCCTACCCCTGGTTTAGGGCATTCATAATTGGAGTGGGAATTGGATTGGACTGGGCAGATGTAGATTTCTTCCCAACCTAAACATTCTGTGATTGTACAGCCACACAGAATTTTTCAGTCTAAATACACGAGTACTAAAATGATAGTGAGATCAAGACTTAAGGATACATTTCAAATCCACTGATATGCCAACTTCCATTACTGACTGGGTTCCATTATAGACACATTAAGCAGATAAGTTGGAGGGGAACAAAATTTTCAATGAAAGGATTGTAAGAATAGGATTTATGTAGGATATCTTATCTATTAATTTCCAGATACTGTACACTGGTGAAACTCCTGCAATAAATTTAAACTACGTTTTATTCCAATACCCTCATTCCAACTCAGTTGTTTAAAACTATAGCTTGAAATATATATTTATATTATACTCTCACTGCCTGAGCTGCGCTTCTCAAACCTTTAGTGACTTAGCTTAAATTTGACATAAATTAATTTTCATTCTTGACATGCTGATTGCTCCAGCATAAACTGAAGATAAGTAAACATTTGGATTTATTCAATGTGGTTGTGGACCTCTGAATATCTTCCATGCAATAATTTTTGTTGTTGTTATTGTTGTTGTTATTGTTGTTATTATTATTGTTGTTGTTGTTGTTGTTGTTGTTGTTGTTGTTATCCTTTGCTTCATTCCTAAGACTAAAAAATTAAAATATCTGTTCAATATTCATGCAACTGATAAAAAATGAACATTGTAACATAAATAGAGAAAAAAACAAACTGTGGGATTAATCTGGAAGTTTCATTCTTCTCCAAGGTGACTAGACATAATCATCTGTCTTCTGGAGACCCTATTGCCAGAGCTTGTCAGGACACTCATTTGTCATATGCCACCTCATACAGTGGTCCTTGAATTGTACATATACATTAAAACAGAGCAGTAATTCAACAATCATTCTTCCATACATGTCAACTGTGAAGTATATAATCTAAACTAACCCAGGCCAGTTCATCTGAAGTGCAAACAAGCAGTTGGTATGGAGCAAAAAAATTCAGTAAGTGACTTTCAAAAAGTATTGCATCTACAATGAGAGAAATACTGAAGTTTGAATGAGAATTCCAGAGGGGTTATTAGAAATGTTAAGTTTTACATATCATTTGTCAATCACACTACATTAGCAGCTTTTAAAATACACCGACAAGACAGAATAATATTTCTTCCTGTTCTCATTTTCTTTCTAAACAAATCCCATGTCAACTTCAATTACACTGTCAATTGCTTTTGTCCTTTAAAAAAAATTCTTTTTCTTTCAGCAAAGTTACAATCAGCAGTAAGAGAGTCTATATATTAGGTTTTTTTAAAAAAAGAAATACAGAAACATAAGCCCATTTTACGGTACTTTATTAAAGTTCAATGGCTTATAGGTGAATTGGAAAAACATCCAAGTAAAAATAGGAAAACATATAAGTAGTCTTCAGCTTCTGGCCATTTGTTCAGCAACAATTTTGCCACTGTTTCCAGATGTTCTAGCCATCCCTGCAGTTAAGTGATCATGATCTGAGTGCTTGGAAACAAGTGAGCACTTACGATCAGTTGCCAAGTGCCCCATAATCATATGATCACCATTTACAATTTCCCCAACCTGCACGGCACCTCTCATGTGCCCTTATACACTCTTGCATATCCTCCCCGACTCTCACAGCACGTCTTGCACATCCCCATTGCACTGGGAAAGGCCACATACGGGTCCAAATCCCCAGATACCTCACTTTTCCCAACAAGACTAACACTTTGCTCAAACTGTTTATCTTGCAAAACCCCAGGCTCTATCTGGAAAACCCTTTGGTTCATTGAGTTATCTGGGGTGGGCTGATTGAACAGGCCACATCTCCCCCATGGAGAAGGATGATGCCAATAAAGTTTTCCTGTCAGGCTAAGCCCAAGAATGACAAAGAACAGTTCAGCCAGTGTTGACTTCTTTATTTGCTGACATATGTCAGACAGAATCTTGGCAGATTAAAACATTACAACTCTCATTTTGATGAATATTCCCTGATAGATTCTAGGGAGTGGCTATCCTTCTACTTCCTGGGTACTCTATCCAGTTCAGGGTTGTGCTACCTCTTCTGTCCCCTCCCCTTCTGGAATGTTCTTCCCTTTCCTGTCACTTTACTGTAGTCCATCACACCAACTTGCCCTTCAGTGGCATCATCTCTCACACTCCCAGAGTGATCTGTCCATAGCAATGATTGATGTAAATGTCTTCTACTACCAGATCTAAGAACACCTAGCAGATTTAAAATAATAATGACAACTCTGAGAATATTGCTTATAATGACAGCTAAATTAGACGGGGAAATTATAAAGACAATTTCTGGGGGAATAACAGAATTTAGAACTCATGCATCTTCATTCTCAGATCATATTTTCATATTTTTCACAGAATTTGTAGACTGCATAGCTGAAATGACGGTACCCTTAGGAACATTACTAGTATGATATTAATCTGACCTATTCTGAACAATTCATTTTTCAGTAATTAAATACTTTGTCATACTTTCCAGCAGCCACAGATACAGGCACTAAAAGCATCATAGATTTTTAACTAGTGAATAAAATATATATACATGCTAAAAATATTGTTTCTATATAGTATTTGTTTCAAGAATATCAGAAAAATTTATTCACACTGCATCCTAATATTAATTAATGGATTATTCCAAAAATCCATTTAAACCACAGGAAGGCAGACTCTGGTTAAATTTTAAAAAAAATCCAAACAGTAGAAATAGTCTGATAGTGGAATCAATTAGCCAAAGGCTGATATACTGAGGTAGAAGTTAAACACGCATTTTGTGTTCATGAATGGAATAGGAATTTGAACTCAATACAGATTTTTTTCTAACTTTGTATGATTCTGTACACTAAAGCTCCTCTTTGACCTGAGGATATAGAAAACAACAACCTACCATGGAAATCCCCATAATTAAATGCATGGTGACTTAACATGGTGATGAGGAGATGGATTTGACACTACGTATGTCAATGAATATTTACTTGCCACAGATACTATCTTGTCATTTATCTAGGAGCTTCACTAATGAGCAAAAATCTTGTTTGAAATCCCTCTAGTGAGATACATTTACAATGCATTTCCCAACTCACTCTATTTTTCAATTGTAATTCTACCAAAAACTGTCCAGACACACTTAACAAGCAGACACCCCAGTAGTTAGAGCATTCATTTTTTTACACTTACTTTTTTTCTTTTTACATAGGGAGATAAGATACCTAAGCCCAGTCATTGGGCAAAAGTTCTACTTTCACACTAAATGAGTTGCACAGCCACTCCACATACAAATCATGCCCATATTTAACTTTTCTCCAATTACACTTTCAATACCTGCAACATTCTCACAGCATGTATGACTTCATTATTTTATTTAATTTGGACACTATTTTTTATAGCATTTGTTTCAATTCCGCTGTTTGACACTTCATTATCATTCTCACATAAATTTCTAAATAACTCCTTCAGCACTTCCCATACAAATTTTTAAATAACTTCTTCCATCAATAGTCCAATCACTTTCTTGCTTTGTTCGTAACTATTCATGAATATCATTTAGCAGAATAATTTTTCTCCTTGATTACATTCAGACTGTTGCACAATGTTCCCCCAAATCTTTGCTTCTTCCATTATCAGCGTTTACTGAAGCATAACAAACATCACCAAGTTATGGATTCCAACTTTCCCACATATCCATAACAACTTAGATGACATGAATTAATATTTTCAGGAATACAGTTTTACCCTTTTATTCACAGTGCTCTTCTTCTTCTTCTTCTTCTTCTTCTTCTTCTTCTTCTTCTTCTTCTTCTTCTTCTTCCTCTTCTTCTTCTTCTTCTTCTTCTTCTTCTTCTTCTTCTTCTTCTTCTTCTTCTTCTTCTTCTTCTTCTTCTTCTTCTTCTTCTTCTTCTTCTTCTTCTTCTTCTTCTTCTTCTTGGTCTCAGAGTACCTGATGTTTTTCAGAACTCTTCTTTGGAAGTAAGGTTGGAAATTGGAGACATGAATGTAGAAGAGAGAGAAGTGGATGCGGATTGCAGGTAAACTGAAAGAACTGGACAAAAGTAAAAGGATATTTGGAAGTCAGGTGGCTGATGCAATTACATCAAGAAAAGATAGTTGGACACTGTCTGGTTGAAGATAGCTAGTGTAATATTTTACATCAGCTTTCTACTTCTGATAACACTATCTCCTTCCCCAAGTGGGAGAGGCACCAAGTTATCACCAACATTTTATTGTAACAAGCCAATAGCTGAAATTTTTGATCATTTAGCAAACCTAACTGGGATGGCAGTGATGGAATACATGAGTAATTCAGAAGAAGAAACTACATGAGTCCATTGGATATTGGACAGTGGAGCTGATTCAAATAGAAAAGACTATAGCACTGGATAGGTGACCTTGAGTCAGTCACTCTCTCTCAATCCTAGGAAGGAGGCAATGGCAAACTAAAACTTTGCCAACAAAATTGCAGGGAGCTATCTAGGCAAGCTCTGAGAATCAGACACGATTGAATGGAAGAAACAAACAATAACCGGCTGGGGAAGATATGATGGGAGTAGCTCGGCAAGATGGAGCAGTCAGGTTCCCATCTTTCTTATTCTGGGTCAGTTACTTACCCCAATATCCAGATACTGGATAACTGATAACATTGGAATCACAAATGCTTCTGAAAAATTCCATGACTGTGTGCAATAAGATCATACACAATTACAATTTGGTTTCAAATAGTAAGCACAACTGACCTATATTACCAATTGGCTGGGGAGGGGGAAGAGTAATGATATTTCTGTCTCTGAAATCTGTCTTGCCAAATTTCAAGTCCTGCATCAGCCACAATCCCAAAGTACAAGTGAGAAGGGATGACAAGGGTACTTCTGTGGAGGTAATAAACCATGAACATGTTTGTAACAAAGGGCCATAGATACATCATAGAGATTGTGTTTGTAAAGGGTCCATCTTCCTACACAACTCTACCTGCCTTACTTCCTCCAAGTAGTGAATGACAATCTGGAATTGATATAAGGGTGAATCATTTGACACGATCAGATCACTCCTTGATTACTATAAGACTCATTCCTATTGAGAGCCTCCAATTAGAATTTTTCATAGAGGGACAGACCCCCCCTTTAGTAAGGGCAGACATGGGTTGTCTCAGAGAGGTTGTCAAAGTTGATCTTAGGATAGGAGTTATGCTTGCTGCCTTGAAAAAGATGGTGGAGCATTCCCTCTTGAACAGAACTTCCTGTGATTCAGCAAACTTTCATATTGACTGCCAACTCTCCATTACTGTAAAATAGAATAGGTGAATTCGGACACCTTGGCAAAAAATGTAGTGAATGTGGGAAAATGGAGAAAGCATAAGATATGCAATTACTGGAATAAAGTTAGTGGTTAGCATATAATCTTATAAGATGGCTGAAAAAGTTATGAGAGAACTTCTAGAAATGAGCAGATAGCAAAGTTCATTAGTAAAACAGCAGCTCACTGTAGGGTGCAGAAAGCCTGGGGAAATGCAACATTTTCAAAGAGACTCTGACTTAATGAACTCACTAATGAAAGGGGGCTGGACATTCCTTTCACATTTTTAAGGTTCTATACCACAAATCTAATTATTGCATTAAAACTCCTTATGGAAGCCTATGTGATGCTTATTTCCTTATCTGTAGCCTGGTGTACAGGTCTTGACAGGACTGTTGCAAGGCATAAATGTTTGTTGAAAGAAGTAAAAAAGCTTTGGATAGGACTTAGTTCTATTATTTGCAAATGAGAATTAGTATGTCAAGTCTTGCACAGTTGGCAAATTCAGGATACAAGAACTGCTTGGATTTCTGGAAAGATGTTTATTACTAATAGGCTAATGTAACAAAACCTTAAGAGCCTGCCAAGCAGTTCTCCTGATCCACTTTCATCTACCTTAATTAAAGAAAAGTAGCTCTGAGTCCCTTTCTCGTGCTTTCTTCTTCCCCTGAATCAAGTGTGTCTTTTTCAACAATCCTATTTCTTTCCTGTTTTCTACAAGTCTGATAGGTCTCCATTCCATCACAGTACCTATGCATATATAAGATTACTTCCCAAAGTACCTGGGTTAAAGTTAGAAAATTTATGTGATCAACTGTTTGCATTCAATTTTGAATAGCAGTCCAATCTGTTATATATTTACTGCGAACTTGTATGAGAATGCTTCTAAGCATGTCGGAGATTATAGAGACCCTAGTACTTCTGCATGGAATAGAAATCAATATGTGCAATATAGGGATCAGCTGTGTTAAATCAGACAAATACAGTAGCTCTAGAGAAATTATGCAATCTAAACAGATGTAGTTTGAAAAATGTTAACAATATGGAGAAAAGACTAGACTTCTTTCTAGGTTTATTAGTGTATAGAGAATTTCAAAAAACTAAACTTTGGTTCAATCTATGGCCTCTGTTAATTCATAAAAAATGTAGTAAATGCAGCCATAAACTACAACAGGATCATATAGCCACCAAACCATATAGTCACTAAATACAGCTTCCAATTCAGCTGAAGAATCACAAAAAGAACGAATAAAATTTCCAAGTCAGCAGAAGCTGAGAAAGGAAATGCTAACCTGAAAACAAAAAAAATGAGAACAGACATATCCAAAGCACACTTAGAAATACTTCCAAGGTCCAGTATCAGAGACATACCATAAGAGACCTCATGGCATATGGATATACAGATAACCAACTGATATAGGAAAATCTAGGAAGCATGTAAATTATGACCCAACATAAACAACTAACAAGAAATATAAAGAAATAGAAAAGACTGTTTTGTTTTCACAATCTGTTTTATTTTCACACAATATTGATTCACCAATACAAAAAACAGGAATCTATATTACTTAAAGCAAGGACAATGATTTTAAGATCTTGGAAAACATGTCACTCTCAAATCATGCAGTAGTCCCTCTGCAGCCTCCTCTGAGCACAATTGTTAAAACAACAGTGATGTTATTTTAAGCAGGAAATACATAATGCCCTAAACCAGGAAAATAAGGCTTGTGATTGACGATTCTCCATTTGTGTAATTGTTGTGTAGCGGTTTCTTTGGCGCAGGAATGAAGATGAGGCAAGTGAGTATAGGAAAACTCATGGTTTATTGCTTGCAAGATCTTAACAGACAATTGGGTTGTAACCAGCCGCAATATATAGTCTAGCCCCTAGGCGGCAGCCAATAGATTTGAAACAACCATTGCCGCCTAGGGACAGCCAATAGCAGCATTGGAGACTTGAAGTCTTGGTTGCTGGAGAGCCGTTAGCTGCTCCAGCAACCCACGTGGTATTAACATTGAGCCCAATACATAACACCCCTCCCCTCTTAGATCAGACAATATTGTAACACAATTTAGACTTAATACAATTATCCAGATTCATTATCAAAACAATCCTAATAATAATAATAGAAAATAATCCCATATCGGTTACAAGGTTAACTTACAGCATCTGAATGAATAGGCTTCATTGACAGCACACTAGACAGTTAACATCATAGCATCTGAATGAATAGGCCTTCATTGACAGCACACTAGACAGTTAACATCATAACTCCCAGTTTCTGTAGTACAGTGGCAAGTTGCAATACAACAACATTAAAATCTTTATTTTACAACGTAATCAGCAAGATATGAAGGAGGCTTGTGTGCTTTAGTGGAATGTCTCGGAATTCCAATCACTTTGTGGTCTACCAGCTTACCCAGTGGGCTGGGTAGACCCATGTCCCTTGTTGCTCCTGAGTCAAGGGGATTAGATGCTCTCTCGCTAGCCTCTCCAGGTTGGCTTACCCCAGAGTCAGACTGATCAGCAGAGTAGGCACAGTGATTACTGAAATCTGGTTGGCTTGCTCCTTCAGGGGATCCATGTTGCATACCTGGACTTCCCACTTCTCCATCTTGTTCCTCATCGGTTATGAAGGAAAAGTCCTGAGAGTCCAAGTGAGACTATCTTGGCCGCAAGTTTGAGGACCTTGGGAGGGACTTATGATGCAGTCCTCACTTAGTGGCCATCCTGGAAGCCGTTTTCTGGGTTGATCAATGTGGCATCTGACAACTCACCCTCCCTCCAGCCCCACTTCATAAGATAGGGGCCCAGATGCTTTGCTAATTTTACCAGGAACCGACAGATTCCCATGACCATAGCTCCTGACCCAAACCCAATCGCCCATTTGCAGCCACCTAGGGGGTTTTGGTCAAGAGGCTTCTGATGCCACTCTATCTGGATGCAATCTGTCCAGTTTAGTGATCAAACGCATCCCCCAATGCAGTTCTGCATGACTTTTGCCTGTAGCAGTGCAGGGCGTAGAATGCTGGCAGAGTAGAAAATCTGCCAATCTGTGATGCCAGTCACCTGTTACAATGCGCTTGAGTGATTCCTTCATTGTCCTCACCATGCATTCAGCTTGACCATTAGAAGATGGATGAAAGGGCGCAGATGTTGCATGTGTGATGAGATTTGCTTTAAGGAAGGCCTGAAATTCAGCAGCAGTGAATTGGGCCCCATTGTCTGAAACTATGACATCTGGCAACCCATGTGTGCAAAGTTTTCTCAGCACCTGGATGGTCCTAGAAGTAGTCATGTTAGGAACTGGAGTTACTTCCAGCCATTTGGAGTGGCTGTCCACCACTATGAGAAAGAGCTGGCCCTGAAAGGGCCCAGCATAGTCTATGTGAATTCTAGACCAGGGAGTGTGTGTTTTCTCCTACCTGTGAACTGGAGCCTGTGGCATTTCAGGCCTAGATTGCTGGCATGTATAACAACCATGGACCTGTGCCTCAATGTCCTTGTCAAGGCCAGGCCACCAAAGGTAGCTTCTTGCTAAAGCTTTCATTCTAACAATTCCTGGATGGCCTTCATGTAATGATTGTAAAACCCTGTCTCTTAGGGAAGAGGGAATTAAGACTCTGTTTCCCCATAAAATGCACCCTTTGTGGGCAGAAAACTCATGTCTTCTGACAAAATAATTTTGAAATTCAGAACCTGGGCTATCTGTAGCTCTTTTCAGCAGCAATGTCCACAGCATGGAGGGGAAATTCAGGCAAGTTCTGTATGGACAGAATTCTGGCAGCAGGAGCTGGATCTGGTTCCATTAGTGGCAGTGGTAATCTACTGAGGCCATCAGCATGGCCCATTTCTTTGCCCGGTTTGTGAATCAATTTAAAATTGTATGCAGAAAGAAAAATAGACCATCTCAACATTCTTCGGGACAGTATGTGGGGGGTTTGTTTGTCTGTTGTGAAAAGTCCCAACAGTGGCTTGTGGTCTGTAAAGACCGTGAAGTCCCTACTATATAAATAGTCATGGAATTTTTTAATTCCAGCAACAATGGCTAGGGCCTCTTTGTCAATCTGTGCATAGTTGCGCTCAGCAGAGGACAACATCCTTGAGTAGAATGCTATAGGAACCTGTGTTCCATTCTTTTCTAAGTGACTTAAAACTGCCCCCACCCCATAGGGAGATGCATCACATGCAAGACATACTGGTTTGGACTCTTTGTAATGAGTTACAGTGGACTTTTCTGACAATAGTGCTTTTAAGTCCTGGAAACTTTTTTCATGTAAATTAGTCCATTTCCATGGAGCTTTCTTATCTACAAGCCTGTGCAAAGGCTCTGCTAATGCTGCCTTATGAGGTAGAAAGGTGTGATAGAAGTTAAGGAGACCCAAGAATGCTTGTAGCTCCCCTTTGGATTTGGGCCTAGGAGCTATTTTAATGGCCTTCACTTTAGATTCAGCAGGGTGAATGCTGTTAGCATCAATTCTGAATCCCAAGAATTCTGTTGAAGGAACCCCAATACTACACTTGCTCTTTTTTAATTTGAGACCTGCTTCACAAAACCTCTGTAAAACAGCTCTGAGCCTGCTGGCTAATACTTCTGGGGACTCCCCAGCAATAAGAACATCATCAAAATAAGGGCAGACGCCCTGAATGCCCTTAAGTGTGCGTTCCATTATTCCCTGGAAAATGCCTGGGGCAACACTGACTCCAAACTGTAAGCATTTTACTTTGAAAGCCCCCCTGTGAGTCACGATTATCTGAGCCGCAGCTGTGGCCTCATCAGCCAGCAATTGCTGATAGGCCTGTGCTAAATCAAGTTTAGCAAAAAATAGTACCCCCTTGCAAGGAGGCTAAAATGTGGTTGACCACTGGAACTGGGTACGCGTGTTGCTTGAGGGCTTTGTTTAGGGTGCATTTATAATCAGCACAAATGTGAATTTCTCTGTTGGCTTTAAGTGGGGTGACTATAGGAGTTTCCCACTCCCCTCCCCCCATCAACTGGCTGTAAAATGCTCTGTTCTACAAGCTTGTCAAGTTCAGAATCAATTTTATGTTTTAAGGCAAAGGGGACCCTTCGAGGCTTAAACCTAATTGGAACTACGTTGGGGTCTAGCTTGAATGAGATAGGCGGACCTGTGTATGTTCCTAAGTCAGAATCAAAAACATCAGCATAGTCCTCACATACTGACGAGAGGTTTGCAGTTTATGTCCTGTTGATACCAGTAATCTGAATACCTAAGGCATCAAACCAATCAAGTCCAATGAGACTCGTTCTCTTGCCCCCTACTACTATGACATCCAGGTGCCCATAAAACCCCTTAAATTTTACAGTCAAGGTGGCTTCTCCCTTAACTTTAACTTGAGCATTTTGAAAGTCAGTTAGAATTATGTCTGAGGGCCTCAGTTTGGCCCAATTGTTACTGCGCCTACACACGAAATCAAAAGTGTCTTGAGAAATAATAGAGACTGCAGAGCCAGAGTCCAATTCCATTTTACAAGGAACTCCTTGTAGCTCTACCAGAAGCCTGAGTTTAGGTTTGAGGGGGCGTCAGGCCCCAGTGCAGCACATGCTTCTACGGCTTCTGAAAAACCCCACACTAACTGGACCCTGGGCCCCAGTACCTCTCCTAGTCAGTTCTTCCAACTGGTGTTTGGGTGGCCAGTCCCTCTGGCGAGCTCTGCAAACTGTTGCGATGTGGCCTGTCTGGCCACAGGCTCTGCATGTGGCTGACCGGAATCTGCAATCTGCGCAAAAATGGCTGCTGCCACACCCCTTTCATCTAGGTAAGAGAACTGCCTTGTAAGTATTCTCTTGCTGCTGGCTGTTGTGGTGTTGCGCGTTGGGCTGCTTTTGAAGTTTGTTGATTTCTGGTTGTTCCTCTTCAGAGGACTCTTTGGGGCATTTGGTATCCTCGTGGTAGACCATTTCTTCATGCTTTGTCATTTTGGCGGGCTGGACTGCTTGAACTGCACCCCTGGCGGCTTCATCAGCCAAAACTTCATCTTGTGCTTCTCAAAACGTTAAATTCGGTCTGGCAAAGAGTCTTTGTTGAAGCATTCGGTTCTGTAGGCCGCAAACAAGCCAATCTCATAGTCTCTCTTCTAAGTTCGAAAATTTGCAAAGGTGTGCGGCCTGCTTCAGGCCCGCAATGAATTTTGAAGCTTATTCACTGGTTTGCTGCACTCTCTGGTAAAGCTTGAAACGCCAGGCCATTTCAGACATCTTGGGCTGGAAATGTTCGGTTAATGTCTTCCTGAGGTCTGCGTAAGAGACCAATTCTATTGGCATCGGAGCAAAGAGGTTCTCAGCCAAATCAAAGGTTGCTGGGCCGCAGAGGCAGAGTAGCATTACAGCCTTGAGGCCTTCTTCGGCGATTTGGTTTGCCTGGAGGTAGTTTTCTACCTGGGACAAATCAGATGGCCATTCTTCTGGATGCTTCACATTGAATTCTCGAAGTCTTCCGACCTTCGGCATTCTGTCTTTGCTGATTCCTGAGGTTTCTTCTGATCCTGATTTCCGGGGCTCAGGGAATGAGTCCGCTGAGCACGAGGTCGCTAGCATAGCTTGCTAGCTGACCTTGAGGGAGTGGGGCGGAAATGCTTTTTCCCTCCGACGTGCGCTGCCTTCCCCTCTGAGACTTCAGCTCTTTTCAGGAAAACAGGATCCCATCCTCATCGCCAGTGTTGTGTAGCAGGTTCTTTGGCGCAGGAATGAAGATGAGGCAAGTGAGTATAGGAAAACTCATGGTTTATTGCTTGCAAGATCTTAACAGAGAATTGGGCTGTAACCAGCCGCAATATATAGTCTAGCCCCTAGACGGCAGCCAATAGGTTTGAAACAACCATTGCTGCCTAGGGACAGCAAATAGCAGCATTGGAGAGTTGAAGTCTGGGTTGCTGGAGAGCTGTTAGCTGCTCCAGCAACCCACATGGTATTACCATTGAGCCCAATACATAACAGTAATTACTCAACTACTGTGGCTTTGCCTTCTCCCAAATGTGGTCCCTGGCCATCTAAGGGTACCAACCCCTGGTTTACGATCTGTAAGGGAAGCTTGCATGCTCTTCCTATATACCAAAGCAATAATTCATTGTACTGAACAAAATCCCTTGATTCTATATAATAAAATAACTTGTACTGAGATGAGAAAGATGTGGATCATCATGTAACTCATTTATAGCACTCACAATTTTCTTTATTCTTTAGTATACCATCTCCTCTTACATGCAAAAAGTGGGACACAAGTTTCTTTTTCTGTGTTACATACATTACAATAAAATGAACAGAATGGGAAATTGAAAAAGAAGGGGAGGGAAGATGAAATAGCAAAGGTCTAAAATGGAACTATAACCATAAAACAAGGAACAAAATGAAGCAAGTTTTGACAAATCCTATAATACATTTTTTAAAAAAATACTAAATACAATAAAAAGATCCACCAAACTCCATGACATTGCTGGGGCATTGTAATTCCTACTTTGGTAAATAAAATTCTAAATACCATATATTAATTGTAGAGCCATATTACTACAAATCTTAACTTATGGGTTCTTTTTTAAAAAATGCACATAGTATATGATAATAAAGGGACGCGGTGGCTCAGTGGGTTAGGACGCTGAGCTTGTCAATCAGAAGGTCGGCAGTTTGGCGGGTCAAATCCTGAGTGCCGCATAACAGAGTGAGCACCTGTTACTCATCCCAGCTTCTGCCAACCTAGCAGTTCGAAAGCATGTAAAAATGCAAGTAGAAAAATAGGGACCACTACAGTGGGAAGGTAACAGCGTTCCGTGCACCTTTGGCATCTAGTCATGCCGGCCACATGACCACGGAGACGTCCTCGGACAAGTGCTGGCTCTTCAGCTTTGAAACGGAGATGAGCACCGGCCCCTAGAGTCGGAAATGACTAGCACGCATGTGCGGGGGAAGCTTTACCTTTATATGATAATAACCATATTATTCTCTGCATTCATATGTAATAGATGGGAAAAAAGTTGTCTTATTGAAGACAAGCAAAGATACTATGCTATTATAATAGAAATCCTTAACAAAACCTGCTTATTCCATCATTTCTTTGGATCTTACTAAATTGCAGTATTTTGTTCAAAACAAAATGAAAAGATCTAGAATAAAATGGAGCAATTTGAGCACTGAAGAATAAACCTGTAATTCAATTTCATGGCACCTGGTTTTACTATATGTTACCATTGCTGTACTGAAAACATTTCTGAGGGTAACAATTCTTACCTTAGTAAGCCAAATTCTCAAGACACAAGTGAGCTTTAAATGGCAAAGCTTACAAGCAATAAGCATTTTGTACCACTTCCCTAAGGTTTTTTAAAATGTCTTTTTATATTCTTTATTATTTTAAAAAAAAACTCCTAGGAACAATTTTAAAATAATTCTTGATCATTAGTGCAACAAATATGCTTGGGTTGCAGAAATTATCAGAAAGGTAGCCGCACCCCCACTCCCAAACTAATGAAAGAAAGAGAGAAGCTTAGTTGTTGATATTGTTGTTGTTGTTGTTAGCTGCGAAGTCGTGTCCGACCCATCGCGACCCTATGGACAACATTCCTCCAGGCCTTCCTGTCCTCTACCATCTTCTGGAGTCCATTTAAGCTCACGCCTACTGCTTCAGTGACTCCATCCAGCCACCTCATTCTCTGTCGTCCCCTTCTTCTATTGCCCTCGATCTTTCCCAGCATTAGGCTCTTCTCCAGTGAGTCCTTCCTTCTCATTAGGTGGCCAAAGTATTTGAGTTTTAGCTTCAGGATCTGGCCTTCTAAAGAGCAGTCAGGATTGATCTCCTCTAGGACTGACCGATTTGATCGCCTTGCAGTCCAAGGGACTCGCAGGAGTCTTCTCCAGCACCATAGTTCAAAGTTGTTGATATAATGGAAAGCAATTATAAAAAAGAGTCTCAGCCATAGTTTCAACTGGGAAACTGCAAGCATGCTAGATGAAGCTAAATTTTAAAATTCCTGGAAATTTGCCATTTAAATAAATCAGCCATCAACAGACACATAGAGATGAACCATATTCACACACCATTCAAAAGAGACAATAAAAAAACTAAGAAGGAAATAAAAAGACCAGAACACATCCTTCTCTAGCAGGCCACACCCAGATAAACAGGGATTAACCCTAGACAAACAATCAAGCAGAAAACAATAACAGAATCAAAGAACTGTCTAGGAGAAAGCCATATTCCCACCAATATTGGCAGGGCAAGCTAACAGGGAGCAAACCCCACATTCATAGCACTGTTGATGTTACCTACTCAAGTAATTAAATATCTGCTAGCAAACAACCAAGGTCAGAGAGTAACAAGGACTACAAATTTTAAAACAATTTACCTTTTGCTGCTATTGGCAAAGCAAAATTAAAAAAATAATCAGTTGGAAATGGGACCAGAAGAATTTCCAGTGGAGGCATGGAGGGTTACATATGTATTCATGATGAATGTAGATCATAGGTGTCCAACTCTTGGTTTGCCTGAGCCAACCATACAGAGTGAAGAGGAATTGGGCCAGAACCTCTTATACTGTAAATCAGTGTAGGCTATCTGTACAACCAGTTCTCAGAAATGTTCAACTGATAGCAACTTAGAAAAGATAATCTCTGCCTCTTATGCCATGCCTGCCAGTATGTTTGTATTTTATTCCTATCAATGCTATTGGCTCAACTGCTATAATTGTAATTAAATTGTGGCAAATAGCACTTAGAAAATAGCACTTAGACTTATATACCGCTTCAGAGTGCTTTATAGCGGTTTACAGAATCAACATATTACCCTCAACAATCTGGGTCCTCATTTTACTGACCTCCAAAGGATGGAAGGCTAATTCAAACTTGAGCCGGTGAGAATCGAACTGCCAAACTGCAGGCAGCTGGCAGTCAGCAGAAATAGCCTGTGGTATTGCATTGTAACCACTGTGCCAGCGTGGCTCTTCAAATATTTGAGTATAGCATTTCTCTGATCTAGTAGAGCTATAGGTTTATCTTTAAATATGCAGCTGCATTATTTTTGAAATGTATAGAAATGAAATGAATTAATTCTGCTTAACAGCTCTGATATTAATCCTGCTGTTATTATTACTGCGTGGAACCAGCCTCGTGTCCCCTCCCGAGCCGCATAAGCTAGCCAGAATTAGTTGAATTCTCAATATAGTGTATTTGAAGGCCTTTAATGTCTTCACTCTTGGTATTGCTTTCTTCAGGTGCTGTTGCTTTTTGAGTTGTAAGTTTTGTAGTTGCCATTAAAGTTTGGACTTTAAGGTTTTCTGTAGGTTGCTTTTGTTGTTCTTTGAAATCTCCTATTTTAGTGTTAGTTTCCACTTCTTCTATTTGGTTTTGGGTTATCTTTTCCTCATTTAAAGTCAGAATTTGATTTGGTGGCTTTGAGTGGTCAGATTTTTCTTGTACTTTGGCTTTAATTTGCTCTGTCATTGCCAAAATCGTGTCCAGTATCAATTTATAGTCAAGTGGTGGGATATATTCATCCATTTCATTATTGTTTGCAGCTAAGTCTTCCATGAAGGATATTTTAGTAAGAATCAAGGATTATCCACCTCCAAAAGAGTTGTTTTCAGTGCCAGGTGTTCCCACGCTTATCTTTAAGAATAATGTCAAGGACAGCTCTGTTATTCAGTCAGCTCTCACAACAGAAAAAAGAAATTTACTTGCTGTACCAAGTTTTGCCACAAGATGACATCAATGACATATAAAATGCAATGTAAAAACTTTCTTTTCTTTGTTTTTTCCCAAATTAATATAGAACTTTTGTAACATTAGTCCAATTTTTTTCCTTAATTCACAGCTTAGAGAGAAGATAGGATAGTGGATCCCCAGCAAAAATAGGAGCTTTTTAGTAAATACCGATGAAATTGCTTAATTTCTTTGCTAATTAATTAAATTTCTTTTAAAGATTTAAGGCTTTAAGATTTGTTCCCAGAGTAGATATTCGCCATTTTCTCAAAAAATGGGGAAGGAGATTTTCAGGAAAGTCCCACAGGAAGATGGTTAAGGGAATAGGAAAGGTAAAGGCTAACCCAGGTCCTCCAGATTGCTTCTTAGTGCTGGGTAGTGCTTTTGGCTTTTGGCAGGGAGCAGCTTAGTGATTGGCCATCTTTATGGCGGTCTCTTCTTCTTCAGGCCAAAGGAGATTGTCCCAGATTCAAGCGGAGGGCTGCCACTCTTCCACAATCACAGGGAAGTCCTCCTCTTGGTAATCGCCCCTCCAGGGCGATTTTTGACCCTTTTCAGGGTCATCCAAAAAAGAAAGAAATGGATGGCAGGAAGCAGACTGTTCCTGCGCGTCCGGAAGCACTGCATGCGCGAACCGGAAGCCTGCCCCCCAACCCTTCCTTGTAGTCAATCCAGGAGGATACCTTAATTGATTATATCAAATGCCACTGAAAGGTATAAGAAGATTAAGAATATTGCACTCTCCTAATCAAGGTCTCAGCAGAGATCATCTACCAGAATGACCAATGCAGTTTGCATCCCATGACCCAATCTGAATCCCAAATGAAAAAGGTCTAATCTGCTTCTTTGACAGGTATACTGTAATTCACAGAGTACAGCTTTCTTGACACCTGTCTCAAAAAAGGAAGTCTGAAGACAGAGCAATAGTTGTCTAAAATTGTCAGGTCCAGAGGTGACTTATCAATCAGCTGATTAATTTAACATATATGGCTACCCATTTTACAGCAGCACCCCTAGATGCTATCATGTCAACAAACTTATCTGCAAAGGCACCCATAGGAGAAATCAGAGCGGAAAGGAGCAAATGATGAAAACAACATTCCAAAACTACAATGCAAACTCTACCTCTTTTGTATACGAAATGGTAAATCTTATATGAAAGAACAATGAAGCTCTTGTCATTTTGACAAAAGTCTTCAACCCTGCAGATGCCCCTGCTTAGCTAGGAATAATTTAATAAGATTTACTTCCATACAGACATATATTGGATGGTAGTGCAAGCCAGAACTTTGCTTATTTATTGCTCTGTTCAAAATAAAAGCAAAATGACAGTGCTGGGCCAAGAAAAAAAATTACTCTGAAGGAAATTCTTTAATTTGGTTATCCAAAAACCATCCTTGTGCTTCTTTCAAAATGACAGCTGGCACCTGTGGCCTTCTGTGAAATACTTCTGACACTGATGGAGTGGGACAGATGGCCAAATTGGCAGAAAGTGCCATATTTGATTGATAAAGCATTCTAAGTTTCACAGGCTTGTAGACTGTCATTAACATTCAATAATTCCTCTGCAAAAGAGGTAGATCAACCAGCATAGCACAGGCAGTAGTAAGAATATGAGCAGCTGTAGGGTGGAGGATAGAAAATTCATTTTATTTTATTTATCTTGGGACATTGCTTTTTAGCAAGCAAAAATTAAAACCTGAGCTTGCAGCATGCTTCCCTTTATAAAGACATAACTTTGTGCAACTATATTGTTAAATTCTCATCAAACATATATAAATGATCAATATCAGGATATTAACAGGATACATAGTATTAGTGTCATGGGTCCAATAAATGAGACAGTTCAAACAAATTTCAAGCATTGTTTATTTAATAAATCTTAATAATGAAAGGAAGCATTGGCATTCATGGAGGGATGCCAGAATCTGAAATCTCCTCCCCCCAAACCGATCCTAACATACACAATTCCCGCCCTTATCTATACATCATAAATCACATTATCCAATTACTTTTACATATGAAGTTTCACTTCCCATTCTGTAGCACTTTTATCTTCTCAAAACATCCAGTTGACAATTCCCCTCCCCCCAAGAATTCATAGAGAAACAGTTAAAGTAACAGGCTGTCTCTTATATTGTCAGTGCAAAAACATGTCATATATATACACATATAAATGATCAATATCAGGATATTAACAGGATGCACAGTATTGGAATGCTAATTCAATAAATCTTGTCTTCCAATAAGTCTTCTACTGTTTAACACAGGGGTCCCCAACCCCCCGGTCCATGGACTAGCACCGGGCCACAGCATACCAGCAACCAGGCCGCACAAACAAGTGAAGGCCCATCTACTGGATGCAGGCAGCATGCAAAACCATGCCCCTCTGGTCCACAGAAAAATCTTTCTCCACAGAACCAGTCCCTGGTGTCCAAAAGGTTTGGGTCCTCTGATTTAACATATCTATATCCTGCCATTATATAACAAAGATTATAAAAATGGGAAAACTTGATGGTGGCTTGGGAAACAATTTTTTCAATTGAGAAGTCTGAAAGTGGAGCCCCCCAGTGTCAAAATAGAAGCTCTGACTCCATCAACTGGTGTCAGAATGGAAGTTTTGATTCCATCAAATATAAATCTGATTCTCATGCCTATTTCCAGGATGGGTTATTTTGGTCTCTCATCACCAAATGGTCTAGATTCACAAAATCTTGCTGCTGGACAGTGCTACTTACATTCCTTCTGTCAAAATGAAGCTTCTGCCCATCCTGATTCCTTCTGTTAATGTATCTGGGCTTTACATACTTTAGAAAATTTTGAAAAGCTGGCAACTTAATGCTATTTAAATAACAAAAGAGAAAAAAATAGCTTATAGTCTTCACAGATATGAGCTATTTTACCTTTTAACATGAAAGAATTGTGTGCAGCCTTGATTCTGGTTCTTATTAACACGAACAATTCAAAGAGGATGAATAATTAACTAAATTAGATGATACGAGGAATAGAGCAAGGGTAAGCAATTTGATACTTTCCAGCTCCCTTAATCTATCAATATTGGCCTTTCTGACTGGGACAAATGGGAGTTCTAATCCTGATGAAGGATGCCTATTCCTGAATCAAAACATGATTTTTTTAAATAAAAGACTTACCGTATATACTTGAATATAAGCCGACTCGAATATAAGCCGAGACCCCTAATTTTACCCCCCAAAAATGGAAAAAGTTGGTGACTCGAGTATAAGCCGAGGCTGGGAAATGCAGCAGCTCACCTTATGCTCCTCTCCAGAGATCTTCCCTCAGCAGCGGCCGGCAAAGTAGCTCGCACGCGAAACAAGCCCGGCAGAGGAGCCGGAGCGGCGAGCAGAGGCGCCCGGCCCAGATCCTGCAAGGCCCGGCCGAGACGCGCCCCCAGCAGCGGAGCTGCTCCGGCTCCTCTGCCGGGCTTGTTTTGCATGTGAGCTACTTTGCCTGATGCTGAGAAGACCCGCTTGGGCACTCGGGTTGGTGTCAGTCTCCGCAGGCCCTTCTCGTTTCCAGGAACGTCAAGCGCGCTTGGCTCTCCACCCCCACGGCAGGGCAGGGCAGGGCAGAGACTTGCTCGCCCTTCTGACGGCCCTGAAGAGAAACGAAGGGCTTGCAAACTCCCCGCGAGAAGCTGGGCGAAGCGCGCGGCTGGGCGAGTGTGTGCCTGCGCGCGTATTTACGAAAGAAACGCTCCGAGAGTTCTTCTTTCTCCGCCCCCTTGGGGGGAACTCTAGCGACTGCTGTAGCCGCGCTTCTCTTCTCGGCTCCGAAAATAGGGATTTCTACTCTCTCTCTCTCTCTCTCCCCTCCCCACCCCGCATTCTCCTGCCTCTTCGATTGCGACAATAAAAGGGCGAAGGGTGCGCTGGTTTCTTCCTCCCCCCCTCCCCTCCCCTCCCCGATTGTCAGGTGAGGCAGCTGGAGGTCTGGCCGGGAGATTGTAGCCATTTTGAAACGCCGCGTCTTGAAACGCCCGATCAGCTGATTTTCGGGTGGAAGAGCCGCGGCTTGAATCTGTTTGCATCTGCCTGAATTAGACCGAAACGGCCTGAATTTGACCAGAGTTGCTTTGTAATGGCTGGAGGAACTGCAGAGGAGGTCTTGCCGGGAGATTGTGGCCGTTTTGAAACGCCGCGGCTTGAAACGCCCGATCAGCTGATTTTCGGGGCGGAAAGAGCCACGGCTTGAATCTGCTTGTATTTGTTTGAACTTAACCAGAAACGGCTCGTAATGGCTGGAGGAACTGCGGAGGGAGTGAATGCTCCAGCCTGGAATATTTGGAAAGGCTGGGGGAACCGGATGAACTGCAGCTTAAGCGACTGTTGCCGGAGGAGCCATGGCTTGAAACGCCCCAGTTTTGGGGCAGCGTTTGCTTGTTCCCTCCCTCCCTCCCTCCCCTTTCCCTCCTCTCTAAATCCTTCCTTCCTTCCTTCCTTCCTCCCTCCCTCCCTCCCTCCCTCCCCTTTCCCTCCTCTCTAAATCCTTCCTTCCTTCCTTCCTTCCTTCCTTCCTTCCTTCCTTCCTTCCTTCCTTCCTTCCTTCCCCAGCCCTAATCCGGAAAGTGGAAGGAAAGAAGAGTAAAGGCTGGGCGGAGGAGGAGGGGAAGTTTAAAAAGGGGGCGGCGTTCCCTTTAAAAAGCCGCCCGCCATGCCGCGCTCCCTCGCAGCACTCGCGGCGGCTGGCTTCTTGGCTCCCGGTCTCCCCCAGGCTTCCCGGCTGTGATTGGCGAGCGAGCCTCCCGAGCTCCGGCGGCCGTGACATCAGCAGAAGCAGAGCAAGCAAAAGCGAAGGGGGAAGGAAGTTCACCAGCAGCACCTCGAGCCCGCTCCAAGCGCTGGCGGACGCGGAGCCGAAGGAGAAGCAGCATCTCTGTGCGCCCGGGCTGCTGGGGTGAAGTTGCAGCCGCCGCACCAACCAGCTCCTATTTACAGCCACCCATCCGAGAGAAAAGCGGCTGTCGGTGCTTCGTCGGCCTTGATCCAGGACGCAGCCTGACCTCCCCTCGTCCCGGGAGACTCTCGCTTCCCCCCACCCCCCACCCTCCCTACATCCCGAGCCTTCCAGATCTTCGCCTGCCTACTCGCGAGCAGGCATGTTTTCCAGCCAATCCGGGCCTGGGAGCAGGGCGCCGGCGGCACGTCCACTTTCCCCGCACTCTCCGTTCAGTGCTTCCTCCACCCCACCCCACCTCACCCCTCCCCGCAAAAGATGCCGGGGTCGACAGCGTTTTTTCTACCCGGAACAAGCAAACACGCAGGCAACCCTGCACTATTCAGCTCAGTGAAGTCACGCTTGAAACGGCTTGAAACGCCCGATCAGCTGATTTTCGGGGCGGAAAGCGTGCGGTGTTGTTGTGTTTTTTTTCCTCCCCCCGAAAGTGAACGGCAGCTTTCCGTACTAGTGTATTGGCATGTCAAGACACCAGCACAAAGACCAAGGTACAAGCAGCCCTCCTTCAGTCATTATTGAAACATTTGATCAGCCCAACTTCTTCTTCTTATTATTATTATTATTAAATCTGTTTTTTAACCAAGCGTGACTTCACTGAGCTGAATAGTGCAGGGTTGCCTGCGTGTTTGCTTGTTCCGGGTAGAAAAAACGCTGTCGACCCCGGCATCTTTTGCGGGGAGGGGTGAGGTGGGGTGGGGTGGAGGAAGCAGTTTGCGAAGCAGCCGAAATGGGGGTGTCAAGCCGACCAGGAGGAGGAAGAAGAAGAAGAGGAGGAGGAGGAGGAGGAGTGGGGGGCACGCGGCGATCCCGCTTCGCTGCTTTCGCCCGGCGCCCTTTTCCGACGTCCGCATCACTCCAGGCTCAAAGGGCGCCGTCTGAACGGAGAGTGCGGGGAAAGTGGACGTGCCGCCGGCGCCCTGCTCCCAGGCCCGGATTGGCTGGAAAACATGCCTGCTCGCGAGTAGGCAGGCGAAGATCTGGAAGGCTCGGGATGTAGGGAGGGTGGGGGGTGGGGGGAAGCGAGAGTCTCCCGGGACGAGGGGAGGTCAGGCTGCGTCCCGGATCAAGGCCGACGAAGCACCGACAGCCGCTTTTCTCTCGGATGGGTGGCTGTAAATAGGAGCTGGTTGGTGCGGCGGCTGCAACTTCACCCCAGCAGCCCGGGCGCGCAGAGATGCTGCTTCTCTTTCGGCTCCGCGTCCGCCAGCGCTTGGAGCGGGCTCGAGGTGCTGCTGGTGAACTTCCTTCCCCCTTCGCTTTTGCTTGCTCCGCTTCTGCTGATGTCACGGCCGCCGGAGCTCGGGAGGCTCGCTCGCCAATCACAGCCGGGAAGCCTGGGGGAGACCGGGAGCCAAGAAGAATCGGAGGAACGGAGACCCGGCGACATTTGGGGAGGTTTGGGCGCCTCCCCAAATATCCCCAAACGTCGCCGGGTCTCCGTTCCTCCGCCCCCTGCCTGCCTGCTTCTTTCCGCTGTGGAAAGAAGCAGGCAGGCAGGGCGCAGAGGAACGGAGACCCGGCGACGTTTGGGGATATTTGGGGAGGCGCCCAAACCTCCCCAAACGTCGCCGGGTCTCCGTTCCTCCGCCCCCTGCCTGCCTGCTTCTTTCCGCTGTGGAAAGAAGCAGGCAGGCAGGGCGCAGAGGAACGGAGACCCGGCGACGTTTGGGGATATTTGGGGAGGCGCCCAAACCTCCCCAAACGTCGCCGGGTCTCCGTTCCTCCGCCCCCTGCCTGCCTGCTTCTTTCCGCTGTGGAAAGAAGCAGGCAGGCAGGGCGCAGAGGAACGGAGACCCGGCGACGTTTGGGGATATTTGGGGAGGCGCCCAAACCTCCCCAAACGTCGCCGGGTCTCCGTTCCTCCGCCCCCTGCCTGCCTGCTTCTTTCCGCTGTGGAAAGAAGCAGGCAGGCAGGGCGCAGAGGAACGGAGACCCGGCGACGTTTGGGGATATTTGGGGAGGCGCCCAAACCTCCCCAAACGTCGCCGGGTCTCCGTTCCTCCGCCCCCTGCCTGCCTGCTTCTTTCCGCTGTGGAAAGAAGCAGGCAGGCAGGGCGCAGAGGAACGGAGACCCGGCGACGTTTGGGGATATTTGGGGAGGCGCCCAAACCTCCCCAAACGTCGCCGGGTCTCCGTTCCTCCGCCCCCTGCCTGCCTGCTTCTTTCCGCTGTGGAAAGAAGCAGGCAGGCAGGGCGCAGAGGAACGGAGACCCGGCGACGTTTGGGGATATTTGGGGAGGCGCCCAAACCTCCCCAAACGTCGCCGGGTCTCCGTTCCTCCGCCCCCTGCCTGCCTGCTTCTTTCCGCTGTGGAAAGAAGCAGGCAGGCAGGGCGCAGAGGAACGGAGACCCGGCGACGTTTGGGGATATTTGGGGAGGCGCCCAAACCTCCCCAAACGTCGCCGGGTCTCCGTTCCTCCGCCCCCTGCCTGCCTGCTTCTTTCCGCTGTGGAAAGAAGCAGGCAGGCAGGGCGCAGAGGAACGGAGACCCGGCGACGTTTGGGGATATTTGGGGAGGCGCCCAAACCTCCCCAAACGTCACCGGGTCTCCGTTCCTCCGCCCCCTGCCTGCCTGCTTCTTTCCGCTGTGGAAAGAAGCAGGCAGGCAGGGCGCAGAGGAACGGAGACCCGGCGACGTTTGGGGATATTTGGGGAGGCGCCCAAACCTCCCCAAACGTCGCCGGGTCTCCGTTCCTCCGCCCCCTGCCTGCCTGCTTCTTTCCGCTGTGGAAAGAAGCAGGCAGGCAGGGCGCAGAGGAACGGAGACCCGGCGACGTTTGGGGATATTTGGGGAGGCGCCCAAACCTCCCCAAACGTCGCCGGGTCTCCGTTCCTCCGCCCCCTGCCTGCCTGCTTCTTTCCGCTGTGGAAAGAAGCAGGCAGGCAGGGCGCAAACTCCCCAAACTTCGGCAGGTCTCCGGACGGCGGTGGCTTGGGAGAGGTGCGCGCGATCCCGGAAGCACCAAAGCCTCGGCCGCGCATAAGTCCTCGGTAAGTTTTTTTTGTTGACTGGAGTATAAGCCGAAGTGGGATTTTTCAGCCCAAAAAGTGGGCTGAAAAATTCGGCTTATACTCAAGTATATACGGTACTTATAAATCCCTTAAACTTTCAGCTTTGGTATACAGAAATTTCATAGGGACAGGGGAAAATAGGAAAGAATTTTTAACCATCCTACTATGTCACATCAGGTGGGTCTTCTCCCAGCCCTTCCCACAAATATTGTAATATTTCTATTGTGGGAGTTAGGAAATGAGAGTTAGAAAATGGGAGCTGTATTGTGGGAGTTCGAAAATGTGACATTTCCATGGCAGCGTCTGCCCTATGGAATGTTCTGTAATTCAGGAGGCTTCCACCCTTTTAGCCTTCCATAAGGTTGTAAAGACCTGTTTTTTTCCTTCAAGTGTTGATAGAGAGATGATGGTATGTTAACATGGATTAGTCTTTCTTGCTTTAATGTTTCATGTTTTAACCGGTTGTGTTTTATAGTTTTTAAAATGATTTTATATGCTTTTTCATATTTCTGATTGGGAGTTGCCCAGAGTTTGCTGAAAGATGGCACCTATATACATGTTTTAAACAGATAAATAAAAGTAAATAAACATAAAGCAGACTTTTCTGGTTTCAAAGCTAAAAAATTTAAAGGAACAAAAGGTAAGACAAGGATGTTCCTGAGTGCACACAGATAAAAATCTGCAGAATTGTCTGGAGATTTATGAAAGAGATCCAGCACTGTCTTGTTTTGGGATGTTTTTCAACTTTCCAGTCTATGCTATAGCTCTGGGATTGTCTGGTAATCTCCCATCCATGTACTAATCAGGCATGAGTATGCATAGCTTCCAAATGCAGGTAACATCTGCTAAGTACTGCTTCCTGCTGTGACATATTTCAAGAACATTTGTTCATAAATTAAGAATATACAACCTGCTTCCAAGAGCACTGAATTTCATAATAGAAGCATTATTCAAAGCAGGAGGTATGTTTTTCTTCCAAGAATTATATTTTGCTTTAATGTTTTACTTATATTTTATGTATTCAGTATTTTAAATTCTTCCTCCCATCCGAAACTATTCAAAGAAAAAATATTTCATGGTGATGTGAAATTGAGAAGTAGATTGAGTGGGGCTGAGGCAGCATGTCTGGTTCATAATCACCTATTGGGTCTCCATTCTTAGTTTAATTCTTTAACCATTATTTCTTACTGGTTTTTAATAATTTAGTAGAGCCCAAGTATGGAATATTTTCCAGATGCTTATTGGGGAAAATGCTGGTGTTAACTTTTTCACATCACACTCCCTTTTCTGATTATCATGTAATACTTCAGTGCAAAAAACCATTAGAAATAATTTTAAAAATATTTCTGTCTCACCTCTATCAGTGATATGTATCTTCCTCAATTTTGGATCTTCTACTAGAAGCCTGGGAATTTGAAGATTCTGTGCAGTATCTTAGCTGTTCCTATCACACAACTCTTCTGGACAGAGAGCTTTGATATTGTTCCTGGAAACTGTTGGAGACACTTGCCAGGCTTAGGAGTCATAGCCCTGAATACTCCTAACACCATTGATCTTGACCTTCCACATCCTCTCTAGTTCCTCTTTCAGGTCATGGTGCTTCTCCAGCTTCTCATACTCCTTCTTCCTGATGTTGCTGTTACTTGGCACTGTTACACTTATCACCACTACTGTCTTCTGGTCCTTGTCCTCTACCATGATGTCTGGTTGATTGGCCATTACCTGCCTGTTCTTCTTGCTATAGAAGTCCCACAGAATCTTAGCCCTTCTACAGAGTCTCCCATCAGGACATGGGAGGGTCTAGTCTATACATTGTGCAGATGTTCCTGTACAACACCATCTACTTGGTTGTGCCATTCAGTATATGCTATACCTGCCTCCATCTTACATGCTGCCACTTTTTCTTGGACTGTCTGTGGCTTTTCTGCACCTTGGTCCTGTCTAGTAAATCCCTGCTGTTGTGGATCTGTTGCTTAATACCTGTTCATGTGCTACTATGATTAGTGCCTCAGTGTTTCTTTTAATCTAACTCTTTCCAGCCATTGAAAAATGTCCTAATGTCTACCATTTCAGCTATCTGTTGATAGTACATTCCATGCAGGATTTTATCTTGCCATAGCATTTCCTCTTCTTGATCTTCCTCCCATCCCTGCTGCTGCCTCAGGCATTCCGTCAGCAGTTCATTTTTGGGTGCCATTTTAATGCTATACTCCTGGATGCTCTGGGTTACATCCAGGACAGTGGCTGTGATATATACAACACTGTGACTGCCCTCTTTCTGGCTGGTGTACAGACTCCATAGATGGAAACCTCTATGCATTGTGAGGAGCTTCCAGGTCTTCACATTAACAGCCTCTATGTCCTCCATTAACCAGCTCACTATAAGAGGAGGTTATCTGAAGACTGACAGGGCGTGCATGTTAATGGCATGGATCCTGTTCTTTCCATTGAGTTGCTCTTTAGGACTTGACTTATCCTTTGTGAATACTTAGATGTTGCCTGCTCCTCCTCCTCATAGTTCCCATGGGACTGTGAGATACCAAGGTATTTGTAGCCGGTGTGTATGTCTATGTAGTTTGCTGGTAGTTCCACCTCATCAGTCTTAACTTTATTATCACTTTACTATCATCTGGCCATATTCCTCCAATCTGAATGACATCCCAATGTGCTCACTGTAGATCTGTGTCAGATGGATCAACCAAGTACTAGTTCACTCAGCATACAACTTAATGTCATCCATGTAGAGAAAGTGGTTGATGGTAGTTCTACTCCAGTTTGAAATATGTGTGTGTGTGTGTGTGTGTGTGTGTGTGTGTGTGTGTGTGTGTGTGTGTTTGTGTGTCTATAAAGAAACAGACATTTATTTTAAATTCAGGTAAATTTGAACTAATGAAAGATGAATAATATGCCTGTTTTGATTTTTCCCCCCAATGTAAATGGAGAAGTTTTTCACATTCATCCATGCATTTGTTCCTAATGCACCTACTTTGGTATATTAGAAAAAAGTTCAAACTCTGTTATATTTTTCTAACTGATATTACCTAGAAGAGTTAGTTTGGTGTAGTAATTAAGGCATTAGGCTAGAAACTGGGAGACTGAAAGTTCCAGTCCCTCCTTAGTCACAAAGCCAGCTGGATGACCTTGGGCCTTTCTCGGCTGTGGGAAGATAGCTATGGCAAACCATTTTGAAAATCTTGCTGAGAAAATTTCAAGGACTGGAAAAGGTTGTCACCAGGAGTCAACACACAGACACAAAATAAAATATAAATTACCTTGAGTTAAACCTTTAGGTACTCATGAATATGAGTAGTAAGAGAGATAATGCAATAACAACATACAAAACTCCAACCAGATCCTCTCATCCAGATCTGGTTGAGGGGGAGCATGCGGACCTGGCTTGCATTACGGAGACCTGGTTGGGTCCAGAGGGTGGTATCCCCCTCGTTGATCTCTGCCCACCAGGTTTCCAGGTGCTGCACCAGCCTCGGGCTCAGGGTAGGGGCAGGGGAGTGGCAGTAGTTATGAGGGAGACCTTGTCTCCGCAGGAGGCCACCATTGTCCAAATAGCCGGGTGTGAGTCCCTCCTCCTGAGATGTGGTCCTAGGGCGCAGTTGGGCTTGCTGCTGGTGTACCTTTTGCCTAGTCGCGCAGCAGCAGCCCTGCCTGAGCTTCTCAATATCCTCTCGGGGCTGGTGATTGAGTTCCCCAAACTTATAGTTTTGGGTGACTTCAATCTACCATCCCTGGGAGGATCATCTGAGTTAGCTCGGGGGTTCATGGCTTCCATGACGGCCATGGACCTGACGCAAGTAATTCAGGGACCGACTCATGTGGGGGGCCACACCCTTGATTTGGTTTTTCTATCTGGACGGTGGTTAGATGATCTTGGTGGGGGTTCCCCAATTGTTTTGCCCCTGTCATGGACCGATCATCATCTCCTGTGGCTGGTCTTCCGTTTTGCCACTCCCCACCAACTAGGTGGTTCCGGCCCAGGCACTTAATGGACCCTGAGAGGTTCCAGGCAGCGCTGGGGTCCCCACCTGCCTCCTTTGCTCACAGCTCGGCGGATGCCTTAGTGGAAGCCTGGGAAAAGGCAGCCACGGAGGCACTTGACTGAGTTGTACCCTTGCAGCCCCTGACCCGGTGCAGATTCCAGTGGGCTCCATGGTTTTCCGTGGAGCTCCGTGAGATGAAGCGTCGGAGACGGGGCCTAGAGAGCTGTTGGAGATCCAGCCGGTCTGAATCCGACCGATCACGACTAAGATCCTGTACTAGGTCTTATCTCACGGTGATGAGGATGGCGAGGTCTAACTACTTCGCTACCCTCATCACGTCCGCAGATAATCGCCCGGCCGCCCTGTTTAGGGTGACCCGCTCCCTCCTTAATCAGGAGGTGAGAGAGGAACCCTTGCATGGTCATGCCGAGGAGTTTAGCCAACATCTGTCGGACAAAATCACTCGGATTCGGACCGGTTTGAACTCCGACTGGGCAGAGTCTGACGATCAGGACATGGGTGGTCTTCTCAATGTTATCTGGGAGGAGTTCGATCCTGTGACTCCGGAGGAAGTGGACAGGATTATGGGGAAGCTGAGCTCCACCATGTGTTTATTGGACCCGTGCCCTTCCTGGCTGGTTTACGCGGCTCGGGAAGGGACACGAGGCTGGCTCCAGGCGGTGATATCTGCATCTTTGAGTGAGGGTAGTTTCCCCGCCGTCTTGAAGGAGGCGGTGGTGAGACCTCTCCTCAAGAAGCCTGCCTTGGACCCAGCTGTGTTAAACAACTTTCGTCCGGTCTCCAACCTTCCCTTTCTTGCAAAGGTTGTTGAGAGCGTGGTGGCGCATCAGCTCCATTTGGTCCTGGATGAAGCTGATTATCTAGACCTGTACCAATCGGGTTTCAGGCCCGGGTACAGCACAGAGACGGCATTGGTCGCTCTGGTGAATGATCTCTGGAGGGCCTGGGACAGGGGATATTCCTCTGTCCTAGTCCTATTAGACCTCTCAGCGGCTTTTGATACCATTGACCATCGTATCCTGCTGCGGTGTCTCAGGGGATTGGGAGTGGGAGGCAGGGTTCTTCAGTGGTTCTCCTCCTATCTCCTAGGACATTCGCAGTCGGTGTTGGCAGGGAGACAGAGGTCGACCTCAAGGCCTCTCGTTTGCGGAGTTCCTCAGGGGTCGGTCCTCTCGCCTCTCCTGTTCAACATCTACATGAAGCCTCTGGGTGAGATCATTCGTGGTTTTGGAGTTGGGTATCACCAGTATGCTGATGATACCCAACTTTTTATTTTGACCCCAAACCACCCCAGTGATGCCCTCGATGTGATGTCCTGTTGCCTGGAGGCGGTTTGGGTCTGGATGGGGAGGAAGAGGCTTCGGCTCAACCCTGACAAGACTGAGTGGCTGTACGTGCCAGCATCTCGGGAAACTCAGAGTATCCCATCTCTTACTATGGGGGGTGAGTTATTACCCCCCGTAGATAGGGCCCGCAACTTGGGAGTCCTCCTAGACTCACAGCTTTCTTTAGAAGATCATATAGTAACTGTGACTAGGGGGGCTTTCGTCCAGGTTCACCTGGTGCGCCAGCTGCGGCCCTATCTAGACCGGGATGCCCTGCGTGCAGTCACTCATGTGCTCTTGACCTCTCGGTTAGACTACTGCAATGCTCTCTACATGGGGCTGCCCTTGAGGACTACTCGGAGGCTCCAACTGGTGCAGAATGCAGCCGCGAGAGTCATGTTGGGAGTCTCCCGATACTCCCATGTTACACCTTTGCTCCGTGAACTGCATTGGCTTCCAGTTGTCTTCCGGGTGAGATTCAAGGTGCTGGTAATGACCTTTAAAGCCCTACATGGCATGGGTCCGGAGTACCTTAGGGAGCACCTGCGGCCGGCATCAACTTCCCTCTGCCCAGTGCGGTCCCACAGAGAGGGCCTCCTCAGGGTGCCACCGGTCAGAGAATGCTGACTGGTGACCCCCAGGGGGAGGGCGTTCTCTGTGGGTGCGCCGGATCTGTGGAACCGTTTACCGGTTGAGCTCCGGATGGCTCCCAACCTTCGCTCCTTCCGATGTGATCTAAAGACCTATTTGTTTGAACAAGCCGGCCTGGTCTAATGGGTTTGGGTTATAACATAGCTTTTAAGTAATTTATTGTTGTATCGTATTGGGCATTATGGTTTAATCTCTTCTTAATTTTTGTATCTTTGTATTTTAGTATTTATTGCCCTGTTTACCACCCTGAGTCCTTCGGGAGAAGGGCGGTATACAAATTAAATTAAATAAATAAAATAAATAAATAAATCTTGAAATCAAGCTATGACAGAGGGTGAGGAATGATGGTGTGGTGTAATTTTCAGTTCTCAGGCTAGATCAGATAGCTAATGCAGCCCATCAAACACTGTCAAAATTTTCTCTTTAGAGCGGCATTTTAATTCTCATCTTCCTAGTTCGGAATGTTGAGAAAAATACTATTTAAAGATCAGTGGACAATGCTATTATTTATATTAGCATCTTAATGTGAAATGTAATTTGTTGACATGAATCCATCATTCCTCTATTTATTTTAGATGGAGCTGCTTGTCTAATTCATTATTGAACCAGAAGAGATCTTCTCTTACAACATGCAGGCTTTTTAAAGAAGTATTGTATAACAACATAAACACATGAGCAGTGTCCTAACAGACTGGATCCCTGCCCATCTTTTCCAGCAGTGTGTTTTTTACAGTGGCCAACCAACTACACAAGGAAATCCATAGTTACCCATCAGATGGCCTTCAGAAGTGCTCACAAACTCAACAAAGCTAACAACTATTGATCCCCATGACATCTCATAGCAAATACCAAAATTTAATTATGTGTTTTGTAGAAAAAAATCTTTTCCTTTTCCTTGTTCTGTCCTGACTTTTTATAGATGAATTTTTTAAAGCCAAGGAAAATGTATTTTCTAGATCACTTATCCGCCTGTTGGAACTTCTGAAAAAAAATTAAGGTACTGCTGCAACATCTTTCTTCTTGTTACTCAAGATAGTGATACTAGTTGTCTTTATGTGTATTCAACTCTTGAAGATGACAGTAAATCTCCAGGTTATACACTACTGATTTCACATTTATTTTACAAAATTATATGAAAAAAAAATCCCTTCATCCACCCCATGAACTGATGAAATATTTAAGAAGGTGTTTTTTTCCTTGATTCAGTTGGATTAATAAAGTTCACCTTTCATTCCAACAACATGGACCAATATAATAATACTAGGCAGCTTGGCAATGGGATACTTCTTCATGTTCATTTGCTTTCAAACAGTTTCCTTCATGATAAAAATATATAAAATTGCTTTGGTAGGTACCAAAATATTATACTTTTAAAATGCTAGAAAAATAATCAAATATGCCTATTGATAATGATTTTTTGATAACAGATACTGGCTTTGATCTCCTGCCTTTCGGAGGCTTTCATCTTCTCTAAACTGAGGATTTATAATAAAGTATTTTGTATCAAGGATTCCAGTAACAAATTTTGAATTAAAAATTTATATCTCAAGAGAATTGAATGTCCCCAGTGTCAGTACCAATGTTTTGAAAACTGAAACAGGATGCTGAATTTATTCCAGTCTTACTTTTTTTTGGATAATTGAATTATTTAGCATGCCATATTTGCCTTTACTGCTTCTATAGTTCCTCTTTCAAATGTACCTTGGGAGCAATAGCAGCATCATTTTTGCAGAATAAAAGAAACTATTATACTGACAGTCCTCATTTCCGTAATTTAAAGCAATGTTGTCAACTTGAAAATCACGGACTGTAACTGTCATCTCTTATAAAGCAAATTTCAGTTGTATTGTTACAGGATTGTTACTCCGTGTGCATTAAAATTTACTCCACTTTTGTCTACATATCATAAATATACAGCAGGACTCTTTTTGATTGGTGCCACATAATAAGCTAGCTAGAGTTTCAAGCCTTATTCAAAAGAAAACCTGTTTTGTACACATTTTTTACTTGAAGATACTAGTAAAAATTATCTCTGAATCTTGCTATTGAAGACAAAATCCTGTAAGAGAAAAACCTGAATAAAGCCTTTCAAATAAATCCAAATAAAAAACTACTCAGTATTGGGCAGCTTACTCCCATCAAAGTATTGGGTTTATATAATGTATTTATTTATCTACTGGGGTGTGGGTGGGTGTGATGGCTCAGTGGTTTAAGCTGAGTTTGAGAACCAAGCTTTGCACGACAGGTGAGCTCCCATCACTTGCCCCAGATCCTGCTCACCTAGCAGTTCAAAAGCATGCAAATGTGAATAGATAAATAAGTACCACTTGGTGGGAAGGTAACAACGTTCTATGCCCCTCAGCATATAGTCATGCTCAGCGTATAATCACGGAAATGTCTTCAGACAACACTAGCTCCCTCAGTTAAGAAACTGAAATGAACTCTGTCCCCTAGAGTTGAACACGACTGGAAGGGGGAAACCTTTAGATTTATCTTTTTTATTTACCCATTTAATTTTCTATGGTATTCCCTTTGAGAAGAATCTGAATGGCTTCCAGCACACTATCAAGCAGGATTTAAAACTAATACTATAATCCATTCACAGAATTGTTTAACTGCCACTATTCATTCACAGTATCACTTTATTCATCCCATGTTTTCAGAATTTTTACAAATTGAAAAAGAGAAGGAATGGTCCAGATTATTCCAAAAGAAAGGGAAGATCACTGAAAATGTTTCTAGCTATACAACAATATTGACTTTTTTGCTCTAGCAATATTTTATATTGAAGTAATTGTTGCTATTTACTGCATAATGGGTATTTTATTAATAATTTATTAATATACTTAGCATCATTTATATAAATATTTAGCATTGAATTCATCCAATTTGCTATTCAAACCAGTATTCTGTATCAGCTACATACTTTGCAGGTATTAACAGTAAAGTTGTTATTGACAAAGGCACCACAGGAGATTGTTGATTGACTGTCATTTTATATCATCTTACTGGTATAAATGTAAATTATTCTTCAGTTTAACATCAACTTCTTCCTGTGTATTTTACTAAAGTGTAAATTATTCTGCATGCAATAACTTTTCCAATAGATGAGCTACAGAATTTTCAAAATGAAAAGCCCTAAGGGAGCAAGCTTCAATGGATTTCAACAGCACTGTTTTTTAAAAATAACAATAAAAAGCTATTGATTCAGTTGTGTATATGGACAATTGAATTTTGTGATTTCACTAGGAATTTGTGTGCTCTAACTATATCAAGAATGTTTGACAGCAGACACTGAATGTTTATGTTTTAGCATTGATAAAAGGTGGGGTGGGTGGGCTTGAGGCCATAGCTCAAGAGAAGACTTCTTAAAACAAACCCTGTCATATCTAGTTACTTTTAAAACTGGGGAATACATTGCACAAGAAATCTTGGAGTAGTAATGTTAATCATCACTGATTGAACAGTGGAGACAGATACAATAATTCAGAGATACTTTTGTTAGAGAACATATATACTGCAACACAGCCTTTCTTAAAATTATCTCAGAAAGTATTTGGTTGTTTCTGTTTCTCAGAGTGCTTCATAGGCACTCTGTTGCTGTTCCTGGGTTGTTGTTGTTTTTTTAGGTGGGGACATGTGTGTATGTTAAAATTAACTGCATTTTTGTCTGTGGGAGAGTATTTTTATTATGTATCTCTTCGTATTTCCTGATTTCCAGCATTCACTATATTTTCCCATTAAAATAAATAATTATGATCAAAAGAAATCACAGTAGTAATTTTGGCTATCCCCAGAAAAATAAGAACTTCTAGAAACTGACACATAAATTCATAAGATAGATTGAAGTCAAATGCTTCCATGAACAGAACCCTTTGTGACAATTAAAAATTCTTTCTTCACATTCTTCAACCAGGGACTATAATATGCCCATACTTAGGCTTGGACCACAACTAGAATAGAGTCATCTACATTTTTTTTCTTTTTCTTTTCTTCTCTAGTGCTGACCAAGTACTTTTTTTTCTCCTTGAAACCACAAGGCAATCATTTAACTATTTGGCTTATCAACCGCTTGGTGCAACAAAGCTGATATCTCTTGGCTGCAAATTAGGAGTTGTCTGGATTTGTCCAGCCAAAATGCAGTGAGTGGATAAATGCTATTAAAGAGCTGAAATAGGGCTTTAATTTCCCTAAGCATATCAGCGTTATGAAGTTTTATGAAAAGAGATTGAAGGATCTGGAAATGTTTAGACTTAGGAAGAGAGCTCTTTCAAGAAGAGAACTCTTTCAAAATCTGAAAATATAGGCCTGCTCTCTACCATTCTAAAATATAGGATATGCAGTAATGGATTTAAGAGAGCACATCCTATTTGAAAATTAACCAAAATGTCCTAACAATAAGAGCAATTTGATGGTAGAACCAATTCTTAGAGAGACTGAATGCTTTCAAGCAGAAGCTGGGTATACATTGGCTGTGTTGTTCATGGCGTAAATGTCTCTCTGTTAAAATAAACACAGTTTTTCTTCCTTTGTGCCATTGCTCTGCTTAACACCTAATTCACACAATACTATCTTATGTCAAACTATATTTACTCATGTAGTATGGCTATATTACTATTATCTTTCTCATCTTTTCTACTACCTTCTCTTATTGGTATTGGTATTATTATGATTAGTATTACTGTGTAGTTTTGCATGTACACTGAGAGCTTCTGCATCAGAGACAAATGCCTTGTGTGTCCAATCACCTTTGGCCAAATAAAGTGTTCTGTTCTGTTCCACTCTACTCTTCCATATCAATCTGATAATTTTATCTCTTCATAGTAGAGGAAAGCCATCTATACTGTCAACCATTTTTAGATGAAATTTTCATGTTTCTCATACCCATACATGATGAAATGGAAAAAATAAAATACATTTCACACGAGCCCAGCCACGTCCACTCATCCGTACTGACCCAGTCATACCCACCTGACCATGACCATCTTAGCTACACCCAGTCATCCGCATTGAGACAGACCATGACCATCTTAGCTACACCCAGTCATCTGCATTGAGACATCTGCATCGACCCAGGCCTGCCCACCCATCCAGGTTGACCTGGCCATGGTGAGTTGTCCTAGACTCAGAGCCAGGGGACAAGGTGGCTAAGACCGCTGAAGGCCCCAGGCATCTACTTCAGTCCCAGCACTGCCACCAGTGAGTGCTGCTGAGCAGACAAAAGGGCAGAAAGGAGAAGGGGGGAGATAGACAGGTGGGGAGAACTGAAGTGTACCTGCAGTAAGTGTAGACAGGACGTGAAGTGCCCAAATTCTGATCATGTGACTGCAGGACCACTGCAACAGCCATAATTCAGGAACTGGGTATAAGCTCCATTAGTTCTGCACCACCATAACTTCAAAAAATTGCCGGTGCAAATGGATTAACGATGAGTGGTTGTTAAGCAAGGACTACCTGTAGTACTAAAGATGGAGCAGACATTTTGCCTTAGTAAAAACAGAAGGTCAGCTGGTGATTTTTTTTCTGAATGTTTCTCCTTCCTGCCAACTTTAAAATCTCACAAATAAGTAACTTTTCTGACAGAAGGAAACAGCCCAGTCAAACAAAATAGCTATAATATGACTTCTTTAGGCTGGCTCTAATCTGTGCATTGCTTCCATTGAAAGAGAGACATTGGAGTTCTTGTTCACCTTCGTATTATCTTGCTGGATAGCTGAAAGTACGGTCATGGAAAAGAAATTATGCAAAATTCACTCAGCTTCCATGAGTTTTGGGAAACAGAAAGAAAAAAGAACTTTAATTTCTAAAGACAAAAAAAAAATCAAACCTCTTAATTTATAAGTCACCAATATTTTTGTAAGAAGCAAAAATTGGCATATTTGCAAAGTATTTGTCTAATTATAAGATAATTCCTGTTTATGATGGCAGACTATTTGGTATGATATTCTTTTCTTGGTAAATATCCAGTTCTTCCTAATTTAGCATCAGCTGTTCATATGTATGCCTTTTCTAATCCTGAGAGTCAGAAACACTTTAGGGCAGCTCAACAGCAGGTGTCAACTCAACAGCAAGCAGAACCAGATCTTAAATTTGGCTAGCCAAAGCTATGATATACTAATTATAAACTGAATATTCCCATGAAGCAATTTAATTTATTAATTTTTGCCTCAAGTAAGACTGATGGGAGAAAAACAAGAAAAAATATTCTCAAACAATAAAGCAGACATGTCAAACACAAGGCCCGGGGGTACTGAAGGTCAAGTAAGACTGATGGGAGAAAAACAAGAAAAAATATTCTCAAACAATAAAGCAGACATGTCAAACACAAGGCCCGGGGGCCACATCTGGCCCGCAAAGTGGTTTCATGTGGCCCGTGAAGCCATCCTGGAAACAGTGAGGGAACGGCCCCCACTGCCTTGGCCCTGACCCAGAGACCCTCCTTCTGCCAGAGACCCTCAGATCTATCCCACTCCTGCCCAGGCCCCCATAGGCACCCTTGATGCGAACAATGTAGAGCTGGCCACGCCCACCCAGTAGGCCATACGCACTCTAGCCACGCCCACCCAGTAGGCCACGCCCACCCTGGCCATACCCACCCGGACCCCTGAGGGCAACCGCAATGCTGATGCGGCCCTCAATGAAATTGAGTTTGACACCCCTGCAATAAAGGGAATGAAACAAACAACAGAGGGAAAGTTTGTACATATACTAGCACAGATGTCTCAAATTGGTGCTTCTCCACCTAATGTGCAAATCAAAACACGTTTTCATGTTTTTCCAAATTTTGTGATGCAGTTTTCCCTAAAGACAAATTCATATAAAAATGTGAGGGTCTGAAAGTAGTAAACTTTCATGTTTGGTTTGATAAGCACAGCAAATCGAACTATATATTATTCCAAAGGTACTTTTCCAAAAAGCAACTAGAATTTATTTTTCTTTGAAGGTGTTTCACTTCTCATCCAAGAAACTTCTTCAGTTTAGTCAAAAGTAAAATATCTTCAAGGAAAAACAAAGTCCAGTTACCCCTTTGAAAAAGCACCTTTGGGACATCCATGACCTGGATGACTTAGAATCTCATAGACAACTGTATATTATGCTTTAATATTATATATATATATATATATATATATATATATATATATATATATATATATATATATATATATATATATATATATATAGTATATGTATATGTATATGTATATGTATATGTATATGTATATGTATATGTATATGTATATGTATATGTATATGTATATGTATATGTATATGTATATGTATATGTATATGTATATATATGTATATATATATATATATATGTGTATATATATATATATATATATATATATATATTATAATATTTATCTATTTATATAATAGATAAATTGTGCAATAATGGCTGCATATTGTAAGAAATATGCATGAGATTGTGTAAAAAAAAGTGTCTAGATTTTTTTTTTAAAAAAAGAACTTATCTGCATTAGAAACTCTACTTATCTGGCAACAGATTGGGCTTGTTTGCATGACACATTAAGTAGTGGGAAGTTGTGCATAGCTGTTTAAATTTGCATCAAAACTTCATTATGTATAAGCATAAGCCTGAGAATTTGCTGGAAATTATAAAGTTGCTATTTTCTGTTAATTCTGCTCAGAAAGTAAAGCCACATGTATGCATTGAATTTACTATCGCTAAAAAAATGTAGCATTTTTACATTTACATGGTATTCTAAATCACAGAGCTGATGTCTATACAGGGCAGGGATAAGTAGATATCATACCAATACATGGTAACACATCTTCAGAACATGCCCAAAAGTAACTGTGTGAATGCTCTTTGCTGTGAAAATTAGAAGCTAGCATATGTTTAACTCTCAACCATTGTCAATTTCTGAGTGATTTTTTTTTTAAAAATCTTGCATAGCTCAGTATTCCCCTTAGTGTGCAATTATTCACTTCTGCCATCTCTCTTGACCTATTTTGTCATTCAGTGCATTCAGAAATAGGGCATTCAATGCACTGCACAAGACTTTCATCAAAAAAAAAATTCTAGAGCTGTTATTCTGGCCTTCTGTCTAATTAGTTACTTCTTAACTTGACACAATACTAGCATAGTTTTAAAAAGGTCAAGTAACATTGCTTTAATTTCACAAAGGAAGGGAAGTTTTTACAAAACACTATTTTTTTCAGAAAACAGAGAGAGGAAAAGACCATTTAGATTAGAAAATGCAATAAAAGCCATGGCATTTTCATATTTAACATATTAAATAGAACACAGACTTTCCATTGATTCATTCCGGGTTGTCTTTGTCACAGATAGACATGCATATACTACATTTATTTATTTACCATATTTCCACCCTGCCCATTTCACCTAAGTGACTCTGGGCAGTTTATGATAAATGAGAGAACTTCAAGCCGGTGACAATTCAAAGTATGTCTACAAAATAAGCTCCAGTTCTTCAGACAGCAGTGATGGATGAGAACAGTGACAGTGTAGCAACACTGAACTTTTATGCTCATCTTTGGTGGGGGGGGGGAATCCTACTTGAATAGAATTCAACATTTTGATGAATTCTAATTTAGCAGTTTTAACATGGTTATATTAAGCTTGTTTAAAACTACAACAGATCAATACACTGGAACCCCATTCCCAAATTGGAAGCTTCTCCTTGGTTCTTTTCAATGGTAGAGCGAGATGAACTTAGGAAACCTTTCAGCCATGAAAGCTAAGTGAATCTAGGCCATGTATTTTGAGAACCAGAAAAGTGTACAGAGTAGTCTGGCTGTCAGCAGTCGCTAGTTCATTTAGTTCATGCTGTCGCGCTATCCAAGGTGTACCACCAGGAGCTGAACTAGCCTCACACCCTCTTCCAACTGTAGATCACATTATGACTGGCTATAAGATGAGGGCAAATACCAGTCCAGTATCTGATTTTTTTTAGTATAAATGATGCTAGGCTTCAATGGTTAGATGGCCTAGCTAGCCATTAGTATTCGAACATAAATGTTTTCAAAAATTATATTTTATTGTGTTTTACTAATCTATATGAAATGTTAATATATATTGCTAGTCCATAGATGATATGCCATACACTAAATAATAATAAATAAATAATAGTATCTGGGCCACTCAATCTCCAGACAAAAACGTCTTCTCATGATCATTGCTGTGTAAAATAATATTGTAATGAAAGTCATAAAAACATGGATGTGGAATTTGGGCATTTCAGTATTTGCTATTTCACTTTTAAAAAATTGACTAGTTATGATATTTTTTTTAAAAAGGGTAACTTTTTGTTAATTATTCTTGATATACCTGGATGGTTTTGCTAGCTTAACATCAAGATATAAATAGCTGCACTAGTAGTCCTTGACTTATAACTATACTTGAACCCAGAATTATGTCATAAGTCACTTCAGTCATAAGTCGAGGCACCCATGTGACTGGAACTAATTTTACAGCTTTTTTCATTATAGTCATTAAGCACTGTGGCTATTAAGTGAATGATGTGGTTGTTAAGTGAATTTGTCTTTATGCAGTAGCCTAAGAGATTTCAGTTTGTTTACTTTGGGGAGAAAAATTGTCAAAATTCATTTGAATATGGGATTTTTGCAAGAAATCAGTAAAAAAATATTGGAAAAGGCAAAAAAAAATCATGTTCTGTGACCACTGAATGTCACAATGGCTCATAAAGCTGACTCACATGTGGTTGCCAAGGAGGTTTGCAACCATTTACAACCTGTTCCTTGGATGTCATAACTCCAGTTATTGAAGGGGGTCTTCAAACTTGGCCGTTTTATGACTTGTGGACTTCAACTCACAGAATTCTTCTGCCAGTGTGCCTGGCTGAGGAATTCTGGGAGTTGAAGTCCACAAGTCATAAAAGGGCCAAGTTGGAAGACCCCCGAGTTATTGGATTCATATAAAGTGAGTTTTAGTTAGTTATTTAAATAAATAAATAAATAAACCTTAAAGGCAGTAAGGTAGCCTTACCGAAATGTTTGGAGTGGTATATACATACAAACATACATGCATGCATGCATACATACATATATGTTTGTATGTATACATTATTTATTTTAAACATTTTTCTTTATGATGAAGTGATTTGTGCAGTAAACAGATAGCCTCCCCAGCTTTAATAAAGAGCTATGCTTAATTTAGGAAAAGAATATTACAGTTATCATGCAGTGATTAAATATAAAAGAGCAGCACAAGATACTTGAAACATTGTGTGAGCTCACCCAACTGATATCTCTAAACCTGTGAATGAGAGCCGATTTGCTATAGTGGTTAAGATGTAAGGTTATACAACCTGAGCAACTATGAGTTCTACTCCTACCTTGGGCATGAAACCAGTTGGGTGACTTTGAGCCTGTCACTCTCAGCCCTAGGAAGGAGGCAATGGCAAACCACATCTGAAATCTTGCCAAAAAACCTGCAAGGAATGGAGTAAACTCTGATTCAAAGGCACCTCCTGTCCCCCCTAAAAAATCCTGTCAAGAATACTTTATAGTTTAAAAAAGCATTCAATAATGCTAAGAGAAATTATTTATAGCTTAAGTTTTAAAAATAAGTTTACCACGCTTCCAAAGGGCCATTTAAAAAATAAGTGTTTCAAAATATATCTAAGATGTTAACAAAACAAGAAAATAAGCCATATGTGTCTATAACACAGTGAAAACATTTGGGATCTTATTGAAATTGCATGTTGATGTGACTCACTTTTCTTAAAAAGTATTATTTCAGTGTCAGCTCAGAGATAAAACCGTCAATATGCGCGGTTGAAATATTCTGAGGTAAAAGCATTTTGCTCTCTTCTAATTTCTCATCTCGAAAGTAAACTGGCAAGAACTTTTGTAGACTCCAAGGCAGACATTTATTTCTCTCCTATTCCAGTGGTGGGTTTCATACATGTGAACAACCAGCTGGCCAGGGCAACAAAAAAACAGCTACACCATGACACAAATAAGTAGCTTATGAGACCTTGGTATGTCTCATAAACTACCCACTTACTTATAATAAGCCATTTTTAAAAAATAATAATAATCTTGGCTTGCTATAGCAATTCCCATGATAATTCTAACTTATGATAGATAGATTTGTGTACCATGATAAAACAAGACAAGAACATGAAATAGCCTTTTCTATATAAAGCTAGAATTTTCTAAGTCTAGACTCAAGTACTCAGAAGCAATGAATATTAACACAAATATGAATATAATGAGCCAAGAAGGATAATGCATAAGGGATAATGCATTTGTAAACAAATTAGACTATGGAGAGAGGAAAAGCCATTGAACTGCATATACCCAATAAGAATATTGATTTTTGCCCCAAATAAGTATCTGGAGCTGAATATTATCCAGAGTTATCTCCACTGATAATCACACATAACAAAACAAAAAATAACATGTTATGCAACTATTTGCAGAAATTACTGTTGCAAAGAACAGATCCCTTTGAATATTAACTTCTTCATTTACCCAGTGGATTTTAAGTCTTGTTATTTACTTTAATTTATTTACTTTTATTCCCACCTTTATTGTTTTTATAAATAACTCAAGATGGTGAACATAACTAATAGTTCTTCATCCTTTTATTTTATCCACAATAACAACCATATCAGGTGGGTTGGCCCAAGAGGGCATGACTGGCCCAAAGTTATCCAGCTCATGCCAAACTGGGATTAAAATAATTCCTAAATAAGTCTCTCTCTCTCGCTCTCTCTCTCTCTCTCTCTCTCTCTCTCTCTCTCTCTCTCTCTCTCTCTCTCTCTCTCTGCACTTTCTATTTATAATCTTATCAATCAACTTTTCATATGGGGAGGGGAATCTGCATTTATCTAATTGGAAACAAAGTGCATTTTTCAAATGACTGTAAACCTCTGAGAGGTGCAGTTTACACACATTGAGAAAAACAGAAGACAGTTTTGAAAATGAATTTTTATAATAATTGCTATCTTAGTTGACCATCCTGATGGTAACAAAAGCCAGAAGCAGTCTTTGACAATGTCTTGAGTTTTGAAAGCAACAGTTAATAAAAGCTAATTGTGTTTTCATAAAATGTGTTAGTCAGAAAAGGTGCTTGCAGCTTCCTTTCAGATAAATAGAAGGAAGTGTAAACATTTAATGTGCAGCTGCCTTTGAAGATGACAAGAAAGAATACACAGTTGTTTTCCTTGAGTAAATGAGTAAATCACAGTTCATAATATAGAACTTTGAGCAAGAACCTTTCAAATGCAAATTACCATTCTTATTCCAAAATAGCATGTTATAATACAGTGCTCCCCAACCTGTGGGCCCCGGCCCACTGGGCTGCATGAGTGGATGGTCAGTGCACACATGCATGCACAGCCCCACTTGTGTGAGCATTGCTTTGGATGTCGCGGGTGTTCGTGGCCCCACTCGTGAGACCAATGGGTGTTTGCGCACATGTTTACCCCTCCCACAAAACCATCTCTCCTTTTCCCCCTCTCTTTGCTACAGGCTGCCAACCCCGAAAGATTGGGGAACTCTGATCTAATTCATCTGTAATTATACTTTAACATAACTGGAGAGCATCTCAATAAAGAAAGATAATTCAATATCTAGAACTGCCCAGTTTCCACATTTTTCAGAAATAGTTTTACTATTTGATTAAGTGCTGTGCCCTTTGATTAAGTGCTGTACCCTTACTTAGCAGACTAGGTACATCTGCTTATCCTCTTAAAATACAAATATAGCTGCTGTAATAATTCAAAGCATCTTGCCAGGAAGAATTATCATTTATAGAAAATAGCATTTCTTTGATAAACTAAAAAGTCACATGGTATTCATTTAAACTCAGTAATTAACACCGAGAAATATAATATCTAATAACAATTAGAGATTTACTGCCTGTAAATAATAACTGGCTGGTAAAGAAGATAAAAATATCTACTTTTTAGATTTTTTTTTTAAAAAATAGCTTTATACCGTAGTTAAAAAAATCAAATATAAATAATTGTCATTCCAAACCTATCATTCTAAAAATTATAGTGCATTTTGAACAGGTGCAATGGTATGTGGGGATGCCTTGGGAGACAGGAGAAAAGACTGCAGAATAAGCAGAGGTCAAGTAAGAGGCAGCTGTGGAATGGAAATGATTCAGAATGGATACTTTTTAGTTTATTGAACTGTAAAGGTGAAGGGGCAGGAGAGATGTATTTTCAAAATTGCAACATTCTGTTAATGTAACCTTGCACTAAGGTTAAAGCTAGAACTTCTGGATATACTTCTTGCCTGAACTATCTCAACAGGCCAACAAGTCTTCGGAGAAGGGCGGGATATAAATGGAATTAAAAAAAAAGCCATATGCAAATCTTCAGAGTCCTATAGGATTGTACTGGTCAAGTACTAGAGCCTTGGTGGAGCAGTGGGCTAATGCCTCCTTAAGTAACACCAGCTGCCTGCAATTAGTGCAGGTTCACATCCCACCAGGCTCAAGGTTGACTCAGCCTTCCATCCTTCCGAGGTAGGTAAAATGAGGACCCAGATGGTTGGGGGCAATAAGCTGACTTTGTAATAATGCCGCTTGGGGGGGGGCGAAAGCCCTAATAAGCAGGCATATACATAGAATGAAGGCTATTGCTAAGCACATTGATTTGTGCTTTAGATTGTAAGCCGCCCCGAGTCTTCGGAGAAGGGCGGGATATAAATGGGATTAAAAAAAAAAGTGAGAATGGAAGTTTCATACCAAGCAGATAGATATGGAGCTGTGGTGGCTCAGTGGTTAGAATGCAGTTCTGGAGGCTAATTCTGCTGACTGCTGATTCCTAGCAGTTCAGAAGTTCAGTTCTCACCAGCTCAAGGTTGACTCAGCCTTCCATCCTTCTGAGGGCAATATGCTGACTGTAAACCGCTTAGAGAGGGCTCTAAAGCACTGTGAAGTGGTATATAAGTCTAAGTGCTATTGCTATGGGGGAGGGGAATCAGGGTTCTTTTTTCTTTTTTAAGAAAAACTCTCTTTTTGTTGTAAAAAACCAATATAGGTACAGTGAGAAACTTCCACTGAATGAAGTGGTGTAAGTTTTGAAGCTTCTGAAACCTCTTTCTCTTAAATCTGATCATCCTTGCAAAGTGAAGTTTATCTTTGATAGTTTCATAGGTCTCCTGATTTTAATTTGGACTGATAAATATGTTTTAATTGTTCTAGCTTCCAGTTTTCAAGATCATAATAAAATCAAGCTCATCTTTGCAGTTTCCTCATTGGAACAGACTATGAGAAGATGCTGGCATAAATATGTTTATTTGATATCTGAACATATTGAGTCAGAAACAAAAAGACTCCAAAGATTTATTTGGAAATATGGATTCTATGCATGTTTGTTTTGAATAATAGCAAAGGGTGGCAATGAAACTGCAACTTCCTATTGAACAGCCAGAAAGCCAACCTTTCAAGCTATCTATGGAGATTCTTCATCATCCAGGACCAGATCATGGTTCTCCCAAAGGTGCTTTTCCAAAAGGCAACAGAACAAGAATGTCCAGTTGCCTTTTGGAAAAGCACCTTTGGGGCAATTTTTGGGATTGCTATTATAAAGCCTTGGGGAAAAGTATGACCCAATCCCAAACCCTTCCTTTCTTTAATAGGTCAGTTGGACTTTGGACCTCTTCATATTCTTCATAAAATCTTTTTTTTTCATATTTCAGTCCAATAGCTTTAACTCCAGTTTATGCTTATATTTCAGGCATAGGAGGCTGAAATATCAAGGCATCAGCCTCAGGTGATACAAAGTACAACAAATGTTGGTATCATTAAAGATCTTATTCAGAAATCTTCATGTTTGATCAGTCTGGTTTATTGGGAAAAAATCCCAAGTTAAGAGAAGAAAGAATTAAAAATTGATCTGGTGATACTGTAGTGCAAATGTATATTTTTGACCAAATATAATAAACACTGGGAAAAGAGATGGAGTTCACATAAACACAGTTTATTGTCAGTTCCACAGGTTTTACCACAGTTCCTATTTTATCAACCTTGGCATCTTAATTTAATGATGTGTTTCCCAGCTGATCATCCAGGCAGATCTGATGAAACTGCAACCTTTGTCTTTCTCTAATCTGTCAGTAGAAACCGCCAGAAAGGTTGCCAAATTCTGTATAATTGCAATTGCTGCAAGGGTGCTAATTGCCTAAGTATAATATGTTAATTAAGAAGACGTCATTTTTATTGTCAGATCTTGTAATAGTTTTAATTAATTAATTAATTAATTTTTAATTAATCACTTTTTAGATTTACCTTAAGTTGTATTTACTTTATTTTTCTTCTCTGCTTGTTAAGTGAATTGTATTTTGAATAAATTAGTCAAAGTCCGACACTCAATCAATCAATCAGGTAAATCAGTGGTAAGTAAAATATATAGGATTTAAATATGTCCACTTGTTCATCTGCATTGTTATTTGCCTTTACCATCTGTTCACCATAGACCTTTTGTGTCTGTATAAAAATTGGCTTTCTTAGGACTGTAGATCTTATTTTCCCCCAAAGGTACCCAATTGCTATTCCCAAAATGCCTGATTCTACAAACTAATGCACAAGCAAATAGATCTTAAAGTAAAAAATAAAAAAGTAGTTTTAAAGAGTTCTGTTCCAATTTATAATCAGTTTTATCTTTTACAAAAAGCTACATTTGCATCTCAATTATATTCTGAATTAGATAACAAGCTTTGGCTGGCAGAACAGGCTGACCTTTTAGAAATGTTCAAAATATTTCCAGCAAGCAGAAGTGATAGCAGAAAACATATCTTTAAAAGGCAGGCACAAAAGCTATATTCCATATGATAAAAGGAACAAATTGTCTTTGGTACTGATAGCCAAGTTCTGCAGCATATATATTCTGAGTACTTAACCATTTAGCACAAAACATCAACAAGAAAAAGTTAGGTATATTTTTTTCTGTTTTTCAGTCAAATCAACTCTTTGCTTTTCATATAAATATTTATTTTGCAGGTCAGCTTTTACATCTTCAGTCATAAATCTTCTTATGAAATGACCTACCAGTAAACGTAAGTACTTTTTCAGATTAATAGTATTAATAAGAGCTGACTATTAATGGTATGACATTTTTCTGGTACTGTCAGGACAATGCTTCCAACCTTTAGGGTTGGTGGCCTGGCGGCGGGGGGGAGGGGAACCATCCTGTGCAAGTCGAACTGTGCATGAGTGCTGGCCTGCTGCTTGTGCAAGTGAGCTCCATGCACACATGTGCACATGTACAGCCTGGTTTTCAACAGGCCATGGCCTAGTAGTGTGCCATGGCCGGAGGGGTTGGGGACCCCGTGTTAGGGTACAGACCAAGCGTGAATGTACACTACCTACCAGTGCTTCTTGTTACACTGTGAGTCCACATCCCCAGAGAGATGCTCTTGGTCACATACAGAATGAAATACCTTAGCTTGTGGACTTCAGCTCCCAGAATTCCTCAGCCAGCATAGCTGAAGTCCACAAGTCTTAATGTTGTCAAGGTTGCAGACCCCTGGCTTAGCTCTTCCCTTTGCTGGAGACAGAAAATGTTTGATTATTTCAAAACAAAGGATATAAACTGGGAAGGGGGTGTGAACTCCAGTACAGTCTATGAAACAAGGCAATGAAAATCATACTATTGCATTATTCATGAGAAATATAATTTCCAGTAATGTGGGCAAATTCCAGGTGAATGAAACCAAAGCTTTTGCTTCAAAACTTGTTATTTTCTGTAGAAACGTATAAAATATCTAAGCAAAAATTCATACTAAGTTCATAGTTCTGTACTTTCTATTTCATGTTCTTATTTTTCTATACAGATTAAAAACTGTGGGTATTTTCAACTTTCATTCTATACTTCAGGTTGCATTCAAGCAGAGTCTTACAATTTCTAATATTAATTTGAAATAATTATCCAGTTTCTTTTTAAAGAAGACCTTGGGAGAAAGAGCATGATAGGCTGGCATTACCTTATGGCCTGACCAGAGGATTATATTTCTCTTGAATTTTTCTACTAATTGAAACTAATTTGCAGATTTGAATTTTCCTAACTAATTTGCAAGTCACAGATATCTTTTGAGCTATGCAGCTCTTTAATTATGTTCTTCATCAGTGAATGTTTGTATTTTAACACTTAAAGATAAAGATGGAAGTTACGCTTTATCTTCTCTTTTTTTTAAAAAAAGAATACTTTTTGGTTTATCTTCTAAGAGATTGGTTTATCTCTGAAAGGGAGGGACAAAGGGATAAATTTTCTACTTATCAAGGCCCCTTGATATAGAGCTAGAAGATTATACTTTTGCTTTTTTACCTTTTAATCAGCAAAAAGGCAGCATGGTCATTTATTTATTTATGTTTGTGTGGCTGTTCATTTTAAAAAAAAAAACATCACTCTGGGCAGTGAACAACAACAAAAAACACTATATAAAGATAATTTCCTGGCTGGATTGCTAATCTGTCAAGTATCTGGCTCCTATGTATATTTAATCAGGATGTTTTTATTGTTTTAAAATGTTTTAGTATGTTTAACTGTAATTTTTTTTAAAAAATGTAAGCCTTCCAGAGTCATTGACTGAGATAGGTGATATAGAAATTGAATAAACATTTTAAAAACATTCCACAATTAAAACATCATCATCGTATACAGCCAGCTTTTGAGAGACCTCCAGAGGGATAAGAAAGGATGAAACCAATCTCAACTTTGGGGAATGTTGTTCCACATGCTGAGTGGCATAGCAGAATAGGCTTATATCCTGTATCATATACCATGAAAATATTGTATCTGAAATACTGGTACTGTCAGGACCCACCTCAATCCACATCTTAGGAAATAAGAACACTTGGATGCAAGTTTGTCCAAAAAGGAAAAGTTTACTAGGATGAAATCAATTGTGGCAATACAAGACGGGATCTAACAGAGTTACATTTCAATCCTATATAAAGCATTCCCATTTCAACCCTCTCCCCTCATCCATTTGGTCAGGCTCCCATCATTTACTTAGGTGTCAGGCCCTTTCATGGGAAAGGGAACTCTCCTTGTGTTTATTGTTTGCTTCTTCCTTTTCAGTTGTAAATGGAGATGCGATCCAGATCTCTCTCTCCCCCTGTCCCCCCACAGATCAAAAGCTTCTCTGGTGTTTGAAGACAGCCTATTGCAATCTGAGTATCCATCCTCTCCCCCCCCCTCGGAGAGATGGCAGAATCCCCAGAATAAGCACAATATTCTACCTATACATTTATGAAATGTGATATAAATGGATTCTGACAGGTACTATGAGATGAAAATTAATGAATTGTCTCTGTAAGACAGATGATAGAAGCAGCAACTACCAAGACACTAGTTTAAAATAGGAGGCACAGCTATGATATGAAGAGGGCTTCTGAGAGAGGGATTTTGAGACCTTAAGCCTTCCATTCTACCGGTTCAGCCACCCACTACATTAAGCATGTCCTTTTCTTGTTTATTTGGCTTAAAACCTCTTCTCTGTATTCTGACAAATTTGGGAACTTGTCCAACTGCTCTGGAGTAGAGTGAATGCCACTAGATCATAGAAGATAAATATAAGGTTTGGAAATTCAGTTCATATTCTGTTTCTATTGTTCATTTTGCTATAAGAATTATTAGGAGTCTTTCCCAACTGTTAAAGTGAATTTATATTCTGTTACTATATAAAAGGAAGACCGAGACAGATGGTCTAAAATTCCTTTGAGTACTATAGGTTAGGTAAGATAAATGTGATTAAAATGAGTTTAACTCTTAGGTTGATTTTCACTTTGAGAGTCCTTTCCACATTTATTCCATCATATTATTTAAACAAATTGAATAAATTAATTTGGCAAGGCTATCTTGTGCAAATTCTAAAAGGCAAATTATAAATTTCAATTGGAAAAAGTGGTTTTAACTTTCTATATTTTCAGGCTGATCACTGGGCATTTATCTTACAGTAGCTTTAGCTATCGGCTGGAAAAAGGATCGTCAAAGTTTAATTTCTTTTTGGACACAACTAGAGAAATAATAATAAATTATTATGGTTGGTTGCATAGTCAGTCAGATATTTAGACTGGATTTAGCATTTTTGTTGACCTATCAAGTCTTTCTTAAGAACCTGGGGATAGGCAGATGGTGTCAATGCTGAAGGTCTTGAAGATGTCCTCCAGATGTTTTGGAACTGCACCCAAGTTTCCAGTTATTATAGGTAATATCTTTGTTCTGTCTTTCTCTCTTTTCTTTTCCTCTCTTCTTTCTGGCTACCTTCATTTTACATCTATTTACATATCTTTATATTTTGTGATTTTATCTAGTTCTTTCTTTTCTATTCTGCAGTCTTCAGGTATTGCACTATCCACACTTTTTCCTCTTTATCAACAATTATTAAATCTGAAATATGATGTAGCAGGTGCTTATCTGTTTGAATTCTAAAGTTCCAGAGCCTCTTTACTTTCTATTATTTTGTCTATTGTGTGGTTCTGTCAGTTTTTGTTTACAGGCAAATGGTATTTCTTGCAGATATTCCATTGTTGTGCCATGCCATTGCTTGATAGTCTGTGCAATATTCTTTTTTAAATTAAATTTAAAAATTTAAAATTTATTTTTTTTATTTTTTATTTTAATTCCATTTATATCCCGCCCTTCTCCGAAGACTCAGGGCGGCTTACAAGCTTAGCAGTAGCCTTCATTCTATGTATATGCCTACTTATTAGGGCTTTCACACACATACACACACACACACCCAAGCGGCATTATTACAAAGTCAGCTTAATTGCCCCCAACAATCCTCATTTTACCTACCTCGGAAGGATGGAAGGCTGAGTCAACCTTGAGCCTGGTGGGATGTGAACCTGCACTAATTGCAGGCAGCTGGTGTTACTTAAGGAGGCATTAGCCCACTGCTCCACCAAGGCTCTTTTATTATTATTTTTACAAAGAATAAAATATAAAAAATGGAAAGAAAATAGGGAGGGGCAAAGTACAAGGAATAAACAAGAAAAAATGGAGAACGAAAAAAAAGAGCGCAACTTCTGACTTTCTTTATATTAGTCTCCAAAATTTTACATTGATAAATTCATCAAATTCAGAAAGTATGCTTCCTTCTAAATTAATATATGTATGTATTTAATCTTATTTCATCTGGGATACTGAAATTAGTAATGTAACAATTTATGGCAATATTTCTCAATCTCAGCAATTGTAATTTTCAGAATTAGAGTGGCACCTATTTTTTTTGCACCAATACATTTGTAAATTGATTGCCTGAATAAATAAGTAAATAATACTGCTTTGGAGCTACTTACTTTCATCAATTCCCCATTCCACCAAATTAGCATTTTTATAACTAATTAAATGTTTAATTTGGAACTTGAATCACAATTACTTTATTTATTGATCAAATTACAATTAGAACTCATGGAAAAAAAGGTCCAAGAAGAATGTAGCACATTTAAGAATATTGAAATCATGTCATTGTCGCAGCTTCTAAAAATTTTAATTCAGCAATTTCAGTACTGCAAAGTAAAAAAAATCATGTATCTAGAAATACCCACTGGGACAAAAATGAATAAATATGCAGACTATGTATTTTTTCTTGAAAGAAATGACATATGTTTCCATTCCTTATTCCTCGTGGGAATGTTCTCATTGTTAGGTAAAATGTATAACAATAAAGGTACACAAATCTGCTCTATACTTTCACTCACACATACATGAATATTACTTTGTTATATAAAACAAAAAGAAAAATAAACAGTTGCCTCTTATAGCCTATTGATAAATGGACTGGGGAAAAAATTAAAAAATGTTTTCTATGTGCTATTCCTACCTTTCAGTACCTGATTAACTATCTTTTTTTTTATTGAAAAGTTTTAACATACAATTTTTCCCTTAGAAAATCCCCCCTCCCCCACCCTTCTCCCTCCCCCCCTTCCTCTCCCCCCTCCCCCCCTCCCCCCCCGACTTCCCAGAGCTAAATACAAGGTATATAAAAAAGAAAACAATCATAAACAACCATATACTAACAACCATAAACTCTAAAATCTATCACTCTCTAGCTTATATAGGATAAAACAAACCTTAGTAATATTAAATATATGTAAAAAAAAAAACTAATATAGAAAAAGAAACAAAGAAAGAAGACTTATTCAAATATAAAACTTCTTAACCCTATACTTATTCTGGATAAACTCAAGCCATTCTCTCCCTTCCATAATATAGCGTTCCTGCAAATAATCTTTCAATTAGGCCGAAATCTTTGCCATTTCAACCAGGTCGGAAACCTTTAAAGTCCACTCTTCTATGGTCGGCAGTTCCTCTTTCCAGTACTAACCTATCAAAAGTCTTGCTGCCGTAATTAAATTCAACATCAACTTAGTATGTTCCACCAGACTTTTATCCAAAAAGCCTTAACCTTTTTACAAGTCCACCATATATGAAAATATATTACGTCTTCATCACCGCACCTCCAACATTTAGGCTAATAATTCAGATACATACTTAGCTTTTTAAAATCTAAATACCATCTATAAAACATTTTATAAAAATTCTCTCTTAGATTTCAAACTTGTTTAAATTTTACATTCCTCACCCAAATCTTTTCCCACCTCCCACTACTTGGCTGTAAGTATGTTGTGAAAGTTCCATGGACTTCTGCTGATCTTGTTCTTTTATCTTTTTTGATCGTTTTAAAGCAGCACGCGTCACCCTCTGTTCTCTGGGATCATCCAAAGGTGTTATAACTTGATCTCCTCCAGCACCATTCTCCTCTGTCTGTCCATCTTCAGCCTCTTGATGTTCTCCTTCTCCAGATCCCTTTGCAGCTTCCAGAAGTGTTAATGGGGTTGCTTTTAAAACATTATTGTAAAAATCACGCGCTTGCATCACAGTAACCAGACGGTACCTTTTACCTTCATGCATCACCATCAACCCAGCTGGGATCTCCCATCTGAACCTTATATCTCGTTCTTGAGCTCTTGCACAAGAAATGTAAAATCCTTCCTTCTCCTTAAAATCTTTGGAGGAATTTCTTTTAGAACCAAAACTTCTTGATCAGCAATCACGACTTTAGTATCATAGGCAGCTTGTATAACTTCATCTCTAATTTCCCTTTTTGCAAAATAAACCACCACATCTCTAGGCAACTTTCTCTGTCTAGCAATCCATGAGTTCACACGAAACACTTTATCCATGCCTCCTTTTATTTCAGATGCTGGCTGATTCAATACCACTTCAAGAGCCTCAGAAACCAGCTGCTTTAGATCTTCCTTAATATTCTCCTTTAAACCTCTGATTCTAATGGCAAACTGCATCTGGAAATATTGAGCAAGACTCAATTCTCTATCCATTTTATCTCTTAAATCTTCATTCTCCAGAACTTTTGCTTCTAATATGGCATTCTTTTGAGTCAAATCTTCCACTTTTTCATCCAAATCTTCCACACATTCAGCCACTTTATACACTGAAGACAAAATGTCTACCTTCATCACCCTGAACTTCTGTTCCATCCTCTCCGCCATTCTCTCCTCCAACTTCTTCAATTTCTCCTCCATCTGTGCAAATTTATCACCAATTGATTGATTAATTGATACCAAAAGTACCTGGGTATGTTTTTCAAGAGCATCTTGTAAATCCTTCGATGTCAATACATCAGGAGGATGCAATGCCTGCAATGATGATTGTTGCACCGGAGAAGTTCCATCACTCCGAAGAGTTTTAGAGGGAGGTTTAGCCGCCATCTTTTACTTTCAATTGTGACGCACTTTCACTTAAAGTTTAAAAAGTCCATCAAGCTCGAGAGTAAAATAAAATAATCCTCTTCACCATTTCCTCTTGTACCGCTCTGCCTGCTCCTTTTAATCCATAGTCCTTTCTTCAGGCAGGGGTGGTCGCAGACGCCTGGCTCTGCTCCAAGAAGTCCGGAGCAGAGACGCTGGCCAGCTGGGAGCAACCCAGGCTTCGGGGGAGTTCAATCCTTCAGCCGCCCAAGCTCCAAGCTCAGGCGGCCCCGGAGAACTCAACCCCTACCTGGGGCCTCACCCCCTCCTCTTCTCCCGAGGAGGGGGCTTCAAATTCGCCCGAACAGCTGATCAGCGCTGTTTCGGGCGAAAAAACACTCAGCTGAGCCGCGGGCAGCCCGGGAAGGCTGTCTCCGGCGCCGCGGAGCCACCGGAACTATCTTAAATTACACTAAAATAATACTTCATTTTCCTTTGCAATACAGATTGTTGAGAAAATGAGGCTTTACTACTTTCAGAGTGTGTGTGTCAGATTGGCACATCCCACAGGATCATGGATCTGAGCAAGGCACTCATTTGAAATGATTTAATTACATGCAAACTAAAAATAATATGAATTGTGCCACAGGGCTTAGTAGTCTCTCCACTACTTTCTAACATCTACATGAAGCTGCTGGGTGAGATCATTTTGTCACCAGGGGTTGAGGTATCATCAGTACTTTATATCTCCTGGTGATCCAAGAGATGCTGTGGTTGACCTCTCATAGTGCCTGGAGGCTGTGGAAGCCTGGATGGGGGAATAACAGACTTTGGCTGAACCCTGGCAAGACCGAGTAGCTTTGGGTACATAGGACCTTAACATCTTTAGTTCTAGACAGGGTGGGGCACTACCTCAGACAAACCCAGTCCACAACCTGGGGTTTTTCCTGGACCCACAACTCTTGCTCAAAGAGCAGGTGGCAGTCATGGCCGGGAGAGCCTTTTAACAACTTTGTCTTGGAGCCAGCTGCGGCTTTTCTTAAACTCCCTCAGTCCCTGCCCTCAGTCACTTAAGCCCTAGTCATCTCACGTTTAGACTACAGCAACACACTCTATATGGGGCTACCCTTGAAGAGCAATCAGAAGCTACAGATGGGGCAAAGTATGCCACTACGAGCAGTTCTCAGGGCCCTTAGACTGGCCCATGTTACACCACTACACAAGTGATTCCAGGGACAGTTCAAGGTGTTGGTTATTACCTTTAAAGGCCTGCATGGCATGGGTCCAGATTACGTCAGGAAACATCTCATTCTGGGGCATATTGCAGATCCTGTCAGTCAAGGAATTTTGGTTGGCAGGTTCAGGGAAAAGTCTTCTCTGTCCTTTGGAATATCTTACCCACAGAGGTGAGATTGGTTCCCACCCTTCTGACTTTTCATAAGAACCTCAAGACCTGGTTCTGCCAGATGGCTTGGCACCCTGATGGGAGAGCTTCAAACTGGAGCCGTTTGATTTAGTGAGACCTAACTCCATCTCTCCCCCCACCCCCAGTGCATTTGGCTGCTTCCTTCTCCATCTTGTATCAATGGTTTTATTCTGCTTGTATTGTGATTTTATTGGTATGCTTATATTTGATGATTTTAATATTTTTTATACTGTAGGCCACCCAGAGTCTCTTTGAAACAAGATGGGTGGCAAATAAATTTCTAAATAAATGAATAATATAGACTTTATTTTTTTAAAGAGCAAGAAATGTACAGATCCATAAAACATCCACGTTTGGAAATAATGTCTTTTATATCTTTCTAACAAACTACATTGTCTTCTTGAAATCTGAATGGAAAAAACACACACACGTTTTTTGTTTTTGTTTTTGACATATAATAAAGTCCCAATAAAGTCCCCTCTTTTATGCCTTCAGGTCACTGACAAAGCAATTCAAAACAATTCTCATTTCCCCAAACAGCAGCAGACTTGTATCTTTTTCTGAGCCTTTTATAATCTAAACAGATCTCTACATTACCAGCCCTGTGAGAGCTTTTGGATAGAAAGAGCTGTCCCCTAAAACTTGTCAATTTACCAGAGCCTACAGATATGAAAAAAAATAAATATGTGTAGTCTGAAAAGTTGAACTGCAGGAAGGGAAAAATTCTAATAGCTTTCATAAGCTCTAAATTCACCTATAGAAATCAATTTGATGAGAAACAGAAGTGTTATTTTCAAAATAATGGATGTAACTATCTATAAAGATCAGATGAATAGTATTGTTAGACATGAAGTAGGTATACTTTTCTATAATCTTAGTTTTAATATCTTTTCAATTTTTTAGACTCAAAGAGTACGGGGAAAATTGAATCATTTCAAATTGACAAAAGAAAATTTAAGACCAATTTACATAGTTCTTCTAAGGATAACTATCCCAAATGGGCAAAATATTGCCTAATTGGCAAATACAGTGAAGATATAACTTTAACTTGAGAGATCCATTTCTGGTCAGGCTGGACTGTGAAAAAAATCAGACATATAAAACAAAATATTTCACTCAAATGTCACTGTATTGAGATAAGTCATTAAAAATTCACTACAAATCACAGACTAAATTGTACAAGAAAAAACTTTGTGTGCACTCAGACTCAAGGGTATTAAAAAAGCAGTGGAATCCAAGAATTTGCCAGGTACAAATCATACAATATTTATGAAGTAGGATATTTAGAGAAAGTATGAGAAATTAGGATGTAGTTTTACTAATCTAAATATAAGTGGAACTATGTATCAAACAATGTTGATGTTCCAGATTGTTCTGTCTTTTGACTTGGCTTCTTCTGCAAAATAACCTGGATGGGACATTCATATTTCAAGTAAAGACCTATTTAGCCAGTACATTCTGTTTAAACCTCATTCTTCCCAAAATGGTATTCTAAAAGCTAACACCCAATTGTCTGACAGTGAAGACAACTGCCTTCTCTGAAAGCATCAGAACAACCATTTCCTCCCTGGCCTTCAGAAAGTCTTTCAAAACAGGGTTATTCTAACAGGCCACAGGGACTGGAAAGCTATCATTGCTTTATCTAGTGACAAATGGTGTTTTCATTTCTGACTCACTGAATGTAGTGTCCTTATTTTGTTTTTTAAAGAAAATCTTTCAATTAGCTTTGTCACTTATCTATATGTACTTACCTATTTATTTACCAAGGTGGACAAGTGGTTGGTAAAATATACAACTCAGAAGACAATGATTCTAGGAAGGAAGAGCATCTGTTCCCCATTAATGATTTTCTCATATTGTGCTGATCCCCACAATGAAATACAGTAAGAGAGCTTCCCTTCTCTGAGGAATGGGGTTATTTTTGCTGTCTATCAATTATAAACTATAAATAAATATAATAGCATTAGCAATAGCAGACTTATATGTTAATATAAGTGTTAATACCACTTTACCATACCTTGGTAAGGTCATACTTGGAGTACTGCATCCAGTTTTGGTCACCATGATGTAAAAAAGATGTTGAAACTCTAGAAAGAGTACAGAGAAGAGCAACAAAGATGATTAGGAGACTAGAGGCTAAAACATATAAGGAAGAGTTGCTAGAATTGGGTATGTTTAGTTTAATGAAAAGAAGGACTAGGAGTGACATGATAGCAATGTTCCAATATCTCAGGGTTTGCCACAAAGAAGAGGGAGTCAAGCTATTCTCCAAAGCACCTGAAGGCAGGACAAGAAGCAACAGATGGAAACTAACCAAAGAGAGAAGCAACCTATAACTAAGGAGAAATTTTCTGACAGTTAGAACAATTAATCTGTGGAACAACCTGCCTCTGGAAGCTGTGAATGATCTAACACTGGAAGTTTTTAAGAAGAGACTGGACAACCATTTCTCTGAAATGGCATAGGGCTTCCTGCCTGAGCAAGGAGTTGGACTAGATGACCTCCAAGGTCCCTTCCAACATTATTGATCGTCGCACAGTCAGCCAGATGTTCAGACTGGATTTGGCCTTATTGTCTACCTATTATTATTGATCATCGCACAGTCAGCCAAATGTTCAGACTGGATTTGGCATTTTTGTCTACCTATCGAGTCCTTACCAAGGACCTGGGATAGGCAGATGTGGATGTTTGATGGTATTACAGATATCATCGCAGGATGGAAGCAGTTCCTATCAGGCCACCTTTTGCAATTGACTAATGGCGAATTTGTCAATGCCAATGGTGTTCAAGTGGTGCTCCAGTTGTTTTGGGATTGCACCCAAGCTGCCTATTACTATTGGTACTACCCTTGCTTGCCTTTGCCACAGTCTTTCTATTTCTATTTGTAGATCTTTGTATTTTGTTATCTTCTCCAGTTCTTTCTTGTCTATTCTGCTGTCTCCAGGCACTGCCACATCCACTATCCAGAGTTTTTTGTCTTTCTTATCGACAATTGTTAAGTCCAGAGTGTTATGTTGCAGGTGCTTGTCTGTTTGAATTCTGAAGTCCCAGAACAGTTTAACTTTATCATTTTCTATGACTTTCTCTATTTTATGATCCCACCAGTTCTTGCTTACAGGCAAATGATATTTCTTGAAGATCTTCCAACGCACCATTGTTGCTACTTTGTCATACTGCTGCTTATAGTCAGTCTGTGCAATCTTCTTGCAGCAGCTTACCAGGTGGTCCACTGTTTCTTCAGCTTTTTTGCATAGGTGACACTTACTGTCTGTTGCTGTCTTCTCAATTTTGACTTTGTATGCATTTGTCCTTAAGGCTTAGTCTTGTGCAGCCAGAATTAGTCCCTCGGTCTCTTTCTTCAACTTTCCTGCTTTCCATTGCCAGGTCTTGTTATTATCTGCTTTCCCAGCTATTTTTTTTAATGTACTGGCCATGTAGTGCTTTGTCTTCCCATGCTCTATTCTGTTCTTCATTTGGTCTTTCTTGTGGGCCAGTTTGGTCTCTCCAGTACTCAGTAAGCCTTCCTGATATACTAATTTTAGTGCATCTTCATCATTGTCCTTCAGATATTTTTCCAAAGCCATTTTTTCTTCTTCAACCATCTGATGTACTTGCAGCATTCCATGTCCACGTATTTGCCTTGGTAGATAGAGTCTATCCATGTCACTGCATGGATGAAGGGCATGATTCATTGTCATTATTTTTCTGGTCTTCCTATCCATTGCTTTTAGTTCTACTTGTGTCCAGTCCACTATTCCAGCTGTGTATCTAATGACTGGAATTGCCCAGGTGTTGATTGCCTTCATGGTATTTCCTCCATTGAGTTTGGACTTTAAGATCTTCTTCACTCTCTTGATGTATTCACCTCTAATCTCTTTCTTGACTACAGTGTGCTTGATGTTGCCAACTTGAAGGATACCCAAGTATTTTTAATAATCTTCCTCGTGAAGGCTCTTAATGTTATTTTCATGGGGCATCTTTATTCCTTCAGTTTTCACTATTTTTCCTTGTTTGAGAGTAAGTGTGGCACATTTGTCCAAGCCAAACTCCACTGCAATATCTTGGCTATGGACAGTGTTCAGCAGCGATTCTATTTCAGATGATATTTTTCCATACAGCTTCAGATCATCCATGTAAAGGAGGTAGGATAGTCTGACAGACGTTTTTGATGTTTGATAGCCATGTCCTGAGTTATTCAGTATTGTTGACAGAGGAAACAGTGCAATAACAAATAGTAGTGGTGATAATGAATCTCCTTGAAATATTCCTCTCTTGATATTAACCTCTCCCACTTGACCTGCAACTGTGTCTTCCATTGTGCCATCGATCTTTGCACAAATTTTCTGATGTTTCTACTGACAGAGAGCCAAATGCCTTTTTGTAGTCAATCCATGCCACATTCAGCTTGGTCTTCCTTTTCTTGCAGTTTTCCAAGATCATTTTGTCTATTGGGAGTTGATTTTTTGTTCCTCTGCTTTTTGGGCAGTTTCCTTTCTGCTCGGGTGGAAAGATATTGTTTTCAACTAGATGCTGTTGTACTGCATCAGCTACCACACCAGTTAGCAATTTGAAAGTTGTTGGTAAGCATGTAATTGGCCTGTAGTTGCCTGGTGTTGCCCCTTTTGCTGGATTTTTCATTATTAGGTAGGTGTCAGGACCCACCCCAAACCACGTCTTAGGAAGACAAAACTCTTGGAGCCAAATCTAGTCCAAAAATAATCTTTACTATGACATGCTTGGTTGTAGGAATACAAGACAGGACTTAATATTATTCCACGAACTAAACCCTTACAAAGAGTTCCCGGTTTAACCCCCCTTAACCCCATTTGGTCAGTCCCCCATCATTTACCTCGTATCATCCCTCTCGTGGGAAAAAGGAACTTAGGACCTTTTATGTTTATTGCTCTCTTCCGTGACACAAGCCAGATGCTAGCCCCCCCTTTTTTCCCCCCAGTTCAAAAGGCTTCTCTTTTCCTTTGAAATGCCTAATACTGGTTCAATACACATCCATTCCCTCCTCTTCGGGAGATGGCAGAATCCATGGAATAATGTTTTAAACATACATTTATGAATATGATATAAATGGATTCTGACAGTCCGCTCTCCTTAGAAAAAAGATGTGTCCATCTTTAGGGGAAGAAAAGACAAGAAAAAGAAAAAAATATGAAAATGTTAACTCGGTTTGTTCGGATATTCTGTATTAAATCTCTTAAGCAGCTTTGGTGCTTTAATGTGGCGTTTGCTGACCCATTTGTTTTCTGAGGAGGGGAGGTGTTTCCAAGCCACTAAATATTGGTTCGTTCCATGATGTTTCCTGGAATCCATTTCTCCTCCTTGTAGTATATTATTGAACTGCTTGGCAATGAGTGGGTATATAACAGTTAGATGTTTCAACCCAAACCCATGCAGTTCATCTTCACCTGGTGCTGACCAATTTTTGATCTTCCTTGCTCTTTTTCCTAGTATTTTTGTTGTTATTACTAGTTCTTTCATTTCAACTTCTGTTTTATTTGCATCCACCTCTTTTAACCAAGCCGCATTCTTGTTGTATTTCTTTGGGTTATCCATATCTGCTTCCAGAACTGCACTGTTTCTTCCTTGTCAGGTACCGACTGATTCATTGCAGTTTCTCCATTGATGGATTGGTAGAAACGTTTCTGATTGGATTGAAATTGGAGGTTCTGCCTATAATTTGCAATTCGAGCTTCGTATCTACTGATTTTCCTGGCTATAGCTGTTATTTGCTGCTTTATTATTTCCAGTGCTTCCTTGATCTTCCTCGTTTCTAAGTGGTATTTCTTGATTAGGTATTCTTTGGTCTTCTTGTTCTTCAGCTTCTTTTCTTTCATCTGTTCTAGCTTGCTTGCATGTGATCTTAACTTGCTGATCTTATTTTCTAGTCTAACCTTCCATTTTTGTGGTGCGCTGTTTGTTTTTCTTCTTTGTTGATTTTGCATCCCAGGTATTCAGTTATAACTGCAGCTGTGCTGTACATTAGTTGGTTTGATGATGATGATGATGATGATGATAATAATAATAATAATAATAATAATAATAATAATAATAATAATAATAATAATAATAATAATAATAATAAACCATAGTGCTTTACAGTCCTCTCTAAGCAGTTTAAACAATCATCATAATGTCCCCAACAACCTGGGTCCTCATTTTACCAACCTTGGAAGGATGGAAGGCTGAGTCAACCCTGGGCTGGTCAGAATCAAACTCCTGGCAGTGTAATGCAGAGTTAGCCTTCTAATTCTGAGTTCCTTTACAATGAGCAGATGATCCTGAAACTGATCTGCTGGATAGAGCTGATCACTGAAGAGAGTAGGAGCAGTTTAAAATGGTGGGGTCATGAGGAAGAAAAAACTAGTGGGGTGGTGGTGGTGGAAGCCAAGACATGCAGAAGTAGAGGTAAGGTCATCTACCGCTTTCAAGAATGGATGAATTGTCATTAGCTTATAATTTTATTTATGTTTTTTCTAAAATAAATCCCATAGCAATTCATGGAGCCTTTTTCTGAGGGAAAATTAGCAGGAGAGAAATATTATCAGAATTTGTCATTAGATAGTTTGAGTCAAGCTTGATTATTTATGACTACTTGGACACATTCATGTAACTTTCTTGTGAACAATATAGAAATGACATGTAAGAAAGATGTGCAGTGTTAAGCTGAACTGATCTATGTTTTCATCTGCAAGAACATTTCATCCTTCTATGGCTTGTGAAGTTCAGAATGAGTAACATTAGGACAGCAGACTAAAACGATACAGTATGTATTTTCTCCCAGCCCTCTACTTCAGTTCTTAATGTTTTATTTTACAGTCAGAAAACTGGTCTCTACCTGATTGCCCCTCATCTCTTATAACAAAAGGATCTACAGCATGTCCTTTTCCATTTCAACATCACTTTCTTTTCTTCTTAGTAAAAAAGGGGGAAAAAGTTTAAGCTATATTCTGAAAATTATCTACATATGGAAACTGTCACCTCTTATTACTCTCAAAGTAAGCAATCAGTTCTGGTCAGCATAATCCTTCTCTTGAGTAACCTTCCCCTCAAATAAAGGACAGTTATAGATTCATAAAGCAGAGGTTGCCAAGATCAGGCAGCCATGAAACAGCTTGTTACAGATACAGCCATGAAACAATGGATTTATATCACTAGTGATAGTGCGGAGAACCAATCTATACATACTCTCAATAAAACCAATGAGCCTTATTCCCAAGTGAATATGCATAGCTACCTGGGATACTGTTTGATTCCTGATAGAACAAGAATTACTTAAGAGCAGCTGCTATGGTTCAAACAATATGATTGTCCATTAACTAAGTCCTCTAACAAGTTACCATCAAGGACAATAGTAGTCACTGTCCTGGTCTATTTTAGACTTTTCTTAAATTGCATTTACAATCTTGGGGTATTAGATGTTAGCTCAAAATATTAGACCTACCTTCAGCTATGTGGAACTCAGTTTATTGAAGCACTAGTTCAAAGAAGAGAATATGCAAGTTTTACTAATTTATCTTCATTCCTACAAATTTTCTGTGTCCTCCAAGAAGAGATTGTCTCTTGTCCTTCAACTACCAGTAGTCTTTATTTAGAATCTCTTCTATAATTTTCCCATGTAGCTTAGAATCCAGTTTGTTTATGAATTTATCAAGCAACTTTAATTATATACATAAATTTTAAAAGAAAGAAAATGTATATGTGAATTAAATACAGACATAATACAAATGCAATTCAGACAAGATCTTTCTGACTGGATTTGGATGAAATTTACAACCTGGTAAAATTTTGTTTTTAAAAAACAGAGATAGAACTAGGTTGAAAAACATATCAGGAGCAAATTACTTATAACTCTAATAGTATTAAGATAGCTACCTTTTAAAGAGTTTGCAAAACAAAAAACTCGGATAGGACAAAAATTATATTTAATTTAATTTAATTTAATTTAATAATTTGATTTCTATACCGCCCTTCTCCCGAAGGACTCAGGGCGGTGAACAGGGCAATACACAATAAAAATCAGATACAAAAATTAAAAAACCATTAAAAACCAATTAAACATCATGCCCATAAAATCAATACATATTGAGTTAAGAACTAATTTTAAAAACCCAACCCCATCCCGTCAGACCAGGCCAGCTTGTTCGAAAAAGAATGTTTTAAGATCGCGCCGGAAGGAGCGAAGGTCGGGGGCCGTCCGGAGCTCAACCGGTAAGCTGTTCCAAAGGTCTGGCGCGCCCACAGAGAACGCTCTCCCCCTGGGGGTCACCAATCGGCATTCTTTGATCGGCGGCACCCTGAGGAGGCCCTCTCTGTGGGAGCGCACTGGACGGAGGGACGTTGACGCCGGTCGCAGGTGTTGCCGTAGGTAATCCGGACCCATGCCATGAAGGGCTTTGTACGTCATAACTAACACCTTGAACCTCACCCGGAGAGCAACCGGTAGCCAATGCAGCTCGCGGAGCAGAGGTGTAACATGGGAGTATCGGGAAACTCCCAAGACGACTCACGCGGCTGCATTCTGCACCAGCTGGAGTCTCCGGGTGGACCTCAAGGGCAGCCCCATGTAGAGAGCATTACAGTAGTCTAGACGAGAGGTCACGAGCGCGTGAGTGACTGTGCGCAAGGCATCCCGGTCTAGATAGGGCCGCAACTGGCGCACCAGGCGAACCTGGGCAAAGGCCCCCCTAGTCACAGCTCCAATATGCTCTTCCAAAGAGAGCTGTGAATCTAGAAGGACCCCCAAGTTGCGGACCCTATCTACGGGGGGTAATAGCTCACCCCCCATGGCCAATGATGGGATAATCAGAATTTCCCGGGATGCCGGCACGAACAGCCACTCAGTCTTGTCAGGGTTGAGTCGAAGCCTGTTCCTCCCCATCCAGACCCGGACCGCCTCCAGGCAACGGGACATCATAACTGGGAAAGCTGTACCTCTCAAAAATCACTTTTTCTAAGGACATCTCCAAAGATTGTTCCAAAGACAGAGAAAGACCCACACAGAAGCCCTCTGATCATCCATCCATCCATCCATTCATCCAACCAGTACTGAGATTCCAAGACATGAATAGTTTAATAAATCAAGCTGACACTTTGAATTGGGCTTCATGTGCCCTACTGGATATATTAAAATATATATTTCAAAGTGACTACTTCAGTTAAGCCCTAGGCTTCACAGATAGCTTAACACATTATATTGATATTTCATGAAATAAACTCTCACTCTCTGAGCTCACAATGTTTCACAGAGTCTTAATTGCACAGAAAGTCTACTAAAGACAATGTTGACATTGTTTTTTTTTATTAAAACATGCAACACAGAATAAAATATTATTAAATAAATTGAGCAGCCTAACATAGTATACCTATCAAATCACAAATAAACTAGAGTCTCTTAGAACAGCAAGTTAATAACCATTATAATTTCTTGTCACTCTAATAAAATACATGAAAAGAATGAGTATGAGTTCTTCAGATGGAGAAAAACACAAAACAGTAAGTCTGAAAATTTTATTTATTTACATCCTTTCCTTTGTTTTTATAAATAATTTAAGGTAGTGAACATACCCAATACGCTTTCTTCCTCTTTCCCCCATAATAACAATCCTGTGAGGTGGGTTGGAACTCACAGTCTTCTGGTTTCTAGTCTAGAGCCTTCAGCACAAGACCAAACTATGTATCCAATTTCTAATAAGTTACTGTTTTTGCAGCTAGTGCTCTGTAAAAATATAGTATGAACTATTTCAGTTACTCTACAACATGTAGAAATATAAGAGATTCAGTTTAACAATCTATTATTTATTCAAGATAGTTTATTATATGTTGAATTAAATGAGATCGTACACAAAATGAGGATCCCTGGTAAGAATCACAACTTAGGGTTTGTCAGATAGGAAGTATACATATATTAAAATAAAGAAGTAAGAATCAAGTAAAGATAGACATATGACAAACCATACAGACATTCCAAAAGTAAACCGTGAGATCTTTCAATACTGTATAAGAATCTCAGCTTGTCCTACCTCAGGACCAAATACACACACACACACACACACACACACACACACACACACACACACACACACACAGAGAGGTTTACTTGACACTGGAGATGTGAATTTGCCCAAGAAGAAAATAATTTTAAGTACTTTTGAGTCCTATTAAGATTTATTTCTAGGCTTTATCTCTTTTCTCATTTTTCCAAATTCATGCTTCTGCTACTACAAACACTGAATTGCCAGCATGATTCCAGATACAATTCAAGTTTCTGATTATTACCTATAAAGTCCCAAAGCATAAGGCCAGATTATTTGAGGGACAACTTATCTCCCATGATTTCTGTCCAGCTTGTAATATGCCAATAAAATTGATTAAACAGAACCATTTACTTGGATCCAGGAACCATGCTTTCTCTGTTGTGGTGCCTACTCTCTTAAATGAGATCCTCCTAAAATCCATGTAGCTCTCACTCTGTGGGCATTCCATAAAGCCTTAAATACTTGGTTATTCTCCCAGTCCTTGGGTTGAGATGGCTGTGGGCCGTTGATGAATGTGCCTTTGCTTATGCTTATGATCCAGAGTTAGCTGGATCCCATATTGTTCTGTTTTCTATTGGGTTTTTAGGGTGCATTATATTGTGAGGTGCCCAGAGTCAATTGAAGTGGCAGTGTAGCTGAAAGGACATATAACTACAGGAATACATCTACCAATCATTTTTCTTTCAATTCTTGTATCTCTACATTACATAAGCTCAGCCTTATTATAGCCTGCCACTAAGAGAGATTTTGTTCTCCACATACACATTCACAAATGACTTACAGTTACATATTTGCAGTAGACAGCAAATAGGTAGTGGTGAGAAACTCAGCAACCCAGACTACCTACGTAGGGGTTAACCTGTTCCAGTAACAGTTTATACAAGACTAATATCCACACTCTCTAGCATTTGTTATTACTTATCCCAGCACAAAGAATATCATGCTATTACCTACATACAAGCAGGGATTTAAATATCTCAGCTAATATAATACAATTAATAAGATCAGAGGCAAACAGAAAATGAGGAGTTCATATATGAACAGATTATAAAATCATCATAAACATTTATGTGTGAGAGAAAGAGAAGGTGTATGTGCATGAGAGAGAAAGGGAGATATACATATTCACACTCAAATATCGATACTGCCATTGGCAAAAACATAAAACATATTTTTTCAGTCATTACTTTTCATGATATGGTAAGCTGCCCAGAGTTCTGTGATTGCAATACAAAATAAACACTACAATTGCACAAAGAACAGCATGGTTTGATACTGTTTTACTAAATTGCAAGGCATTTCTTAGAGCCTGGAGAAGAAAACATAAAGCACAATAAGTGGAAGGTCAAAGGCATAAGCTTACTCATTCTCTCCTGGTGTTTCTTTTGCAGCATCATGCTCACTATACAATTGGATATTTCAGAAATTTTAACATTTGACATTTCAGATGAAATGTCAGCAGCATTACTGTGAATCTCTTGATGTTATTTCTTCAGAATTAGCAGTACTAGCCCTTCCTCTCATATACTACTAGAAAGGGATAGGAAAGAAGCCATATTAGGAGCACCACCACATCAGGAGAATGCAGTATTGCAGAATGACTCTGCCCACTGCTAGGATTTTGATCCTGAGCAGCTCAAGATTGACTCAGTCTTCCATCTTTCCAAGGTTGATAAAATGAGGACTCGGATTATTGGTGACAATATGCTGACTCTGTAAACTGCTTACAGTCAACTGTAAAGCACTACGAAGCGGTATATAAATCTAAGTGCTAGTGCTATTATATTGTTATGCACTTTAAATTAGAAAGGTAAATTAGATAAAATTAGAACTTGGTCAGATTACTCTGTATTTATAATATATTATTGCCTTTCTTTCATCATGGGAGATATGAAGATCTTATTGTAGTTTATATACAAACGGAAACTCCTTATTTCTGCAGAATACTTTATGAGTTGATTTAGCCTTCCTTCTGCATAAAGTTGCCAGATTGCAACATAATAATCTTGCTTCTTCATTTAAAAATTCCAAAGGAACAAATAATATTAATAAATATGTTTTCTGTTTCAAATAGAGCTGTGTAACAATTTGAAATGATACTTTGAAAAAGGCAGAGGTTTGAGGGAAGTGCTATCTTGATGTTGCTATATAAAGCAACATGGCAACTTCACAGATAAGAACAAAACAAAAAAACAAAAGACCAAACACATAGATTTGCTTTGCACTCTTCTCACAAGCTTTGGCAAAAATATGTTGTTCAGCTTCATCCAGACCATACTGTATTTCAAAACCTTTGGTAAACACTACAGAGGAACTGTCACCACCTCCAGCACCATTTGTTGAAGCTTTTTTCATAAGGCATATTTTGGAACAGTTATCTTCTCCAGTATGCTTTTGCCAAAGCTTTTGTTATGCTGGAATACTGCTGGTGGAAATACAAAATGAAAAAAACAGAAGTACTTTGTTGAAACACATCACATTGATTTGTTGTGTCAACAAAGAGAATATCCTCTCCATAGTAGAAATGTCTTCTTCAATAAAAATGTAAGTTGCCTTACACAGGCTCATTTCCAAATTGTGTTAGTCATTATGAGCTTTTAGCAAATGCTTTCTTTGGCACTAATGTCATTCTTCAGGTTGTCATCTGCCAGTTCCCTCCCACCCTGCTTTCCCATACATCTGTGAATGTATCTTCCTTCTATATGTCTGCTTAAATAATTGAGAGAGGGAGAAGAATGACTACAACTGCATGTGTTAAGCTGTTCTTGAATGAATGGAAGCCTTCAGAATTTTTTTTTAAATCCTGTTTCTCCCTTACAGCAGAAAAATGTTGTAACATGAAAAAAGTGGTACAGTGAAGGCCCTAATGTCTATGAATCTCCAAGACATGGAAAACTAGAAACAAATAATCACACAGAAATACATTTGCAAGCTTCAGGGCAATATGGGGGAAGGAAAGAAACTAGCATAAGGTCCATGTTTAGTTGAAGGGTTGTTTTTTTTTCTAAGAACCCAAAAGTCCTACCTCTTTTCAAATCAATATAACCAAGTTTCATAAATACTAAGAGGTTCTTCCCCATTTGGTGAGTTTGAAAGAGAATGTTCTTGATCAGAAAATACACATCTTAATAGTGTATTATTCATTTCCTCTTTGTAGAGAACAGAAAGCACCATAATTATTTATTCATGTATTTAAATGCCAGCTTTCTTTCTAAAGTTCAAGGATAGACCTTACATTTAAAGTGCATAGCTTTTGGCCTCTGGCCACAGGTGTAGCCTATCCAGAAATTGTCATCACATTGTCAGTGTTTTGTCACAAGAGAAGAAAAGTAACTGCACTGTATTTCACTCATTAATATTAAATTTTATTTTAAAATTCAAACACATTCAGTTATTCTCCAAAATGATATTCAAAGGCCAAGTGCTCAAAAACTCTTTGACTTCTAACATACATAATACCCATTTTCTCCAATTATATGTTAACAGCAACAAGCCTGTAAAGTTTGTTCCAGTGAAAAATAGTGAAGGCTTAAATAGTATTGACTCTTTTGAACAGTGGAACTTTTTTATGAGAATAGCATAGATAGCCAAAGGGGAAAATGAATCATAGAATAAATCAATCAACAGGGCTAATGGCCAGGCTCAAATTATTATGTTTTGGAATATTATGCAAAGAGCTAGTTCTCTTGGAAGTCTATAATTCTGGGAAACATGGAAGGAAAGAAAAAAAACAGGCAACAAGGTGGATGGACTCAATTATAATTGCAATAGGAAGACATGAAGAGTCGGAACAGATCATTCTGAAGAAGATCTATATGGTCATTAAACATTGACGCAGATGGCACAAATCAATCAATTAAGCCCATAGAGATAAAATTGTGATGATCATCATAGTAAGCAAGGGAAAAAGCTAGTCCTTCACTCTTATCCTTTGGGGGTTTTAATCCACTTCTAAATTAAATTGTATCCACCCTTGAAGTCATAAAAACTATACTAATATGAAATTTCTCCATGATCCCTATGTAGTCTCCTTTCAATGTACTGCAATCACTAGACATCCCTCCAAAATAATGGATGACAAAGTCTACCAATAAGAGTCTTACTTCTAGTTAATGTCAGAATTATGAGGAAAAGTGTGAAAAGGATATAAGACTGTATGTCAAAGAAAGTCCTCATTTTGGGACCTTGGATAGGAATGATCAGTTATGAGAAAGATATCAAAGATATCAAAGATACCATGTATTTGTAACAGAAAAGAAAATATAGCAATAGCCATTAGACTTATATACCACTTGATAGTGCTTTACAGTACTCTCTGAATGGTTTACAAATGTCAGCATATTGTCCCAACAATCTGGGTCCTCATTTTATTGACCTTGGAAGGGTGGAAAGCTGAGTCAACCCCGAGCTTATCAGGATCGAACTCCAGGCTGGGCAGTTAGCCTACTGCATTCTAACCAGTGTGCCACCACAGTGGTTAAAATCTAGAATACAGGCAGTGTCAGCAAAGACCCAGACAACATAGTCATTTTCATTCATTCCTGGTCTCTGAATAGTCCAGATACTTTTTATCCATTTTCTTATCTCATTCCCAACCAGCCATTCGTATCCTTTCCCCTGGATTAAGCTCATTCAAAACATTGAACATTTTTCCCTAAACTCATTTCCATTACTAACAATCACATATGTATAACATTCAATTATTTCCAACCTATGTATTCCTATATTTATTTACAATTTCTGCCATTATAAACTAGATGACAACATAATGTCCTTTCATTCATAATTAAATATATATCTCCCCTACATCTGTTCATCAACTCCTTCTTAGAAGTTAATGAATAGATCAATTAATTATTAAGATCTATTACATACTTCTCCTTCCTCTTAGTTTCAAAAACAGCCTACTTGTACTGCTTTATTTCAGTTCATAGTTAATATATACTTTTTACTATTTGCTACTACTTGTTTCCAAATTATATTCTTCCAACTATCAGGATTATGATTAATTAGCAATCATAGATACTGAATTATATTAACCATAATGGCTTGGTTCAATCATGGATTTCAGGTGTAGGCTAGGTTATCAGCCTTAGAGCCTATTTAATACTTAAGCTGCTTTTGCCCCATGTCAGTGCCAGCTGGACTTTATATTAGGTCAAGAAAATTATGTCTGGACTGGGACATTTTGTAAGTGACCTGCCAGGCATTCAGTCCAGGTCATCCTTTCTGGTATAGAGGAGGGGAGGGGAGGGAAGGGAAAAAAGAGGAGAGGAGAGGAGAGGAGAGGAGAGGAGAGGAGAGGAGAGGAGAGGAGAGGAGAGGAGAGGAGAGGAGAGGAGAGGAGAGGAGAGGAGAAAAATAGAACTTTTCAATTCCCTTTTCAGCAAATTCAAATATAATTTACATTACAAGTTGCCACATTGCATTATTACAAAAAAAGCTCACTTTTTTCTATTATCCATTTTTTCTAATCATCAAAACCACAAATCATAAGTGCACTTTTTCTGTTTCATGCAAAAAGTCTATAAGAGGTTTCTAGTTAGCCATAAATGTAGATAGTCTTTTCTTTAATCAAATAAATTAAGTTACCCATCTCTGCAAGTTCCATCATCTTCACTAACTATGCCTTCACTGAGGCTACTTTCAAATCCTTACCACTTTTGAGTATATAATAATCTTGCTGCAGTGGTTATATGTATAAAAACAAAGACCAATGACTTTTTTTCTAGTTGCCCATCCATTCGTCCCTAAACAAAAGCTTCTGGTTTCAACTGTTCTTTAATCTTTAAATTCTTATGAAATAATGAATGTATTTTTAACCAATTGTTATATGTACATCAAACAGGATAAAATTTCCTTTCAGATTGTTCAGTAATAATCCAGTGTTAGTGTGAACACTTTTATTTTTATATATAACTCAAGACAGTGAACATACCCAACATATCTTCCTCCTCCTTTTTCCCCCACAAGCACCACCCTGTCAGATGAGTTGGGCTGAGAGAGAATGATTGGGCCAAAGTTACCCAGCTGGCTTTCACGGCTAAATCAGGGATAGTACTCAAGTCTTCTGGTTCCTAGCCTGGTGCCTCTACCACTAAACCAAACCAGCTCAGTCTAAGTTAAGTTGAAGTTAGGCACTAGGCTAGAAATCAGGAAATTGTGATTTCTAGTCCTACCTTAGTCACTCTCTCAGCCCATCCGACTTCACATAGCTGCTGTTGTTGGGAAAATAGTAGGAGGAAGGACTGTCAGGTATGTTTATTGCTTTGAGTCACTTATAAAAATAATAAAGGCACAATCTAAATTAATAAATAAATCCTTCACTTGTTCTTCAATCTTATATTTCAACAAAAGTCTATAACTTTAACAATATGTTTATTATTGCAGGCCGTCCTCAACTTATAACCATTCATTTATTGATTATTTGAATGGCACCTAAAAAAGTGACTTATGACTATTTTTTTCCACACTAATGACTGCTGAAGCATCCCCATTGTTACATTAATAAAATTTGGATGCTTGGAAACTGCCATGTATTTATGATAGTTGCAGTGTCCCAGGATCATGTGATCACCTTTTGCAACCTTCTGACAAGGAAAGTCAATGGGGAAGCCAGGTTCACTTAACAACCTGTTACTAACGTAACAACTGTAGTGATTCACTTAAAATTTTTGTCAAGAAATGCCATAAAATGGAGGAAAACTCACTTAATGACTGTCTTGCGTAGCAATGGAAATTTTGGGCTCAAATGTGGTCATAAGTTAAAGACTGCCTGTAGTGAATAATTCCATTTCAAATTCAGTGTTACTTTGTTCAAAACTATAAAATCTTTTATCCAATTTAAATCTTTCTGTCAATTGCACATAAGAAAACCATGGACAACTATATCCTTCCATTGGTCAAAACCTCTTTTATTTTAAAATTCCCTTGAAAGAATTCTATTACATCATAAGTTAACCACTTATGTTTATGTATAACTTCACATCTACAGAAAGTTCCTTGTGCTAAAATATGCAAAGGTGTTTTCAGGCACCTTTATATTTATTATAAATATATAAATAAATATAGATTTATATTTATTCCATACTCCTAAACAGTGCTTTTTTTGTAAAAGAAAAAGGTGGTAGAACTCACACATTGCATACAACCCGCCTTGCCTACCCTACAAGGTTCCATCCAAAAAAGGTGCCGGAACTCCGTTCTGAGCGTTCTATGAGGAAAAAAGCCCTGCTCCTAAAAATGATCTGCCTGACATAATGTTTTTTGAAATTTATATTAACTTTAGCTTTATCAGGCCATAGATATCTCTGCCACTCAAATCTCAAATCATGTCCTTCCATCTCCAATAGTCTATTCTTTAACAGCACCCCCTGTTATCCAAGCTAAATTGCAGGCAGCAAAAAAAAAATTGTAGACCTAGTCCTTCTCTTTCCTTTAAATCCTTATAGTACATTATATTTAACTTGTGGGGTTTTTCCCCCCCTGCCATATAAATGTAGATATACAGTATCCTTCTGCCATTGTTTAAATAGCATACCAGTTGTTAAAACAAAAACAATTTTCTATTTAAACATTCATCTTAATCACAGAAATTCTATCCACCAATGACAATTGCATTTGTCCCATCTTGACATATCTTTCTTAACTCCACTTCATGTCTTAGCATATTTTGAAATCATATTTGTCATATTTCATATTTATCATTATTATACCCAAGTATTTTATCTTCTTCTCAATTTTAAAACCCATTTTATTCAGCAATTCTGTTTGATCTTGTGTATTCATGTTTTTTTGTTTACCTCTTCTGGCACAATTCTGTTGTTGTGTCAATTGCTTGTCTTTCTTTACTGGAATATTTATGTATACAAAATTTATATACAAATAAAAAGCTTAGCAGAATCATTTTTATTAAGTTCAGGGGGAAAGAACCCAATGAATAAGTATGCAAGTAATATATTACCAAAAGTTGTTGAGTACTTTATTCATCTGAATTATTTGAAAGGAAGGGAAGAGAACTCATGTTCAGCATTCCAACAACCTTTACCACAGAACATTCAAATTTGAAGCAACAATTCTTTTCAAAGTAATGAATTAGATCAGGACAGTGAACTATTTTGTAGCTTTCTGAAGTTCTTTTCAAATTTGATGTTTCTTCAGTTGTTTCTGTGATACAGCCCATAAAGGTAGTCCTCAACTTACAATCATAACCTTATCAGATTTTATGACCTTTTTACAGCAATTGTTAAGCAAACCCATCACTTATAAAGCAAACACTGGAGTAATTTAAGGAAATACTGAATTCATTAAGTGAACCTATTATTTGTTATGGGGCAGTTTTTTGCTAGAAGTCAGAAGTAAACACTGGTTTCTGGCAAAAACATCATACAATGTGACCATGGGGTGCTACAAAATGTCCAAAATGCAGACATGTGATGGGGGGGAGGTGGACGTCAGAACTTTGAATCCAGGCTGTTAGTCCCATTTTTGGGATCTATCATAATTTCAAAAAGTCACTAAGCAACTAATCATAAGTTGAGGTGATAACTTGCAACTTACTTCCACATATGGAGAACTCATACCAAATAAAGCCTCTCAAAATTTCAAATGCACCTATCAATTTAAAATGGATGACTCCCTCACAATTATGTGTCTCATCCGGCAGATTTCCCCAATTTTAATGTCTGTAATAAATTATAAATTCCCAGCAATAGCCTCACCTGGAGGAAAGAGCTGACATAAAAATACATCTAGATAAACACTGAGAAAAGTTTTATGCTTTTATACTTTTATTGTATATTCTATTTACTAGCATATATAGATTAAACCTATAGATTAAGTATAAGAGATGATATGTAAATTTCCATAATGTACTGAAAGAATACATTAGAGAGTTAAGAAAATTCAGAGTAGTAGCTATAATTGTTTTCCAATTCTATTGAAGGTTTCTAAAAAAGTATCCTATGATATATGTACTTCTAAGTGAATATTTACTTTGATGTAGGCCAGTTTCCAAGAACTATTTCTAAATCTGCCCCTATTTGTCAAGCTGGGCTCTAGGGATCAGTCAGGATTGCTACTATTGTACCAGCCTCACTACTATTTAACAACATTCCTGTCTGAGCAACTTGACTACATTTTTGGACTGTCAGTGCAGTTTCCCAGGCTTGTTCTGCTGGTATGTTAGCTACTACTAGAAACCTATAACGACAATGACTTATGTTTGGCCAACAACAAAGCCAAGAAGTTGGCTTCAATTTGGCTGCCTAAAGTTTGAACTGGACACAGAAGAAGAAGATTCCAGAGTTGACTTAGGTTCCATTTCTAGCAAAGGCAGATTGAAAGCCTGGGAAACTGCACTGACAGTCCAAAAATGTAGTCAAAAAAGTGATAGAGAAGATGGTTGCACAGCTTCTTCAGAGGGCCTTGGAGGTAGTAGATTATCTGGATCCTTTGATCAGGATTCAGGCCCAAGAACAGGACAGAAAAGATGTTGGTCACGCTTCTGGATAGCCTCTAGTGTGGGTAGGATGGGGGTAGTGCATCTGTCCTTGCCCTGCTTGAACTGACAGCAGCTTTTGATACCATTGAACATGATATCCTTCTGGATTGGCTCAGAGGATTCAAAGTGAGTGGCATTATGTTGTATTGGTTCACTTCTTTCCTTAGGGGTCAGTTCCAGTCAGTGGTAATTGCAGTGATAATTGCAGATGATATCCAGTTATTATATCCACCTCTGTGATAACATGAACATTTAATGCCAGTGTCTAGAGGCTGTGAGGGTCACAGTCACTGGTGCCCTAGTCATGTCCAGGTTAGACTACTGCAATGTGCTGTACATGGTGTGCCTTTTAAGGTTAACCAGAAGCTTCAATTGGTACAGAATGCAGCAGTGCAGGAAGTTATGTATGCTCCTATACCTCTGCTCTGGTTGCCAGTTTGCTTACAAGTCCAATTCAAGGTGCTGGTTTTGACCTTTAAAGCACTGCATGGCATGTGACCAGGCTACCTGAGGACTGCCTCTTCCCACTTATATCAGCCCACCCTATTAGATCTGCCAGTGAAGACAGGCTGCAGGTACCATCATACCTCCTTAGTTCTATCCCTTTTGACATTCTGGCATGTTATGTTATCAGGACTGGGCTCCCAGGGAACTAGAGATTTGCTTAGACAGCTCCATTGCTGAGCTGGTTATTCTTAATCTCTCATTGCCTAGGGCTTGTTTCTCTATGTTTTATATAATATTTACCTTTTAAAGCGATTTTTATATCCATTTTTATGTGCGGTTTATCCATTTGTTGGGTGCCATCCAGAGTTGCCTTTGGTGAGATAGGTAGGGAAGCTATATAAATTTGATTAGATAGATAGATAGATAGATAGATAGATAGATAGATAGATAGATAGATAGATAGACAGACAGACAGACAGACAGACAGACAGACAGACAGACAGACAGACAGGTTATAGATTGATCCTGTCAGCATTAATTTCTTCTATACCAACAAAAGCAATTAGCTACGGCAATGGAGATATGGATGGAGAAATAAAATATGTATAAATATTGCATTCCTCAGCTTTGTTTTTACACATTACCTCTTGATAGCCATATTCCAGATTTCTACTTTAAGAGATGATACACAGAGAGAGCCACACTGTTTTGTGTAAAGAGAAGGTATAGGTTAGTCTGAGATCTCAAGCTTTTGCCTTTATTCTAGTTAAATATGAAATCAATTATCTATATTATAGTATTATAGTTGGCCACTATTAGGGTTTAAAAATAAGTATAATCTTGTAAAAAGCTAAAATTCATCCACTGCCATTTCAAAAAGCCAAATCTCTACTTAAGGGGAAGCTTGTTAACCTTTTTCTGATAATTTTGTCATGGCTCCCATGGCATGAAACTTCAGACAGCTTTTAGAAAATTTGCAAAAGGACAAGCAGAAAGAACTGCCAAGTCAGAACTGTGGCACAAATTCAGAAAGAAAGACACTGGCTATGCAAGAAAGGGAAGTGATATAGTGATGTTTTAATTCAAAAGGAAACTTCACTAATCCCTGGAAAGATTTATTACTTATATAGAAAAAAGGACTGCAGTTGGCTACACAATAAGCTACTGGATTCCTAAGGTGCAATTTAGAGTATCAAATGATGGACAACTAGTTCTAAAAACCCAGAAGTCAGTCAGAACTTCACTTTTACCTTTCATTTGATTTAAACTTTCAATATAACTAAAGTGAAAGTGCTGCATAAGGGGAAATCACCACACTAAGTATCTTCACGGGCTTGAAGTTATTCTTACAAAATATTTGTAAGAGGCTTTTCCTTCCCAATATGTCTTATTAAATCCAAACAACCAGACTGCAATGCCTTCAATCTTTAAATGACATAAATGAAAATCCAAACAGATGGTTTGAGTTTGTCTGAACTTTAGGAAAATGGAAAGGTAACTATTTCTTCCTAAGCTCACATTTCATGTGGCAGATAACAGAACTTTCTGAAGAGCTCCACACATCAGTAACCATGATAAAATCAATGACAAAAGTGCTATTTAATTTATATGTCACCCATCTTACTATCCAAATTTATTTATTAAATCAGTATGCTATCCATCTTGTTATGCTCATATCAATTAGGAAGTCATTTGCTTCTTTAATAAGTTTAATGCCAGCAATGATTGTTGAAGTTGCTAACACAGACTGATTAACCAGTGATGCACTGCAGATGGATCCTTTTCTCAACTTATTGAAGAAATCCCTATTTTTCTACATTATTCTATTAAATAAACCATTTTACAAAAAGCAGAAAATGGATTCTAAACTTTATATAGAAGTGATGATAGTGATAATGTGGAAATTTATTTATTACATTTACTGACCTAATTCAAAAGACTCAAGGCAGCATGTACAAATGCAACATTTATCAAATATGTAGTGCATGTATAAACCAACATGACTGAAATCACACATCCAAAAGATAGTCTTTCTTGCCTAAGTATACTTTGAGTTGGCTAAATCTCATCTGAGTATGTTTGTTCATATGAATTACTCCCCAGATTAATAACAAATATTTCTGTAGACAAGCTGTTCCTGCCACAAAAGTCATTACGAAAGCAGTAAAACAAAGTTTTAGTTTAAAGCTTTATTTAAAATAAATAAAACCCATATTTAGTAAATACTGAATTATACAAATCATAAAATGTTGGGCAGTGGATTAAGGTCTTAAGTAGTTTTTGTAGAAACTATGGATCTATGTCATGAGATTATAATATATCAGGTATAATTTCTGTAGAAAAATATTCAAATATTGCATTTTATTTTTGCAACATCATGATTAAAAACATAGGACACACATTTAGATAAGATGCATGACATCACCAGAGGCTTCCATGTATTAACCTATTGAAATCATGAGACAGGACCAGGAAAATTCCCCTCCTCCTATCCCATATGTTCATCCCAGAATTCCAAAAACTAATGCTTTAATGCCTATGAAGCATCATTTTATTTATTTTATTAAAGTGACTCTGGGCAGCTTACAGAATTAAAAGCATTAAAATCATAAAAAGGTAAATATTTCTAAAATTATAAAGTTATAATCAAAGATAAAATCAGTTAAAAGAGGGGGAAGGAAGGAGCAGGAAATGCAAGGGGGAAGGGGGAATTATATGATGCTATCTCGCTAAAAAGGATATAAAGGTAAAGGTAAAGTTTCCCCCGCACATGCGTGCTAGTTGTTTCCTACTCTAGGGGCCGGTGCTCATCTCCGTTTCAAAGCCAAAGAGCCAGCGCTTGTCCGAGGACATCTCCGTGGTCATGTGGCTGGCATGACTAGATGCCAAAGGCGCACAGAGCACTGTTACCTTCCCACCATACTGGTCCCTATTTTTCTACTTGCATTTTTACATGCTTTTGAACTGCTAGGTTGGCAGAAGCTGGGACGAGTAACAGGTGCTCACTCTGTTACGTGGCACTTGGGATTCGACCCGCCAAACTGCCGACCTTCTGGTCAACAAGCTCAGCATCCTAACCCACTGAGCCACCGCACCCCTTAAAGGATATAGAGCAATATAAATGATAGACAAAAAAACCCCTTTATTTCTATTCATGCGTAATAAGGATCTATTATTAATCACTTAGATTTAGAGGGTGGAAATCATTTTATATCACCAAGGCAATAGGACCATTTCAGTAATAACAAAGGCTATTGGTTTTCTTGTTGGAAATATACAGGGCAATTTTATTATAGCAAGCTATCCTATATTATAAAAGCTATTTGGGATAACAAGATGATACTTTCCTGTTGGGACCTATAATAGTTTTAAAATTAGGTACTTATTTACAAATAAGCTATGTGCAGGCAAAGATATTTGGTTATGTATAAGAAGGCATGCTGTACTACAGAGAAAATTGACTGGCATTTAATTCAGTCTCCTCCTGAAATTCAAATTATATAGGCATCAAGGAAGAGTGCAACTCATTTGTTCAATTTCTAGAAACAAATATTAAATGCAATTATTCCCTGTTATAGATAAGAGAATGTTATTATCGATTCAAGATGTCAGATTAATCTTGTAATTCATTTTGAAAGAACATTCTTTCAGTGAAGTCAAAGGCAATGGATGCATTTAGACAACTTCTTTAGATGTTACTAGAAAAATTTGTGACCTGTTGGGTCATCCTTTGAGGCAAAGGTAGTACAGTGTGATAAGACAAGAATGAAGATTAAATTTTAGGCTGACCATATATTTTTTTATTCTAATGCTGGACAGTTCCATGATCGTCTAAGAAAAATATATGCGAAAATACAAAAATAATTGGTAAATGAACTTCAGTAATAAGCCAATATTTACTTATTACATAGATAAACCAAAGGGCTACAGATGGGCAAATAAAGGGAGTGGCTTCCAACTTCCTGTTGGCTTCCTCACTGGCTTTGGTTCAGACAAACTTTCAGGGATCATTGGAAATCACAATAATGTGTCCTCGGGGGATGCTGAAACAACCATAAGTTTTTTGTTTTTTGTTTTTTTAAAAAAAGCTGCTCTGAACATTGAAGAAATTTCAATTCCACATAACTAATGGGTCCCAGATTTGTTATGCATTCTTTAAGTTAACAGATGCTAGGTACCTTGATTAAAAAATTTTTTTGGTATAATGCACTTTTGGGCTAACTTAAGGGTACAAGCAGACAAACAGATAAACACAATGAGAGTTTAATGATATATATTTTATTTGTTAAAAATAAAACATTGTAGTAAGTTATTATTAATGCATAACAGCAAAAGTAGATATCAGTCAGCATTCTACTGATCTTATCATAATATATTCAACTATATTTTCTCAAATTCATTTGAATATCCTATTAATGGCCTGAAAGAGACAAGGAACAATGAAATCTCTGGGTGCTTGAGATGGTTCTTAAGTACCTCGTCTCTTGTCAGAATCTCTAGCACTACTCAGTAAATAGAACAGTTTTAAATGATGAAGCATAAGGAAGATCTAAGGATAAATCTGATCATAAAGGGGTTTTATCAAAAACAGTAAAAGGGGGATTAGAATGTTGCTTTTGAAAAATTAAGAGGCTAGATTGACTTAAGAAAATATTTACTGTGGGGTGTTTAATATTTTATAAAAGTATATACTAACATTTTGAAGTCAACCATTAAAAATCATATCATGGGACAGTTTTGTTGATTAGAAAAAAAACAGATGAAAAGAGAGTACTTGAAAGTTGAACAGAGGGAATCAGAGAGAATAACAATTACACTTGGAGTCCTAGTGGACGATCACTTAAATATGAGCCAGCAGTGGGCAGCAGCAACCAAAAAAAGCTAATACAATCTTGGTTGTATAAACAGAAGCACAGAATCAAAATCACGTGAATTATTAGTACCACTTTATAAAGCCTTAGTAAGGCCATACCTGGAATATGGCATCCAGTTTTGGTCACCATATCACAAATATGATATTGAGACTTTGGAAAAAGTGCAAAGAAGAGCAACTAAGATAATTAAAGGCCTGGAGACAAAAACATGTGTTGGTTGCAGGATTTGAGTTTCGCTAGTCTAGAGTAAAGAAGGACTAGGGGGGACATGATAGCAATATTCCAGTATCTGAGAGGCTGCCACAAAGAGAAGGCGGTCAACTTATTTTCCAAAGCACCAGCGGGTAGGACAAGAAACAATAGGCGGAAGCTAAAGGAGAGAATGAAGCAACCTGGAATTAAGGAGAAACTTCCTAACAGGGAAGATGACCTCAAAGGTTCCTTCCAGATCTATTCTGATTCTGATTCAATTAAAGAAGAGATCCATTAATACAATTATTTGACTATAGAAGAAATTAAAGTTGTTACATAGTTCCTGAATTATTGACCAGATTGCCTGATACTGTAATAGAGGATATAGAAGAATAACAGATTTTATTGGATAAAACAGAGGTTACAGTTGATTTAAATGTGGATTTGGATTTTTGAAAAATGCCTGATTACAAAAGTAATATGGAAAATGAAGCTGTGGATGTAATAATGGATTTTAAAATCCCAGAATATAAGATATGGAGAAAGTTGCCACAATGGATTTATAAATGAAGCCATCTGATGTCTTAATAAAAGAAGATATACAAATAATACAACAGAAGAATGACTTGGAAAACCTTCCTAACTTAGATTTACAAAAGGGACATTTTAAACTTATAAAGCTGATCCTGAAAGGAAACACAGAGAAAATGATACAACATCAGTTTCTGGAATATTATTTGATGATAAAAATCAAGAAAAGTAAACAGAAGGAATTCAAAGTGAACTTATTTGATCGGGGTTAATATATATATTATGCTTTCTGATAGGTATCAATGATTATTTTTTTAACCAGGACTGAACAACAAGGCTTCAATGATCTATTTATAAATAGGGAGAGATTATTTTTCTTTTATTTCTTAGAGAAAATGATAAATTGGAATATAAAATGAATTTATTATTAGAACTGAAGGATAAGTTTTATAATTTGATTAAGAGAGTAGATATGGGAATAAGAGATCTTTTTCATTGAAATACTAGAGAAAGTTTGCAGTTACTGATTTTTTTATATACTTGTCTGGAGGAAAGGGGTGTCATCTTTTAAGTGGCTTTCATTCTTTTTATTTTCTACCTCTTTACACTTTTCCTTTATTTTTTATATTTTAGATTTGTATTATATTTAATACAAATCTTAGTTTGCATTAGTCTTTTATCTTATTTAAAAATTAATAAAAATTATTACCAAAGAAATGCTAAATGCTCATTAATGTTGCTCGGCAAGACATACCCTGATCATATCAGTCTGAATCAATTTTAATGTTTGACTCATGAACAAGTAGACTAAAGTTTTTATATCTGTTTATTATTGTGCTGAGTTTTGAGCTTCAATACATAAACCAGCCTTGCTGCTTCTGAAGGAAAAAGAACCAATGACTGAGGTGCACATGCTCATAACCTGCAATGTATCTTCTGGCTGGGGCAACCCATGAAGTTTTCCATGAAGTGGAAATAATTCAGAATGTAACATCTAAAGCAGCAAGTGGCTCTTTCATACGTCCCAAGTAATACTTTTATAACAGGTACTGCATCATACTATCTCAGGTGATTTATCCTAGGCTGTAAAATTTGCATACACAGTTAGATGTTGGCTATTTATTTAGGACTTTACCATATAGTAAGTTTCCCCTGTGTAAAATTCTGCTCTGGGTGACTACATGAACATATCTAACAACAATATGTAAATGTTTAGCTAGTGTCACCTTCTGGGATGTTTTTAAGCTTTCCAATCTATTCTATAGCTCTGAGATTTCATAGTGTCCTGCCATTTACAAAGCTAAGCTTTGATGTCACCTCTGTCCAAAAGACACTGCAGAAAGTTAACATTTGGAAAGCAGCAGCCCCAGATAACATCCCTGGACATGTCCTTAGGGAATGCACAGATGAGCTGGCTTGTGTGCTCACAGATATTTTCAATCTCTCATTGCAGCAGGCAGTGGTCCCATCATGCTTTAAGGTGGCCATCATTTTGCCAGTGCCAAAAAAGTCCACAATTACAGGCCTCAATGATTATTATCCGGTTGCACTGATATCCACCATTATGAAATGCTTTGAGAAGCTGATAAGAGACATTATCGTATCCAGCCCCCCACCAGATATTTGACTTGCTTCAGTTTGCCTACCAACCAAATTGCTCTATGGAGGATGCTATTTCTTCTGTTCTCCATCTGAGCTTGAAGCACTTAGAAGAAAGAAATACTCACATGTGTTTGTTGTTTGTCGACTTCAGTTCGGCGATTAACACAATCATTCCCCAGCATCTAGTAGACAAACTGGGCCTTCTAGGCTTAAACACTCCTTTGTGCAACTGGATTCTTGATTTTCTTACCAACAGGCCCCAATATGTGCAAGTTAGAACAAATACCTCTAATACCATTTTCTTGAGCACAAGTTTTCCTCAGGGCTGCATCCTAAGTCTGCTGCTGTTCACCCTGTTGACCCATGACTGTTGTGCTAGGTTTGTCACCAAACATATTGTGAAGTTTGTGGATGATACAACAGTAGTGGGCCTTATTCAAGATGACAATGAGGGAGCATACCATAAGGAGGTTGAGGGTTTGGTGAACTGGTGTAAGAAAAACAGCCTGGTTTTAAATACCAGAAAAACCAAAAAAATCATTGTCGATTTTAGAAAAGGCAGGCACAGCCACACTTCTCTGTGCATAAATGATTCACTTACAGAGATGGTTACCAGCATCAAATTCCTGGGTGTGCAGCTAACAAGTAGGCTGGCTTGGTCACTCAACAGTGAGAAACTGGTGAAGTGGGCACAGCAGTACCTGCATTTTCTGTGTTGCATGAGAAAAGCACATCTTCCTTCCCCTGTCCTGACCACTTTCCACAAGAGAACGATCGAGAGCATCCTGTCATACACCATCACAGTCTGGTTTGGAAGCATCACTGCTTCAGACAGAAAGGCAGTGCAGAGTGTGGTGAGGATGGCCAAAAAGATCATTGACAGTTCCCTCCCCTCCATCCAGGACATAGCACAGAAGCGTTGCTTGAACAGGGTCCGTAATATTATTTCGGACACTACACATCCTCTTCACAACCTCTTTTCCTTGTTACCTTCTAGGAGGAGGCTTCATGGTATCAGCAGCAGAACATCCAGATTCAGCCATAGTTTCACTCCATACAGCATTAACTCTCAAGCTTCCTCCTTCCATTATATATTCAAGATGGACAGTATTTAATATTTAATATTTATTTGTTATGTATATGTAGGGGTGTGGGTCTAAACATATGTTGTATATGGTATGGTTAGGTGTATGTCATGTATGTGTTCTATTTTGAGAGCGGGCAACTAAATTTCATTTTTGATGTGTGCCATTGTGCCCACAGTAAAAAAATGACAATAAAGGTTACCTTATCTTATCTAAGCAGGTCTGATACCATTTAACTGCATTTATAATCAGGAAGTATAATCTAGAAGTTGCCATCTGATATAAGTAACTCCAAATGTTTTTATACAGAAGAACTGTTTATCAAAAGATCTGCAACTATGCCTCTCAGACTATAGAAACTGTTGCATAAATTATCTGAAATTTATGCATTTGATGTGTAATATACGATCATCAGAATTATTTTCAAATATTTTACAGGATCCTAAAAAATAACTTTAGCAATGCTTGAAAATCATCCATTATCTTCTGAACTATATTTTTTAAATCCTAAGTCATAATATTTCAATACAAATATTAAGTAGATCCAGTGAAATCAAGGAACAATTTAATCATGAATATCTTAACTTTCTCATCCATTGTTAATTCTTAACTTCAATCCTATTTTTTTTTTCAGATCCAGCACAGATTTAACCAATAAATTTAATCATATACTATATCCCAAAGGTGCTTTTCACAAGGCAGCTGGACTTTTTTTTCTCTTTGAACATTTTCAGCAAATATTTTAAATAATAAAGCATGTTTGACATTTATTTAAGACAAGACTCCTCTCCGACATCTTTCAAGATACAAATTTTGAGGATTGCTTGCAATTAGGAAATAAATGTAAAACAGTATGTAAGACTAATAGCATAGATGCTCAATAATTTGAATAAATATTTCTGTGAAAAACAGCTACAACTACTTTGTGTGTATGTGTGTGTGTGTGTGTGTATGAGGCACTGACTTACCATGATCACCATATAACCAAGCCATCAACAATATGCTGCAAAACATATTGAAATAAGAAAGGAACTCCTAGCACCTACCATGGAGTTTCAGCAAGACCACTTCATTTTAATTATACAACAAAAAGAATGCAAAGTTCCTACAGTGTTCATTCATTCTTTTACAGTACTCCCCCCCAGCAAGAAATCACAGCTGTGCATGTGAGAAGTAATATAAAGGCTATTCAGAACAGGATATAAAGCTGAGCACACCTGGGATTGATTGGACACAAACACCATTTAGAGAACAGATGTGAGGGGGAGGGACAACTTACCTACTCTTTTAAACAAGAATGGATCTTTTCATGCCTGACATGTTTACTGGATTAAGACTTCATGCTAACTATTATGTGGATTGTTTAGTGCTGACTTAGTTTTTTGGGGGATTCCAGCTACTGGAGTGTATCTACTTAAACCACTTTTAAGTAGAAATTTATGCAACAGAAAGGGTTAAGTTTACAGTGAAAAAATACATTTCATAATTTTAGTTTCTGGACATGCCTGCCTGGGACCAGGATATTTTTTAAAGAAATCTCTGTCTTGAGTGTTTGAGATTTAACTTTAATACTGATTTGTAGGTAACGTTCTTGAAAACTTTCACACTGAGTTTCATAAAACCAGTTATTTCTTATCAGATATATGGAACAATAGTATTTAATCCAAGATCATAGTATAAAATACTATATCCCTTCCATGAACTTGTCCCTTGCATGAACAGCACAGTTGCAAAACTCTATAGGCATTCACCAGATAGCATCGGAGAATAAAGGTTTTCTTATTTGTTAATTGTATTTTTTTAAAAATGGAAAGAAAATTTATAAAATAATTATGAAGTTGTAACAAAAGAAAAAATGAAATATAATAGACTAACAAATCAACAGGAAAAAACAGATAAATAAATGAAATATTTTTGAAACAAATCTTAGCACTTTTCCATTTTTCGAAGAATACACATACACAACATTAAATCACGGAGGCAATTCTTTTTTCCAGACCTCCATACATTTACTGCATATTTTATTCCAGCAAATGCAAGCAATATGACTGTGTGAAGTTTTAGCATATAAATACTATTAAATGTTTTATTTTCACAGGCAAAAAGCTATTTAGCCTACAATTTTTTTGTAAGAAAAAAAAGAACAATGCAAACTACAATGTAATTTGAACATAAAAATTCATCAGTGTTGTATTCTCTTCACAGCTTTATTACTACAAATGGAACAGGGAACTCAACACAGCCAGATTTAGGCATAAACTAAACAAGTTACAGTTTATAGCCTACAAAGAATTTTTCTCCTTTGTTATGTTTGCAAACATGAAAGTAAATCAAGTCCTCCTGTACCACTGATATGATTCTCATTAATTGATTAAGATATACTTTGTTTCTGCACTCATTCACACTTTATGTTCAAAGAGGATTTTTCCATACCACATCACAAATTATGCTTTTTGGTGGCATTCCTGCCAAGTTTAGCTTTTATAAAGCCTTATGTTCCATTAGCACTTGCCAAGTACAGCTTCTGTAGCTTCCCATAGCATAGGGCCTCACAATTTCAAAAGATTTTCCTTACCTATTAAATATTAAATAACTACTTACAATTCATATTATCTTCCTCTATTAAATATTAAATAACTACTTTTATCAAAATGATATTATTTATATCATTACTTGGATGCTATTTGGGGGCTTCCATGAAGCCACCATTCTTTAAGTATGTAGTAACCTAAGGAACCTTAACTATGAGGCAGCAACAGTGAAATTCAAACCATATTCACCAAATTAGGGAGAAAATTAAATTAATTGACAGCTCAAGTCACTTAAAATCTAACATGTCTTCTTCATTCATGAATCAATTTGCCAAGGGATTCTGGTCTAAAACAGGTTTACAATCCTAATGGTAAATTGAGCTACTCATTTAAAATCTCCCACTTAAAGAAAGCAGTCAGTACAAACACCCTCAGCCATAAGTCAGGTCTATTGGTCAGTTCTCTAAGTGTCTATGGAGATTCTCAGTCATCCAGGTCATAGTTATCCCAAAGATGCTTTTCCACAAGGCAACTGGACTTTGTTTTCCTTTAAAGACATTTCAGTTCTCATCCAAGAAGTTTCTTCAGCTCTGATTGGATGGTGGAGAATGGAAAGATTTATACTCCTTCAGACATTTGCATTCTTTTAGTGAGTTGTTAAAGCTACCTGGAGGCTTATCTGCATCCTCAGGGTCAGATAATGGGTGTGGAGCCTTCTTGAAACTGTTGAAAGGACTGTGTTGTAGACTGGAAATAGATGGTGTTGGATCCCTCCCCCTCTGGTGAGAGAAGACTGTCCAGTTTTGACATAGATGGCCTCTATGAAAGAGGGGTCAAAATTCTTCAGCTATTTACCAACTTCCACCAACTGATGCTGCCTGGTTTGTTCATCTCATATATAAAATAACCATAATTACAAAACAGCAAAAGCAGGCACTGGCCAACTTGCTTTCATTGCATTAAACCTCACTGAATGAATATACAGATGATATCCAGAGAAATACAAAATTTTCTTTGATTGAGAGAATTATTCTGGGACAAACTGAAAACTGAAGTTGATAGCTGAGGAAGTAGAAGACCCCAGCATGACTTCAAACAGATACAGTATCTGTCCAGAGGGAATTTTGGCAGGTAGTTCTGGAAACAATTTAATTATCTTGTAAGCATTTCATTCCAACTGGGAAGAATTAGTTAGGCTGAATTTAGGGAATTGTAGCAGGAAAAACATCTAAATTAAGTGATGAAAATTTCTAAAATATGGGTTACTATAAATAGTGAGCTTCCCGTAAAGGGTGTATTATGTCTAGACGGCTAGATAGTCATATTTCATGAGATTCTTTAATTTAAATAAATCAGTGGATTCTCTCACTAATTTACTTCTCCCAATCAACTCAGTTCTGACTCCTGAGGATTACATCAGCAAATCCCTGCAGTTTTCTTAATAATACTTTCAGAAGTGGCTTTGCCATCTTATTCCTAAGGCTGAGAAAGTGATTGGTCAAAATCACCAGGTGGCTTCAATGCCTAAAGCAGGAGCAGAATTCACAGCCTTCCAGCTTTAAACACTTTAACAAATTGTTTCTCTTAAATTAATTGTTTTCTTCCAAATCTGAGATTTTAAATACATGTAATCCTGTATAACTAAGAATCTGTATTTGATTAATTTCACCCTAAAATGTGAAATAATGTATTTTCAGTGTAAATATTACTGTAAATATCTGAATTTTGATTATTTTAATGAGTTTACTTCAAGTGGTGAAGCCAGTCCTGCATCACTTTATGTGTGAGAGAGTGCGTTTTTATGGCACTATTCCACAAACCAAACGCAATCAATGTTTGAAAAAGTGATAACATGAGCTTTGCCACAATGTTGTATATATTTTATTTATATTTTATCTTCATATTTAATTTATTGTATGTGTAAAATAAATATATTTTATTTTATAATTCTGGTACTTCCTGGAATGTTTGTTATGTACCTGCAAGTTTTTTTTTAATTTCTGTTATTTTATTTTATTTCATTATTTTATTTTATTTTATTGATTGATTTATCAACTAAAACACAAAGGAAGAAAGCCATTCAAAGAGTGTTAAATTAATTGACTTAATTGACTGGAAAAGTTATTCTGCCCTGGTAGAAATCAAAGGCACGTAGTATCCACCTGTTTTCACTGAAGATGAAGAAACTGTTGAACTTTAGAAAAACAATAATGAAACTGTAATTATGCTGTACCATCGGTAGTAAATTTCATAAACACCGTACCAGGCTCACATTTATATAGTCAGGTTAAATATCTCATTTATGTAGATGGTATGTCACTATTGCTAACATTGTAGCCTTTATAAGAAAAAAAACCAGAATATTGTTTTATTGACAGAATAATTGGGCAGTCCACGTGCAGAAAATCCTAAAGTTCAAGTGGGTTGAGAATGAATTAGAAACAAGAAAAATAATATAGAATCTCTTCATATTTCTAGCTTAGACATCTTACCTAATTAACAGTTCATATTTTTTCAAACATCCAGCACGTCATTCTAACAACTTTTGCATGCTAATTACTCCCCTAATATGTCATGAACAAATTATAACTATATTGTTTCTACTCCCGATGAAAATCATGAGCACTTGACCTCTTACACTGATGAAGTGGAAAATACACTCCAAGCATCATGGATTTAATTGAGTCCTGCATGAATGTGGTAGCATGACTGAACAAATACAAATGTCATTTGAAGCTTCTCTAGCATTTATATAAAATATATTAGGTTGCCCAGCCTTCAGAAATGATTCAGAGAACATGGCTACTTTAAAGAATCAATTTATAATGCTAAGAATTCTAACATTAGTAGACCTAACACAAAGAAAAGAAGCAGTCTTACTTTTTTTCTCTCCTTCCCTGCTGGGGTAGCCCAGAGACATTTTGATAACGAAAATGGCTGATGTAGTGGATTCACTACATTTCTCTTTACAGCAATGTGCTAAAGGACTTCCAGTTGACCAGAACTTTCCAGTCACTCACTGTTACACATTTCTACATAATCTAAATTACATCTGCCTCCTACGTGTCTGCTGCCTGGTGATAAAATTATGGCATGTTTACCAAAGTGATGCGTGAGACTTTGAGAACATAATATAGACAAAGTTACAGATATGAAAAATATCATTCATTTATATAAGTAAGGGTTCCATTTCACATTATCTCTACAGCAATAGAAATGGTTATTTATCAAGAGTATTCATTAACTACAAACCCAAACTTTGAAAATGACTTAATCCAGAACTAGGAATTTTCAGTTCAATCAAACAAACACCTATTTGGAATGTGTTTCACTAAAATGGCACTTCATTTGTCCTCTGGTCTAGCATAAGAGAAGCCCATGTTGCTATAACCTTTTCGTTTGAGAGAGAATATAGGATAAAATTTCCAGAATATAATACTGTAGATCTCTGGGGTAGGATCAAAGTCTGCCAATTATGACTGAATCTTGTGCATGGCTTACTAAGTTAAGTTCCTGGAACATAGTATTTAAATGTTCTTTTAGCTTCTTTCTGAATAGCACATAAAACATCTGTTGAAATTTACATCAGCCATTAATTTGTACCAAATTTAAGACAGGTAGGGTGAGAGATATTTATTTTTTATTTTATTTTATTTTTATTCCATTTATATCCCGCCCTTCTCCGAAGACTCAGGGCGGCTTACAATTTTAAGCACAAACCAATGTGCTTAGCAGTAGCCTTCATTCTATGTATATGCCTGCTTATTAGGGCTTTCGCCCCCCCCCCAAGTGGCATTATTACAAAGTCAGCTTAATTGCCCCCAACAATCTGGGTCCTCATTTTACCTACCTCGGAAGGATGGAAGGCTGAGTCACCCTTGAAATGTGACAGCTTGTAGCCTGCTGTCCTATGAAGGGTATTGCCCGCCTGGCATGTTATTCTTTTTTAGCTCTGAATGTAGCAGAAATAGCTCATTTCCCCATTGGGAAAAAAGGGAGGGGAACTACAATGTAGAGCAGGTAGAGAAAACTGGAAATGGAAAAGGAAGAAGATGGATGAGGGTGATAGGTGGCAAATCAAAATGGATTCTAGACATCACTGACTATTATTAAAGATTTGTTGAAGACTCTTGAAATGGAGATGAGTGAAAGAAGAATTGGCACAATATATAAATCCTATTCATTGCAAAATATTTGAAAGATAGAAGGAAAGATCACATCTGGCTAGCCACTGGGGTGGGGGTGGGGAGGTAGGCAGGAGAGAGAAGGGGGAAAAACACCAATCTGCATAATTACCTCTAAGTTGGCTCTTAAATAAAATTTAGAAATATGTAATAGAAAAAAAGCAATGTGCCGTATAAATATACCTTGAGACAACCATGCACTTTGCTTATATATCTGGGAGAGGGGGGGGCTAAACACTTGGGTAGACACATGTATCACAAAAGCTGTACCAGATACTAATTAGAAAGAGATGAAGGAGGGGAGTTTTAAAATCAGCGCTTTTTGCCATTTGTGCATTTTGCATCTCCAACACAAACTACTTTCCAGAAGATCTACCAAGACTAAGGAAAAGAGTGTTTACACTTTTCCACTGCACAGTAAAACAACAACGTGTTCATTTTACTTTGCTCCAAACATAAGATAAAGGTACTAAATGTCACTCAATCACTCCAGCTGAGTCTGTAGTTTTTCTCCTGGCTTCCCAGCAAAGGAAGGGTAGCAGTGATTAGCTGAAGATGCTGTACTGCCAGCAATGCATTATGCAGAAAAATCAACTCAATCAGGCAATAGAACCCCACAAACCAAGAATAGGCTATTAAAAGAAAAGTCTTGTGGCCACATTTCACATTATTAAAAGGAGGCCATGGTTATTTTATAGGGATATGACTAATCACAAACCAGGTTATTCAAGAGGGCTCCTATATACTTCTACTTGTTTCTAGCTTTTCCAGGCACAAAGATAACAAGGCAGGAAAAGAAATTCACAGAGAAAGAGAGGCAGGAAAAAAAATAGGAAAAGACATAACCTGTCTGTATCTCAAGAAAGAATAAAAAGAGGTTCTGGTCATTACAGACTTGTCAGTTTGACATGAATACCGATTCTATTACCCTTTGCAAATATATATATACAGCAAATATTAGGGAGAAGGTTTCTTCAGCTTCATAAAATTCTGATGAAAAGAACCATTATAAGGACCTTTTCAAACTTCTATAGATCAGACTCCAGACTTAATTCAGGAAGAATCAATTCTAGACAATAGAAGCTAAAACAGAAAAAGTCCTAAACCTAAATCATAAAACAGCCATTTTTATTCAAGAAAACTAATTGCTCTTAATTGCCTTATCAAGCTGAACTGAAGCCTGAACTGTAATAAAGTTTTACAAAAAATAGAATATTCCTTAGGTGCGGCTCAGAAAGCCAGTGTTAGCAATTGCAACTAATAATGCTTCTGAAGATGCAACCAATATAGAAATTGATGTAGGGGAGGGGATATATCCAGTAGACATACAGAAAGTGTATTATGCTTAATGAAAAAAGCTTTGGGATAGCTTTGTATCTTTAGTTGTAATCTTACATATCATATTGCAGTATGGATTATTTGCCAGAAAAAAACATCAGCAAAAAAAATCTAAGTTAGAGTTAAATTTCCTTGCAGTATTTCATTACATCTATGCTCAGTAGTAGTCTTAAAATCACATTATAGTAGAGATTGCCCAGTAGAATAGTTTTTAGGGTAGAACATTTCTGCAGATACAAGGGCAAAGGTAGGATAAGATTTTCTAGAGTTTATTCATTATATTTAATGGGATAGTTTTTCTGAATTTTGTTATAATTACTGCTATACCTAAATATATATTACATGAATTACTCAGCAGTTCAATTCTCACCGGCTCAAGGTTGACTCAGCCTTCCATCCTTCCAAGGTTGGTAAAATGAGGACCCAGATTTTGGGGGCAATATGCTGACTGTAAACCATTAGAGAGGGCTGTAAAGCACCAGGAAGCAAGAAACTGTCCCATAATCCATTATACTCATGTGATCATAATTCTAACTATAACCTTATTTTTACCCATCTGTCAATAGAACAATTTCCCCTGAAAGTTTCACAAACAACCAATCCCCATGTAATACAAAACTAAGACTGTCACTCATCTCAAAGCTAACTCTTACCCAAAATCTGCTGCTACATGTCTGAAGATTTGTATTATCTTGGTGGCTCACAAGCTAACTATGAAGGAATGCTGTGATGCAATTCTAAAAAGGAAACTCTTAGGTTTACTAGAAGTATAAGTCCCAAGATCAAGATAAACCATCATTTTTTTCCTATTTCTGTATTGTTCACATCTTGAATATTACATCCGTTTCTGGATGCCATATTTTCAAACATTGACAACCAGGAGCAGTCAAGACAATAAGTTGCTTGAAAAATACTAATTATGAGAAATGGTTGAGGATGTTCAGTTTGGAGAAGACAAATCACAAATAGGTGTGATAGCTGCCATGTGGAAGACAGGACAGAATTTTTCACAGTTGTTCTTTTGGAGCACAAGAAACATTGAGTTTAAATTACAATTAAATAGATTTCAGTTGTATATCAGGAAAAAAATGCTTGTTCAACAGTGGCTAGGAGTCAGTGGATTGTCCCACTGTAGACCAAGGGTCCCCAACCTTGGCGACTTTAAGACTTGTGGACTTCAATTCTGAGAGTTGAAGTCCACAAGTCTTAAAGTCACCAAGGTTGGGGACCCCTGAGGTAGACCATATCAGGAAATTAACTCCATAGCAAGGCTAAAACTATTTTTATCGAAATTGGATGCAATAACAGAATGTGACAAGTTCAGTTATGCTGTACATCCTCCCCTTTCTTATACTCCAGTGAATCTAGGCATCCTCTGCCTGAGAAGTTTCCAAACATTATCTTGTTTTGTACTTTAAAAATTCTTCATGTCCTTTTGCTTAGGCAACAGATTCTGCATACCTCAATCAAGATCATCTCCCTTACTCTTAACCCTGACTCTCCTTCCTGGATGGCTGTCTCTTCAGGATGCTACAGTAATGGATTCCTACTGTGGGATGGATAATTTACAAACTCCCATGCACTCCTTATGTATTATTATTTGTAGGACCAAAACCAGACCGAGGCACACAGTGGCAGATAGAAAAGAAAAAGCCACACCAAATACAGTGAAAAATATGCACAGAATGCACAACAGACCAAGGGACCAGCTTCTAGAGAGAAAGATAAAGATGATGGTAGCAGATGGGATACTTCCACCTTGCCGCTACATTCAATCCTCAAAGTCTTGGAAGCAATACAAAGGCATTCCATTTAACTGATGTTAAAATGCTGTTGGATCCTTGGTGCTCCCTGAGCTTGGTTGTTTTTCTGCAGAGATGGTGCTACCCAACTAGGTAGCATCATCAGTGCAAAGTACAAAATCAACCTTTTCAGAATACTTTGAAGGTTCCATGGTAAATAGAAACAAAAACCATTGCCCCATGCACAAAAAGTGACAGAAAAGCAGGTATGTGTGTGTGTGTGAGAGAGAGAGAGCATGTGCACGCGCGCGTACATGCAGAATAGTCTGGTACTTTGCATGAAGGCTCCTCCCTCATATGAAGAAAAGGGGAAAATGGACTACACTCTTGTTATATTCCCCCTATTGATTTTGTCTGGGTTACTAAGGGAGAATTTCCTTATGGAATATGAGGATAAGTAGCCATTGTAAAGAATGAAGCAGGAATGAATTCAAATCGGGAACGAGAACCACAGTGCAGGGAGGGAGGGAGGGAGGGAGGGAAGGAAGGAAGAAGGGAGGGAGGGAGGGAGGGAGGGAGGGAGGGAGGGAAGGAAGGAAGGAAGGAAGGAAGGAAGGAAGGAAGGAAGGAAGGAAGGAAGGAAGGAAGGAAGGAAGGAAGGAAGGAAGGAAGGAAGGAAGGAAGGAAACTTTGCCACTCTGTAACTGAGCCAGAAATAAATTATCTCAGCTTTCTAACACTGCTGACATTGTGAGAATACAGTAATCCAGAGCTGCTTTCAAATTGGCAGAGAATCCTTGTGGAGAAATGCTTAAAGGTTTCTTTTTTTTACTCCTGTTTAAGTGAATGGAGAAAATACCTAAATTGCCTTGAATCAGGAAATAAATCCTAACTCAGGGTTTTTCTTTCAGAACTGCAAGTGTTCCAAGATACATGGTTATGAAGCAATTTATTTTATAGCTGGCACTGAAAAACCAAAACTTTCCAAAATTTATGGAGACTGTATAATAAGAATATGGCAGTTTCTCTCTGCTTTTCCTTTTAATACTTCCTACAGTGTACAAAAATTCTACATTGCATTCAATGTAGAAAATCCATAAGCTTGCACTAACAAAATGCCAAATTAAGGTTATTAGGACTAAAACTTGTTTAAGATATATTGGGAAAGCAGGGTGTAGTAGATTGGATTATTCAAGTTATTGGATGATTAAGCATGGCTATGATTTTGTATTATTACTTATTACCTTGAGGCTGTTTATGCTGTAATTTTTGCAGACTCACTGGCATTAGTTTTGATATAAGTTTCAAAGACATAAGAGAGCATGAAAACTTACTCCTCTCTTTGATGTCTTTTGTTTCAGTAGCAGAAATGAAACAACACAGACAAGAAGCTGTTTTAATATGTCACTCTGAAAGCTTCTTCCATCATTATTAGTTGTAGGTCTACTGAAGAAAGGAATACTGCATCAGCTGGAGGAAAGGAAAAAGAGTTGAGCTTCTTTCTCAACTGAGCAGTTAATAAAATCACATTTTCAACACTAGCTTAAGGAATTTTCATTTAAAATAGTCTTGGATTGCTACACAGGTCATTACATTCCGTACTGCCATGCAGCAAATTGTGAAATCAATAGTCATGCAAAGCCTGCTGCTGAAATGTTAACTTTACATAAAAGAACAGGCAAATAATCCCCAAACTGTCCTTGTCTGCATGCAAATATTCAGGTGGTAAAGAACGTTGGCTGTCTTATATTTCACGCTGCTTCTCCAGTTCCCAGGCTACGCAACCACCACCCAAAGGTCTGCCTAGGAAAACATGCAATTCGAATGAAATGCAACATTGTGATGTCTATTAACATAGCTATAGGATGCCCATCAATGTAGATATAAGATCAGCCACAGTACAGAAAAAAGATAACATTGAAAGGAAGGATTTTTTTTTCTTTTTCTTATCATTATGTAAGCACTGCTAGAGCTGGAAAGCTAGTTTGGTCTAGTGCAGGGGTAGGCAACCTCTGGGAGTTGAAGTCCATGAGTCATAAAAGAGCCGAGGTTGCCTACCCCTGGTCTAGTGCTTAAGGCATCTGGCTAGAAACTAAAAGACCATGAGTTCTAGTCCCATGCCAGCCTTAGCCATATGCAGGAAATGGTTGTGGGGAATGTTGGGTCCAAAAAGGCAATGAGAATGGTCCTGTAAAGGAGACAGCAAAGGGAGATAGGCTCTTCGGCTTCATCCATGACAGCTGAGGTGAAAGGTTGCTGGGGGAACTGAGAGAGAAGGCAGCTGGACAAAACACATGGTTCAGGGGCTCCTTGCTGTTACCAAGGCAATGTTTAGGGTGGCAAATGGGGGTAGGGGGTAGGTAGGTAAGGGAGTGAGGGGAGTTGAAGCACCCCTGCAGTTGCAAGTATGGGTAAACACCTGAATGACGGAGTTGGAAGGGACCTTGGAGGTCTTCTGGTCCAATACCCTGCTCAAACAGGAAAACCTTTACCATTTCAGACAAATGGTTGTCCAATCTCTTCTTTAAAAAGAACCTCCAATGTTGGAGCATCCACAACTTCTGGAGGTAAGTGATTCTACTAATTAATTGGGTTTGTCAGGAAATTTCTCCTTAGTTCTAGGTTGCTTCTCTCCTTGGTTAGTTTCCATCCATTGCTTCTTGTCCTGCTTTCAGGTGCTTTGGAGAATAGCTTGACTCCCTCTTCTTTGTGGTAGCCCCTGAGATATTGGAACACTACTATCATGTCACCCCTCACCCTTCTCTTCATTAAACTAGACATATCCAATTCCTGCAACCATTCTTCATATGTTTTTGCCTCCAAACCCATAATCAACTTTGTATGTAATCTGAATTTAGATCACTTGACTGTAGGGGCACTGCAATAGCTGCAATTTTGGGCAGGGATTGTAAGTACATTTTTTTTAGCTACCATTGTCACTGAACAACTGGTTAAGAACTATCTATGTAGATTCTGTGTACAAGAAAACAATGATACATTAATAAACAATTTCTACATTTTTTTCTAAATACAATGATGTTTGAAAGAATATTACAGTACTGTATCTATCAAGCCATTTAAAAACATAATTCACACATTTGGAAGTAAATAATTTAGGATAAATTAGCTGAATACCGGTATCAAAAAATGACAAAAATTATGGGAGTAATATGCAACTGTGCTACCTTTATAACATAAATCAGCTCAATTTGAAGCTAATTTCTTTGACTGAAGAAATAAGTAATTAGTCTTATTATTTAATGAAAGGTAAAATGTGAGATCAAATTTATTTCTTGATGTTATAAACCTATAAGGTGTATACTGTATTTTTAATTTAATTTAATTTAATTTAATTTAATTTATATAACATGTTGATATTATTCAGTTTAAGAGCAAAACCAATTTCTAAACTAACCCAATATGTTGTGGTTACAGCATTTAAAAACTAATGATTGGTTTTTTAAATATAGATTTTTATAGAAAATGTTTAAATAACATACCAAAGAGTAGGCTCACTTATGGTTTTACAAAACATGCCCTTCCAGTCACAAATACTTTCTATATAAAGGAAGAAAGCTGAGGAATAATGTTAGGTATGCTTTTGTGAAAACATTCCATCAAGCTAAAATAATATTCAATACATTCTTAGATTTTCTCCTCTCATCTTTGCAGATAGGATTATTTTGTCATTTTTTTAAAAATGCTTAGCTCAATCATTTTAGTTATGCATTTAAATGTATGTATTCACATACTAAAAACATTAATAGTTAGGAAATATAACATCCTATAAAACATTTATAAAAACATAAATGAAGAAAGAGCTGTTTGTTTATCAAGGAATGTGTGCTACATGTAGTATTTTCTGATAAATAAGGGGGAATTATTCATGATACTGAAGGCATAATCATATCCTTAAGGCTAATCTTCATTCCTGAACAAGATGGACATAATCTTGGGTTATTTTTTTGCCTCATTTTAGTTGCTCTTCTCTAATACTTTATAATTTTCTTTCAAACCTCTTAATCTTATTTTCCTCTTCTTCATGTTCACTGTAGCCCCTGACTCTTTATATTCAAAATATTTTGAAGTCCGCTTTACTTTGGCATCATTATTTTTTGTCTGAGATACAGGAAAAAAAAGTATTTTTTTTATTCTGGAGTGTTATAGCCACACGTAGAGGAATTGTAATTGCTGCTTTATGGAGATGAGGTAGCACTACCCAGTCCTGATGACTAACTTACAATTTATGGAAGAACATAGGGGAAAAAAATGGGCTTTAATCTTAAACATGTTTGCTAGTAAGTCCTATTCTATACATTCTAAAGTTGTATTTTAAAATCAGATGAGAGAGAGTAGAAATGCCAACCTGAGGTCCAAAAGCTACACGTGGCTTGGAGCCAGAGATGACTCTGAAACTAGTTACACTTCCCTGCTGTGGAGACATCTTTGGAGTGAAGTGAAGGAATTGGAATCAACCAACTTTCCCAAGCACAATTCAGAGTCTCTTTATGTAAAGGAGAGTGAGAGTGAATGAGAGACGTTGTATTTGTGTGCTAAGTGAATCTGGTTTTCCCATTGACTTTGCTTGTCAGAAGGTCACAAAAGGTGATCGCATAATCCTGTGACACTGCAACTATCATAGATATGAGCCAGTTGCCAAGCATCTGAATTTTGATCTCATGATCGTGGGGATGCTGCAAAGATCGTAAGTGTGAAAAAAATCATAAGTCACTTTCTTCAGTGACTTTTTAGTTGCAACTTTAAACGGTGACTAAATTAACTGTTGTAAGTCAAGAACTATCTGTATATGGATTCAAGCAACTTGAAATATTTTTCTGTCTACAGCCAAATATACAGAAGGTTGGAGTTTTTTCTTATTTTGTTCTTTGTTGCCTTTCTGTAAACTGGTGATCTGATGGGTCTTCTCAGTGATAATAAAATAACTTGCAGGCAACTGTTTATCAGTGTCCTGAATCCTAATTTTCCTAGCATTTTATTATTATAGTCTTCTTTTGGATTTCTGAGTGGCACATTGGGATTTTTTTTTTGTAATGTTACATTGGTTTTAATTGTTAATTTTCCAAACATGTATACACCTAAAATTGTGATAAGCTATAAATATCTTAAAACAAGCAGGAAATACTGTTATGCTATGCTATGCTACGCTACACTATGCTGTATACTGTATTCCTTATATTAAAGATAAAAAAATACAATGCTGGGTAAGACCACACTTAGAATACTGTGTCTGGTTTGAGCATCACAATACAAAAAAGATGTTGAGACTGTAGAAAGAGTGCAGAGAACAATAAAGTCAGAAAGAAAAAGGCGGCAATCTAAGGGTAAGACAAGAAATAACAGATGGAAACTTATCAAAGATAAATCCGACCTAGCACTAAGGAGAAATTTCCTGATGGTGAGAGCCATTAATCAGTAGAACAGCTTGCCTTCAGAGGTTATGTGTGCTCCATCAGTGGAATCTTTTAAGAAGAGATTGGAGAGCCATTTGTCTAAAATGGTATAGGTTGTCTTCCTTGAGCAGGGAGTTAGTATCTTATATATTTTATTACTTCATCTTTTTGACCTGCTTTCAAGTTAAATCAACTATTGTTAATTTAAACTGAGGGCTAGCTGGCCTAGTGCTGCACTTAACTTTTAAAGCTGAGGGAGGACTTCAAACTCCACTAGATGTAGCCACTAATTGTTGCATGAGCAGTTTATTGTGACTATTTTAGTCTAGACTATATGTTTAATTTTGTTCCCTACTTCAAGCCCTTTTGGAATGCCCAAAAGCTATCAAGACTGGTTCTTCCTGTAAGCTTTTGAGTGGCTTCCCCCAATAGTCATGACTATTTTGGAAGAATATTTACCCACTGCAATAGGATTTCTAATTGTTAGTGCATATGGTTTTAACCCTAATTACAGAGATAAAGAATGCTACGGATGTATGAAGAATATACATTTCCAACAAAGTTACCCAAGGTGTTTTATCCTAGTGCTAAAGCAAGCTCTATACTGCAGTAAAGAAAGATCTGTATTGGGAGTAGCATTTTCAAGAACTTTAGGATTGGCAAGCTCCAGTAATGAAAATAAAGAAGAGTGGAAAAAATAATGGACTATGATAAAACATAAAGAGGAACAAACTAATGATAATAGGTACAGAAAGCAGCCTTAGAATTAACAGTTAAGATACTGAAGTGGTAGACATCTTCTACCTTTTAGAATCAACTATCAACAGCAAAGGAACCATCAAAGATTGACACCAGAGATTAACACTTGGAAGAATAGAATTAAGAACATGGGGAAAAATGTCAAATGCTACGATGCATCTATGCCAAACTGTATCATGTGGACATTGATTTTCTCTGTGACAGTCTGTGAAAATGAAAGTTAAATTTTGAAGTAACAAGATTAACATCTTTATATTCTGTTGTTAGAGAAGATTCCAAGAACAGGGATCATAAAATTAATCAACCAAGAATTCTCATTTGAGACACAGATATCCAGACTAAAATTATCATATTTTGGACACATTATGCAAACATATCTTAAGTAATCTTAAGAAGTCCTTAATGCTATTTGACTTTAAGGGTCTGATTGTTTTTTTATCTAAACAGCACACAGGCTCAGCACACAGGCATAGCATAGAAGGTCACACACAATTCGGAGTCTGCTGAAATTTGGTCCATAATGAGCAGAAAATTCTACACCGTGTCTTAAAACATCCATTGAACTCAGAACAAACCAGGATAGTCTTCGAAAAAGCTAGCCCATAAATTCAGTTGTATGTTTATAATTAAACAATTAATTGTTACAATTACTAAAATAAAAGCCACACTGTTTGCCAAGTGGTTCAGCAAAAGCAATAGTGTGAAATAAAAGTGCATTCATAGTAAATTACTTCAACTCCTTTACCAAAATACAGAGATAATTAACTCATATGAAACTCTACCTTGGCCTTATCTTTTGCAGAGTGTATTGTCAGAAAACAGAAAACATAGTTTGTCTTGCACTATCTGTAGTAAGATAGGCAGTCCTTCATTTTAACTAGGTGCCACTGCCAATATCAGTCCTGCTGAATGAAAAGCCAATGCAGTGCTTTCTTTTCCCTACAAGTGGAATGAAACCTAGAGAGACCTGAGGCAATTAATTATACTTTTCACCAGCTGGCAGATATTTTGTATTCAGTCTGTACCTTGGTAAAAATTATGGCAGCAGATTAGACTCCTAGCACAATACATCAAGGCATCAAATGACCTACTTCTACCAAGCTGCCAACAATTAGTTTCTAGCACCATGCTCCAAGCCACAACAGTAGTATTACAATTCATTTGAGCCTTTTTCTAAGAAGTATGGAATTTGGCAAACTACTTCTGGAAAACCTTGCCAAGAAAACTGCAGAGATCTGTATTGACAATCTCAAGAATGGGACATGACTGAATAGAACACAACATTTTAAAAAAAATCCTACTAATTCTCAAGAAAGTGTATTTGTCCTTTTCTCAATTTAGGAAAAGAACAGAAATGCATTTCATCACTAAGCTTTTTTAACTGTAATGTTGATTTTAATTTCTAACAATCTTTAGTTGATTCAAATATTGTCATAGGATTTGATTTTTTTTTTCAATTATTCTTTACCCCATCTCACAAACGTCTTCAAGGTCTTTACAAGCCTCTTTAGTAGATCCAATAACAAAATTTTCCAGGTGATTTTCTTGGTTTGTCATTTGTAATTTTTTGTAATTTTTTTAACATTAATTTTTAAAACTTCAATCAGGTTTGTTTGTTTGTTTGTTTTATATGTCCAAAAAAGCACCCTTTCCTAAATGATTTTCTTGGCCTGGTAGTTGCAGTTTCCTATTCTGTACTTTCTATGTCTTTGTCAGACAAAATTTGTTCCACATTTGTCATTATCTTCTTTTTGGACATGTGCAAACTAAAATTATCTAAAAGTTAATTTCACTGTCAGTAAGATAACAAGATAGTTCGTAACCACTTGCAGCTGGGCTATGAAAGTCACAATTGTTTGTCTTTAGTGGCTACTCAGCAGAAGTGGTAGCAATAAGTGTCAGAGTGAGTGTGAAACAGGAAATAAAGAGGAGATCATCACCTAATTTTCTGGGTGACAAATGTAGTTCCCTTCTGCCTTTCTTTATTATTATGTTTAAATAAGAAAAGAAAGAAAACTGCTACTAAAGAATTTTAAAGAAATGAGCCAATCGTAACTCAGCAGCATCATAAGAACAGATTCCACTGTAAAGAGATAACCACTTTCATAAATAACTAATAGCTCCATTTAATTCACTTTCAAACATATTAGTGGCTTTTCATAATTTACCTCAGAAAATCCTTGATGTGACTTCAGATCAATAATTGATCATGGTGGATTGGCTCTTGCCATCAGTAAGAAATTTTATCTCATTTTCTCAACTAAGGAAATTATTCAGAAAGTAATTAGTTTAGGTTTGACAGCCCAATTTGTCTGGAAAATAAGGTCATGAAGAGTTTATAAAAATAAACTGTATACTACTGTCAGGCACAAGAAAGTAGGAACAGGGATAGAGTTCAAAAGTATTATGAGTTTACTTCATGCTAGGTAAAGGTAAAGGTAAAGGTTCCCCCACACATGCGTGCTAGTCGTTTCCGACTCTAGGGGCCGGTGCTCATCTCCGTTTCAAAGCCGAAGAGCCAGCGCTTGTCCGAGGACATCTCCGTGGTCATGTGGCTGGCATGACTAGACGCCAAAGGCGCACGGAACGCTGTTACCTTCCCACCGTAGTGGTCCCTATTTTTCTACTTGCATTTTTACGTGCTTTCGAACTGCTAGGTTGGCAGAAGCTGGGACGAGTAACAGGCGCTCACTCTGTTACGCGGCACTCGGCATTCGACCCGCCAAACTGCCGACCTTCCGATCGACAAACTCAGCGTCCTAACCCACTGAGCCACCGCGTCCCTTTTTACTTCATGCTACTTATACACAAATGTCTGATTTACTAATGGTCAAGGCAAATTGGTGCTACATTAAGAGCCAATGGAATTCACAGGGGGCATTTGACCCATTCTTGGGCTCAGCCTGGTCATCTGCTACAGCTACACAATAAAGTTATGCAGACTTTAAAAATAATGCAAAAGAAATGTTTTGAACTTCACCAATCCATTAAGGCAGCCTGGGTTTCTTATTTATTCATGAATTTATATAAAAGTTTATTTTAAAAAATAATAATTTTGGAAAATGAACACAGAATTATTAAAGTTATACAATTAATGTTCAATGTAACATTAATAAAAGACACCATAGCAAGCAAAGCACATTGAATTGTTTTTATGATATAAAAAGCAATACAGTTCCTTTTAGTCTAATGCCAAAATCTTTACTTTTATTTATAAGTATTTAAAAAGAGGTAAAACAAAATAAAAATAATACTAAAATGAATATACCGGTAAGTAAATATTTAATTTTTGACTTTCCTCTTCTTTGCAGTTTTCAAGTAGCTATAAACTATAAGCTATAAATGTAAACTTTAGAAATCATATTTACCTTGTTATGTAATATATAACACTGTATTATATATAACCCATTTTTGCTTAAATTTAGTTAAACTTCTTTATGTTTATATACTGTTTCTCATGCTGAATTTTCTCCAAATTTAAGGTCTCAATCACATATAATGGTACTATGCCTTTTTTTCCAGTGTTTGTCCTCACAGCTGCATATAATACAATATCATATTTTAATTGATAAGTTTTGGAATTATACCTAGTTAAATTGTGATTTCATTTCAAATTTGATTTCCTTCTGAATGATGATGTGTAAATCATTTCAATACTCAGGATTTTTTGCATGTCCACCACAAATTGTAGAACATTCCTTCTGTCTCATGCGATTCTTAGAATTTATTAATATATGATTTGTCTATTTTGGCAATTAATTGTTGAAATTGTATGTCATCTGTAAAACATAGTAATTCTCTCTCAAACTACACCTTTGGGTAAATTTTATAGTTATATATTTTTTTAACATTGTTTCTTTAAAGTTCTGCATCCAGTTTAAGAAACATGTTTTTATTCTATCTGTTTTATATCTAAGCAGCCTCTTGTTTTGAGACTTTGCATGAGTGGGTTAAGAGGAAAAGATGCTGCTGCTTTAAGGAGTTGATGAAACAACTCTTAAAATAATAACATCTTTTTTCTCAATTTCACATGGATCCCTGAAAACAGATGGTGGTATTTAATGAACAGCACAGTGCTGCTGTGTTACATGAGGTCCAAAGCATTTCTGAACCACTTGTGAACCATACTTACTGCAAAAACAAAATGCCAAGCTTTGGTCGTTTATATGTAGTATTGCCAAAAGGCAAAATATAACAGACTAAAACTCTGCAGACCTTTAAGAGGATCTTTCACTCCAATGAGAACAAGCACCTTCTTCTGTCAAAACTCCTTCACAAAGGAATGCAGTCATGCTATACTGATTTGCACTTTTATGAATTCTCATCCTGCACTTAAAATACCTGTCTTTTCTTGAATTTCTGAGCACTTAGAATAATAGTAGATGGTAGATAACACACAGTGCCTCATGAAGGTATACCACCTTGTTTCTTCATACCATCATGTGATGGATCATTTTGTCTTCACAGTATAAAAAGCATTTCATCAAGGAAAATTGTTTCCACAAAACAGTGTGCTGCAGCTGCCAAAAAAGCCAACACAGTGCTAGGCTGCATTAACAGAGGGATAGATTCAAGATCACGTGAAGTATTAATACCACTTTACAATGCCTTGGTAAGGCTACACTTGGAATACTGTATCCAGTTTTGGTCACCACGATGTAAAAGAGATGTTGAGAGTCTAGAAAGAGTACAGAGAAGAGCAACAAAGATGATCAGGGGGCTGGAGGCTAAAACATATACGGAACAGTTGCTGGAATTGGATATGTCTAGTTTAATGAAGCTAAGGACGAGGGGGGACATGATAGCAGTGTTCCAAGACAAGAAGCAATGGATGGAAACTAACCCAAGAGAGAAGCAACGTAGAACTAAGGAGAAACTTCCTGACAGTTAGAACAATTAATCAGTGGAACAACCTGCCTCCAGAAGCTGTGAATGCTCCAACACTGGAAGTCTTTAAGAGGAGACTGGACAGCCATCTGTCTGAAATGGTATAGGGTTTCCTGCCTGAGCAGAGGGTTGGACTGGTTGACCTCCAAGGTCCCTTCCAACTTTATTGTTGTTGTTGTTGTTGTTGTCGTCGTCATCATCATCATGACTCTTGGCTGACCAGAAATGTTAAGATCTTGTCTCAGTATCTCAAGGCTATTAGGATCTGGATGGTGAAAAACAAACTCAGTCCTAGTAAGATGTTCCTTGTGGGAATGTAAGAATTCCAGGCTGATGCTTCTTTTGACTCTGCCCCTGGGATCTGTCTTTCCTTCTCCTACATTGTGGTGGTCATGAAACAAATGCTGTAGTAAACAAACACAGTGGTCATTAAGTGGATCTATTTTCCACAATGAAGGGGGGGTTTGCTGAAAACTGGAAGTAAAGACTGACTTTTTAGCAAAAAAAAGTCATAAATCATGTTTCTGCAGATTGCTGCAAATGGCTGTAAATGCAGGCTTATTGTCAAGAGCCCAAAATGTGGTCATGTGACCTCAGGCCAGCCATTGGAACTTTGAATCCATAAGTAGCCCTGGGCAGGCCTTCAAAGAGTTGCTAACTGACCCATCATAAGTTGAGAACTACCTGCACTGCTTGCAATATTTGTAATTTTTCACTAAATGAAGTGAAAACTACATTAGTCTATTACAACAAAAGTATATTTGTGAAATTGCTAGCATTTATATATTGTGGCATCTGTTTTCATAGGCCAGAAACTCTTTTGCCAGTTAGGTATGAGTGAATATGTGCCTACTTCTTTTTATTCTAACGTTAAAGAAAATTGGAAGAAAGAAAAGTAGAAAGATTTGGAGCTAGTCTCCAAATTCTTTCTGGAAAGAAATTACATCAGGCTAAATCTAGTGCTTCTTTCAGAGGCTGTCCCTTTCTCATGCAGAGATGGGTACAAAAACCAAAACACCACACCAATACACAATATGCTTTATACCATTCTAGATGTGAGTGCTGAACACCATTTTTTCATTGAGCTAAAAATGAAAAATCTAATAAATGCCTTCTCTTCAAGCAAGTAATACAATTCTTTCTTACTGATCATCATTATTTTTCTTTCTCTTAAAACAACTTATCTATGGGTTTAACCATATATGTATGTTGGAATATTTGAACATAGTCATAGAAAATTAGTAACATTGCTCCCACTCAAAATGGTAACTAGCAAGTCAGGACATGGAAATATAATACAAGTCTGAATGTTGCAATTATTAATCTTTTTATCTGCTACAAAAAAATTACAAAACATTTTGAAGAAAGCTATTCTAATTAAAATGACACCTTTGTATATTTTTTTAAGTAAAAGTATCTTTAGTTTTAAAAGAAGAATTAGAAGAGGCAAGTAAAAGTGCTTGTTATTTTGAATACAAAATGAAGTAGAAGTATGCTCTGGTTTAGATTACACATGAAACTAATTATTGTGACAGCACGTGGAGTGTCATGCTACATAATTGGGCAAATTACTTTGGAAGCTTTCTGTTATTTTTAATATCAAACAAAATGAAATGTATGAAAAATCTTATTGGAACGAGAAATGATGTAACATACACAGCTGGTGATACCAAGACTTGCATTTACACTGTCAATGATCATAATGTTGTAGTGATTAATTATTCTATTTCCTAGTCTTTGCCACTGAATTTGAATGCCAAGATCCTTAAACAACCAAGATGAAGTAGCCAAATGTTCACTAACCCTTTGAAAAGTCAATTTGTGGTGAACATCTGGGTCCTGCAACTTATATAGAAATGGATTTCTGTTATAAACACTGTGTCCCCATTTGATCACACCTATCAATTAACAATTATCTGATCTGACAATCCACTAAATACTTTTAAGAAATGCATTAGTCTTTCAATACATTTGAATACTGCAAATTTGGCAGTATCAAAAACAAAAAGTATCCAGCATGCCATCAAATCAGATTTTATTATCTTTGTTGATTTTGCCTGAGCAAATGGACAAACTACAGGTAGTCCTCAACCCACAACAGTTCATTTAGTAACAGGGCCACAGGATCAGTTGTTCAACATCTTGTCTATATGCAGATTTATCACTGTCTTGAATGAGATCAATGTACATTGTATCATCTGCAAACTTCAAAACTTTAACAGAGGGTTCCCTTGAGGTGCACTCATATCACTGTATTCCAGCAGTCCTTGTTGTCATTGCTAAGCAAGCATCATGGATCCTTCTACAAGGATTTTCCAACAAGCAAAAACAATGGGGAAGCCAGCAGGAATTCATAAGTCTCAAACAGCTCACAAATAGGCTGGCAGGCAAGTAGAGGTAGTGGCATGGTTTAAGGATCATTAGGATGAGTATGGCTTGTCAGGTTGGGGAGAATGCATACGGGGTTACTGCAAGTGTAGTTGCACTAGGGGTAGCTGCTGCCAGGTGAAGGAGGATATGCATGCAGCCACCATGGTGCAAGTGTGGTGGGGAGCCACAGGTGCCTGCTGTGAGGTGGGGAATGGTGCACAGATGACTGCAGTGGGTGGGTTGCTGCACATGCACGTGCACACATACAAAATATGAAATCCCCTAAATCTCATACTCCATAGCCAGGCTGCTTGAGAGAAAAAGTGACAGGACTGTGAGTGACTTATAGGAGCATCTTGCAGTCTTCCGTGACAGTTTCCCCATTGACTTTGTTTATGGGAAGCCAGTAGGGAAATCATACATGGTGACTACATGACCATGGAACACTGTAGTTATTATTAAGTATAAGCTGATTGCCAACCACCTGGATTGCGATCATGTGAGCATGAGGCTGCTGAGATAGTTAGAACTTTGAGCACCTAACATGTGTTCAGTGCCACTGTAACTTTGAACAGTTACTGAAAGAGTGGTTGTTAACAAAGAAGTACTGTATTAACAACATAATTTTATTTTGTTGGCTGGTTAACTTTGTGTTTCTTTATTGTTTATGGTTTCATGACATATTTATCTCTATCTTAAGAATTATGGCTAAAGGGCAAGCAGAAATATTGTAATAAATATTTAAAATCATTAGGACATTTGTCACATCAGTTGATTGTTAATTGACAGGCATGATAAAATAAACACAAAATGTTTTGAAACAAAATAAAAAATCAAGACTTTCTTGTCAAAAATGCTGTACCTTTGGCATCAAATAATGAGTTAACTCCATGCAAACTGTATTTTTATCTTCAGAAAAGAGGTTACAGTATAACAGAAAGTGTTCTCATTGAATTGAGAAGTATTGTACAGAACTAATACCAGTTAATGCTGCAGGCAGTTGTAACTTTAAAATAGCCTTAATGCAATTCATACAGATTGTGCAGTAATTCCATCCAGTGGTCAATTTGCATAATAAGAATTTCATAGTCCTACTCAATCTTCTTTAGCACTTTCAAATTTAGCACTTTCAGGAGGGTTTCCCAAACTTGGAAGGTGCACAAGAAGCATATAGGAGAAAATGAAGTCATTACAAAATTGGAAGACATAGCACTGTTGGTCAAATACAATTGGGTACAATCCATTATTTTATATTCAGAGGGAAAGATGAGTGTAGTAACAGATCTTTATAAAATCCTGAAATAAAAAGCAACATGTATTGGGCATATTATGAAAGACAAATGCAAGGAATGATGAGGATTGCATCAGAAAAGGCTAAATTTCCATCCCCCTCCAATAACTTCTGAAATATTTGAGTTCTGAATTAGAAGTAATTCATTCCCAGTTTGATAACTAAAAACTTATTGAAAATAAGATTAAAACATTCTTTCTGAAAAGTGTATTCTTTATATAAACATAGATGATAGAAAAATCTGTAAAACAATGTATAAAAAGCTTGGGGAAACTTGGACATCAAAGTACAAGGAGTTTTTTTTAAAGAACCTTTTTGTGATACTTAAAGAGAAAGCAGCTATATATTTAGTTTAGTATAATGTACGATACTGTATACTGCTTAAATCTTGTTTTCTCATTCAAGTGAGGCTTCAGCACAGGTCTCTTAAAATCTTCTTTCTTATTGGCATTGTCAGGACTTGGCAAGATTTAGCTCCAAGCGTTAATTGTTTGGAACAACTGGTTATGTGCCCAGTTTCTTGACTGTGTGAAGGGGCCCATTTCCTGCTTGTGCTAACATCTATGGCTTATATTTATCAGTTGCTATATATGTTTATTTTTTTGTATTGTGTTTTAATTGGCTTAAATTGATTTTATGATTGTTTACCACCCAGAGTCATTTGTTTGACCCTAGCAGCCACACTGTGCTGCCCTGCTCTCTCTCTCTCTCACACACACACACCAAAAAAAGTCTAGGTTCTTTATTCAAGACCCACCCACCCCAACAAGTCCTCAGGTGGCATACACGTTGAACAGGTCCAGTTTCCAAAATGTGTCATGACAAGAAGCACTAGTCCAGTCCAGTCCAAAAGGCACAAATGAAGTCCAAGAGAGTAATCCAAAAATCGGAATACAAACTCACAAAATACACAAAAACACATAGCAGGAAACTGGACATGTTGTCCCAGCAACACTCAATTCCTCAGGGTAGGATTAAATAGGTGATACTGGTGTGGTTCTTCACAAGGGTGAGGTTGCCTCCTCATGAGTACTTGGACCGACTGGCATTGTGCCTGTTTCCTATCTCCCCTGTGCATCCTCCACCTCCTTATCACTAACTTCCAGCAGCTGCTCCTGATCCTCACCTGGAGCCTCTTGATCAACTCACAGAAGCTGGGGCTCTCTCACTTGGGCTCTACCTGTCGGTAGTCTGATTGGCCCAGCTATGGTTGCTCCATTAGACTTGAGCCCACCAAATCCCGATCTGAGCCCCACGTGGCTTCAAGCTTCTTTCTCTCAACTCATCCCCCTCCTCCTCCTCCTCTGAACTCACATCCAGGGAGGGGCCTGGGGGCAGTTCCATGATACACATTTGTCTGAGACTCAGCAGTCTCAGAAGAAAAATCAGGAGTCTTCTACAACATACAGTGCAAGGACTGTACATAGGACAAACAAGCGGAAGACTAGCAGACTGCATCCATGAAAACCAGCCAGCAGTCAAACATGATGAAAGCTCCTTAATTTCAAAACACATGGACTCAATCATAGTTTCAACTGAGAAACTATGAGCATCCTAGATCAAGCCAAGTCCAAGAACATCAGAAAATTTCTGGAGACCTGACAGTCAGACAAATTGGCCATCAAGAGACATATAGAGATAAACAACATCCACATGCCACTCAAAAAGCCCCAAAGGAAACAAAAAGACCAAGACACCTCCTCACCAGCAATCAATCCATATGAGTAGAGATTAACACCAAAATTAACACTAGACCAGCAATCAAGTGAACAACAACAACAACATCAACAATAATAATAAACAAAAAAGTGAACAATAATGAGCCAGTGGTGTGCGGCAGCAGCCCCAAAAGCTAATACAATCCTTGGTTGTATAAACAGAGGCACAGAATCAAAATCACGTTAAGTATTAGTAGGAACACACCTGAAATACAGCATACAGTTTTGGTTACCACATTACAAAATAGATGTTGAGACTTTGGGAAAAGTGCAGAACCAACCAACCAAGATGATTAAAGTCCTGGAGACTAAAACATATGAAGAACGGTTACAGCAATTGGGTATGGCTAGTCTAGAGAAAAGAAGGACTATGGATGACATGAAAGCAGTATACCGGTATCGGAGGGGCTGCCACAAAGAAGAGGGGGTCAACTTATTTTCCAATAAGCACCAGAAGACAAGACAAGAAACAACGGATGGAAACTAATCAAGGAGAGAAGTAACCCAGAATTAAGGAGAAACTTCCTAACACCTGTGAGGACAATTAACCAATGGAACAGTTTGTCTTCAGAAGTTGTAGGTGCTTCATCACTGGAAGCTTTTAAGAAGAGACTGGACAGCCACTTGTCTGAAATGGTATAGGCCAGGCTCTCCTGCCTGAGCAGGGGGCTGGACTAGAAGACCTGCAATGTCCCTTCCAGCTCTATCCTGATTGTAATACTCCAATCAAGGAACTATCAGTACAGATAAACAAGTTAACAACAAAACAAAAGCTTAATCAAGAAATCACCCATCGACACTGCTGGATGGGCAAGCCATTAATATATAAAAATAAGAGCAAACCCAATTTCTTTCTGCCACTGCTGATGTTGCTTAGTTTGGTAATGAAAAATCTGCAAGAAAACCACCAAGAACCTCACAGTTCAACCCTGAGGTACAAATATTCTCTTCTATCAATATCTTGTTTGAGATGGCAGTCATATAAATTGAATAAATAAATAAAAAATAAACTCCAAAAAGCAAACATAGCTAAATGTAAAATGTAAATCTAATTACCTGTATTAAATCTCACAGAATTCAACATCTCATTTGAAAAAGACTGGATATAGAATTACATCTTGAATGTCACAAAATTTATTCTTACTTTAATGAAATTCAGTGGCAGGATTCTGAAAAAATGCAAAAAAAAAACCACAAACCCAGCTCTCATGCTATTAACACTGGGAATTGGGCCCTAATTGTGTGATTGTTGCTACACACTCATTAAATTATTTGCATACAGTAATTTATTTGAAATACTACATTTATATCTGCCTCAACGAATGACAAAGGATTACTCTTCCTTCGGTACAAAAGAGTTTACAATGACGAAGCATCTCTAATCAACATTCTATATAATCATTAAGGGCAATTATCTTGATTCTAAAATCCAAAGTTTTTATTTAACAAAATGGAGACATGATTTTTTAATGTTTTGAGTTTTATTCACTGTAAAAAGATGTTCTCAACAACATTCTAAAGTTTATGTTTTTATTGTTATTCAATGATATATATTATTATTATTGTTGTGAGCTACCTTTTATATATGAACATACAAATGTTGCATACATAATTTTGGGTGGGGAGAAAACTATTGAATCCAGTAAGATTTTGAGTAGATATTTTTTATGATTTATCTGTAAATAAATACCTTTTACAGAAATATATCTGAAAAAATTTGAAAGAAACATATCATGTTCCAGGATGGCATTTTATTCTTGTTTAATATTGGCACATGTTAAATATGCCAACTTCACAGGGCAAAACAGCTAAGATTCTTTTCCCCCCAGTCCTAGTTGTGAAAACTACTGTGTTGAAAATGTCTGCATTCCAGTAACATCACAGTTTGTGGCAAAACTGAGAAGAATTTGATTTGATTTGATTTTATATGCCGCCCTTCTCCCCAAGGACTCAGTAACAGTAATGAAGCATCAAAAAATACAAAGTTTTCTTCTAGATTCAAAGAATCATAAAAATTCTTGAGCCTGAACAAAAGAAAAGGAATGCAGAAAGAATTATATTTAAGGATAGAGAGGAATTTATCAAATATTTGACACCATAAAACCTTGGAAAAAATATGAATTAAAATTAACTATTCTTTAATATATATCACCATGTTTTTCAAGGAAACAATAGTTCTATAAGCTTGACTTTGAAACATTTCAGTGGAACTTTTGCTTTTTCAGGTGTGTATATGTGTACAATATGTGTTTTGTTTTTCACTTTTGTCAGTTTTGGAGTCCCTGAAATTGTTTTAGCAGGATTTACAGAAAAAGGTTTGCTCTTGCATTGTTCTTAGGGCCTAAAGCTGAAGCTCAAATACTTTGGCCACCTAATGGAGAAGACAGGATTCAATGGAAAAGACTCAGATATTGGGAAAGACTGAAGGCATAAGGAGAAGGAAATGGCAGAGGATGACATAGTTATACAGTGTCATTGATGTAATGAACATAAATCTTTGCAAACTCCAAGAGACAGGAGAGAACAGTGGAATCTGGCTTGCTATGGTCCATGGGGTCACAAAGAGTGACTGAACAATAACAACAACCTTCTTAGGCTGGGAAAGAGTGATTAGCTCAAAGTCACATTTATTTATTTTATTTATTTATTTAAATTTATATACCGCCCTATTCCCATAGGACTCAGGGCAGTTTACAGGGAAAAATAAAAGTTAAAATACATCACATACAATTAAAAACGATTAAAACTAAGATTAAATTAATCCCTGAACTTAACTAAACCCCATTAATTAAATAATTAAAACCCCTCAGTCTGGGCCAGACAGCTCAAAAAAACAAGTTTTCAAGTCCCTATGAAATGAGTGAAGGTCGGGAGCGGTCCTAAGCTCCATGGGAAGCTGGTTCCAAAGGGCTGGCACGCCCACAGAGAACGCCCTTCCCCTGGGAATAACCCGTCGGCATTCCTTAACCGGCGGTACCCTAAGAAGGCCCTCCCTGTGGGAGCGCACAGGACGATGGGAAGTTGATGCTGGCAGCAGGTGTTCCCTTAGATAATCCGGACCCAAGCCATTTAGAGCTTTATAGGTCATTACCAGCACCTTGAATCTCACACGGAGGGCAACCGGAAGCCAATGCAGCTCACGGAGAAGAGGTGTTACATGGGAGTATCGGGAAACTCCCATAACAACCCGCGCAGCTGCATTCTGCACCAGCTGAAGCCTCTGAGTGATCCTCAAGGCAGCCCCATGTAGAGAGCATTGCAGTAGTCTAGCCAGGAGGTCACAAGCGCATGGGTGACTGTGCGTAGGGCATCTTGGTCCAGATAGGGCCGCAACTGGTGCACCAGACAAAGCTGGGCAAAAGCCCCCCTGGTCACGGCTCCTATATGATCTTCAAAATTGAGCTGTGAATCCAAGAGGACGCCCAAGTTGCGAGCCCTATCGACGGGAGGTAACACCTCACCCCCCATCATTAGTGGTGGAACAACCTGGTTTATCCGATATGCCGATATGCACAGCCACTCAGTCTTGGCAGGATTGAGTTGAAGCCTGTTTCTCCCCATCCAAACCTGGACCGCTTCCAGGCAACGGGACATCACGTTGAGTGCATCACTGGGTTGGTTCGGGGTGGAAAGAAAAAGTTGGGTATCATCAGCGTACTGATGATACCCCACCCCAAAACCACGAATGAGCTCACCCAGAGGTTTCATGTAGATGTTGAACAGGAGGGGAGAGAGGACCGACCCCTGAGGGACTCCACAAACGAGAGACCTCGGGGTGGACCTCTGCCCTCCCATCAACACTGACTGCGAGCGGCCCAGGAGGTAGAACCACCGTAAAACGGTGCCTTCCACTCCCAACCCACTGAGACGCCGCAGTAGGATACCATGGTCGATGGTATCGAAAGCCGCTGAGAGATCTAAAAGGACTAGGACAGAGGAACATCCCCTGTCCCGAGCCCGCCAGAGATCATTCACCAGTGCGACCAATGCCGTCTCCGTGCTGTACCCGGGCCTGAAACCCGATTGGTACGGGTCCAGATAATCAGTTTCCTCCAGGAACAGAGGAAGCTGATGTGCCACACTCTCAACAACCTTCGCCAAAAAGCGAAGGTTGGAGACCGGACGATAGTTATTTAAAACAGCCAGGTCCAGGGCAGGCTACTTGAGGAGGGGCCTCACCACCGCCTCCTTCAAGGCAGCGGGGAAGATACACAGCTGGATTCGTGCTTAAGGCAAAACGAGCTCATTTTCTAGCTTGATGCCTGAAGCCAGGGGTCCTCAAACCTGGCCACTTTAAGACTTGTGGACTTCAACTCCCAGAATTCCCCAGCCAGCATAGCTGGCTAGGGAATTCTGGGAGTTGAAGTCCACAAGTCTTAGGTGGCCAAGTTTGAGGATCCCTGCCTTAAGCACTACACCAAACTGGCTCCCTTTTGTTTCATCTACTCATCTTACAATATCTAACATTCTTTTTCTACAAAGTTAACATTTGTTCTTTTTTTCCCCTTAAAATCTTTCATACCATGTGGGAAAAGGCAATGGGAAAACACTCCTCTATTTCACTAGGAAAACCATATGGGTATACAAGTGTCAGATGACGGGCCTCTCATTTCAAATAGCATTCAACATGCTACTGAGGAGCAGCTGAAGATCTTTCAGAGTACTAATGGTATTTATGATGAGCTAAATAAAACCTTTGGGATGTCTGGTAATATCCTACAGAAAAAGAAAATCGGAAGTTACAATGAACAAATTGCAGTGGAACACAATGAAAGAAGCATGAAGACAGTGAAAGATGAAATGAAATAGAGTACAGACTGACACCAGGCATCAATGAATTAAACTGGAATTGGACACTTTCAGTCAGAAGATCATACAGTTTGCTACTCAGGATACACACATACAAACACAAAAAACAAGGAACTCATTGATTTCGAAGTCAGGAAGAATAAAGCAAAGACATATGTAATATTATGGTGGAACCACTGGCTGAAGGGGAGGAGGTCCCTTTAGGGCAGGGGTGTCGAACTGCCAGACTGCAGGCCAGATGCGTCATGACAAAACCGTGCCCACCCTATTGCCGGCAATGGGGGAAAAATTGTGATATGTCGCAACATGTCACGCGACATCACGAGATTGACATCCATGCTTTAGAAGAAGTAAAGAGGCATTCCAACTTACACTCTGGAGGAGGAGGAGGAGGAGGAGGAGGAGTTTTATGGTTCAGTTCAATTTGAAATTCACAGAATATCCAAGCAAAATTTGAAACTTTAAGGATGAAAATGTAGTTGAATTCTATGGTCTAGGAAATCAAAATAAAGCAGGGGAACATTTTTTTTGGCCAATCCAATGCAGTCTTCAAACAACGAAAATGATGTCTGAATATATGGACATAAGCACCTTCTAGAGCTGAGACAGAATTATTGGCTGAAAGTCAACCAGCTGGTTTTATGCCTCAAAGAGGAGTATAACTCAAAGTCTTCTAGCCTGGTGCCTATAACCACTACTTAAAACCAAACTGGCATTCATATACATATGAATATATTAATTAAAATCAGGTATTTGAAACAAAAATATATTTCCCCAATAGATACTTACCAACTTTCACCATCCTCTTTCATTCTCAGATATCCAAATAGCCCAGGCATATTTTTTTTCCACAATATCCTCTCATCTTGTTTCCACTCAGCCATCCATATAACTTAACAAAATACAATGGTATTTTTTTCTTCTAACGGTAAGGATAGTATTGCTCGGTTTCAGCACATTTTAGGTAGTATGCCACTGTTAAGTTTTATTTATTTATATATTATACATTTCTTCAAGCCACTGGTTAGCAATCAAGTTTCTTCTTGAAGTATATGTACAACCACAGACTTTTTAAAAAGAAGCACATTCATTTGCTTTTTTTGAAATTTAAAGAATCATTTAAATAAAAATGGTTTTAAACCTATCTACCATGCAAGATTCCAGTTCTTGCTCAATCAGAAAAGTCATCTAGAAAAATGGACAGTATATATGTGTGTGAGTGTGTGACTGAAACCTACCAGTCTCAATAAAACAGCATTTACTCAAACCGAAAGAGAATTTAGTTCAAATAATTCAGGCCATAATGTTATAATTAGATGCTTTGGATCAGCAAGTTTTAATGGGGTTAAAATTATGCACATCAACACTTTTTAATACTAAAAGGATTTACAGACTGCAAAATATTCTGGCATTATATTTCTAATCCAAATAACAAATAATCATGTATTATTTGCCTATAATTTTGTACTACTAAAGTTACCATCTATTGATTCTATGACTCTAAAATATATAATGATTTAAGCATAAATTAAAATTGTCTAAGGCAACATGTTGTCATAGTTTTCTGAGGAAACAAGATAGCTTGTGCAATTATTTTGAAGAATGCCACATTAAATGTTTTTCATTTTAAACTAGGACCTGATGCTATGGAGATTCTCAGTAATCCAGGTCATAGTTATCCCAAAGATGCTTTTTTCATGAGGCAACTGGACTTTCTTGTTTTTCTTTGAAGACGTTTCACTTCTCATCCAGAGGCTTCTTGGATGAAATGTAAAATGTCTTCAAAGAAAAACAAGAAAGTCTAGTTCTCTTGTGAAAAAAGCATCTTTGGGATAGGCCCTGATGAGTTTTTCTGGTTTTACAGCTTTTTGTTATCAGCCTCCCAAGGATACAGAAACTAGTAGCAAGTTTATTTCACCTGACAGTCACAAAACTTGACAGAGTCAGAAAAAAACAGAATCTGGCTAATGCACCTAATAGGTAATCACACTTATCATGCAATCTTCCTTACCAGATGATGTTGACTGCTGCAAAGAATAGGATGCAGACATTCAGGGGCAGAGAAGAGTACAGCCAACAGAGATTTTATGCTATGAGCAAAACCTTATTCTGGTACCCTACCTACATGGCCTGAAAAACAGTATTTGGAATGGAGCGGATTATAACTACCTCATGCAGCAACCATTTGCAGTTATGACAGGGATGAAAACTTTGTGATCAAGTCTCACATTTACAATGGTTTCAGGTCTGTAAAGCAGAAGACCATAAGCACAGTTATGATTTCACTTAGCCCCCATTTTAATTCACAGACAAGTTGCCGGTCCTAATAGTTAGTTGCTAAATGAGAATTACCTGTTCAACATTCAGATGGATGATGTAGCCAAGAAACTTGTTTTTCATACTCAACTTTTATTGCTGCATTACACTTTCTAATGGACAACAGAAACAGCTGTTCTAAACATTCATATTTTCGCTATTACTTAAATTTAGGAAACTTACATTGATATGGAAAAATGTATTGATTACCTTTATATCATTTTTTTTACTTTTTAAGACCCTGAAATCTCTTTTATCAGGATGGAGTTGGGGCAACTGAATGGAGCTGATGCCCTTCCTGATGCAGCAGATATTTTCCCTTTGCACCCTGATACAGAAACAGCTGTCGCTGCTTAGGATTGAACTCTCAACCTTCCAATTGGGAGGTGAGTGTCTTCACATTGAGGCCACGGCACCCTCTAGATTATCTTTATATCATATAACCCAGTATGCCCTTGCCTTTGAAGATGAATGGGACAAAGAGGAAGTACTGAAATGAACTCACTGCCAGTTATATTAGAGTTCTTTGGGTTGTACAGATGTCTCAGCCTTATCAATTTTTGCTGTTGCAAGGAACTTCAATATTTTCTTCAGAAGCATATAACCCAAATCTTCAGAAACACATGATGACTTAGATAGAACTACCCAAATGTTTCAAAATTTTTATCATTTACCAAATTGTGTTTTACTGTACCAGAGGAGAAAGTATTAACTATAAGTAATATTTAATATTAACTGGATTTTAAAATTACTGACATAAAATTACATTTAATTTTAATACTACCCATAATCACTAGTTTTAAGGGTGAGGCTTTTGGCTCACAACATTCTTCGCTCAGAAACTTACAAATCTTTGTAATAACTCGTTCTATTTAATAAATTTTAAGCTAATTTTTTTGTTCTTACCTACATTTAGAGCATCATCTGTTTTAGACTGGTTGTTCTAAAACTTAGGTCACACTTACAGTCTACCTGGTCCATAAATTAAGTCCTTAATTCAGATGGCAACTTAACTTCCATATTATAAAATGAGCTGGATCTCATCTTTCTGGAAGATCTTCTAGGTTGCAATAAATCATTATTAAAATTGCTGAGTGGACATGCATAGAAGTCACACTATATAAGTTAAAAAAATCTTAACTTTCTTCCTTAGTTTGATCTTTCGGTTATAACGAGTTTGATACCTGTAAAGAAAGTTTAAAGATCTTATATCATTAATATATTAGGTATTTCTCCCACAAAGAAAAAAGTCTTTAAAATATCAAACAGTTAAATCATTAATTCTCAAATCACGGGATTCCTAAGACTTATTTTCAGCTTTAAAATCTATATTTTTTGTTCCTACTGTATCAACAGCATCAGGCAACAAAACTGGGAAAAAGTTGACATTTCTGCAATAGCCTTGAGACTTTGAGATTTGGGGTTAAAGATCATGGAACACTGAGAAAAGAAAATGTAGAAGCATTCCAGGGCAAAAGATCATTGTGCTCAATAAGAAAATTATTAAATATCATATTTCCATTCAAACTGAAATCTTGACAAAAATCAGTGAATAGGAAGCATACACAAAGCTCCCAAATTCATTCATTTAGAAACCATGAAGCAAAAATAAATTATCTCAGAAGCAAAATTTGTAACGTCTAAGAGGGAATTTTAATGTTATGTGTCTAGTTTTCACTTGCACAATAGTGTAAGTTACTCCCTCTTGCAGACTTCTTCCCTCAAATCTGCCCCATGGGATTCACAATCCTCCAGAGCTAATCTAACAAGGCAAGAAACTACAAGGAGGCTAGGCTATTTGATCCACCAGTAGTTTCCATCCCATTGGTGGAAGGAATTTTTAACTACTACCATAAAACTGCAATTCTTTGCATGCTCAAGGGTAAGATTCATTTAATCCAGTGGGTTTTATATCAGATTTGGTAGATATACTGCAATATTTCTTTAAAATTTTACCAAAGTCTTGTAATATTTTCCATTTAATACTTCCGCTTCTTCAGCTACTTTCAAACAACTGAACCTGTCAGAAGTAATCTATAAAGTGATTTCAGTTATGCTAATACTGTATAAAAGTGAATGAGATCATTCACACTGTTATAGCTTGAGGTCACAGCCAAACAGGCACTTTGTTGTCATCACTATAACTTTTGCATCAAAATTATATCAGAATGAAAAGATGTGAAATATAGCAAAAAACGTTTGTTCATAGATGCTTGTCCAAGTCCTAGAATTTAATATTTATCACTAGAAATAGCAAAAAAGGAATGTTTAAATGCACTTTATTGCCAAAATTCTTTGATAATGGAAAATATGCCACAAGATTTCTACACCTGCTGGTTTTACAGAGTAGAGAAATTCATGGGAATATTTTAATACAAGTCAATAGAGGTTTTTAAATTGCTTGTCAAACATTATTCCTTCTAAGCCATTGGCAGATTTATTTCTAATACAAATGTTAGAATGCCTCCAAAATATAAATAAAATCCAGCAATGGCAGCACAAATTGAATTCATTTAAGTAAGTTTCTTTCTGTACTTTTAAGCTTTGCCAATATATCTTTCCCCCATTATCATGTTATTCTGACAGATTTCCTTGATGTTAAAAACTTCACACTAGATCTGTTAAAATCAAATACAGCCTCAGAAAGACATCAGAAAATTATTAAGTGAGTTATTGAAAAGTCTATCCAGCAATCCAGAGTTGTATAACTCACGGTTGAGAGATTTTGTGAATGAAAGGCTATTATTTTCCCAGAGGGATTGCTGCATAACATTTTGCTGAAAGCAAGAGAAATGCTCAAGGAAAGGTATATACTTATCAAAATCCCCCATATTTAAATCTTCCATCCACTCAATCAAAATAGCATGTCAGCTTCCCCCAAGTTCATGCCACCATTTCAGGACATTTAAAGTGATTCAGCTGGGAATTTACTGTTTCACAGCAGCACTCTATGAAGAAAGTGACATCTCAGACCAGCAAAATATGAGTGTGGTTAAAAAAAAAAAGGCAAGTTATCCTATTCTTTTTATGTGCTTGAAACTAGGACAGGCTTGAAATAATTGGAAAGCCAGCCTTTTTGTTCATACATTAAATCCCCCACCTGTTGAATAGTATGAACCAGAAACCCAGTCTGGATCCATCCATCCAGTTTTACCTGAGAAGAAGAAGAAAAAAACACAAGTAGCAAAATCTCATTCACTCCAATTTCTCACGGGGCACCTGGATTTGTCCTAAGCCAACCTTGATTTACTTTCAGTGACCTCTTTCTCTTACTTGCATTCTACGAGGCACGCTACCTCCAGTTGAACTGAGATTTAAAACCCACGAAGGACCGCTTAAGCCGGGGAAGAGTATTCCCGATCGTTAAGGGAAACTGGACAAAGAGAAAAGTCGGTTTGCTCGCAAATGCCAATAGATCATATAAGCCCCCTCAAAATTACAACATCCCGTCGATTGCATTATAAGATCCGATTTTCCCCTTTGGAATGCAAATCAGGAAGCTACACTACCGCGCGCAAAAACGCGAACCTCACGCGGGCGAGCGCGCACACATACATAGACACACACAAACGCGCGCACACACACACACACACACAGAGAGAACACTAAGAACCGCTTTCTGTCTGAGAAAGAGAGGGAGGGAGAGAGAGAGAGCTGATCCTCTCTAATCCAGCGTTTTCCAACCTTAGGAACTTGAAGATGCGTGGACTTCAACTCCCAGAATTCCCCAGCCAGCATAGCTGGCTGGGGAATTCTGGGAGTTGAAGTCCACGCATCTTCAAGTTCCTAAGGTTGGAAAACGCTGCTCTAATCTAGACACGGTACCGAAAACAGAAGACGCAAAGTGGAAACGTGACGAACTCCAAGCAACGTCAAATTCCTGGCTTCTTGAGATGGCCGGGGATTTACAAGTAACTGTTGAGACAGCTTCGTTCGTTGCGGTCGATCAAAAAGAAACTTGCTGGCTCCCCCGCTTTCTTTCCGCTTGACCCCACCCGCCCCAACTTATTTCCAGAGTAAGTCATCTCTAGCGAGTCAGGCTACTCACCCCACCCCAGATGCTGGAGGCTTCTTCTTTTTTTTTTCTCTCTCCCAACTTGAGCGCCTCTTCTCCAAACTGTGTCCAGGATGGAACAAACGCGTCCTTCGAGGACTGGCCCGAGCGACGCCAGTCCTTCAGCAGCGCCCCTTCCAGCAGGGTAATTCCATGGAGAGCGGGGAGAGGGGAGGGGAGGGGAGGGGAGACCGTGGAAGCGAGCGAGCGAGCGCGAGTCGAGCGAGCCTCTTAGGAAATCATGGTGCCTCCTGCTGCGGGGCCAGCGGCGCAGGCAGCTCGGGCAAGGAGGCAGCCAAGCTCCGCCGCCTCTTTTTTTTTTTTCTTTTTTTTGGGTAGCTCGCGGGAGAAGCCCTCCTCAAGCCCGGGCACTGCGGGGCATCCTCGAGAGAGCGGGACCCCAGCCGGGGACTGCTGCCTGTCACAAGTCCTCCCCGCTTTCGGCACTCAGCGCATGCTGGACTCACCCGGATGCTGCTGCTGCTGCTGCTGCCGCCTTGCCCGGCGAAACATCGCTGTGGAGAACACACCTGGACCCGCCGCCGCCGCCGCTTGGCTAGGAAAAGAAGGAGATTCCCGCTTTCGCTGTCAACCTCCTTCTTCCTGGCTCTGCTTGCCGCTGCCGGGCTTCCCCTGGCGCTCGGCGCTCCCCTCCCCGCGCCTCAGCGGCAACTCTCCTCGCTTCCTGCCTGCGGGATTCCTGGCGGAGTCCAGCGAAAGAGACGCCGTTGGCAGAGGCAACGCAAGCAGCGTGAACGCCAAGCTCGCCTCAGCGGCGGCGGAGGCGACCCCGCCAGCAGCTCCGACAAGCCAGGAGCCTTCCCTCCTCCCCCTTATGGCTTCCCACGTGCTGCGTCTTTCCTCGGTGTATGTTGACGGAGGGGGAGAGGCCAAGGGGAAGAGCGAGCGTCCAGCGGCCGGGTGTTTGCTTGCGCCTGCCCCACCCCCCTCTGCACGCCGTGCTACTGGGATTTTCCCTTGCTGCCCGTGCCAGGATTCCCGCTTTGCCAAGCTCGCCCTTGGAGGAAATGGAGGAAAGGCTGGCCCGCCTTCAAAACCTGCAAGATCGGGCGCCAGACGAGCAAACCAGCTGGCCTTGCTTTATAGCCCAGGGACCTGTTTCCAAGCTTTCTCGCTCCCAGCTCACCTGACGCTACTCGCGGTCGGTCACCCCGTTTTGGAAACTAAGCCAAGTGCCTGTGTCCAACGAATAAGACGTCCCTAAGTGTGCAAGCAGCATTTCAACTGATTTGCTCCTGTTTGGATAAGGTCACCTAAGCTAGGATGGTACAAACACGATTCCTTGTGTAGATCTCTGTGTTGTTTTTTTCCCCCCTACCATATCCCCACTCCTGGACATCCTCAGGAGAGTTGGGGTGTCTAATGTGTGTGTGTGTGCGCGCGCGCACAAATGATACCTCTTGCAATGTGATGCTGAAGTCATGCAAATGTTGCCTCTAAATATGCAAGTATGAAATCACAATATTTGAGTAGGTGAGCATCATTGTAGTTGCTTTCATACACCGCCGTCTTCATGACATTACCCTCATCTGATTTCCAGCCCATGAATGAATGGTTTTACAAGATGGCTACACCAATTTTGAAGGAATGATTTCTTCCCCCTTCAGCTAGCAAGTAACCTGTGTTAGTTTCAAGGTGAGTTTATTTTGACATGCTTCACTGTATTCTGTTTATAGTACAGTCAGATGGCCCCTGGGGGGGGTGGATGGGTGGGAATACCCAGCACCTATTGGCCACTTCAGGCAGCAACACCAGATGCAGTCACACTTCCCTCCCTTGGAATCCTGCCTCTATTCTCTCCCTCTTCCCTTGTCAATTCCGGTAAGAAAGATCAAAACAAAGCAGCAACTGCACTTTCTATGTAGTGAATAAGGAAGATGACCTTGACAGAGATCATTTATTTGTTTGTTTAATTTATATAACCACCTATCTTACTGAAAGCAATTATGCCTAAGGCAAAAGGGACTAAAGCATTTTTAAAGTCCAGATTGGCCAGATAATACTCAGAAATGGCTCAGACATGTACAATATTCACTGAAAGAGGAGGAGATACAGCACCAGACTTGTAAGGTTTTGTTATTGTAGGAAATCTCAATAAAATTACTTTTAGCTTTCCTGTGGAGTTGATTTCCTAACCAAGCCTACCTAGTGGGGCTGATATATAAGTAGTTCCCTACAATCTGCCAAACATCTGAATGGCACCTGAGGGATGCAGTTGTAATGGTATGTAGGAATTATCTTGGGAGAAAGGGGAATTGCTGCAAGCAGGGCAATGGTTGGATAAGAGGCAGCTTATCCCCCCTTATCCCTCTCTTGGAATCCTCTCAGAAGGGACCCTCTTTAGTTTCTTGCGTAATAAAGGCACAGGGGAGAAATATACTTTCCGACTTGTAAGATTCTGTTAATGTAACCTTACAATAAAGTAGAGCTATCTTTTCTTGTGAAAGATTGGCTCTCTCAAATTTCAGGCACCCCCATTTTATGTGCTGTTTTCCCAGTTGCTAATCAGCTGTCAGACAATCTTGTTTTGACAGTGGGTTTAGCATGCTTTCAAAATTCAACAGTTCCACTCCACAACCTCTGTGCCAAAATGACTTCTATAACCAGCCGATTGGCAATAGGGGAGTGAGGGAGGTGCTCACTAAAGCAAGAAGCCTACCAGTTGATTGTTAGAATTGTCCAATAAAATGGACAAGTAACTCTTTCTGTTGTGATACTGCTCGTCCAGCAAAATTGCAGCTGCTTGTAATTGCAAACCAGGGTTTTGATCCTGATTTCTGGAACAACTCCGAACAACTATTCTGCCCTGCCTTCCATACAACAGCCCTTCAGAAGACAACTATCATGTCTCCTCACGGTCTGCCCTTCCCCCCAGCATTATTTTTTTCCTCCTCTGGAAAAAATGCAGTTTTTCAATGTCCCTTCCAGAGTTCCTCAGTGATTCATAACAAGCAAAACAGCAGCTGTTGTATCATGACTGAAGCTTTTGCACATGCATGAGACTTGACACACCTAGACAAAGGGTAGAGCTTTAATTAAAGGTAAAGGTAAAGGTAAAGGTTCCCCCGCACATGTGTGCTAGTCGTTTCCGACTCGAGGGGCCGGTGCTCATCTCCGTTTCATAGCCGAAGAGCCAGCGCTTGTCCGAGGACATCTCCGTGGTCATGTGGCCGGCATGACTAGACGCCAAAGGCGCACGGAACGCTGTTACCTTCCCACCGTAGTGGTCCCTATTTTTCTACTTGCATTTTTACGTGCTTTCGAACTGCTAGGTGGGCAGAAGCTGGGACGAGTAACAGGCGCTCACTCTGCTACGCGGCACTCGGGATTCGACCCGCCAAACTGCCGACCTTCCGATCGACAAGCTCAGCGTCCTAACCCACTGAGCCACCGCGTCCCAGAGCTTTAATTAATAACAGAATAATAACAGAGTTGGAAGGGAACTTGGAGGTCTTCTAGTCCCATCCCGTACTCATATCATTTCTATCATTTCAGACAAATGGCTTTCCAATCTCTTCTTGAAAACCTCTAGTGATGGACTAGCCACAACTTCTGGAGGCAAGCCATTCCATTGATCAATTGTTCTCACTGTTAGGAAATTTCTTTTTAGTTCTAGGTTGCATCTCTCCTTAATAAGTTTCAAATCTGTTACTTCAGTTACGTCCTACCTTCAATTATGATGGCAATATCACCATCTGGTTTGTTTTGAGCCCATTTACAGATGTTGCTTGTACTTTCTAAAATTCCACAGCTAGCACTGGATGCAATCATCTAGATGTTGACTGACTCACAAGGAGGAATAATGTCTTCTCTTGGTCCTTGGTAGGAGTATATTTCTTTTTTTCATAGATGCATCACACAATGGGATCATGTTCAGCCGGTGATCTATTGCAACATCTATATCCTTCTTGCCTGTGCTGCTGTCCAATATCATCCCCCTCCCATACTCATGCCTTTTATTTTTCTAACCCAAAGTCTTACACTTAGGCAGGAAAAACCAAATGAATAAATACAGTTTGGATGAGACCTGGCTTGGAGGCAGTAACTGTGAGAGGGACCTTGGGAGTCCTGGTGGATGAACATTTAACTATGAGCCAGCAGTGTGCAGCAGCACTGAAAAAAGCTAATACAACCCTGGGTTGTATAAACAGGCATAGAATCAAGATCACCCAAAGTACTAGTACCACTTTATAAAGCCCTAGTAAGACCACACCTTGAATACTGCAGCCAATTTTAGTCACCATGTGTTAGAATATGTTGTTGAAAAAATGGTTTGTTTAACAGAGTATTATTAATACACAGTGGAAGTTGTACTGGGACTTTTAGGCAAACAGTAATGCACTAACACGAGTTTTATAACTTATTTTTACTCAGACAACAAAAAGAAACACAGTAAGAAATAGTCCAAGTATCAATCCAGTATCATGCACATAAAAGTCAGTCCATAAAAACATAGTATCAAAATACAAAAGCTGCTTACCAATATCAAAAACAATATACACTGTAGCAAGCAGTTGATTCTTGAGAGAATAAATATCAAGTTAGCAAACAAGAAAACAAGAGGTATCCAAACACTAACATCAAACACATATACAAGAGCAACAACGTGTAACATCTAACTCTCTTTTATGTGGAATAATTACAGCCACACCCTTAGGCCGTTTAACTCCTTAAAGGTGCTTTTACTCCATTATATAATATTGTCACCCAAATCAAGTTTAATCTCTAACACCATGTAACAAAAAAGATGTTGTCTGAAAAAAAATCAGAGAAGAGCAACTAAGATGATCAAAGGCCTGGAGACCAAAACGTACAAAGAACGGCTGCGGAAATTGGGTTTGGCCAGTCTAAAGAAAAGACGAAATAGGGGAGACATGATAGCAGTATTCCAGTATCTGAGTGGCTGCCACAAAGAAGAGGGGGTCAGGTTATTCACCAGAGCACCAGAGAGTAGGACGAGAAACAATGTTTGGAAGCTGATCAAAGAGAGAAGCAACCTGGAATTAAGGAGAAACTTCCTGACAGTGAGGACAATCAACCAGTGGAACAGCTTACCCCCAGAAATCGTGGGTGCTCCATTGCTGGAAGTTTTTAAAAAGAGACTGGACAATCACCTGTCTGAGATGGTATAGATCCTCCTGCTTGAGCAGGGGGCTGGACTAGAAGACCTCAAAGGTCCCTTCCAGCTTCTATTCTGTTCTGTTCTGTTCTATTCTATTCTAAATCTAGAACTTTGCATTTGTCCCCATTGGAATACATTTTGCTAGTTTGGACCCATTTGTTAAGCTTGTCAAGTTCCCACTGAATTTTAATATTGTCTCTAAGGAGTTTGCTACCCTTCTCATCTTATTGTCATCTGTAAATGCACAATTCATGTTTTGTAATCATTTGTAAGCATCCACATTATTTATCAATTTGTTAAACAGCACAGAGTCTAGATTGCAGTTCAACATTTCCTTTCAGCTTGAAAGAGAGCCACTGAGGTACACTGGTTGGATAGGATTGTTCAGTTAGCTTTGATCATTGAAACTGAAGAAATTTTTAATTCATTTGAGAATAAAGTCAAAAATAAAGATGGGGAGAAGGCTGGGAAATGAGAAGCTTTCTTTGCAAAGTAAGAACAAATTCAGACAAATGAAAAATAAAATGTAATACAGCAGGTGGCAGCATACAGCTGACTTTGGCTGATCTAAAAATTTAGAAAAAGACTTGGATGGGAGACCATGGAGAAATTCAAGAATGGAAGGTTACACTGGAAGCAAATGCACATGTGTGTGCACGCATGCACAAATACACAAAACTCACACAGTAATTCTGGGCAGAGGCAATGCCAGGCTTCCATGCTACTTAGATGTATCCTTCTATGAGGATAAACATCTGCTGTCTTCTCAAGATTAAACAGATCCCAAACTATCCAATCCACAAATCATTCCTATAGCTCAGAGGTCAGCAACCTGAAACAGTGAAAGAGCCACTCGGAACCGGTTCTCTCACAAAAGGAAAAACTGGGAGATGCAAAAAATGTGTGCGCATGTGCGTACATGCGCACATGCGCTGAACAGGGTTTGACTGAAGAGTGGAGCCAAGGCAAGATATGCACCTACCCTGCATATTTGAATTGATTGGTTGAACTTTTTTAGTCCCACTTTTTTTTTTTTTGGACTGCACATGGCAGAGGACTGCGAGCCGCAGGAGACGGCTGAAAGAGCCACATGCGGCTCCGGAGCCGCGGGTTGCAGACCTGTGCTATAGCTGAAACTATTGATATGGTTACTAAAATTAAATGTTCAGGTAGTTTCTGAATTCATGCATCCCCAACTAGATTCTTTTATGTGCAGTCTCTAAACAAGGGTTTTTTTTCCTACCATGTTTCTTCCAATGTTACTGTTTTTAATATCAAGATTACAAAAGAGTACCAAAAAAAATGGAGGAAGCAGCAACAAAAAATTTAAACATAATCTTGAAACAGTAAAAAAGAAACAACAATAAAAATAATAGTGCCAGGAGTACTATCATATATATTACATATAAACCACTGGCTTACAAAAAATACCTTATAATAGTATTTTGTTATAAAATTGAAAGAATAGATATATTACTTAAGAATACTGTTCTATTGTTATAAGATGTCAATACCAAAGAAATACTGCTTCATTTTTTAGTTAAAATATTGTCTTTCAAACATGGATAAATTACAAATGTCCAAATATTATATATTAATTTCTTTAATATGGGAATAATATCTCTTTTAATACAGTGTCTAAAAAGCAATCATGATCAGTTATAATATCTAAAGAGTAATCATGGTTGACTTTTCAAGAATTTTAAGTATTTTGAAATAAAAGTACTGAATTAGAATACAGCAGAGAAAAACATATGAACAGAAAAAAGAAAAATAAGGACATTTAATAAATAAAGGTGCTCAGTTTTTAAACACAGCATTGAACTTTGATCACACAGAATAATATGTCTTCCTTCTATTATAGCCTAAAGAGTCAATTCATAAGCAGAAAGTCAATAAATATCAATCAAGGACAGTACATTTAGGAAAATATTAAATTTCCATAATAAAAGAATAATTTGTTGATACATCCCCTGTGAAGTATGAATTCAAAAGGGGTTTTTTAATTGTATAATACCATTCCACAGTTTCAGACAGTCCAAATCAAACATGCCAATAGCTCATTAGTTAATAATTTTTAAAACAGAAAAACTTACTTGCCATTTTCAAACTGGGATTATCCCAAGGGGAATAAGAAACTAAGAAAATAATACCTATAATGTCTTCCGCAAATACTCTGGTGCCTTTAATACTGGAAATAAAATAAGACTTAAAAATAAAAGAAACGAAATTATTATTATTATTATTATTATTATTATTATTATTATTATTATTATTATTATTATTATTATTATTCAACTTGCAATGACAATAGGAACCATTGCAAAGCAAAGGTGGTTGCTAAGTAAGTCTGCTTGATTTTATGACCTTTTTCTCCACGGTTAATTTTAATTTTTAATTTTAATTTATTATCATTTCTATACCGCCCTTCTCCCGAAGGACTCAGGGCGGTGTACAGGGCAAGAATAAAACACAGAAATTTACAAAAATTAAAAGATAATTAAATGCATGCCCGATTAAAATACAATTGATACATAGTAAAAACCCCAATAAGAATGATAAAAAACCCCACCAATCCCCCCTCAGGCCAGGCCGGCTTGCTCGAACAAGTATGTTTTCAGATCGCGGCGAAAGGAGCGCAGATCGGGCGCCGTCCGGAGCTCAAACGGTAACTGGTTCCATAGCTCCGGGGCGCCCACAGAGAAGGATCTCCCCCTGGGGGCCACCAGACGGCATTCTCTGACCGGTGGCACCCTGAGGAGGCCCTCTCTGTGGGAACGCACAGGGCGCAGGGAGCTTGATGCCGGCAGCAGATGTTCCCTGAGGTACTCCGGCCCCATGCCATGGAGGGCTTTGAACACCATTACTAGCACCTTGAATCTCACCCGGAAGACAACTGGCAACCAATGCAGCTCACGGAGCAGAGGTGTCACGTGGGAGTATCGGGAAACTCCCAACACAACTCTCGCGGCTGCATTCTGTACCAGTTGGAGCCTCCGGGTGGTCCTCAAGGGAAGCCCCATGTAGAGGGCGTTGCAGTAGTCTAGACGAGAGGTCACGAGCACGTGAGTGACCGTGCATAAATCATCCCGGCTTAGATAGGGCCGCAACTGGCGCACCAGGCGAACCTGGGCGAAAGCCCCCCTAGTCACGGCCACCATGTGATCTTCCAAGGTAAGCCGCGAATCTAGGAGGACTCCCAAGTTGCGAGCCCTATCTACGGGGGGTAATAATTCACCCCCCATAGAAAGAGATGGAATATCCGAATAGACCCGGGATGAAGGTATGCAAAGCCACTCGGTCTTGTCGGGGTTGAGTTGAAGTCCGTTCCTCCCCATCCAGACCCGAACCGCCTCCAGGCAACGGGACATCACGTTGAGGGCATCACTGGGGTGGTTTGGGGTAGAAAGAAAAAGCTGGGTATCATCAGCGTACTGATGATACCCAACTCCAAAGCCACGAATGATCTCACCCAGCGGTTTCATATAGATGTTGAACAGGAGAGGCGAGAGGACCGACCCCTGAGGAACTCCACAAACGAGAGACCTCGCGGTCGACCTCTGCCCTCCTGTCAACACCGACTGCGAGCGTCCCTGGAGATAGGAGGAGAACCACTGTAAAACCGTGCCTCCCACTCCCAATCCCCTGAGACGCCGCAGCAGGATACCATGGTCGATGGTATCGAAAGCCGCTGAGAGGTCCAATAGGACTAGAACAGAGGAATGACCCCTGTCCCGAGCCCTCCAGAGATCATTCACCAGCACGACCAATGCCGTCTCCGTGCTGTGCCCGGGCCTGAAACCCGATTGGTACGGGTCTAGATAATCCGCTTCATCCAGGACCAAAGGGAGCTGATGCGCCACCACACTCTCAACAACCTTCGCAAGAAAGCGAAGGTTGGAGACCGGACGAAAGTTGTTCAATACAGCTGGGTCCAAGGCAGGCTTCTTGAGGAGGGGCCTCACCACCGCCTCTTTCAAGACGGCAGGGAAGCTACCCTCACTCAAAGAAGCTGATATAACTGCCTGGAACCAGCTGCGTGTCCTCTCCCGGGCTGCATAAATCAGCCAGGAAGGGCACGGGTCCAATAAACATGTGGTGGAGCTCAGTCTCCCCATAATCCTGTCCACTTCCTCCGGAGTCACAGAATCAAACTCCTCCCAAGTGATATCGACAAGACCACCCGCGTCCTGATCGCCAGACTCTGCCCAGTCGGAGTCCAGACCGGTCCGAATCCGAGTGATTTTGTCCGACAGATAATTGTTAAACTCCTCGGCACGACCCTGCAAGGGTTCCTCCCTCACCTCCTGATTAAGGAGGGAGCGAGTCACCCTAAACAGAGCGGCCGGGCGATTATCTGCGGACGCGATAAGGGTAGCGAAGTGATTAGACCTCGCCACCCTTATCGCAGCGAGATAAGACCTAATATGGGTTCTTAGTCGCAATCGGTCGGATTCGGATCGGCTGGACCTCCAACCGCTCTCTAGGCCCCGTCTCCGGCGCTTCATCTCCCGGAGCTCCGCTGAGAACCATGGAGCTCGACGGGATCTGCATCGGGTCAGGGGCCGCAAGGGTACAACTCGGTCAAGAGCCTCAGTGGCTGCCCTTTCCCAAGCTTCCACTAAGGCATCTGCCGAGCTGTGAGTGGGGGAGGCAGGTGGGGACCCCAGCGCTGCCTGGAATCTCGCGGAATCCATTAAGCGTCTGGGGCGGTACCATCTAACTGGTTCCACACACCCACGGCGGGGGGTGGCAAAACGGAAGACCAGCCGCAGGAGATGATGATCGGTCCATGACAGGGGCATAATAATTGGGGAGCCCCCACCAAGATCATCTAACCACCGCCCAGATAAGAAAACTAGGTCAAGGGTGTGGCCTCCCTCATGAGTCGGTCCTGAAATTACTTGCGTCAGGTCCATGGCCGTCATGGAAGCCATGAACTCCCGAGCCAACTCAGATGATCCTCCCAGAGATGGTAGATTGAAGTCCCCCAAAACTATAAGTTTCGGGAACTCAACCACCAACCCAGAGAGGACATTGAGAAGCTCAGGCAGGGCTGCTGCTGCGTGACTAGGCGAAAGGTACACCAGCAGCAAGCCCAACTGCGCACCAGGGCCGCATCTCAAGAAGAGAGACTCACAACCGACTATCTGCGGAACGGTTATTAAGCAAAACACTGCCATTTTTAAATGAGCCATGTGGTCTTTAAACAAATCTGCCTTTTTCCAGTGACTTTGCTGGTAGGAAGTATTCTGGCAAGATCACAAATAGCAATCACCAGGACCAGATGGATTGCACCCCAAGGTTCTCAAGGAACTGGCAGATGTGATCTCAGAACCACTGAACTATATTTTTCAAAGATCCTGGAGCACTGGGGAACTACCAGAGGACTGGAAAAGAGCTGATGTAATTCCCATCTTCAAAAAAGGGGGAAAAATGGATCCAGGAAATTACATACCTATCAGCCTGACCTCAATACCTGGGAAGATTCTGGAAAAGATAATCAAACAACGAATCAGCGAACACCTAGAGGCAAACAAAGTCATTACTAAAAGCCAACATGGGTTTGTCAAAAACAGATCATGCCAGACAAATCTTATTGCATTCTTTGACCAAGTGACAAAATTAGTGGATCAGAAGAATGCTGTAGATATAATTTACTTTGACTTCAGTAAGGCATTTAATAAAGTAGATCACAACTTACTACTTGATAAGATAGAAAAATGTGGGTTAGACAGTTGCCAAGCCCCCAAATTTTAATCACATTACCATGGGGATGTAGACCACTTTATTCAGTGCCATTGTAACTTTGAAAAGTTGTTAAACAGATGGCTGTAAGTCGAGGACTATCTGAAAAACAAAATGGTCAGATGAGAACTTATCTGTGCCTACAACAGTTTTTCAGCTGAGCTCTTAAATTCCATGAGTAAACAGAAATCAATAATAGCCTTATGCTGTGTTAAAGCTGAAAATCAGGAATAGTTATCATTTAGATAAAATCTAGGGGCTTGTCCTTGACATAGAAAATATCTTAATAAATTACAGATCTCTATAAATATCTTAAAGGTATTAAAACTGGAATATCTCTAAGTATGTAAGTAATTTTGAAATAATACTTATTCATGGAACATATCTTTTCTCATAAGTTCATTTAACTATTTGTTTATATCAGATAAAGAGTTTGATATAGTTAGATTTACGTACAATATAGTTTATGTCTGATAATTGTTCCAAGAGAATTAGAGTAAAAAGTAGCATTCCTATTTTTACTAACTGCCACAGATATATTAGATCCTATAGAAAATATATGAGACGTATTTCAATTAACTGAAAAACCTGAGAATTCACCTAAGTATTGTAGTATATCAATATCTATCAAGGTAATAGATTCATAATTGTTAATATTTCAACTTCAAAATCTTTATTGCAGGTTAGCAAGCCAGACTGAGTAAAATTTATTAAATAAAACCTACAAAGCAGACCCTACAATTGTACTTGCACTATTTGGCTGTCAGCAATATATGGATTTTGCAAGCTGCAAAAACAAATTTTGCAACAGCAAGAGCTACGTTGGGGTCCTTATCTGCTAGTAAAAACTGCATACTGAACTCTTCGGTCCATCTGAGAAATGAAAATAGAAGAGATGTTAGGAACTCTTAGTGTAGGTCTCAATATACTTTACAATATAACAGAATATGAGTTTGTGTTTCAATAATCACACCATTACAAGGACAAAGCCTTTCTGTGCATGATGTTTTATGCAGTTTTCCTTCCAGGTCTGCTGATGGCATAATACTGAACTGTAGTAGTTTAAATGCTCATTGAAATTTATTGCTTGTGAATTGATCTATGTAGAATGCTGCTTTGAAATGTGCATTCTTATGTCCAAGTTGTGCCCTTGACAAGAGGTTATTATAATCTGACTATAATTCTGACCGTAATTCTATATCAAGGAACCTTTGTTTAAGCATCACTATTCGTGAACCTGTCTTGAAAAACCTAATTTGCATATTTTTTCTCAATTTGGAATTTCCAGAATGTATCATATTTATCAAGCAATGTTAGTTCAGTCAGGCTTTGGGTTTAAAAGTAAACAAATATTTAATTGTGCACAACCACGCCCTTGTTCTGACTTCTGATAAGTCCTGCCTCCAGCCTCAAAGTAGGCATTTTGCCACCTGGAATAGCTTTCTTAAGAATTTCTATTGTATCCTTTCCAAGTTCTGGTAATTGATTCCTAGGTTTATCTGGACTCAGGGATAATGTCTTAGCTTCAAAAAGCTTGAGGGCAGATGGTATATATTGGGCACTTCTGGAGAAGAAGAAAGCAAGAATTGCTTCTGAACTCCTCTGGGCATGTGACGCTTCGCAGAATGGTGAAGCACAAATCCCAAGAATTGAAGTTGGCGATCTGCTCTATTTTCTGCCTTCAAGAGTCCAATGCAATTTTTTTAAAAACAAAAACAAAGCCAAAGCATGGCAAGACTTAGAAAACTACATATCTGAATTGATGATAACTTACCCAGAAACAAAGGTTATTATAGGAGGATTTGTATTTGTCACCAGTGTTGAAGAAAGGGATGGAGGGAGGGAGAAAAGGAAGGAAAGGAAGGAAGGAAGGAAGGAAGGAAGGAAGGAAGGAAGGAAGGAAGGAAGGAAGGAAGGAAGGAAGGAAGGAAGGAAGGAAGGAAGGATGGTTGTTTCCAATGTTCCCTGCCTGATTCCCACAAGGAAGTCACCAATGTTATAATTTCACTTACTGTACATTTGCTGCAAAGAAAATGGGAAGCTACTTTCTATTTCTTTTCATTCTTTTTTGTACTTATTTTGGGTTTTTTCTTTCTTTACTATATACTAGTTTGTGTTAGTTTTTAACCTTCCTCTCAAAATTCTTAATAACAAATAATAAAAACACAATAGATTATATAGTCCTTTTCTGAGGACTTGTGAACTTTCTAAAAGACTTTGCAATAATAGTTGCATTAAGATGACAGGGTAGAACTAGGATATATTCCCTTTCTATTGGACCAGAAGGGGTGCTATTCTCAGAAAATTAAAAAGACACCGCATATTATCAGCTTATAATAGCTATATTCAACTATTCCAGTTTTGTTTTTATTCCAGAAGAGCCTTCAACTTCTTAATAAGAGGGGCTAGTGATTCCAATATTGCATTAAATATAAGAAGAAATAAAGGAAACATTGGCAAGTTCCATTGCACATCTTAATAGACTAAGAAATAATTCCATTAGTGATAACATTGGCAAAAGGATTAGAGCTCCATATATGAATCCAATTAACAGAAAAGAAATCCATATTTGGCCAAAGCCACTCTGTAAATATCACTACACATTATCAAAAACCTTTTGATCTGGAATGCAATGAAACCATCAGTGCTGATTCCAGTTTTTATTAATGTGTATCCAAAATATCAATTAATAATTTAATATTATCTGAGACCTTTCAACTTTTCACAAAGAAATACTGCACATGAAAGATAATCAAATACTATATTATATTTGCCAGATATGATATCAAAATCTGACATAAACATTCAGCAAGGAGATCAAAGAGTGGCCCAAAATTACTCAGCCATCTTTCTTGTCTAAGAAGGAACTAGAATTCACCGTCTTCTGGTTTCTAATGTGGTGCCTTAACCATTAGATCATATTGTTGGAGAAAAAAGCATTTTCTAGTTATCTTTTACCACTCACTGAATAGCTATCGGGACCAGGATATTTTTAAGTTTTTATATATTTAATAGTATCTATATTTCTAAAAAAAGTTAAATAAATAAGTAGCTTATTCATATGTAAACTTTGGTAGAACTATGTTGCATCAATTTCTTCAGTAATCTTTGATTCAGTACTATAAAGTTGGATATGTTAAAAAATGCTGATTTATAAGATTAACTGTATACATTCTCTTACATACTCTTGATAGTAAAAATAAAACTTTCTCCTCCACCCACTACCTCTGCTTTATGCAATTCAGTGAATTTCTACTGAGCACATAGAGGGAAATTCAGTTCTTGTTTAGCACAAAGAAAACATTTGTATAATTCCTGGGTAAATTGACTTACAACTTACAACATGGAAAAAATACTTACATTTTTTTTGTTAGATTTTTTTTCCTCTTTCTGTGCTACTACTATATATATGTGTCGAAAGCACCAACTGAGCACCTACTAAAGTGCTTCTGAGTTGAAAAGATTAGCCGGTGATATCCCCATTGCTCAGAGGACACCCAAGGAGGCTCCTTTCATATCCCCGATAGTTTCTCACTAAACTGGTACCTATTTATCTACTTGCATTTGCATGTTTTTGAACTGCTAGGTGAGCAGGAGCTAGGATAAATTGACAGGAGCTCATTGTGTTACGTGGCTTGCACTCTTGGGTTTAGAACATCTGAGCTTTTGACTTTTCAATGGTCTTCTGACTTAGCATTCTAACACATGAGCTACTGCAGGCCTATTCACTTTCTATGAAACATGTACAGTGATGCAACCATGAATATATTTCCTAAAAGCACTGCAAATAACCATTAAATTCTCAGTATGTCTATTTATTTTTAAAAACCCTTTAATATTTTGTTTTACCTGTTTAATAAAAAATGGTTTCTTGACTGAGAACATATTTAAATACCATCTTTTTATGAAAGAAATTATTAAAAGATTTTACAAAGATTTTAAAAGCTACAGAAACATAGCAATATAAAAATATTATAAAAGGATTTTTAAAAAGTGAATAATAACAAAAAGCAAGGAAAAGAAAAATACATAAAGAAGTAACTTCTGATCTTTACAGCAGTTAGAACATAGCAATTAATATTCCCACCCTGCCATATTGCATAGCTCTATTCTTCCCTAAATAAATATTTTTAACTAATAAGTCCCAAAATCAATTTCTATCAATATTCAGCAAAGTCTATAAAAGGTTTCCAGTCTTTTATAAATAAATGCCAGTTTCTTAAGGTAATGAAATATGATTAGATACTGCAATATCTGCATTACAATTATCCAACTGTTCAGATAAGATTAAGATAGTAAAAAAAACCAAAAACCTTGGATTAGTTCGTGTCGGGAACCAGTCTGGTGGGGAGTTGGGGGAAAAAGTGTACAAATCTCTGTATAGCCACAAAATTTGCTGGATCTGCTGATACAGTTCTACAGAGGAATTACTGAGTCTGTCATTTGTACCTCCATAACTGACTGCTTTCACACAGCAACCAAATAGGACAGAGACTTCAACAAACTGCAGAAAAAACAATGGTAACCAGCCTGACTTTCACTGACCATCTATTACTGCATGAGCCAGAAAGAGGGCTGAGTAAAGATCTACAGACCCCTCACATCCTGGATATAAACTGTTTCAACTTCTTCCCTCAAGACGATGCTACAGGGCATTGATACCAAAACAACTACACACAAAGACAGTCCTCCCCCCATGCTATTATTCTGCTAAACACCTAATTCCCACGGTACTGTTTTATGTCGAAAAATATTTACCCATGTAGTAGGGCTTTATTGCTATTATCCTTTCATCTTCTCATCTTTCTCATCTTCTCGACTTTCCTATTACCTTCTCCTATTAGTATCTTATGATTTATCACTTGTTTGTACCTTATGATTTATGATTGCATCTTATCATTTATGATCTATGACTTAGCACTTTGTTTTTTGTATATATACACTGAGAACTTATGCACTGAAGACAAATTCCTTGCGTGTCCAATCACACTTGGCCAATAAAGAACATTCCTAAATAATATTCCTAAATTAAGTTTCAGTATAGCAATTTTATAGCATTTTTCAAATTGTTAAATTTTACTGATACACCATTATAATATAACAAAAGATCCAATTATCTTTATTTATTTGATTTGGTAATGTAAATAGTAAACAAAACAACTTGTAAAGCATTTTTATTACCATAGTAATTAATGAAATATGAATATTGAAATATTAAATCATCAAATAAAAAAATTATGAATCATTTATTTCTTAAAGTTACTATACTTCTAGGAAATTATGAATTCCCATTATAAGTAATCCCCAAGTTACGAACATTCCCTTAGTGAATGTTCGAAGTTATGCGATAAATACCCCTAATGTTTATGAAAAAGTACCAAAATTAATAATGTTGCCACACCACAGCAGTCGTTTACCCTTACAAACAACTGCAGTGGCACTGCAACATTCACCCTGGCTATTCCCTCCCCCCCCCCATCTCCCTAGGCACTAGGCCTATGGATACTCACCTTGCAAAGATCGATAGATCCTTCACTTGTTTAGCTGTTTCACTGCTTCCTTCAGTGCATTCACAGAGAATAAAGGCCTAAAGTAATTCAATATCACACAACATCAATGGCACGAGATCTCATGCTGCTGATCTCGTATGATCTCACAGTAGTTTAGGTCTCTGTTCTCTGCAAAAGAGAATGGAATGGAAGCCGGGGGAGAACAGACCTCTGGAGGCATGCAAAAGCATCCCCTGGCCTCTGTTCTGGGCCTCGAAGGCCTCCTCCAAGTCTCTGAGGTGCAGAACTGACCTCTGGAAGCACATGGCCACTGCCCACAGTCTCCATTCTGGGCAGAAAAGGCCTCCGACACCTGGAAAGGACACCATGGGATACTTCAGTGAGGCTCCAAAGGCCCGATCCGGGCATTGGAGGCCTTTTCCAGGCCACTGCCGCTCAGCAAGATGATGCTGGGGGACACTTCAGTGGGGCTCTCAAGGCATGATCTGGGCCTAAGAGGCCTTTTCTGGGCCACTGCCACCCAGAAATGACACTGGGGGACACTTTAGTGGGGCTCCAAAGACCCATTCTGGGCCTCGGAAGCCTCCTTCAGGTCTGTTCTGGGCCTTGGGGGCTTGAAGGAAGCTCCTGAGGCTCAGAATGGAGGCCGTGAGCAGTGGCCACGTGCTTCCAGAGGTCTTTTCTGGGGCTCGGAGGCTTGGAGGAGGCTTCTGAGGCCCAGAATGGAGGCCATGGGCAGCAGCCACATGCTTCCAGAGGTTTGTTCTAGGCCTCAGAGGCCTCCCTCTGCTCTTGCTGGGAGCAGAGAAAGAAAAAGGCTGGAGAGGAGACAGATCCTCACAAGGTAAGTGACCTGGCACGGCAGGATGGAGGAGAGCAATTGTGGGCCCCCAGGGGAGGGAGCTTGAGGTATTTCAGTGGGTCAGGGGAGGCCTTAGATGGTCTGAAAATGGCCTGCTTCATAACTAGGTCCCCCATGCCCTTCCCCACCCTGAGATACCTCATGTTCACTTAACAAGCCACACATTCGCTGACATATTAAATTAGTGACTGCGTGGGAGAAAGCTGGAGTGAATCGTGTTCAAGGAATGAGATTCACTTCTACGAACCCTTGAACTATGTATGGAATGGGCAGTCTCCATTACATTCATAATTTGAGGACTACCTGTAATGTATGTTTGACTATCCTATCTTATAAATGTAAAATAATGTTTCTTGTAAAAAATAACATTTGTTTAAGTTGCCCAATTTAGTATTTGTTTCCTTTTTGAAGAATGTGTAAGTTCTTTAACTAGAACTGTAAGTAAAACAACTTCAAATTGACAAAGCTATATTTCCATGTCAAAGAAATAAAAACAATCAGTTTAAAAAATTAAATAAAAGAATGTGAAAGAATAAATAAATAAAATTAAAAATAGGAAAAATTTCAAAATTTTTTTATAAAGCTAAACTAAAAAACAAGATCTACAATTCCTAGTACTTCAGGATGAAATACACTAAAAATGCTGTACTGTTACATGCCCTAAACCAAGCTAGTTAATCTGTTATCAAAATACAAAATAAAAAATATTAAGTGTTCAACAGGACTGCTACTTTTTCACTTCAGATAACCCAATACATCACAATTTTTCCTTTGCTCTTCCACAGCAGAATTCATAGATTCACCCCAAAGAGAAAAAAAAAATCCTATTCCATGGAGCTGCTAGCTTTATTAAATGATTTGTAGAGGTAGATCTAGAAAATGAATTATCTTCTTTGCATTCAATTTCAAAAATCCTATTTGCTGAGATACACAGTATGCAGAATTTGGTGCCATTGTCTAGATCTCAAAAATATTACAAGAAAATAGAACTAGGTTTTGTTCAGAAAAGAAATGAAAATTGAAATTATACTTCAAGTACTGTAGCTTTGATTTCAAGTTCATACTTTGGCAGTAATAAGAAATCTTAGTATAATTTTTTCCCCAGAATTATTTGTTAATTTTTCCCAGTAAAATTGTTATTTTACTCATGTTGTCTAGATCTCAAAAATATTACAAGAAAATAGAACTAGGTTTTGTTCAGAAAAGAAATGAAAATTGAAATTATACTTCAAGTACTGTAGCTTTGATTTCAAGTTCATACTTTGGCAGTAATAAGAAATCTTAGTATAATTTTTTCCCCAGAATTATTTGTTAATTTTTCCCAGTAAAATTGTTATTTTACTCATGTTGTGTTCTAAAATAATAAATGATCATCTATACTTTGGAAAAAGGGATGCGGTGGCTCAGTGGGTTAGGACACTGAGCTTGTCAATCAGAAGATCGGCAGTTTGGCGGGTCGAATCCCAAGTGCCACGTAACAGAGTGAGCGCCTGTTACTCATCCCAGCTTCTGCCAACCTAGCAGTTCGAAAGCATGTAAAAATGCAAGTAGAAAAATAGGGACCACTACGGTGGGAAGGTAACAGCGTTCCATGCGCCTTTGACGTCTAGTCATGCCGGCCACATGACCACGGAGACATCCTCAGACAAGCACTGGCTCTTCAGCTTTGAAACGGAGATGAGCACCGGCCCCTAGAGTTGGAAATGACTAGCACGCATGTGCGAGGGAACCTTTACCTTTACCTTATACTTTGCAATTGGATTACTTTATTCCATATACTTTTATTTCAAAACTGTTTCCACATCCATTTATTAGCATTTTCAAACTAAGTGGTTGTAATTTCATGTGAATGAATCAACCAAGATTGTTGTCCATTGTTGTCCATTTTCTGATCTAAATCTGTAGCTCACCTCCAGAAAGTGTATATCTGCATAAATGCAGAGGTTGTAAAGGTGCATAACTCTGTGAAATTATTTTTTAAAAAAGAGACAACTTCACATTGGTTTCTTTTCTTTATTACTTTTTATTTGGTTTTATAGCTTTTTCAACCTGCTTAAGAAGCTGTTCTCTTTCTGACAAAGGAGGGGGTGAAATTTTTCCCCTCCTCTTCCTAACTCAAGTGAAAACAAGGTAGTGATTTAAAGGAAGAAGAAGAATATGAGTTTTCACTTATAAGTAGAGTAATAAAGCAGTCAAAAGACCAGGAGATAATTCTTAACATAGAAATGAAAGTTTGTAAATCATTCTTTTGTCATACCAATGGAAGTCTTAATTAGCATCTACCTCCATCGTGTTCTAATTTGCCCTAAGGATACACAAATATTTTTCTGCCATAATAAACATTATTGAAAGTAATTGGTACAGTAGCAACAGCTGGTGCTACCGCTTCCAAGTGAATTGCTGTTTTGGTTAAAACAAATTATTTTGCATGATTTTCTGATGAGTTTTTTTTTCTTTGAATGGCTTTAAGGTGGTGGGGGGAAAAGACCTATTGCCTGTTCTATCACAAAAGATTCTTTGGAAATAATTATTTGAGTCTCATTAGGTTAGATGTATCCTGATAGCTTGGCTTTTATGTTGGTAAAGGAAAGCTGACCTCAAATTGAGTTCATATTATGGGCAAATCCAGGTGGTTATTTCTTTTCCTAGAAACAGAATGGAAATTGCCCTGTAAACCGCCCTGAGTCCTATGGGAATAGGGCGGTATATAACTCAAATAAAATAAAATAAATAAATAAATAAAATATCTTGTTATTACCTTTTCCTTTTTTAAAAATTTCCCAGTCCTGGAATTTCCCCATGGTTTCCTGACCAGATACTACTCTGACCTGATGTCCAGTAGCAAGATGCTGTTGGGATTACTTTTGTTAGATGTTAGTTAAGCTGTTTTTTGCCTAGATATTTTTTAACACCACGGTCAATTTATTTTTATTTTTTCATTTATTCTATTCTAACTTTATTACATTTTGTACAATTCTGCTGTTTTATTTTTATTTTTAATGTAGATTGTTGTCATTTTTAATTGATAGGCATTCTTGTGATACTCTGGGACTCGATCATAGGATAAAGATACAGTGTTCCAATATCTCAGGGGCTGCCACAAAAAAGAGGGAGTCAAGCTATTCTTCAAAGCACCTGAAAGTAGGACAAGAAGCAACGGATAGAAACTAGTCAAGGAGAGAAGCAACCTAGAACTAAGGAGAAACTTCCTGACAGTTAGAACAATTAACCAGTGGAACAACCTGCCTCCAGAAGTGGTGAATGCTCCAACTCTGGAAGTTTTTAAGAAGAGACTGGACAGCCATTTGTCTGAAATGGTATAGGGTTTCCTGCCTGAGCAGGGGCCTGGAATACATGACCTCCAAGGTCCCTTCCAACTTATTATTATTATTATAAGAAGATTAGCATTAAGTTTTCATTTGAATAAGTAAATAAAGAAGTAGAATACATATAAAAGAGACCCAGAAAGCTCACTGGGGACTGTCTGATAAAAGCTATTACAGTGCCCTTTTTTGCAAATATACTTGCATCATCATGAACGAATCAAATAAATTTGATAGCATATCTTAATTTCTGTACTTGTTTTCCACTATTAAAATGAAATAACACTTAAAGTTTTTTTAACAGAAAGAAAATGAATGGAAGAAAATGGAGACTTCCTGTGGAATAATTTGAGAAAAATAGATGTTTATATTAAAATCAGAACATAAGGATTTTAAAAAATTATAGTCGGCACAAAATCAGACAAAGTGTGAAATTGATGGGCTGAGAAGAAAGTTCTAATCAATTTTCATTCAGCCTTAAAAGCATGAATGAATAGAAGATGACACTTTTTTTTACTGAAACCAATGCATTAGTACAATATTGTAGATTATATCTAGCTAGTAGCTCTGACTAGCAGAGAGGCATTCATCAGCAGTATAATTTATTTCCAAGTCCCTTGTCTTCTTTATGTTGTTTGTGGTATATCTCTAGAACAGATCTGGGAGTGAAGATAACAAAGGAACGTTCCTTTGTTTGAAGAAGTATCTGTACGATCATGGAGTTAACCCTTTGTGTATGTAACACCAAGTCAGATACTGAAAGCTCCATACTGACCTTAGAGTTTTAGTGTGGCCAAAATTGGAGTCTGTCTGTAATCCTAAAATTAGATTAAAGGCAAACATAAACAGCATAAACTGTTTTAGAAAAATAGATTGTTGTGAAAATTAGATTTAAGGAATTGGTTTGCAAGAAGGACTGAAAGAAGTCATACAAGCAAAACACAATAACCAAATCCTCTGTGCTTTCAAATGTTGCAGTTACTACACTTGGCAAGCATAATTGGCAAAGAACACAAAATCATTAAATCAGTGTGAGATCCATTCCTTTTACAACTTGAGGGATAAAAAGAAAATTAAAAGGCCTGTTAAAACTAGAGATGTCAATCAGAAAATTGGGTTCCCTTTTTACCTGGCATTGTGTGTGTGTGTGTGTGTGTCCCCTTCATGGATTACTGCCTTGTCGTGACGAAGGGGCATGTGTAATTCAGTGAAGCTATGAGCTATGCCGTGCAGGGCCACCCAAGACAGACAGGTCATCGCACAGAGTTCTGACAAAACATGATCCACTGGAGAAGGAAATGGCAACCCACTTCAGTATCTTTGCCATGAAAACCTCATGGACAGTACCAAAAGGCAAAATGATATGACACTGAAAGATGAGCCCCTCAGGTCGGAAGGTGTCCAATATGCTACTGGGGAAGAGCAGAGGGCTAGCACTAGTAGCACCAGAACGAATGAAGCGACTGGGCCATATCCAAAAGGACGCTCAGCTCTGGACGTCTCTGGTGGTGAAAGGAAAGTCCGATGCTGTAAAGATTTTTTCTCCATAGGAACCTGGAATGTAAAAACCATGAATCAAGGCAAGCTGGACGTGGTGAAACAGATGACAAGACTGAACATTGACATCTTAGGAATCAGTGAACTAAAATGGACAGGAATAGGTGAATTCAATTCAAATGACCATCAGGTATACTACTGCGAGCAAGAATCCCTCAGAAGAAATGGAGTAGCCTTCACAGTCAATAAAAGAGTAGGAAAAGCAATACTGGGATACAATCCTCAAAATGACAGAATGATCTCAGTTCGAATCCAAGACAAACCATTCAATATTTATTTATTTATTTATTGAATTTTTATACCGCCCTTCTCCTGAAGGACTCAGGGCGGTGAACAGGGCATATAGATAGAAATACAAAAGTTAAAAGAAGATTAAATTATTGCCCAAATTAAAACAATCAAAATATAAAAAACATTAAAACCCTAAAATTCCCCCATCAGGCCAGGCCAGCTTGTTCAAATAGATGGGTCTTTAACCCGCGCCGGAAGGAGCGAAGATCTGGTGCCATCCGGAGCTCAACCGGCAGTTGGTTCCATAAAGCCGGGGCGCCCACAGAGAAGGCCCTCCCCCTGGGGGCCACCAGCCGGCATTCTCTGACCGGAGGCACCCTGAGGAGGCCCTCTCTGTGGGAACGCACAGGGCGGAGGGGAGTCGACGTCGGCAGCAGGTGGTCCCCGAGGTATTCCGGACCCATGCCATGTAAGGACTTAAAAACCATCACCAAGACCTTGAACCTCACCCGGAAGACAACTGGTAACCAATGCAGCTCGCGGAGCAAGGGTGTAACATGGGAGTACCGGGAAACTCCCAAGACAACTCTCGCGGCCGCATTCTGTACGAGCTGGAGCCTCCGAGTGGTCTTCAAGGGAAGCCCCATGTAAAGAGCATTGCAGTAGTCCAGACGAGAGGTCACGAGCGCATGAGTGACTGTACACAGGGCATCCCGGTCCAGATAGGGCCGCAACTGACGCACCAGGCGAACCTGAGCGAAAGGGGGATTGGAATGCTAAAGTAGGAAGCCAAAGGATAACTGGAATAACAGGCAAGTTTGGCCTTGGAGTACAAAATGAAGCAGGGCACAGGCTGATAGAATTTTGGCAACAGAATACCATGGTGATAGCAAACACTCTTTTCCAACAACCCAAGAGATGGCTCTACACATGGACATCACCAGACGGTCAACACAGAAATCAGATTGACTATCTGCTTTGCAGCCAAAGATGGAGAAGCTCTATACAGTCAGTAAAAACAAGACCAGGAGCTGACTGTGGCTCAGACCATGAGCTTCTCGTTGCAAAGTTTAGGCTTAAACTGAAGAAAGTAGGGAAAAGCACTAGACCACTCAGGTATGAATTAAATCATATCCCTGTTGAATATACAGTAGAGGTGACAAATAGATTTAAGGAATTAGATCTGATAGACAAAATGCTTGAAGAACTATGCACAGAGGTTCGCAACATTGTACAAGAGGTAGCAACTAAAACCATCCCAAACAAAAATAAATGCAAGAAACCAAAATGGCTGTCTGAGGAAGCTTTGCAAATAGCTGAGGAAAGGAGGGAAGCGAAAGTCAAGGGAGAAAAAGAAAGATATGCCCAATTGCATGCAGAATTCCAGAGAATAGCTTGAAGAGATAAGAATGCCTTCTTAAATGAACAGTGCAAAGAAATAGAAGAAAACAATAGTATAGGGAGGACCAGAGATCTCTTCAAGAAAATTGGAGAGATGAAGGGAACGTTTCATGCAAAAATGAGCATGATAAAGGATTAAAATGGCAGGGACCTAACAGAGGCAGAAGAGATTAAGAAGAGGTGGCAAAATTACACAGAAGAACTATACAAGAATGAGCTTAACGTCCCTGATAACCACAATGAGGTGGTCACTGACATCGAGCCAGACATCCTAGAATGTGAAGTGGGCCTTAGAAAAACTGAGTGACAACAAAGCTAGTGGAGGTGACAGTATTCCAGCTGAGCTATTCAAAATCTTAAAAGACGATGCAGTAAAAGTGCTATCCTCAATTTGCCAGCAAATTTGGAAAACTCAACAGTGGCCACAGGATTGGAAAAGATCAGTTTACATTCCAATTCCAAAGAAAGGCGGTGTCAAAGAATGTTCAAACTATCGCACCATTGTACTCATTTCACATGCTAGTAAAGTTATGCTTAAAATCCTACAAACTAGACTCCAGCAGTATGTAGATAGAGAACTACCAGAAGTACAGGGAGGATTTTGAAGAGGCAGAGGAACTAGAGATCAAATTGCCAACATACGCTGGATCATGGAGAAAGCTAGGGAGTTCCAGAAAAACATCTACTTCTGCTTCATTGACTATGCTAAAGCATTTGATTATGTGGCTCACAACAAACTGTGGCAAGTTCTTAAAGAGATGGGAGTACCAGACCATCTTATTTGTCTCTTGAGAAACCTATATGCAGATCAAGAAGCAACAGTGAGAACTGGACACGGAACCACCGATTGGTTCAAAATTGGGAAAGGAGTCCGGCAAGGCTGTATACTCTCACCCTGCCTATTAACAAAGCACATCATAAGAAAGGCAGATGAATCAAAAGTTGGAATTAAGATTGCTGGGAGAAATATTAACAACCTAAGATATGCAGATGATACCACTCTAATGGCAGAAAGTGAAGAAGAACTAAAGAGCCTCTTGTTGCGGGTGAAGAAGGAGAGTGCAAAAGTCGCCTTGAAACTTAACATGAAGAAAACCAAGATCATGGCATCTGGCCCTCTCAATTCCTGGCAGATAGATGGGGAAGAAATGGAGGTAGTGACAGATTTTATTTTCCTGGGCTCCATGATCACTGCAGATGGGGACTGTAGCCAAGAAATTAAAAGACACTTGCTCCTGGGGAGGAAAGCCATGGCAAATCTAGACAGCACACTAAAAAGCAGAGACATCACCCTGTCAACAAAAGTGTGTATAGTCAAGGCTATGTTCTTCCCAGTTGCAATGTATGGCAGTGAAAGTTGGACCATAAGAAAGGCTGAGCACCGAAGAATTGAGGCCTTTGAACTATGGTGCTGGAGAAGACTCCTGCGAGTCCCTTAGACTGCGAGGTGATCAAACCAGTCAGTCCTAGAGGAGATCAACCCCGACTGCTCTTTAGAAGGCCAGATCATGAAGGTGAAACTCAGATACTTTGGCCACCTAATGAGAAGGAAGGACTCACTGGAGAAGAGCCTAATGCTGGGAAAGATTGAGGGCAATAGAAGAACGGAAGGACAGAGAATGAGGTGGATGGATGGAGTCACTGAAGCTGTAGGTGTGAGCTTAAATGGACTCCAGAAGATGGTAGAGGACAGGAAGGCCTGGAGGAACATTGTCCATGGGGACGCGATGGGTCGGACATGACTTCGCAGCTAACAACAACAATGTGTGTGCCTGTGTATATATATATGTGTGTGTGTGTGCGTGTGTGTGTGTGTGTGTGTGTGTACTATATGTGTCTGTCTGTCTGTCTGTCTGTCTGTCTGTCTGTCTGTCTGTCTGTCTGTCTATCTATCTATCTATCTATCTATCTATCTATCTATCTTTGGTCATTCAGGTTTTTTCCCACGTAAAATTGGAGGTATCAGGGCAACGTTTCGACGAAATCTCATCCGTCATCCTCAGACTGGTGACTTCAGCTTCGTTATTCTGGGAGAAGTGTGTGATAGTGGCTGTTTTTTCAGTGTGACCCTCAAGTGTCTGATTCATTGAGAGATTGCTAGGTGCAGCAAGCCCCTTTAATTTGGCTTCTTCTGTTTTTATTTCTAACTATATATATATATATGACTTATGACCACAATTGAGCCCAAAATGTCTGTTCCTAAATGATACAATTAATTATTATATAAGTTTTTCTCCATTTTATGACCTTTGTTGCCAGAGTTGTTAAATGAAGCACTGCAGTTGTTAAGTGAATCTGATTTCCCCATTGACTTTGTTTGTCAAAAGATTGGAAAAAGTGATCCCAAGACCACAGAACACTGCAACCATCAGTTGCTGAGTGTCTGAATTTTGATGACATGATTATAGGGTTGCAAGCAATGGTTGTAAGTGTGAAAAATGCTCAAAGTCTTTTTCCAGTCCTGTTATAAATATGAACGATCACCAAATGAACTGTTGTAAGTCAAGGACTACCTGTAATTCAAAATATTGTGACCGTCACATATTGGGTTCGGTCTGATGGATCAGACAAAGGAGGGGTTACAAAATTTTAGATTTGTGACTTGAATAAATGAACATAACTTAAATTCTGTAGAGAGAAGACAATATTCATAAGACTACTATGCTTATGATGATCCACCATTGTGCTCTCAAGTCTCTCATGAATACATCCATACCTTTCTCTTCCTTAGTCATCCTAATTCTAAAATTTTGGCTTAAGGTGGAAGAAGTAGTGCAGGAGAAGGATAGAACAAAGATCCAATAAAGCCATATCTCCTCAGCATGCCTGTTGGCAGGTTTATGAATTTAGTTTTCTAGATACAAAACCATGTAGATAACTAGTTGCAAAGGTTGGGAAAGCTTTATTAGCTGTAAGCATGGTCTCATAATTCTCAGAGTGAATGAACAAAAATGGAAGTAAAACACTCTGCTTTTAGCAAAGCATTGCTAAGCATATGGTCACCCTCACTAGCACTTCAAAATATTCACTTTTGTGCTCAGTCATTTTAGGATGTTATCCCCAAACTTTGCAGAATGCTAGTCGATTCTGGTCCTCAAAATGTTCCATACCCATGGTTTATCTATCTTTCTTATTTTAAACCAGCACATGGGGGAAAAAAACACCTTACTCTACATTCATGTATCGGCAAAGGAAGGTATTCCAGAATCATCAAAGTATCAACCCAGGAGATTGTTGATTTACGACCACAATTGAGCTCAAAATTTCTGTTGCTAAGTGAGATCATTGTTAAGTGAATTTTGCCCCATTTTACAACTTTTCTTGCCACAATTGTTAAGTGAATCACAGCAGTTGTTTAACTTTGTCAAAAGGTTGCAAAGAGTGATCACATAACCACAGGACACTGCAATTGTCATAAATATGAGTCAGTTGCCAAGCATCTGAATTTTGATCAGCTGATCATGGGGATGCTGCAATGGTGGTGTGAAAAACGGTTGTGAGTCACTTTTTTCAGTGCTGTTGTAACTTCGAATGGTCACTAAATGAACTTCACTAAGTTGAGGGCCACCTGTATTTAACATTCAGAAAATACTTCAGATAAAAACCATATTTGGGGTCACAAAGTATGACATGTAAAATGTTTCAGGTTTTGGAATAGTAAAGTGAACATTATCCAGAATGACTGAAATCTAAAAATCCTCTTTTGAAGAAGGCATCTTCTTTCTTGTATGGAAGGCCCTTAAATGAGATGCTGAAGAAACAATGCCCAGAAGATTCCCATTCCATGGAAGCCTTGCCAAAGGCATCCAAAAATTACTTCAATTTCACAGTCAAACCTCCTGAGGCTCATCGTTTATCATGTAACACCTCAGAACACTTGCAGTGAAGAGTCCGATATTTCAGAGCTCACAGGAATATCTAATTGGCCACTAGAGAGCCCACTTACAAGAAACGTCTGTTTGGGGAAAGAGTTCTTTTCAAGAGGATTGAAAGGTCATAGCTGTAAACAAAGAATCAGCAGAAGATGAAGAAGAACAGACATGGCTGCAGCTGTTTAAATAAACTTTAATCTGAAACTATATCTGGTCAAGGCCTTCAAATATACATATAAACACTTAGGAATCGTAGTTAGCCTATATGTCACATTGGGACTTTGGACTTGTAGAGAATCAATTTTGCATGCACAGTAGGTTTAACAATTTGAGATCTTATCCAATTATTTATTGATAGTGGAAAGTAATAATGAGCAACAATGTGTAAATAGAATAGTAGAAATATAAATAGCAACAGTGACAGGACAAAGATTCCAGAGTGACAACTGTAATAGTAGGGATGATTGACATTTTAGAGAAGTAAAATTTGAGATATGATTATGGCATAATTTGTTATTAGGGAAGGATGTTTGGAATGCAATATGATGCTGTAACAGAAGCCACATTTATGTGGTAGTTTTTAGGTATTGCTGCATCTATTCTGCACATTAGTTAATGGGAGAACTTGCTCAAAGCCACTACACTAAACTAACAATTGTTATTAAGGCAATGACAGGATTAGCCATTTGCAGCAAAAGGCAGTCTCAGATGGCCAATTAAATTTAAATTTGTATTTAGCTCTCACAAGTCTTAAAAGACAGATTGTTTCTTTCTGTGAAGTTTTCCCCTTAAGTACATGCATGAATCTTCGAAACATACAACTTTCTATGTCACCCTTTATGGGAACACTAGGAAGAAGAACCATTTTCAGTGATTTTAATCGATCCTATGATTATGCCATTTGCAGTCAATATTTTTTAGAGAGAAGATACATCTTTGTACTCAATAAAAATAGATTATTTTACATTTTACTATGGAAATGCTGCCTCCTTGCAGCCCCTTGCTTCAATTTATAGCATACAGTATTTATCAATGCTTAATCTTGATGGCTCAGTAATTAAAATGCAGTATTGCAGGCAAACTCTACCCACAGCCCAGAGTTCCTGACAGGGCTAAAGGTTGACTCAGCGTTCCATCTTTCCAAGGTAGCTAAATGAGGACCCAGATTGTTGAGGGCAATATGCAAATAATGCTTCAACATTGTAAACCACCCAGAGAGGGCTGTAAAGCACTGTGGAGTAGTAAATAAGCTTAAATATTGCTAAATGCTATTTGCAAGATGAAAGATGAAATTTCTTATAGCGAAATAAGTATAGCTTTAAAGAAATGCCCTAAATTAGACCTTTTTTTTTTTTTTGCAAAAAGGCAAAATCCCAATTTATTGTCCCCAGCTGTTTTGGCTCAACCTAATTTATGAAATAATGGCAATTATTTATGAATTCTGATTAGCAAACATCTCTTTGCTTCTGAAGACATACCTTAGTATTCACTTTTATAGATACCTTGTCAATCTGAGTAATAACAGCGTTTTTAAAACAACACAAACTGGTACTTCTTTTGATTTTTTTGAAACAGAAGAAGTGGTCTTTTTCTAGGAAAGTTACCTAAAATTGACATAGTAAGTATCATGTGCTCTTTTTCCACACTAATAATGAATAGATTCTGATGAATGAATTCAATTCTAGGGGGAAATGGTAACAGAGCAGAAACGTCTGTATTTTCTATATAGTAGTAAGACAGAACAAGAATACAATACATTTTATTTGATAAGAGTCATTCACCTGAAGGCACCCTTAAAGAAAATGTATTACCTGGACTACTGTAGATCTTCATGTTATATTCTGTCCTAATATGTAAGTTTGTGTGTTATCAACATAGCCAAGACAAAATGTAATGTTTTTCTTCATTAGAAGGGAGTTTACAGTAATGGTGGAGTCCTTGGTGCTCTCTGAGCTTGGTTGTTTTCTGCAGATATTTCATTACCCAACTGCATCTGTAGGAAAACACAACATCTACAGGAAAACCACCAAGCTCAGAGAGCATCACAGTTCAACTCTGAGTCACCTTTATTCACTTCTATTAGTTTACAGTAATGACATAGGAACATGGTTTTGACAGCAGGTCAAAAAACAGACATTCAGAGAGAGAAAATATCAAGAACAGGTTTGGGTTCCTTTTACCTCCAATGACAACTAAACAGTAGAAAAACAGCCACCAATGAATCCATTTTAGATTATCAGTTGCAGGAATGACCACTAAAAATAAGATCTTCAGAAATTTTGGTCATTTTCTGATGGGGGTTTTAAACCAGCATAAACAGGGTAGATTTTAGAATTTAATATAATTTTTCATAATATATTAGATGTTTCAAATGAAATGTGAAAGTAGATAAACTGTCCCAATACAATTACACATAGTAAACTATTGGTTTTCAAATATATGTGTTAGGTGGAAGATAATTCGTATCTATGCACATTTTAACTACAAATCTGAAATATCACATTTTCATTCAAGAATTCATTGTCAACAGAACACTGCAACAGAACAGATACCCCAATTCTGCACCATCCATAGAAAGAACATTGATTTCCACTATCTGATCAGAAGTTCTAGTAGAAAAAATATTAAACTTTATTTTACATTCTGAACTTTGCATTCTTTTGACACTCAACTAAGTCAATCTTCATACTAAATGATATAAAGGACACCTACCTAATTTATTATATTCTAAAGCTGACTTTGGTTTAATTTACTAGTAGGCCTAATGAGTTAGAACCGTACAAATCATGCTTGGGTTTCAGAGCCTTCACTATTTAATTCCTAAACTGACTAACAAAGTGCTACCCAGCATTAGGTGAGTCATATTGCAAGACTGTGTGTGGAAATAACTAAATAGTAATATAACATCTGTTTTTTCTTCATTTTTTTTAGTACTGGCCATCTGTATTGTTCCATGCCTTGAACCTGGTCAAGTCCCCTTTGGGCTATGGAGAAATAAATATCGAAACATAACTATTTATATGTTGGAAATCTCTTGATATAACCACATTTTGTGAGCATATGTTGTTTTTTCCATGAATGAGATCTGACAATATTGTAAGACTTTAAACATTCTTTTTAAAAAAATATTTTTTAAAAAATAATTTTATTTAATTTTGGAGTTTGTGTGCGAGAATGCTGTGTGATAATAATTATAGGTGTATGTGGTAGGCTTTAAAAATCCCGTTATTACTACCTTCACACAAGTCAGGACTCATGTAAGGAAGCCATGGGAAGATAAAAACCCAGTAAAGCTGTAAACAAATTTCATTCTCATTGGCTAGTCATGAACAATCATGGTTACTTGTTCTGATGCTTAGGTCCACTGGGTAAGAAAATGAGAAGTCAATGACAGGAACCAGCTTCTTAATTGAGCAGTGCCTCATCTTGACTATATGTATGATTCAGTAAGAAGACATCTGCTACTCAGTCTGCTACAGAAGCTGAAGATTGACATTCCCAGAAACAAACTTTTTCAAGTCAACCAATCTGTAACCTGCGGAGAACACTGACAGCTTTTGTAATCTATCTTACAAATAAACTACAACAGAACAACAAAACAGAGGAAATTCTTTAAGTTAAAACAAATATATATATACTTTCTAATTTAAATTTTGTTTGTTGTTGTTAGTTGTGAAGTCGTGTCTGACCTATCATGACCCCATGGACAACGTTCCTCCAGGCCTTCCTGTCCTCTACCATCTTCTGGAGTCCATTTAAACTCACACCTACTGAAATTTTGTTTAGATTTTGCAAATTAAAGCTCATTTCTCTTTTCTGAAATCAAAGGTCCTCAAGCAAATAAAATTCTATAGGGACTCAGCAGCCATTTTAATTCAAATCCCAGAGAAACAGTTCAGAATTTCAGAACTTCTTATATATCTTCAGGATGGGGGCCATGTGAATCTCTGGGAAGATGCTGTTCCAAAGAATAAGCCAATATTATAGAAGAGACCACCATAGATTCTTGAGACCTCATACATTACATTGTTTAGTCAAATAGAACATACTTAGTATGCCCAATTGTATACATGAGCAGAAACCATCAGAGATAGGAATCACTTAAGTAACCAGATCCTATGCCATGAAAGGCTTTCAAGGTAATCACCATCCATATAGTATGGTAACCAATACAGCTCACAGAGCAGTAGGTATCACACAAGCATACCAAGGCATGTCCATTATTGCCTGCACAGCTACATTCCAGATCATTTCTAACTTCTGTGTCATCTAGAAATAGACACTCATGAGATTACTAAGGCATGAGTTACCATCTAGAGAGTCTCCCAATCCAGTATGGAGCACAATTAGTGCACAAGATGAATTTGTACAAAGGCCTTATTGACCACTGCTCCTATCTGCTTCTCAGACAGAAACTGTGATTGTACACAAGACTAAAGATAGAAAATATCTGAAATCAAGGAGCCAAAATATATATAACCACTCAATCTTGCTAGATCCTCACAGCCACCAGGTACCAGGGCAACATATTCAGAGCATCATTTTGGGTAGCCTAGAATTGAAACATATAATTGGGTACCAACAGCATAATGTTCATACCAACAGCAAACTGAAAGATGACCAATGATTTCACATATATATCAAATAGAAGAGGCAAGAGTGTTGAATCCTAAGGTAATCACACACCTCCACCTTTTCATTGGAACCAATCAACTCAGTTGAGAAGGATGCCATAATTAATGACATCAAAAGCTTCTGACAAATCAAAGAGAACTGGATGGATACACCATCCCCCTCCCAGATCTGCCAAAAACTACAATCAGCACTGTCCATAATAATATCCCAATCTAAAATCCAATCAAAAGGTGTCCAGGTCATATGTTTCATTCAGGGCCCTCTGGTGATGCAGCTCAACCTGCTCAACAACTTTCCCAAAAGAAGAGTAGACTTTGGACAAAGGTCTCCAGAATAGCTAGATGGCTTCTTGAGGAAAAGGTATCCTTTAAGAATAGCAGAATTACCTTCTCTTCAAGAAGCTGCCACCACTGCATGAATCCAACCAGATATTACCTCTTGAGTAATCTCAACAAGCCAGGAGGAATATTTCATAGCTCTTATCACTACAATTGCAAACATACCTGTACTCAGTCAGATTTGTTCTTTGTCTTTCTCCAACAGATATTTCTTCTGGAGCTTCACCTTCCAGATTAGAAAACCACGCAGCAACAAGGGATTGGTGCTTGGCTCTAATCACATTCTTGAAAGGGGTGGGGGGGACAAAGAATAGCACAAGCAAGACAAAAAACAATCAGAGAGTGATAGTAACATCAGATTATGCCGCCTCTGCTCCAAGGCAAAAATCAGATCTAGTGTCAACATCCTTACTGGTCCCTAGTCACCGCCCCGAGTCCTTCGGGAGAAGGGCGGTATATAAATCCAATAATTTTTTTTTTAAAAAATAGTCTCTTTCAACCCGAACGCAGAATATGCAACAACATCTGATGTTTATACCTCAGACCCGCAAACCTGCAACCTACTTAGGATGGCTCCATGGTTCCCATAAACTCTGAATCTGCCCCAACATCTCAGTGTCACTACTGAGAGATCAAATACAAAGGAGGCATATCTGAAATTATACATCTTCTTTACATTCTACTTGTTCTTGGCCTTGCACTGGTCTTAGTGTTCCCAAAAATGCATGGAATCCTGACATTTTTATTTTACATTTTCTCTATTGTACTATTTTTCAAGTATGTTTGCAATCATAAATACATTTACAATTATATTTGGGGAAATTCTGTTTAGCTATGTGCAGTTAATTTCCCTGCTCTGAATGGGAAGCTGTTTCACTGAAGTTGTTGGCACTCAGAAAGAAAAAGCCTGTCATGTCTTACTGTCTGTAGTGATGTCCGTTTGCAAACAAAACAACAAAAATAATGAGAAAAGGCCTTTTTAGTTGAAGGCCCAGTTAATTAAGCTCTCCTTTTTAACATCCGTAAGGAACCATCAAATTAACTAAAACTGAATTCAATTAATATATCAAAGCTGTCCATACCCATTAGTCATTATTGACAGTAGTTGAAATTAACTCCATAATTTGACCATTCAAGAGAATCTTAATAAAACATTGTTGTTCTAAATAATTTCAAAGATGTCTATTTTTGTTTGTTCATAGAGTTAATAAACATGAACCATCAGTACAATATACTGATTAAACAAGATGAAGGAACTTGTGAATACATTTATTTTCATAGATTTCATACAACATTGTTAAGGATTAGAGCAGGGGGGTAGGCAACCTCGGCTCTTTTATGACTCATGGACTTCAACTCCCAGAGCTGACTCAGGAATTCTGGGAGCTTAAGTCCATGAGTCATCAAAGAGCCAAGGTTGCCTACCCCTGGATTAGAGCAACTGTCTAGGAATTCCATAATATGTAATCCACACACATCTACAGTATATGAGATGGCAGAAGGCTAACCAGAAGCAGTTTTCGTCAATTGTTCCATGGTCCTTAGTTGCTGTATGGCAGTGAGGAGGCATATGAGCAGATCCCAGGGCCCTAGAGCACCCCAAATCACCTTGCTCAAACCCAATGTTTACCATCAAAATGTTGTGACCTTTACTTGGTCACAACATTTTGGATGAAGCAAAAAGGAGTGCACCTTTCCTGCACACCAAAACTCCCTTATCCCACAGCTCGTCCTTTGTTAACATCAGGAGGCTCAATTAAAAAGATGCATAACGCTGGAGAAATCTACTTGTACCTGCTTTGTGGCTAGACATTTTTCAGATGTTATATCACTTTCTAGGTCTCATTTCATTTTTGAATTTGTCTAATTTACATCCTAATGGTGGCTAACTACATAAAAAGGAAGATATAGTTACAAAACTATTAAGTATAAATATAAACTGTGGACTATGGGAAGATCAGAAGCCCCTACCAGTTTTGGAGACTTGCTCTCAAACTGTCTCATCTCTCCCTAGTCACAGGCTCTTTCAGTTTTTTAGAAAACTGAATACTTGAAAGGGCCCAAAGAAGATATATAGTAGTAGGTTAAGAGACATCAAATAGTCCATTTATAAAAAAAAGTTTGGTCCCCTGCTATAATGAACAATCTGTACCAACTTGAAACTGGAACTGATAAGATCCCCTCATTCATGCATTACTTGCAATTGCTCAATAATCTTTGGGGGCAGGTGGGAACAACACTGAGATAGGATCGAAGGGAGAAATAAATATATTTTTCCTCTTTTCTTCACATCCATCCTCCCAGTCTTTTGTTGGCAGAGTTTGAATGATGCTAGAGCACCTTAGAAAAATAAAACCACATTAATAAGAAAGAGAAAAGGGCAGGTATCAGATTAAAAGGTACTGCAGCAAATTTAGAGTATACAAACTAAGAGATTGTAAGAATAAAAATACTGTTTTCTTTTCACGTAGTGTGAGCTTAGTTGCATTTGTTGTGAGACATGAATATTTAGGAATGGTGGGTTTAATTAATAAAACTAATTACCCAGATTAATGTGTAAATTATCCTGCTTTACTAATATATAATGTTCATAACTCTACACGTGCTATGAAACTTTTTGGTCGCATAAACAAGATTGGTCACAGAATTCTAGTTATCTCCATGCATCACGCTTCAAGTTAATCATGGAACATCCGTACAAATTCAACTTCCCATTAGGCTCTATATGGCCCATTAAACAGAGCTATATCTATATGACTTTTTTAAAAAAAATCTACACAATAGCTAGCATTTATGTCAGGAACAGCAAGTAGAAAACAAATTTCGTTTAATTTAAAATGTGTTTGGATTATGGGGCATATATTTCCAATGATTGTTCTGTATTTACAGCAGGGCTGTCTCGTTACACCACTGCACTATAATTGTTTGCCTGCTGAGAATGATAGCAGCAAAGTTACTTTGGGTACTATTACGACTAATTATAGTCTTGCTTTGGAATTTAAGGGCCCCCCTGCAAAGCTCTCTTCTCACCATTTACACACAATGGATAGGAATGCATTTTGAATGCTGGGTGTAATTTTGGTGATTTAAATTCCTGCCGTGCCATTTCCTGATACATGGCACTGCAAGCTATTTTAAAGTTTTGCTGCCCAAACTGTCTTCTAGTTTACTAGACTTCCAATTCTCAAAAGGGAATTTGAAATCAAATAAGGCACTATTTCCCAAGATTCAAAAAGTCATTGCATGCCTTCGTAATTCTCTCTACGTGTATCTGAACAAATGTCCTGCTTTATTTATCTGGATTAATTTTTGTATGCTGGAAAATACCAAGGTCCAAGGCAGGCTTCTTGAGGAGGGGTCTCACCACCGCCTCCTTCAAGGCGGCGGGAAAGCTACCCTGACTCAAAGAGGCCGTAATTACTGCCTGGAGCCAGCCTCGTGTCCCATCCCGGGCTTGCTGACTTTAAGAGAGTGAGAGAATTCCCAATTGCTCTCACTTTGATTGTCCTTGGCTGTCTTCTTTTTTTTTTTTTTTTTTGAGATCTTCTGAGATGGATATCCTTTGGATTTGAACCTTTCTGCCTTCTATCACCTAAATCAGAGGTGTCAAACTGGTGGGCTGTGGGCCAGATGCATTGCATGCAGGCCACATCCACCCTGGCTCTGCAAAGGCAAAAAAAATTGTGATACGTCATGATACATCATGTGACATGATCGAATTTGACACTCGTGACCTAAATGTACTGTACTGTTGAAGAGTAACTCCTAAGCCTGTGATGACTCATAGCTTTTTCTTCTCCACATTGCAACTAAATAACTAGTACTTCCTTCTATTTAAACCTTCTCAGCACCACCTCTCACATTCTACAAAGGTAAGGAAACCATGACTTGTTAGTGCGGCTTGGGGTCTATGATAGGGATGAATGTCTGTGACTGAAAACCTTGAGGCATCCTGTCACAAAGTCTTATTCAAACTTCTTATATACATTGATTTAATGCTGTTTTCAAAGTGAAGTAGATATCGGTTTCAAAAACACTAGTATTAGTCCTATGCTGCACATCTGGTTGATTTAAACCAGGAAAGAGAGCTGACATTTGCTAGCTGTGTGTTGCAGGTTCTGTCACCAACAGGTATATTGCAGGTTTTCTGTGACTTCAGCTGACAAGTGGTTCCATGTTGCTCTGGTATTTGCTCTTTTTAATTCTTGGAAAGAGTGTTATTAAAATTGTCAAAAAATATAGATTGCTTTGTTTATTTATAACTTTTCAGGAGAACAGCTCCCTAGAATTTCCCAGTGTATATCCATTAGTCTGAGAGTAGTAAGGATTTAGTCTGGCAAAATTCTGTATGTTATGTGTAAACAGAGAAAGAACTAATCTCTGGCTAAATTGTGCCATGTTGCTCTTGGGCTTAGCCTGAAATCTTGTTATTACAGTCCATATCAATAAGAGCTCGAGTATTTCTTGTGTTGCCTCTTTCCTGTCCTCCCTGCCTTGAAGAGCTGACAAATGAACCAGGATTTAGTTTGCTTGTTACCAAACAAATCACACTTCATAAAAGTCCAGCAATAATTTTAAAAAATCCAGGTAGTAATAATAATAATAAAGTTGGAAGGGACATTGGAGATCATCTAGTCCAACCCCCTGCTCAGGCAAGAAACCCTATACCATTTCAGACAAATGACTATCCAATCTCTTCTTAAAGACTTCCAGTGTTGGAGCATTCACAGTTTCTGGAGGCAGGTTGTTCCACTGATTAATTGTTCTAACTGTCAAGAAGTTTCTCCTTAGTTCTAGGCTGTTTCTCTCTTTGGCTAGTTTCCATCCATTGCTTCTTGTCTTGCCTTCAGGTGCTTTGAAGAATAGCTTTATTCCCTCTTCTTTGTGGCAACCCCTGAGATATTGGAACACTGCTATCATGTCATCCCTCATACTTCTCTTCATTAAACTAGACATGCCCAATTCCAGCAACCGTTCCCTATATGTTTTAGCCTCCAGTCCTCTAAGCATCTTTGTTGCTCTTCTCTGTACTCTTTCTAGAGTCCCAACTTCTTTTTTACATCGTGGTGACCAAAACTGGATGCAGTATTCCAAGTGTGGCCTTACCAAGGCACTGTAAAGTAGTATTAATACTTCATGTGATCTTGATTCTATCCCTCTGTTAATGCAGCCTAGCACTGTGTTGGGTTTTTTGGCAGCTGCAGCACACTGCTGGCTCATATTTAAGTGATTGGCCACTAGGACTCCGAGATCCCTCTCACAGTTACTACTATTGAGCAAGGTACCTCTTAAACTAGAGTTTAGAGTTTAGAGTTTTATTTGATTTATATACCGCCCTTCTCCTTGGTAGGGACTCAGGGCGGTTCACAGGGCATATATAAAAAAGACGATACAAAAATTAAAAAAGATTAAACCCATGCCCAATTAAAACAGTAATACAAATTTAAAAACAATTAAAAACCCATAATCCCCCATCAGGCCAGACCAGCTATTTCAAACAGGTGGGTCTTCAGGCCCCGACGGAAAGTTCGGAGGTCTGGTGCCATCCGGAGCTCCACCGGCAGTTGGTTCCATAATGCCGGAGCGCCCACAGAGAAGGCCCTCCCCCTGGGGGCCACCAGTCGGCATTCCCTGACTGGCGGCACCCTGAGGAGGCCCTCTCTGTGGGAACGCACAGGGCGGAGGGGAATCGAAGCCGGCAGCAGGTGGTCCCTGAGGTATCCCGGACCCATGCCATGTAGGGACTTAAAGATCGTAACCAACACCTTGAACCTCACCCGAAAGACAACTGGTAACCAATGCAGCTCGCGGAGCAAAGGTGTAACATGGGAGTACCGGGAAACTCCCAAGACAACTCTCGCGGCCGCATTCTGTACCAGTTGGAGCCTCCGAGTGGTCTTCAAGGGAAGCCCCATGTAGAGAGCATTACAGTAGTCAAGGCGAGAGGTCACGAGCGCATGAGTGACCGTACACAGGGCATCCCGGTTCAGATAGGGCCGCAACTGGCGCACCAGGCGAACCTGGGCGAAAGCCCCCCTAGTCACGGCCACTATATGATCTTCCAGGGTAAGCCGTGAATCTAGGAGGACTCCCAAGTTGCGAGCCCTATCCACGGGGGGTAAGAGCTCACCCCCCATAGAAAGAGATGGAACATTTTGAATGTCCCGGGATGCCGGAATGCACAGCCACTCAGTCTTGTCAGGGTTGAGCTGAAGTCTGTTCCTCCCCATCCAGACCCGAACCGCCTCCAGGCAACGGGACATCACGGCGAGGGCATCACTGGGGTGGTTTGGGGTCGAAAAGAAAAGTTGGGTATCATCGGCATACTGATGATACCCAACTCCAAAACCACGAATGATCTCACCCAGCGGTTTCATATAGATGTTGAACAGGAGAGGCGAGAGAACCGACCCCTGAGGAACTCCACAAACGAGAGACCTAGGGGCCGATCTCTGCCCCCCTGCCAACACCGACTGCGAGCGTCCCAGGAGATAGGAGGAGAACCACTGAAGAACTGTGCCTCCCACTCCCAATCCCCTGAGACGCCGCAGCAAGATACCATGGTCGATGGTATCGAAAGCCGCTGAGAGGTCTAATAGGACTAGGACAGAGGAATATCCCCTATCCCGCGCCCTCCAGAGATCATTCACCAGAGCGACCAATGCCGTCTCCGTGCTGTACCCGGGCCTGAAACCCGATTGGTAGGGGTCCAGATAATCCGCTTCATCCAGGACCAGAGGGAGCTGATGCGCCACCACACTCTCAACAACCTTCGCAAGAAAGCGAAGGTTGGAGACTGGACGAAAGTTGTTCAGAACAGCTGGGTCCAGGGCAGGCTTCTTGAGGAGAGGTCTCACCACCGCCTCCTTCAAGACGGTGGGGAAATAACCCTCACTCAAAGAAGCAGATATAACCGCCTGGAGCCAGCCTCGTGTCCTCTCCCTAGCTGCATAAACCAGCCAGGAAGGGCACGGGTCCAACAAACATGTGGAGGAGCTCAGCCTCCCCATAATCCTGTCCACTTCATCAGGGGTCACAGAATCAAACTCTTCCCAGATAACATTGACAAGACCGCCCGTGTCCTGATCGCCTGACTCTGCCCAGCTGGAGTCCAAACCGGTCCGAATCCGAGCGATTTTATCCGACAGATGTTGACTAAATTCCTCGGCACGACCCTGCAAGGGATCCTCCCTCACCTCCTGATTAAGAAGTGAGCGAGTCACCCTAAACAAGGCGGCCGGGCGATTATCTGCGGACGCGATGAGGGTGGAGAAGTAATTACACCTCGCCACCCTCATCGCTGCGAGATAAGACCTAATATAGGTTCTTAACCGCAACCGGTCGGGTTCGGATCGGCTAGACCTCCAGCAGCTCTCTAGGCCCCGTTTCCGACGCTTCATCTCCCGGAGCTCCGCAGAAAACCATGGAGCTCGCTGGGATCTGCGCCGGGTCAGGGGCCGCAAGGGTACAACCCGGTCAAGTGCCTCAGTGGCTGCCCTTTCCCAGGCTTCCACTAAGGCATCAGCCGAGCTGTGAGCAGTGGAGGCAGGTGGGGACCCCAGCGCCGCTTGGAATCTATCAGGATCCATTAAGCGTCTGGGGCGGTACCATCTAATTGGCTCCGTACCCCCACGGCGGGGGGTGGCAAAACGGAAGACCAGCCGCAGGAGATGATGATCGGTCCATGACAGGGGCATAATAAATGGAGAGCCCCCACCTAGATCATCCAACCACCGTCTAGATAAAAAAATCAGGTCAAGGGTGTGGCCTCCCTCATGAGTTGGCTCTGAAATTACTTGCGTCAGGTCCATGGCCGCCATGGAAGCCATGAACTCCCGAGCTAGCTCAGATGAACCTCCCAGGGATGGTAGATTGAAGTCTCCCAAAACTATAAGTTTGGGAAACTCAACCACCAAACTATACATGTGCAGTTGGTTTTTCTTACCTAAATGTAGAACCTTACTTTTTTCACCAATGAATTTCATTTTTTTAGATAGCACCCAGTGTTAAAAGTCTGTCAAGATCCTTCTGTATCTTAAGCCTATCTTCTGGAGTGTTGAATATTCCTGCCAGCTTAGTGTCGTCTGCAAATTTGATGAGTTCTCCATATATCCCCTCATCTAAATAATTGATAAAGATGTTGAAGAGCACTGGGCCCAGAACAGAGCCCTGGGGCACCCCACTACTCACTTCTCTCTGTGTAGATGCAGTTCCATTGAGGACTACATGCTGAGTATGGCCACTCAGGCAGCTCCGCATCCAGCTGGTGGTGATGCTGTCTAACCCACATTTTTCTATCTTATCAAGTAGTAGGTTGTGATCTACTTTATCAAATGCCTTACTGAAGTCCAAATAATTGGATTAATCCACTCTGGGCCACTAATCCACTCTGGGCCACTAATTTTGTCACTTGGTTAAAGAATGCGATAAGATTTGTCTGGTATGATCTGTTTTCGACCATCCCATGTTGGCTTTTGGTAATGAGTTTGTTTGCCTCTAGGTGTCCATTGATTCATTGTTTGATTATCTTTTTCAGAATCTTCCCAGGTATTGAGGTCAGGCTGATAGGTCTGTAATTTCCTGAATCCATTTTTTTTCTTTTTTGAAGATGGGAACTACATCAGCTCTCTTCCAGTCCTCTGGTAGTTCCCCAGTGCTCCAGGATCTTTCAATGATATAGTTCAATGGTTCTGAGATCACATCTGCCAGTTCCTTGAGAACCTTGGGGTGTAATCCATCTGGTCCTGGTGAATTGAACTCGTCTAGGCTGGACAGGTGCTCACTTACCATTTTCTTGCCCATCTTAACTTGTGTTTCTAATCTGTTTTTTGCGGTACTGTTTTTAATAGATTGGGCTGTTTTTTCCCTTTGTGTAAAGATGGATGCAAAAAATGAGTTAAATAGTTCTGCTTTCTCCCCGTTGCTTGTCACCTTCTTGCCACTTTCTCCCACTAATGGGCCAATCATTTCCTTGACATTTTTCTTGTTTTTTACATGTTGAAAGAAGCTTTTTTGTTATTTTTTACTTTTGTCGCAAGCCTTAGCTCATTCTGAGCTTTAGCTTTCCTCACTTCACCTTTGCGGGTTCAGGCTATTTGCTGATATTTTGCCTTAGTTATGTGCCCCTCTAGTGATAATTTCAATGTGAATGTAGTAAGTCCTGGACTTATTTTCATTTACTTTTTAAATATCCTTGTTCGTGATGTTCAACAAAGGCAGGATACTTAGAGAAACAGACACAAGTTTAGAGATAAGACATTTATCATACTTTTGCCTTGGTCTCAGTTTGTTTCAACTATCTCCTTCTTAGTTCCTTATCAAGATGCACCAAACAAAAAGCTCAAAATCAATAAGGATAGCCTGTATCAGGTTTTTTTTATTTTTATACAGTATATGCCATACTAAGATGAAATAAAAACACATAACATTAGCTATATAAAGAAAAAATAATAATTACTTGGTTGGGGGAAAAGGGTAACTAGGCTACAGAGAGGTGATGATGTAATGAACCATTGCCTTCATATTCTCAATTAACTAAATGATCAAACTTGCAGCTTTACCCTTTATAGATAATCAGTGTCCTCAGCCCCTTCACAAATATACATACATACTACAGGTTTCCGATTTCCTTCCAAAAGGTAAAGATGAAGATTAGCATCATAGTCTTTCTAAGCTTGAGTTGCGATAAAAGGGGGGGAGAAAACTACTGTAGTTTCTGGCATATAAGACTACTTTTTAACCCATGAAAATCTTCTCAAAAGTCAGGGGTCGTCTTATACGGGTGCTGAAAATTTAGGGACAGGGCTGGCTGGAAAACCTGGAGTGGATCTCCCATTTAGTCTGCGCAGGGAAAGCGGGACCAATTGGAGAAGAAGCTGCAGTCTGTGATTTTTTACAGGCTGGGGTCTGGGCGTCTTTTCTTCTAAAGTTGAAGAGCAGCTGTAGTATATCCCAACTTGAAAGGCAGGTGGGGAAGGCAGCAGCCAGAGCAGCGGCTTAGCTCTAAGGACACATTTGACTCAGGAACTGGGCAGGCTGGCTAGAAAACCTGGAGCGGATCTCCCATTTGGTCTTTTTTTTTAAAAAAAAAAAATCCCATTTATATCCTGCCCTTCTCCGAAGACTCAGGGTGGCTTACAATTTAAAGCACAAATCAATGTGCTTAGCAATAGCCTTCATTCTGTGTATATGCCTGTTTATTAGGGCTTTCACCCCCAAGCAGCATTATTACAAAGTCAGCTTATTGCCCCCAACAATCTGGGTCCTCATTTTACCTACCTTGGAAGGATGGAAAGCTGAGTCAACCTTGAGCCTGGTGGGATGCGAACCTGCACTAATTGCAGGCAGCTTGTGTTACTTAAGGCTCTGCGCAGGGAAAGCTTTAGAGTGAATTAGGAAAAGTGAAAAAGTGAATTAGGAAAATAGGGAATGGTTGCTGGAATCAGGGGCTGCCACAAAGAAGAGGGAGTCAAGCTATTCTCCAAAGCACCTGAAAGCAGGACAAGAAGTAATGGATGGAAACTAATCAAGGAGAGAAGCAACCTAGAACTAAGGAGAAACTTCCTGACAGTTAGAACAATTAACCAGTGGAACAACCTGCCTCCAGAAGCAGTGAATGCTCCAACACTGGATGTTTTTAAGAAGAGTCTGGACAGCCATTTGTCTGAAATGGTATAGGGTTTCCTGCCTTAGCAGGGGGTTGGACTAGATGACCTCCAAGGTCCCCTCCAACTACTTCTTCTTCTTCTTCTTCTTCTTCTTCTTCTTCTTCTTCTTCTTCTTCTTCTTCTTCTTCTTCTTCTTCTTCTTCTTCTTCTTCTTCTTCTTCTTCTTCTTCTTCTTCTTCTTCTTGTTATTATAGTTTAATCCACTTGCACTGTTTTATGTTTACATGTTTGATGACAAACAGCCTTATGTTTATAAGTGACAGTTTTCCTACTAAGCACCTGCATGTCATAAGCATTTGAATTAAAATTACCATATTAAAATCAAATCTGATGTTTTTTAATTTTTATTTGGTGTGCGTTGGAAGAGGGGTAGTCTTATACGGCGAGTATAGCCCAAACCCTATAATTTAACAGGAAATGTAGGGGGTCGTCTTATACGCCCAGTCGTCTTATACGCCGGAAAATACGGTAATGCTGAGGCATTGAACAGCTGCAGTATTCCCAAAGAGCACTACAAGGGTAAGCCATATTAGGTTACCCAAAGAATTTGCCACACAAAAGGATATAATTTTTCCAAGAGCTAAAATGTAGTTTCTGATTGCAAAAGATTGCTTGGTAACAACATATTAGAAAAAGTACAGAGAGTTGGAATAAGTTTGGTTTGCATCTTACAAGTTTCACAAAAATTGCATCGCAGAAGTTCACAGAAATTACTAAATGGAATCTAGAACATACTACAAACTGGAGGGAAGAAGAAAATTGTTTGTTGAAATAATAATAGGGGCACTTTCTCTAAGTGCTTTTGTAAATACAGTATCTTATCTTTGTATGGAATTAACCCATGTTTATTGGTTCGTTGCTTTGGTAACGGATCTTTCCTTTTTCCATCAAGGCCATCCTCTATATTCTCTGCACACACAAAAAAGGAGATTTAACACAATAACTATTATACAATACCCTTAACTATTATACAATACTCTTAATTTCACATGCCTGCAAAATATAATGTAAGATGGGTGGCTATATAAATATGATAAATAAATAAATAATACTTAAGATCATCCAATGCAGCTTAGAGCTCTTCATGGAAAAAGAAATGCCAGATGTTCAAGCTGGCTTTAGAAAAAGCCAAGAAATTCAAGTCATTATTGCTCATGCCTACTAGATAATTAAGAAAACTAAAGAATACCAAACAAATGCTACTGTATGTGCTTTATTGATTAGAGAAAGTCTTTTGTTTGTAAATCATGTCAAGCTGTTTTTTTATATTTATATTTTTTTATATATTTAGGAAAAAAATATAGTGTCAGAACACCTCATTGTCCTCATGAGAAACTTGGATCCAGTCTATATGCATCTCAGAAAGCCACAGTATTGGCAGAAGACAGCAAAACAGACTGGATCCAAATTGGCAAAGGAGAGAGATAAGTCTCTATACACTCCCTTATTTGTTCAACCTACAGTACATGCTGAATATATATATTAAAGGGAGATGGATTGGAAGAAGATGAGTGTTTATCTTATAATGGGAAAAAGAAACTTCCATAACTTGTGCTATGCTGATGACATTGCCCTTATAGTGAAAATGCAAAGATCTGAAAGCTCTAATAATAAACATCAAAGAGCACAATGAAAAAAATGGGACTAAAATTAAATATAAACAAGATCAAACTAATGATGTCCCAAAAACCTGCCTTAGAAGTGACAATTAAGATATCAAAATGGTAAACAGCACCCATCATTTAGGATTAACCAGCAATAGCAAAGGAGCAAGCAATAAAGAAATACTTCGCATACATTATATGAAGACCCAGCATCTGACTGGGGAATTATGGGACTTGAGGTCCACACATTTTAAATTTGTCAAGATTGAGAAACACTACTCTAGAATATCCCAAATGCCAATGGTCACACTCAAAACCCATTTAAATACATTTCAGCAAGGACACCCCCTTTCCCCCCAACCAGGTCTTGGTAATATAGCGGAACAACCTGCTTCTAGTCTAGAAGCTGTGAATGCTCCAACACTGGAAGTTTTTAAGAAGAGACTGACAGCCATTTGTCTAAAATGGTATAGGGTTTCCTGCCTGAGCAGGGAGTTGGACGAGATGACTTCAAAGATCCCTTAACATTATTATTATTATTATTATTATTATTATTATTATTATTATTATTATTATTATTATTATTATTATTATTATTATTATTATTATTATTATTATTATTATTATTATTATTATTATTGCTGTTGTTGTTGTTGTTGTTGTTAAACTTTTATTCATAAAACATGAAACTCAGTCAACTGAACATTCAAACTGACTGGCACTAATGGTTGACACAGGTTGCTGCCAGCGTCCTAGGTATCAACCAGGTATCTCCTTAAAATGTAAGATGTTCTGAGTAGCACAGGTTTTTTTTTGTAGTTTTGCTGGAGTTATTGCAGTAAGCTGCAATTTCTTGATGTATTTTGCAAAGCTTTTGGACATAGTTCCCAGTACCCCGATGACAATGGGTATCACTGTTACACATTTCATCCATAATCGTGCAGTTTCGATGGCCAGGTTGCAGTATTTTGTAATTTTTTCCAGTTCTTTTTCTTTGACTCTGGCATCTCCTGGTACAACGATATCAATCAACTGTACGCTTAGGTTCTCTGACTGTGATATCTGGCGTGTTGTGTTCCAAATGGCGATCTGTCTGTATTCAGAAGTCCCACAAGATCTTCACCCTCTCATTCTTGACAACTTTTTCCACCCTATGTTCCCACGACTTTTCAGACACAGGCAAGTTGCATTTTTTACACAATGCCCAGTGGATTAGTTTAGCAACTCGGTCATGTCTAGCTTTGTAATCAGTTTGTGCGATTTTGCTACACTGACATATTAAATGTAAAACAGTTTCAACTTTGTCATTGCAAAGTCGGCAATTTGGATTGTCAGTAGATTTTTGTATCTTTGTTTTCATGGTATTAGTTTGTAGTGCTTGTTCTTGAGCAGCCAGTATTAAGCCTTCCGTTTCTTTCTTGATGGATCCCATCTTAAGCCATGCCCATGTCAAATTGTTATCACATTTTCTTTCAATATTTTTCAAATGCTGTCCACGCAAAGCTTTGCTTTTCCATCTATTTAATCTGTCATCCAGCTGTTTTTCCTTATATTCTGCCTTTCTGCTCTCTGTTTTTATAGCCTGCAGCAATTTTTCTGTATTATTATTATTATTATTATTATTATTATTATTATTATTATTATTATTATTATTATTATTATTATTATTATTATTATTATTATTATTATTATTGCCAGATTGGTCCTCTCATTCTTGGGTTTCAAATAGTTCTAATAACCAGGACTCAGGATTGAACATTTCAGTAATTTCAGTATTAATACTGAGGCAACCTTCCCCAAGGACAGCCCAACCTCTGTTTTCCACCATACCACCTGTTGCTCATTGCTGCCTGACCTCCACCTTTCATGAACTCTCCCCCAGGTCAAAGAGAGGTAATACTGGTAAATGAAATAATAGTATAAAAATAACACAATCAATCATTCCTTAACATTACATTGATTGTAGTTATAATTTGAAGATTCAAGTATTGATTCAAAAAATCGTAGCAGAAAATATATAAATCCTACACTATTATGTAATGAATTGTTTCTATTTGTTGACACAAATGAAACTACATGAGCTTTAAGAAAGATTCCATATAAGGACAGGATGGAAAGAATGCAGAATATTTATATTTTAAAAACTTTTTTTAACCTCTGTTACTTTCAATAACTTTTGGCTTTTGAGCTCTGTTTTTAATATTGTTTTTAAGGAGCCATGGTGGCACAGTAGTTAGAACACAGTATTACTCTGCCCACTGCTAGGAGTTCAATCCTGACTGACTCAAGGTTGACTCTGCTTTCCAAGGTCAAAATTGTTATCAATAAATTAATCTGTAGTTGTATTCACGGTTTAATGTATAATATAGGTCTATAGTTAGACACTAAATGGTACATCTAAGAATAAAAAGTAATGTAGAATATGTCTTTGGAGATTAATGAACCATCCCTGATTAGCAATGTACGATCTATACATTCCACTTTACAGAGAAGACAGCTGCTATATATATTCCATAGCAAATAGAACTTTAAGAAATGCTAAACCTCAAAGCTTTGATTCTGATTGCATTGTGTAAGAAAAGTCTCCTAGAGCAACCAGCGTTGCTGTTTTTCATTGTCTTCTAAATTCTGAGTTTACATAAGCATAACTAAAGCCAAACATTTTATCTGTGCCTATTTATTTAATTGACTCTTATAGAATGAAGAACCAACAAAAATGATTTCTTAGAGCCTTATTGGCCCTGAGCAGAATTACAGTGCAGAGACTTTTTTGCTTTTCTTCTTCCTTTTAACTCTTTTTAAATAGCTGATGCCCAAATGTATTTATTTTAAAAATGTAAATGGTCCCCATCTTAAAATAACTCTCAGCTCATAACAACACTAAAAGTATTAAAACCAAATAAAACCTAAAAACCTCAATCAATCTTCCTCTGTAGTCCCCACTATTCTACTCCATTGTCTGGGGAAAAAGCCAGGTTTTAATGGCCTTCTGGAAGGCCAGGAGGGTGGAGGGCTGCTGAATAACTGGGGGAGACTGTTCCATAAGGGCAGCCACAGAAAAGGTACCGGAATTCTGGGGGCAGAAAAATAGACACAAAGAACTCGAAAGGCATTCAGTTGCTCAGTTCAGATCTGGGACAAGTACTTTGTCCATTCAGCTCTTAGAACTATAGTTCATACTCTGCCCAGGAAGATCCAGTGAGGATCCAGTGAATTTGCCACACGATCAATATGCTTCTGGAGCTGATCCAAATGAATACTTAGCATGCTTATGAAGTATTCCTCAAATTAGGTGACCCCCAAATGCATGGACTTCAATTCCCAGAATTCCCCAGTAAGATCATAACAAATGAGAATTCTGGGAACTGAAACTTGCACAACCAGAAAGTGCCCTAGATCTGGAATACTCATATAGTAAATGACTCAGCACTGTCAATATATCAGATTCTGGTATATTTCATCAATTGAAAAAGATCTTTAAGCATGGCAACGATGTAAATTTTTCCTACTTTTCAGCAAAGTGAAATCTATATCAGGCAAAGCATACATAATTTATAACAGGACATGCACAATGTGAATACAAAAGCTGACTTCTGCCTGATTAATTATTAATTTTAACGGGCAGAAATTAGCAAGATTTGGATTGGTCTGCAATTATGGTACTAGGCTTTATAATAGCATACTGCCCCACCCCCACACACACAGACATACAGAAAAGTAACCAAGTAACTATTAGAGTAATGAAATCTAGTCAGGAAATGAAATGGCTGCAAGCAAACAATCAAGCTGAGAAAGCACCAGTGACTCCTCAGTTCAATCCTGAGCTACAAATCTTTTCTACTGGAGCCATGTCTTACTCTAGCCTTCAGACTTTTCTAAAAGACTTCTGGAAGAATGTGGTGCAGAATTTTTCCAGATGCCTGGTATTTACCAGCATTTTTCAGCAAAATTGCTAGATAAAGTGTAGGATTCCTTTATTGAGTCTCTTCTGTCGGCTTTCACAGATTTTTCTCACCTACATCTTAGCTTCTTCTTCCTTCTTTGTCTGCTTGGCAGTCATTACTAGCCTGAATGTTGGATATATATATATATATATATATATATATATATATATATATATATATATATATATATATATATATATATATGTCAAATGCTTGTTAACTATTTTTAGATTACCTTGCTAGGCCCCAAACATGGGACAAATCTTTATTTCCTGTGTCAGCCTAACCTGAAGGCCATCGACAGGCAGTAGTCACACCGGTGACAGCTCATATTTGTATATATATATATATATATATATATATATATATATATATATATATATATATATATATATATATATATATATATATATATATATATATATATATATATATAAAGTGGGGGGAAAACAACCAAAAAACTGCCCTGTCATCTCATCCAACTTTCTTCTCTCTTCGTTAGTCTGCCCCAAATTTTTGAAGACTGGAATACTTATTACAGGATCTCCACTCTCCTCTTTGCTCCTTGTCTGTAGTGTCCTCCCTTCTTCTTAGCCTTTGTTGCTGTCACCTCTCTTGTATAAAGATTGATATTTTGGGGTATTTCTGAATCCACCCAACCAATGTAGCTGATTCAGGGAAGGCAGGACCCTTCCCCTCCCAATGCCTTACTTTCCTCTTGGTCTTCCTTTGCATCAGGCAGCTTCTCACACAGGTATAGTTCTCACATCTTTCTTCTGCTTGATTTCTATGAGGGTTTCTGTGGTCAAATCCCATCTACTAGCCAAGAAAGGAAACAAATGTGCATGGATAGTAGGAAGTATATTTAATGCCAGTCTGGGGTAAAACAGAAGTTTAGATACTGTAACAGTGGATTCCAGTGCCAGATTTGCAGGAGACTTTAGTTACCATAGAGTCTTTTGAAAGTCCTTTATTCCTGTGTCTCTTGCATCTGAACTATGTTGCCTCTTCCTCCTCTCCTGTTTCTTCACATTTTCTCACTTTCTTTGCCATCCTTCTTCTGTCGTCCTTTTCTCTTCTAGACATAAATTGAGCTTTCGGGTGCTTAACTTCTTTAGGCTGTACTTCTTCATTTTTTCCCTCTTCCTCCTCAGAAAGCTAGTCTGCTGTTTGCTCTTTTCTCTAATGAACAGTTAGTTTCTCCTAACAGTGCCCTGTCCCTTTTTAAAACAAATGAATGTTGACTCTCATTTCTAAAAAGGAGGTTGCCTACATGAGACTGGACATGCTCTTCTGTCCCAAAGGTACTTTTTTTTCTCAGGAGGCAACTGTACTTTCTTGTGTTTCTTTGGAAACACTCCCCACCATCTAGTCAGAGCTGAAGAAGTTTCTTGGATGAGAAGTGAAACGTCTTCAAAAGAAAAACAAGAAAGTCCAGTTGCCTCCTGAAAAAAGCACCTTTGGGACAACCATACTTGGATAACTGAGAACCTCCATAGACACAGGGTCTTCTGGAGAGAACTTGCCATAGATGAACCTTTTATTGTCAAAGTACAACCATGTATACATTGAGATTGGCTGAGCCTCCCTTCATGCCCCCACCCCCAACTCACAGTGACACAAACCCTCCATCTTATTACACCATGTGAGCTAATTGCACAACACACCGGCCTCACAAGTCAATCATGCATAAAGTTTATAAAATTATTTCCCATTCAAAAGTCTAACAGCCCATGGATAAAAGCTGTTCTTCAGCCTGTTGGTACGGCTGGCTATATTCCTATATCTCCTACCCAATGGTAGGAGAGTAAAAAGATACTGTCCAGGGTGTGAGTCATCCCTGAGAATTTTCCTCACTCTTCCAAGGCAGCGAGCCCTGGTGGTGTCATCCAGTGGTGTCAGGGGACAGCCCACAATGTCTTGTGCTGTGCTCACCACCCTCTGTAATGCTTTCCTATCCACAGCTGTCAGACCAGCATACCAAATCACAATACAGTACGAGAGGACGCTCTCTATAGTAGACCGGTAAAAGAGGGTCATTAGCCGTTGTTCTACCCTGTTCTTCTGCAAGACCCTGAGAAAGTGAAGTCTCTGTTGGGCCTTTCTGGCCACCTTGGTTGTATTAACTTTCCAGGTAAGATCTTCACAGAGGTAGACTCCCAGAAATTTAAAGGAGGAAAGTCTCCTTTAAATTTCTGGGAAAGTTAATACAACCCAGATGGCTGATGACCTTCATTAGAACATCAAGATGATCTGTAGAATACCCTTCCTCCCAGGATCTGGCAGGCCCTCACTCTCTTAGCCTTCCAGAAGGCCATAATGAGCTGGCTCTTCCACCAGGCACTAGAATAAAATTGGAACTGGGAATGGATGTATTGGACACACTAGAAGAAGATGAGTGAGGCCCCTTTGTTTTTATGGTTTTATTGTGTTTGGGTTTTATTGCAGTGGTGAACTGATCAGAGTTGTGCTTTTTAAGATGGGCAGCCAGATAAATAACAACAGTAACAATAATGGTAAACAAATTTTATTTCTTACTGAGGTTGGGGAACATACCTAACAAAATTATAACTAGATTATGGGCCTAAATTTATCAGTTATTGTACAGTACACATAAGCAGAAGGGGTTGGCTGCAGTGTTAGCTCTGTAGTGTTCTGAAACCAAAGCCATGAATTCTAATGCTACCTATAATGTAAGGTTATATTACATCTGAGAGCACTTATTCACTCTCCCGCCTTTACTTTTTAGAGGACTAGAGAGGGTCTCTTCTGAGATGCTTTCTCCAGCTCCATTCCTCCTCAGATTTTATTAGACCATTATCTAGGCTACGGCTTTTTCACCTATCTCCCAAAGTTATTCTCAAAGCCCCATTACATGTGGCGCCGGGAAGTTAAAGTAGAAAAACACTATTTGAGGATCATGCTGTGCTAAGACCATACAATGGTCAATTTTATCTGTACTTTCAAAGATGTGTAACCGAGAGGAAATCCACTTTGGAATTTACAGTTCAAAGCTCTGAAATTGGAGGCCTTTCAACTAATTATTGAAATAACACTAGAGGAAATGAAGGCAATGATGCAGGATAAAGACATTTGTCTGAAGGAGTGCTGGGAGGAAAAAAAAAAGGAAAGTAGCCAAAAAAGGGACACCTGGAAGAGCAGACAAAAGGAAGACAAGGAAATCTATTGTGCGTTAAAATATCATCAGCAAAAATAGGTTTGCCAGTGAATAACAGAATCCTTTAATACACTGAAAATTATAATTCTATTCAATCAAAAGAGAAAAACAATAAAAGCTTTAAGGCAAAGAGCCAGTTCTGCCAAGGAAGATTAGGTAAAAGCTAATAGAGAAGGTTGAATCTATTCCAGAGGTTGCATAAAAATTTGTCCAACCAATAACAAAACTCAGAAGATATGTTGGGAATTATTATTTTATATTGCTGTTGCCCAATATAGGTGCCAGCTTCCTTTAGCTGGGAATATATACTTATGGCATACATTCCCTACATTCTTGGCTCATACCTCCCATGAACACACTACCAGCACCACAATGAGGCAATACAGAGGGACTTGGGGAGAGAGACAGAAGACTATTATAAGAAATTCACTATTGAAAATTCATACGAATATTTGATTAGAATCCCATTAAGCTTACAGAGAAAGATAAACTCTTGGAGGTATGACATTAAGACATTTTAGTGAGAAGGACAATACTCTAGTTTTTTCTTAATCTAATTTATGGTTAATATATAATTATGAAGGCATATCAACTTTTTGACTTTAACTTTATCATTGGGTATTTTAAAAGTTATAATTTTGACACAAGGACAAATGTGCAACATGAAATAGGAAGCTATAGTATGACACTTCACAAGAATGGACCATTCCTTACTGTCTAAAATAAAAAGGAAACATTTGGTCATAGAATGGGTAGGTGAAGAAAATAAGAATAGCCAAATCATCAAAAGGAAGGGGATGAGCATGTGGATTAAGTAAAACATGGCATGTGAATGCCAGACAATTACCTAAAGAATGCAATCTATAAGGATATTTCATATATTCTTTAAAGAAAAAAGAAAAGGAAATTAGTTAAACTCAATAAATTAAAACATTAGAGACAAACACTTTCTTATTTATAACAGCACTCTGCTTACTATGTGTCATAAGATGATAGGTGTACCAACAACACAGTGCTAGGCTGCATTAACAGAGGGATAGAATCAAGATCACATGAAGTATTAATACTTCTTTACAATGCCTTGGTAAGACCACACTTGGAATACTGCATCCAGTTTTGGTCACCACGATGTAAAAAAGATGTTGAGACTCTAGAAAGAGTACAGAAAAGAGCAACAAAGATGATTAGGGGACTGGAGGCTAAAACATATAAGGAACGGCTGCTGGAATTGGGTATGTCTAGTTTAATCAAGAGAAGGATGAGGGGGGACATGATAGCAGTATTCCAATATCTCAGGGGCTGCCACAGAGAGGAGGGACTCAAGCTATTCTCCAAAGCACCTGAAAGCAGGACAAGAAGCAACGGATGGAAACTAGTCAAGGAGAGAAGCAACCTAGAACTAAGGAGAAACTTCCTGACAGTTAGAACAATTAACCAGTGGAACAACCTGCCTCCAGAAGTGGTGAATGCTCCAACACTGGAAGTTTTTAAGAAGAGACTGGACAGCCATTTGTCCGAAATGGTATAGGGTTTCCTGCCTGAGCAGGGGGTTGGACTAGATTACCTCTAAGGTCCCTTCCAACTTTATTATTATTATTACTTAACATCAAATCAGTTTGCTCTAACTGTAATTAACACAGTGGCCAACCAATTGGAAGAGGTCAGTACACACACACACACACACACACAGAGACAGAGAGTGTGTACAATTACTGTACAATATCCTTAATACCATATGCCAACAAAATAATGGTGGTAAATATCTAATGCTCAGGATCATCCAACACAGATTACAGCCCTACATGGAAAAAAATATGCCAGATATTCAAGCTGGCTTTAGAAAGGCCAAGGTGCACAAGACATGCTAGATAATTGAGAAGCCCAAGGAATACTCCCCCCCAACCCCCCCCCCATCGTATTGCCCTCATGAAAAACTTACATATGGCCAGAATATGGTGAAAAAGACCGGCTTAAGGTTGGCAAAGAAGTGTGATAAAGATGAATACTGACTGCATATTTATATCTATATGTTGAATATATACTGCTCAAAAAAATAAAGGGAACACAAGATAAGACATCCTACTATTAAATACAGTACATTGTGTTGTTTAAGTGTTCCCTTTATTTTTTTGAACAGTATATATTAAGGGAAACTGGAATGGAAAAAATGAGTATAGTTTTAAAACTGGAAGAAATACCAATAACCTGTGTTTTGCTGATAATACTACCCTGATAACCAAAATTGCAAAGGATCTGCAAGACCTAGCACAAAAAGTCAAAGAGCACAGTGGGATTAAAATTAAATATAAAGATGACCAAACTAATGAGAACAGATAGAACAACCAGTCTTAGTATTGACAATGAAGTTACCAAAATGGCAGATAGCTTCTTATGAAAAGGTGAAATGCAAGAAAGAAATAAGAGCACCAGTTGTAAATTATGCTTTAATTGTTTTTAAACTTCTCTAGTATATTTTGTGGGGTGAGACTGGTGTTAAAAGGTTTTAAGCAAATACATAGAGATAAGTGCTGGATTTGTCAAAAAAAAACACCCAACCCAACAACAATTCTAATAGACTAGTCATATCCCTTTATCTTACTTTTGTTGGTTTTTTCCCAAAAAATATGCACCCACATGCCTACTTGAATGAGGTATCTAATTTGTTGGACTTTTGACTTTGTACCAAATATATGTCTTGACTCCTTTTAGTCTAGTAAAGTCTGCTAGCTGTATAGCTCTTGAACCTGACATTCCTCATTCTTCTGCTTATTTCCTCTGTGGTTGACTGATTTCCATTTCCATTTGATCAACTTTAGACAATCTGATTACTCTTCCTTGGCATTCACTACGTTTTGTCTTTTTTCCACTTATACAAGGCCAACATTTGAAATGGGCTGAAACATTTTCTTTCCTTCTCAAAAACTGCTGTTTGGAGGATTTCCAAAATGCTGTGGCACCCCAACCACATCCTACAAAAGACTCCCAGCTTCTTTCACATCCCTATCACCAAAGCCATTCACTGGTATTGTATCACAGCTATTCCAAACCACAGTAACTTTCTTTTAAATTCCAGAAAAGGAGATTTTAGAATACAGGCTTCGATGGAAACATAAATGTTCATCTGAGCTTTTAGCAAAGTTCTGTCTGCAATGATGGGAAAACCTCAGTTGGCTTAGACATGGACTTGGACTAAACCCTCAAATCTTATTTTTCTGAACCTTTTCTTTATCACTTTTCTCTCATTACCTTACTTTTCTAGCTATTCTAATGGTAATTTGTTAGAGGAAGAAACACATCAATTTCAAGAGTTTGTCTGGAATTAACAATGAATAATAGTATAGAATAAATGTCTGTCTCTGTATGTGTGTGAGGGACAGAGGGCGAAAACAATTATTGTAGAGATCTAGAGTGGGAGGGGCAAGAAAGAGATATATTTATATCTTTATAAGTAGAGTAATAATAGAAGAAATTTACAGGGTAAGAAAACCGAATATGAGGTCAGAGTGGAAATCTTCTTTGGTTTAGAGCAAATAGCACCAGAAAATTATTTTTTATATTCATATATTAATTTACTGTATAAGTGAACATTGCAAGTAGGTCACTAGTACAAATATTAACATTCTACCAAGATTCTGTGACATGCAGAGAACCATTCCTGGTTTTGAAGATGATGTTACTAAAGATCATTTTATCTGCCAGCCTCACATGTAACTCTGATGTTGCTAAACACTCCTTTACTACTTCAGGTTTGCCAGAAACTGCTATCATACTAATAACTGCAGGAATTTGGGAGGAGGAACAAGAAAGCTGCAACATCGGGTGCAAATTGAATTCATTCCTTGCATGGTGCACAGGGATAAAACATATCTCACAAACACCCATTTTTGTTTTCTTTGCAAGGATGTCTTATTGCTTAGTGGCATATTTCAACCCATATGAACATCTTAACAATGAATTAGATAACCATGGCAACATGGTTATTCATTTTAAATTGTGAACATAATAAGCTGACTTATATTAAGCCAAAATATTGGTCCATCTGGTTTAATAGAGTCCACAGTGACATGCAGCATCTTTTTGAGTTTTCAGATTGGGCTTTTTCCCAGCCAAATTTGGAAAGGCCAGAAACTAAATTTAGAGTTTTGGCAAGAAAAGGAGAAGCTCTAACACTGAGCTGTAACCTTTTCCTGCATCTGGGAAATGTTAGTGAACATTGTGTGGAAAGTTGCAAGGGAATCTGTAGGTAACATTTTTGCAGTAGGAATGGGGGGGAAATACAGATATATTGGGCAAGGATTTGGAGTTCAGTTTGCATTTACCCTGAGGTGAAAGACTGAGACAGGAATAAAAATTGTTCTTGCTCTTGTTACAGATGTGCTCATATTTTTCAAAACATGAAGAAACAAAAAGCAAGAACAATGCTACAAATTCTGGTAGATAAAGCCAGATACTTAATTGCATTTACACAGGCAATTTCTGCTTAACCAAAAGAAATGTTTTTCATCAACAGCATATAACAAAATGATGGAAACACTTTTTTGTAAAGATGGGAAGGTATGTCCACTTTATTTTATTTCAATGTGTTTGACTACCATATTTTCCAGCGTATAAGATGACTTTTTAACCCATGAAAATCTTTTCAAAAGTCGGGGTTCATCTTATACGCCCAGTCGTCTTATAAGCGGAAAATAGTACATAAATCAATCGAGCCCCCCCATTCTTGCAAAGCAACTTCAAGCCTCCTTAGTCCAGTCCCCCCTCCAACGTGACCCTCCCTTCCCACCCCCAAGAGCCTCTAAGCCCCTTGCAAACACCAGACCCCAGGAGCGGCAGGAAGCCCCTCACCCTCACCCAAGGGGCATCTGAGCATAAGCAGAGCATGCCCTGCTACCCACTATCTCTCCTGGTAGCCTGAACAGTGGTACTTGGTGGCCTGGCACCCCTCTTGCCCGCAGGCCATGCAGCGACCCTCGCCAGCCGGCCTCGGCATGGCCGCCCCAAGCCTGGCTCTCCAATGCGTCCTCCGGGCCCACCTGGCCGACCACCTCCCAGGCGGGTCTTGGCTCCAGATGTGGCAGCTGCTCCATCTGCAAATGCGCTCTCAGAGCCAGATCGTGCTCGGTCGTGCAGGCTGCTGAAAGGCAGGGACTCGGAGTTCCCGCAGTGGTTGTGGCTTCTGGTGTGCCGTTTGCAGAGTCTGGCCTGGAAGAGTGCGTTGTGTGAACGCAGCTCTTGTGTGTATTCCAAAGGGTGGGTGGAAGGAAAAGCCCCTTTGGGCTTCAAAAGGGCGGCTTTGCTCTATCTGCATCAGACAGGGCTGAATCGGGCTTGTGTCGGACACTTGGCAACTGGCATGTACCCGTATTTTCTGGTGTATAAGACAAAAAATCTTGAAAATCTTCTCAATAGTCGGGGGGTCGTCTTATACGCCCAGTCATCTTATATGCCGGAAAATACGGTAGATCAGTTCTAGAGCATTGTTAAACCAAGCTTTGCTTTGAATGAGACTTGGATTCATATTTTTTTTAAAAAAATAGAACTGAAGGAATATGCTATATTTCCTATAATTCTAGGTGGAGATCAAATGAATGCACCTCAAAAGCAGAGAATATGTTTTCTTTCTGGCAGCTTCTTTCTTCGCTTCTCCTATTCCTTTCAGGCAGGGTTAAATTGAGGCTAAAGCTTTATTGGAAGCAACTACTCATCTGACTCATGAATCTTCAGTCGGTGGCAGCTGGTTATCAATAAGGATTAAAGCAGCAGCCAAGATAAAGGTAATGATGAGGTGTTCCCTGTGGAAAACATTCTTATGCTTTCTGGATTCAGTTTGTTACTACTATACAAGATCTTAATGGCATCTTCTTTTTGCAATGACACGTTTTTGGAATAGGGGAAAGGAAGGAAGGAAGGAAGGAAGGAAGGAAGGAAGGAAGGAAGGAAGGAAGGAAGGAAGGAAGATATAATCAAATTTGGACATTGCTTATCATCAGACATATCAAATTAAATGCAAAGAAGTAGAAAAATAATCTTGATTTTTTTTCTAATATGCATTGTTTCTAGTCAGTACTTGAACACAAAATGTTCACTTTTAATTATACTTTTAAAATTGGATCATTTATTATATAGAATGAGGTAATACACAAATTGTGGATATTGGATAGCACCATGAGCCATGCTACATGTTATAAAGATAATTCAAGAACAAAATCTGGGTGCCATTGACAGACTGTGAAAAGGACCTCAGTGCCAGGATGGTGTTATGGAATCCATCCTAACCAAAAGATGCAATTATTTGAGTTTTTTCTGAATTGTACATAATCTCATGGAGAGAAGGGTAAGGCTGCTTAAAAAACAATAGCCTGACAGTTCTAGGATAACAAGCTACTGTTGAAAACCTCTATTCTGCAAGGTACCATATAGAGACAGAAAAAGTGCCGTTTACTTGTAATAATAATCTAACCACTTTTTAGCCAAAGACAAGAAAGACTATTAAAAAGATCCGACAAGATACAATCTTCTTAAGTTCTGTGTTTGCTGAAAACTGTCCCATAAATGTGAATCAGAGGAGTTTCTAAGATTAGGGAACTGATCTGAGGAACATCATTCAGCAGTGATTTGCATAGTTTGAGTCATAAAAACAATCCTCAGTTTGTCTAACAGTGCTTATATTAAATGTCAGGTCAAACATTAGTGACAAAGAGAAATACTGCCATATAGCAGAATGGTTTCATTCTGAATTGATTTCATCATACTGTGTTGGTATATATGTGTATACCACACACACACACACACACGCGCGCACACACACACACACACACACATTTATATTTGTCTTTTTTGTTATTCTTCACTTAACATATACTGTATTGCTTTATTACTATTGATTTTACCTTTTATCTACTGGTATTTTCCCGCTTTCTATGTATGAAGATTTTTATAAATTAACCTGAATTTCTCTGGCAGAAATTGTTGTGGAAGTAAAGCCTAGGCAGTATAGCATTATGGAACAGAACTCAAATATCTGAATTTTGTAGTTAGAGGAAATGGAATTCCATAAATAGAAAAAAATAAGAAAGATTAGGGCGGTTGCAGAAAAGGATTGTTTCTCTTTGTCTCTGTTGAGTTTGTGAGCATGTAGAAACCAGTTTGGGCTGAAATTCTCAGCTTCTTTTGAGTACTGAATGTCTCATGCAAGAAGATGACGAGCAACAGGGAGAAAGCAGAACTACTTAACTCATCCTTTACATCCATTTTTACACAAAAGGGAAAAAAAACAGTTCACCCTATCAAAACTAGCACCATAAAAAACAGATTAGGAATACAGGTAAAAATAGGCAAGAAAATGATAAGTCTACCTACACAAGTTCAAATCACCAGGACCAGATGGATTACACCCAAAGGTTCTGAAGGAACTGGCAGATGAGATCTCAGAACCACTGAACTATACCTTTCAAAGATCCTGGACCACTGGAGAACTATCTGAGGACTGGAAAAGAGCTAATGTAGTTCCCATTTAAAAGAAAAAAGAAAAAAAATGGATCCAGGAAACTACAGACCTATCTACCTTACATCAATTCCTGGGAAGATTCTGGAAAAGATAATCAAGCAACAAATCTGTGAACACTTAGAAACAAACAAAGTCATAACCAAAAGCCAAGATGGGTTTGTCAAAAACAGATCATGCCAGACAAATCTTATTGGATTCTTTGACCAAGTGACAAAATTAGTGGACCAGAGAAATGCTGTGGATATAATTTACTTGGACTTCAGTAAGGCATTTGATAAAATAGACCAGACATGTCAAACTTGCGACATCACGTGACATCGCGCAACATATCGGGATGGGTTTGCCATTGCCAGCAATGGGGTGGGCACGGCTTCTGGATGATGTGTCCAGCCTGCGGGCTAGCAGTTTGACACCCCTGAAATCGACCTATTACTTGATAAAATACAAAAAAATGTGGTTTAGACAGCATGACCACCAGATGGATTCGTAAGTGGCTGACCAACCACACTCAATGTGTAGTCCTCAATGGAACTGCATTTTCATGGAATGATGTGAAGTGCTGATGCTGCTTTATAATGCCTTGGTAAGACCACACTTGGAATACTGCATGCAGACTCTGTCTTAGGCCCAGTACTCTTCAATATCTTCATCAATGATTTAGATGAGGGGATAGATAGGGAACTCATCAAATTTGCAGATGACACCAAGCTGTCAGGAATAGCCAACACTCCAGAAGACAGGCTTAAGATACAGGAGGATCTGGACAGATACAGGAGGATCTTGACAGATTTGAACAATGGGCCATATCTAACAAAATGAAATTCAATGGTGAAAAAAGTAAGGTTCTACATTTAGGCAAGAAAAACCAAATGCACAGATATAGTATAGATGATACCTGGCTCAATAGTACTAATTGTGAGAGGGATCTTGGAGTCCTAGTGGACAATCACTTAAATATGAGCCAGCAGTGTGCTGCAACTGCCAAAAAAGCCAACACAGTGCTAGGCTGCATTAACAGAGGGATAGAATCAAGATCACATGAAGTGTTAATATCTCTTTACAATGCCTTGGTAAGGCCATGCTTGGAATACTGCATCCAGTTTTGGTCACCACAATGTAAAAGAGATGTTGAGGCTCTAGAAAGAGTGCAGAGAAGAGTAACAAAAATAATTAGGGGACTGGAGGCTAAAATATAAAGAACGGTTGCTGGAATTGGGTGTGTCTAGTTTCATTAAAAGAAGGACTAGGGGTGACATGATAGCAGTGTTCCAATATATAAGGGGTGGCCACAAAGAAGAGGGAGTCAATCTATTCTCCAAAGCACCTAAAGGCAGAACAAGAAGCAATGGATGGAAACTAATCAAGGAGAGCACCAACCTAGAACTGAGGAGAAATTTCCTGATAGAATAATTAATCAGTGGAACAACTTGCCTCCAGAAGCTGTGAATGCTCCAACACTGGAAGTTTTTAAGAAGAGATTGGACAATCAATCTCTGAAATGGTATGGGGCTTCCTACCTGAGCAGGTGGTTAGACTAGAAAACCTCCAAGGTCCCTACCAACTCTCTTATTCTGTATTCTGTATTTGGAGGAAATAGTATCTTTGGCATGATATATCTGTAAACATATGTCAGCAACAGTACAGTTAACAATCTCACTTAAATATATGTTTGTTGCACAGGATTCATGGTCTCACAAAAGTCATCCATGAAAATGCTTGTTTCAAAGAAATATATGGGTTACTTGAACTGTATCACACAGAATAAGAATAACCACACAAGCCCAGTCTTTACACCAGACATGTCAAACTCGCGACATCACGTGACGGTGCACAACGTATCGGGAGAGTTTTCCCATTGCCATCAATGGGGTGGGTGTGGCTCCGGATGACAGGTCCGGCCCTCAGGCCAGCAGTTTAACACCCCTGCTCTACACTGTCTTGAGAGGTGTAGCAGAGCCTTCTTGTTTTTAAAGATGCCACCTGTGAAAAATAGGAGTGAGAAACTTTAGCACTTGAAATAATAGAGTTGGAAGAGGTCTTCTAGTCCAACCCCCTGCTCAGGCAGGAGGCCCTATACCATTCCAGACAAGTGGCTGCCCAGTCTCTTCTTAAAACTTTCCAGTGTTGGAGCATTCACAGCTTCTGAAGGCAAGCCATTAAACTGGTTAATTGTTCTCACTGTTTATTGTTAAACTGTTAAATTAATTTAATTGTTAAGCGTTTAACAATTACATTAGCATTTAATTGTTAACTATTAATTGTTAAAACTCTTAATTTCCAGTAGTTTATTGCTCTCACTGTAACAACAGATCTGTTATGCATAAATAGGTTTTTGGCCAATCAGAAAAATAAAATTACCATTGTAGTTTTTGGCCAATCAGCAGAATACGATAACCCCCACACTTGGAATATCATACTTAAAATAAATAAAATGGATATAGTCAATGTATTCAGTGTCAACAGACATTCTCTTTACTGCTGTCCATATCTGTGGATGTTGAAGTAGAATTCCTTATTAAGAATGAGAGCATGTACTAGCTGTTACAGCTGTTATTCCACTGATCAGCAAGGTTGTTTCAGCTGATATGGCTGACTAGGCAAATGTTCTCTTTCTCCTGCGCTATTCTAAGTGTGTCCCGGTCAAAGCTGCCTGCTCTGTGGAAAAAGATGTCCAGCCTAGATTGGAGTGTACCATTCTTTGGCAAGGATATACAGTAGCTGCTCTCCTATTAAATAGGACTTCCTATTTAATATTAGGTCCTATCTCTCTATTGCTACTTTTCTTAATGTTGTCCAACAAACTAAGTTACAAATTTTCATCTTATCCATATCCATATTTAAGTTATTCTGAATAGTTTTGGATAAATCAGGAAAGGTAAGATCAGGGTGATGATTCTCCCTCACTTCTTTTTCTTTCCAACTGAACAGTGATAAGCATTTGGTTTCTGCTTCTTGAATCAATATAAAAAAGCAGACGTTTTCTTAGTCCAACATTCAGTACAATCTAGAAATAAATTTAACAATCTTCGTCCTCCATTCAGTTTTTAGAATAATTTGGCCATCTGATTTTTTTATTTGGGAACTCAAGTGCCTGTACTAAAACCAAAGATGGCATTTGATATTAAGTGATTACTTTGTTTTTAAGGACATCTATCTATAGACTGGCTTTTACCGGATACTTCAGGTAGAACAGACTTACCCTGTGATATCCAGTTACTTCATTAAAAGGGTTGGGAGGGGGAGGGAGGGAGGGAGGGAGGGAGGAGCATAAAAGAGGGCGAGGGGAATGGATATGGTTGTACCAGCCCCTAAAGGTGAAATAATAACAAAGGAAAATATTATTAAGGAAATAAAGATAATGATCCACTAAACAATTTTACGAAGTGATTTTCTCTTCTAGTTTCACCCTACAATGATATTGTCTAATGACTCAATGACTCCAGCCACTTAAATAACACTGATTTTGCATCCCATTGTAATTTATTTTACTCATAACCTAACTAGCTGATGTGAAGCCATTTGCTGATTAACTCACAGACAACAACAGGATTTGAACTGTCTATTATATTCTATTGATCAATATTCTTTTGTCTGCTAAGGGGGAAATAATCACCCCATGTTTTAGGTTATAGGTTAGAATATAGCATGATTTAATATTAGAAATGCATGAAATTCAGAATTGTTAATGCTAATCCACTGGAAAAAAAAGAAAGCTCAGAATTAACTATGTTACCAAAAATATCAGTCTAGTTGTCTAAGAAAAACTGTAGATTTTGTTTGCAAACCTCCCACCCCCCCAAAAAAAAGAATATTCATAACTGTAAAGTCATCAAGATGCTATTCAGGAACTGATATTTTTTTCCCCTATAGGAAAAGGAAACCAAGAAAGAACTAGAAATGGGAGGGTGAAATGCTAATGTTGTTTCATTAAATAAATTGTGGAGGCAGGAATAAAAACAGGATCCTCAAAGTATAATTTCTTTAAATACCTTGTGCTCAAGTTTCCCCTCTAGGCAACTGTTCATCTTTTTTTCCCCTTTCAAAAAGCACCATTAAATTTCATAAGAGTCCCAATTAAGCTGATAACTTGCTTCAGAGTACATGCAAGCTTAGGTGAAATGTGATACATTAACACTGATAAAAGATTGCCCATAAAAGCTTTTTATTTTATTTTTTTAAAAAAATTATTCTCCAGGAATTCGTAAACATTTAATTGATGTATTTTGGGGAAAAGGGCATCCAAAAATGCTGAGGTTTAAGATCAAGTTGACATGAATGGGTGAAAGCATATCTACCAGGCTTTGAAACACAATCAAGAGCTCCTATATCTGTAGAGCCAGACTATTGCTTCTGGACCTGAATCCTTCTTAAATTTTAAGGTGAAGTTAAGCCAAGTACCAACTGTGAGAGGGATCTTGGAGTCCTAGTGGACAATCATTAAATATGAGCAAGCAGTGTGCTGCAGCTGCCCAAAAAGCCAACACAGTGCTAAGATGCATTAACAGAGAGATAGAATCAAGTTTATGTGAAGTATTAATACCACTTTACAATGCCTTGGTAAGGCCACATTTGGAATACTGCATCCAGTTTTGGTCACCATGATGTAAAAAGGATGTTGAGACTCTAAGAAGAGTACAGAGAAGAGCAACAAAGATGATCAGGGGACTGGAGGCTAAAGCATATAAGAAACGGTTGCTGGAATTGGGTATGTCTAGTCTAATGAAGAGAAGGACGAGGGATGACATGATAGTAGTGTTTCAATATGTCAGTGGCTGCCACAAAGAAGAGGGAGTCAGGCTATTCTCCAAAGCACTGAAGGCAGGACAAGAAGTAATGGATGGAAACTAATCAAGGAGAGAAGCAGTCTAGAACGTAGAAGAAACTTCCTGACAGTTAGAACAATTAATCAGTGGAATAACCTGCTTCCAGAAGCTGTGAATGCTCCAACACTGGAAGTTTTTAAGAAGACACTGGACAGCCATTTGTCTGAAATGGTATAGGGTTTCCTGCCTGAGCAGGGGGTTGGATTAGATGACCTTCAAGGTCCCTGCCAACATCATCATCATCATCATCGTCGTCGTCGTCGTCGTCGTCATCGTTGTTGTTGTTGTGTGAAACTAGTGCTTTTAATTTGGTAGGCAGTTTATATTCTGAACTTTTGTAATTGAATACAATTACACATTGGGCAATTAATTTATTATCAGGGACTCACAGTCAGAAAGTGACTAAATATTAAAATCAAAACACCAGTCTTTCAGTGCTCACCCCATCACTCAACAAGATTTCAAAATAATACAAAATCTGTTCATATAGGAGTTGAAGTAGTAGAGAATAAAATATCCTGGCAGTCTGAATTTCTAGGATGAGGTCCTAATCTGTGAGACTTTGATAACACACTTGAATATATTGATGGTTTAAAACTGTCCCAAATAGGGACAAGTCTCATGTGTGTAATAATGTGGAAAAGATACAAGGTAATACTGAATGAACAAGACAAAGTTTGGATAAAGACTTGGAACAAATAATAATAATGTGCTCCAACAGGATGAGAGCTATGCCAGAGGTTCAGCCATACTGGTCAGGTCTCATCAGAGCAGGCAGACAAAGAGTGCCCCTTCTATCAACAATTTGGTCAGATGTAATTTACACAAACGCATACCAGATCAGTCATTGTCCAAGTCAAGAAGGACCATGCTAGATGTTGAAGCTCCTGGACATCTGGTGAGAAATGAGCTATAGGCTCAGTACTGAGTAGTAGCCTGGCCAACAGCTGCAAAACTACTGGAAGAAAAGAAATCAAGAAGAAGATTAGACATGAGAATGAAAAAGATCTTAAAGTCCAAACTTAGTGGAAGATTAAGGCAAATAACACCTGGGCAATTCCAGTCATGAGATACACAACTGAATAGTGTATTAGACTCTAGTTCAAGTTGAACTAGAAGCCCTGGATAGGAAGACCAGAAATATAATGACAATGAATCATGCCCTTCATCCATGCAGTGATATTGACAATCTGTGCTACTCACAGTGGTTGATGAAGATGTTGGAATTTGCTGAGATGGTTAAATTTATTTCTTTGATCAGAGCAAAGACAATATTTGCAGTTTATTTATTGCTGACTACAAACCCCTTACAGACCTTTTGAGTAAAATACACAAAAAAGAACTTTATGGGTTGATGATTAGATAAAATAGATAATCAAAAGAAGGGAGTTATATTGCAACCACTCTGTTCATTATATACTACCATCATGTTGGGTGGCCAATAAGTCCCACATGATCCCTGTTCTTCTCCATTTGGGAGAAGATAGATAGATGATAGATGATAGATGATAGATGGTGATGGAGAAGGAAGAAGAAGAAGAAGAAGAAGAAAAAGAAGAAGAAGAAGAAGAAGAAGAAGAAGAAGAAGAAGAAGAAGAAGAAGAAGAAGAAGAAGAAGAAGAAGAAGAAGAAGAAGAAGAGGAGGAGGAGGAGGAGGAGGAGGAGGAGGAGGAGGAGGAGGAGGAGGAGGAGGAGAGAGAGAGAGAGATGGAGTCAATTTATGAGTTTTGAGAGTTGGGCAGTGTACAAATTTTATAAACAAATGAACAGGTAGTACACTGATTGCTGGAATTCATCATTCTCAGGTTGACAAATTGCCATGGAAATTGAGCACAGGAACAGAAGTATAAATTTTACCCTTGCATATCAGCCTATTAATCTGATTTAGTCTTTGCGGGTTTATAAAGAAATAAGGTTCTTAATTTCAATGAATCTTTGGTAGAGTATTCTGTGAGTTTAGCACTTATGCTTTTTGAAATCCAATATATTCAGTTTTATGCCTATACAGACAAGGGATTTTCAGAACAATTGCATATCATATTACATATTAGTCTATACCTGTTGTCTGCAAGCAATGTATTCTTCTATAATAAACCATGCAGACTGCTTGTACTTTAATAATAAACATAGGCTTTGATGGTATGGGAAAGGGGATCAAAATAAATCCAAGCTGACATTTCTGTCAGATGGGACTTCTTTCCAGTTTGCCTGATGCACGAGGAATTTAGCCAAGGTTTGGAAAAGAGGATCGCACTGTACCTACTTAATAGTAAATACCAGAGGAGGAAGTTTTAAGTAGCCATGTTTCAGAAGGTCACATCCAATAGAATGGCATTTCAGTTTGGAAGCTTTTAAGCTGGTATAGAAAATCTAGTTTATGTTTTCTCTTCTTCAGCTAAGATTTCATATAGCTTTATCCCTAGGAATGGTGGCATTTCCATTTCTATATATACACTACAGGGTTGACTTAACTGCAGCATCTACCATTTCATTTTTTATCTATTCATTTCATAAGTCTAAGAGTAACCTACTGTTCCACAAGGCTCTAGGCATCTCACAAGTAAATAATTACAGCCAAAAATAGTGTCTAAAATATAAAGGTATAAATCAGCATGAAGGAAACAACAAACAATATATCTGAAATATTAAAAGCAGCAATTGACTAAGAGCAGTTATATATGGATTCAGTTTCCATTTGCAAACTCACTTGTATTTCTATCTCTAAGTCATAATTCAATTGCCTTTTTGGAATGAATTGGGGAAGAAGGATAGAGAAATGTTGAATGCATTTTGGTGACACCAAAGGTTCTCCCATAGAACTTCTATGTAGATGCTAGATAAAGTTTTCAGATTTCTGTAGGCTGAAGGATAAGATTTATTTATGTAAATATGAGATACATGCACGTGTACACAGACAGAAACACAAATATACAAATTAATATAAAATAAGAAAAAGAAAGAAATCAAAGAAAAAACTAAAAGTATAAGAAAGGAAAAAAGAAAAATACAAAACTAAGAAAAATAGGTACAAAGAAGTAGGTTACAATATCTTCTTTTCAGCAATTATAATTACAACTAAAAATGTACATTTTACTCTATGGTTACAGCATAACTCTCCCCTTTATATAATCTATTCTGTCTAATCATTATGATCATAAATCATAAATTCAATTTTTCTTAAGCAGAACAATCCATAAAGGATTTGCAGTCAGTAATAAATTTAGATATTGTCTTTTCTCTGATCACAGAGGTCAATTTAGCTATGTTAGCAAGTTCCATCAACTTCATCAACCATTCCTTCATCGTGATAGTGCCAAATATTTCCATCATTGTGCATACATCGTTGTGCATCTTGCTGCAGTTTTCATGTAAAAAAAGTGCTTCGTGACTTTTTTCCAACTGTTTGTCCATCAGTCCCAAGAGAAAAACTTGTCTCAAATCTTCATTAATCTTTAAAATCCTCTGAGTTAGTGTATATATTTGAATCCAGAATTTTCTAGCTATTTTATATAACCATCAAATATCATAAATTTTCCCTTCTTATTGTTCACGTTTCCAACATAAATTTGAAGAGCCTTTACACATTCTACAGATATATATTTTTTGGTAACTTACCAACACATCATTTAGTAAAAATTCTATTTAAAATTATAGCATAATGTAAGTTTCAATTCTTTCAATTACATATTTTCCCATTGTTCCATGTGTGAATTATAATCAAATTTTTAGGTCACTTTATCACATATTCTTTCACTTGTTTCTCTTCTGTTTCAAATTACCATAAAAGTTTATATATTTTAGTAATTCCATGTTCATCATTTGTACATAAAGAAATCTTCTATTCTCCATTTTTGCTGTTTTTCTAGTGGTTGCTATTATAATATCATAATCCAAAGATGGAAGTTTTTCAAACACGGGAAACAGAAAAGACAATCTTCCCCTTTTTTCTCTTTTGTCTTCTTGTGCCCTTAATAATTTCATTTCAAATGACACAACATAATTACAGTAAGCATCAGTCTGACTTATATTACCTTTATATGGTTCGTGCAGTTAGGACGTTTGGTTGGAGATTAGCAATCCCGTGTTTGAGACCTGAGTGCTGCTGCAATGTGGTGAGCTCCTGTCATTCACTCCAGCTCCTTGATGGGGACATGAAAGGAGCCCCCACGGGCACCCCCTGTGCAACAGTGATGTCGCCGGCTAATCCTTTCAGCCCAGAAGCACCTTAAATGGTGCCTTCAACATGAATGGGATGGGAGCTTTACATTTTGTTTGGTAAAATCCATCAATTGTATACACTCTTTGATAGTAAACAGCAAAAAAAAAGTCCAGTTTGTTTATCAAATTTAATTTATTTAAAAACACTATCATCCCAAAATAATCTTTCAGAATAACTATCCCCTTTATCCATTTTAAACTTTCTTATTTTGATTCCTTTGTTAAGTGTTTTGCCAAAAGTTTTTAAATTTTTAAAACTGTTTTAAAAACCTTTCTTCTTTTGTAATTCAGAAAGAATAATAACTCACCAAGAGGAATTTTTATTCTGATGCTCAGAAAATTTCTCCTTAGCTGTATATTAGTTACATCTGAAAGTGGTTAAGAAATGAGACTCATATGAAACGTATTTCCATATTGACTGCATTGACTGTGAACTTGATTGAAAGCCCTCAACTCCCAGCCACTCAAGTCATGAGCCAACCACAAAACCTAAGTTCCATTATACTACTCATAAGGGGCAGCTCTCCAGAGTACAAGTTAATGATCACACAAGCTCTCCTTTTCTCTGGAGAGAATTCTCTACCCAGAATTCACCCTCTGGCCACCCTTCTCTCCCTCCATGCCATCCCTGCTCCTTCAGAGACATCTATTTTATCATGAATCCTCACTGGAAGCTTCCAAAGGACAAAATTTCTAATACAGTGGTCATTTCCCTAATATCACCTCTGAATAATGACTTTTCTAGAAGCTACTATCATCGCCTCATTTCTCCAGTTCTTACAACATGCAAAGGGAGAGATTCTACAAGGACAATAAATCTCTGGGAATAAGCAGTAACACTGCATCCAAAACTGCTTACCATTCTAGTTTTTAATATTAATTCCAGATTCCATACTGCCATTGGTCACATATGAAGTGGCTGGACACAGACAGCATTAGATAAAATACAGTGTGGACAAGACAAAAATATTTCCTAAAATGATTGACTTAAACTGACAATTATAAACAGCAACTGTTTCTCTTTTGTTCAAGTTCTTATGCTTCTGCATAAAACAATAACACAATATAATTTCTCCTCAAATTCTTACAAAGACGTTTTTAGAAGGACATATTAGTAGAATCTGATCTACTGCAAAATAACTTATCTTTCTGTCTAATTGAGAGTCAAATGCTTAATGAATGGAAAAGATAAGCCTAGTGATGCATGACAAATCAGATCAAATTCTGCATGAGCATTCTTTTTTTCCATATATTTTATTGATCTTTTTAAACATAAATCACTTAATAGTTGGTAAACAGTGTGTTTGCTGGGTTTACATTTGAAAAGAAAAATAATTAACAATTGGCTTCTATAACCCATAATCCACTTGTACATTTAGTTGATTTCCCCCTTTCCCCAAAATTCTTCTTTGCAAACCTTGAAATAATACAGTTCTTATTATTTTGATAAATAACAGTTACATATATGATTTTTTCCCAATATTCCTAGAAATAATGATCACATCAATATAATATTTCTTTTCTATCTAATCATTCTGGTTGCCTCATCTTATATTCTGTTACAGTCCTTATTTAGATTTGTTTCTCCCATAAGTTCAAAGTATTCTTGCTGGTTAAGGTTTTCTCAACAGATAATTACATTTAAAGATTTAAATCCATTTTTCCCATATAAACCATCTCAACACTTTTACATTTCTTAAAGAATAGGAAAAAACAGTAAAGAAAAGGAAAAAAGAGCAAGAGAAAAGAAACCTTAAAAAGTAAAATATTACTTAAAATATATATTCCTCCTAAGCTAATATATATTCATTCCCAAAATTTCTTATTCTTTTTAACCATGATTAAAATATATATTTAATCTTTAAATCTTCCATTTAATGCAGACATGTCAAACACAAGGCCCGGGAGCCAGATCCGGCCCGTGGTTTCATATGGCCCACAAAGCCATCCTGGAAACAGTGAGGGAACGGCCACCGCTGCCTTGGCCCTGGCAGAGACCCTCAGATCTGTCCCACTCCTGCCCAGGCCCCCATAGGCATTCTTGATGCCAACGATGTAGAGCTGGCCACGCCCACCCAGTAGGCCATACACACTCTAGCCACGCCCACCCAGTAGGCCACACCCACCCCGACCCCCTGAGGGCAACCGCAATGCTGATGTGGCCCTCAATGAAATTGAGTTTGACACCCCTGATTTAATGTGTCTAGTCATCTAATCCTTTAACTCTTATTCAAAATATTTTTTTCTTTTTTATACATTTTAATTTCCCTAAATTCAGACACATTTAATTATCTAAAACATTTCCTTCATCTAGGCCATTTCAGCAGTAGTAATATACTTATATATATATATATATATATATTACTTATATCAAGAAATAAAATAAAAAGGGGGAAAAAGCATACAATATCATTTAAGGAATCCATCTCTCTTAGAATGACATATTTATTCAGAATCTTTTCTATTTCTTTAACTATAGTCAAACAAATGTTTCTTTTTTATTCTCTCTGGTAGATCCCATCGTCTATTTTCTTAATTTTCACTTTGATCTTTTTCCTTTGACCAGTATCATTCTTGAGCAATGTGTTTTGCTGAATCAAAAAGTTTTTCCATATATTCATAACTGTTGCTGTACGTATAAGAAGTAAATTGAATAAAGTGTCTTTATGTGAGGCTTTTGCCCTTCCATGTTTCTTGAAAATCTTTTTCTCTTTCTCCTTCTTTGCTTCTCTTATCACTTCCTTTCTCTCTGATGTTTTCAACATCTCTACATTCCATTTTATCAAAACTATTTTTTGTCCTCAGATTTCTTTTGTAGTCTTAAGGGATGAGTTGTTTTTTTTTTTCATTTTTTGTAATTTTTCCCCCACTAGGATTAAATCATGTTTTCTTGCTTTGTTAAATAATAATAATAATAATAATAATAATAATAATAATAATAATAATAATAATAATAATAATAATAATAATAATAATAATAATAATAAAGTTGGAAGGGACCTTGGAGGTCATCTAGTCCAACCCCCTGCTCAGGCAGGAAACCCTATACATTTCAGGCAAATGGCTGTCCAGTCTCTTCTTAAAAACCTCCAGTGTTGGAGCATTTGCAGCTTCTGGTGGCAGGTTGTTCCACTGGTTAATTGTTCTAACTGTCAGGAAGTTTCTCCTTAGTTCTAGGTTGCTTCTCTCCTTGATTAGTTTCTATCCATTGCTTCTTGTCCTGCCTTCAGGTGCTTTTGAGAATAGCTTGACTCCCTCTTCTTTCTGGCAGCCCCTGACATATTGGAACACTGCTATCATGTCACCCCTCACTCTTCTCTTTGTTAAACTAGACAAACCCAATTCCAGCAACCGTTCCCTATATGTTTTAGCCTCCAGTCCCCCAATCATCTTTGTTGCTCTTCTCTGTACCCTTTCTAGAGTCTCGACGTCATCAAGTTCTGTCTTTGAGACTCTATTTTCAGTTTTATGTCCACTTATTTGTTTTGTCTGCTCCTTCTCTGTTGTTGTTTCCTGGAAGTTTTTTTTTTTGTTGTTGTAAAGTTAACTTAGAGATAGATTTATTTGTATTTTCAAAGTTATTTTGGATTTCTTTGTGATTTGAACTCAGTGTTATTTGAATTAATTGCAGTATACTATATATCTCCTCCTAAGAGTTATTTATATTTTCTTGGTGTGTTCTGTCTACATATCCATGATGGCCAAAAGTTGAAGTTTTCCTTCTTATATGCAAATAGTTTTAGAGTCCCAGTTAAATAGATATTTGTAATTCAAAGAGTTCAAAAAAGATTTTTTTCCTAAAGTTTATAATTCTCTCTTTGTCTGCAGCCCAGATTGTTGCCCTTTTTTGTCACAGCTGTTCTTTGTTATTAAAGCTTTGAAAGTCACAATCACAGATTAGCTTTTCCCAGGTTTTGGCAAATTCTCTATGGAAATCATAGCTGTCATAATCTTCATCCACCACTAGGTGTTAGCATCTATTTAGTTTTCAATATGAACAATGGTCTTTAAAATGAGAGTCTTAACCATTCAATAATGTTAAACTTGTCCAAAGTTAAATTTTAGCTTTCAAGTTTATAAATTTATTTCACTACCATATATTTTGATCCTCCATAGAAATTTTAATTCACCGCTTCCGTTAGTATAAGGATGGGGCAGAAGTCCCCCTCCTTCAATTTCAGAAGTATTTTGCTTCTTGGGGAACTTTTCCAGGAAATTAAGTGTAGAATAGAAAAGGGAAAATCAAATTTCTCACCCAGTTTCAAGCATGCTGTTTACTGTAGTGCTTGTTAGTTGTTTTGGATTTCGGTTGCAAGTAGCTTGGGCTGATCGATGAAATACAGCCTTTCTCCTGTTGGGTTAGAAGGCTTTCCCGAAGACAAACGGAACAACCACCATCATTCCAGAGTCACCGGGGCACCTTTCTTTCTTCGCCACCCCTCTGGGGCGGCTTGGACCCATTAAGGTCTCTAGGCAGGATGAAAGTTAGCCATGGGGGTGCAGCGGTCCGCAAGCCTGCAACCAGTCACTACCACCCAAGACCAGAAGTCCCTCTACATGAGCATTCTGTAAACCATTTATGTAAAGTTTACAAATTAAATGTAACATTGCAAATAATATACAGTACAAAAGCTCCATCAGAAATACAACATTGCTGGAGCTTGCCATTTCCAAAAGTACAACAATATGAAAAATTTTACTACAATAAATACTGTATGTTGGACTAAATATATCTATTATCATTGCATAAAAACTAATAGTTTCTTCATTTCAGAATATTAATTTGCTTTCTACTTTTGAGATAACTATTTATTATGACAAGAGAAAAACAAGAACTTTTTCATTATACATTGAAACCCACTTTTGGGAACTACAAGGAACAAACTCAACAATGTAATTAATGCTAAGCGTGCTAATAAAACATCCACCTCAGACAATTTAAAAACTTAGCACATTTTGCAGTAACATACAAGTCAGAAAAATAATCAAATCTTAACAAGAAAGAACAATATGAACTTTAGAAATTTCTTAAAGGCCTGCAGTAATTATTTTTTAAAAACCTACAATACTTCCATTCCCTTGGTCTAATGCTCACAATGTTATCTAATCATTCAGGTTTATATTGCTTTATGAAGTACGAAACATTATCTTTAGATAATATACAGATAGTCCTTGGCTTACCACCACAAGTAGTAATAATAATAATAATAATAATAATAATAATAATAATAATAATAATAATAATAATAATAATAATAATAATAATAATAATAATAATAATAATAATAATAATAATAATAATAAAGTTGGAAGGGACCTTGGAGGTCATCTAGTCCAACCCCCTGCTCAGGCAGGAAACCCTATACCATTTCAGACAAGTGGTTGGCCAGTCTCTTCTTAAAAACTTCCAGTGTTGGAGCATTCACAGCTTCTGGAGGCAGGTTGTTCCACTGGTTAATTGTTCTAACTGTCAGGAAGTTTCTCCTTAGTTCTAGGTTGCTTCTCTCCTTGACTAGTTTCCATCCGTTGCTTCTTGTCCTGCCTTCAGGTGCTTTGGAGAATAGCTTGACTCCCTCTTCTTTGTGGCAGCCCCTGAGATACTGGAACACTACTATCATGTCACCCCTCACCCTTCTCTTGATTAAACTACACATACCCAATTCCAGCAACTGTTCCCTATATGTTTTAGCCTCCAGCCCCCCAATCATCTTTGTTGCTCTTCTCTGTACCCTTTCTAGAGTCTCGACATCTTTTTTACATCGTGGTAACCAAAACTGGATGCTGTATTCCAGGTGTGGCCTTACCAAAGCATTGTAAAGTGGTATTAGTACTTCATTAGTACTGATCCCAAAATTTTTGTTGTTAAGTGAGATGTTTGTTAAGTGAGTTTTGCCCATTTGATAACCTTTCTTGCCACAGTTGCTAAATGAATCACTATGGTTCATAATTTAGTAAGCTGGTTGTTAAGTGAATCTGGCTTCCCTACTGACTTTGCTTGTCACAAAGTCATAAAAGGTGATTACAGGACTCTGGGATACAGCAACCATCATATAAATATTAATCAGTTGCTAAGCCTGTGAATTTTGATCACATGACCATGGAATGCTACAAAAGTTGTAACTGTGAAAAATGGTCATAAGTCACTTTTTCAGCACTGCTGTAACTCTGAATGGTCACTAAATGAAGTGTTCTAAGTCAAGGACTATCTGTACAGATTCTTCCACTTAAACAAAAACTGATAATTTTCAGTATTTATTTTTATATGTTATTCTTCACATGTAGCTTCATAATGAAGTAAAACAGGAAGTTCTCATATTTTTGAGAGAGAATCTGATCACAAATTGAGTAGTTTACCATTCTTTTATCCTTATTCCAATCTACATGGCCCTATATGACTAAATGACTAATTTCAAGATGGCGGACGTGTTGGGTTGAGCTCCGTAAGCTCCAGTTGTTGGCGTCCCTTAGGAGCCCCTCAGGGGTCCTTTTGGGCCCCCTGGGCAGGGGATTTGGATTGCTAAATCCATGAGGCTAAATTCACGAGGCAAATAATGAGGTAGTTACTGTTTTGTTTGTTCCCGTCTGCGAGTTGCCTCCTTCCATCTGCTCTCGTCTTCCGCGGTGTTCGCTGTGCTCGGCTTTTCTGGCCTGCCGGTTTCTGCTGCCCCGGCGTCTCCGGGCCTCTCCTGGGAGGCTGTGGTCGGCGGCGACGGTGTTTCCCGTTGCTTTGGGTCGCCATGGGCCGTTGGAATGGCGTTGGAACAGCATTGCCATCCTGAGCAGCTTTCGGCCGTTTTCGGCGGTGTCCTCGGCGTCTTCGGAGTTCCAGCTGATCGGCACTTCCGGGAGAGGAGAGGAGAGCTTGTACGAGACGCCTGCGGACTATTTTGGTGGCGGCGGCAGCGGCGGCGACATTTTGTATTACTTGGCCTGCCTTGGGCCGCTTTTGGCGGCTGTGGCGTCTTCGGGCCGTTTCGGCGGCGGAGAAGACGACCGCTTGTTAGTTCGCTGGCAAGGATGTCCCCTGTGCTGGTTTCGAGCCGCTGCTGGCGGCGGAGGTGGCTATGGCGACGGCGTCCTCGGGCTGCTTTGGGCGGTGGAGAGGACGACCACGACGGCGGCGGTGTTTGCACTTCACTCGCTTTGTTCCGGCCGCTTATGGTGATGGTGACGGTGGCGTTTTCGAGGCCCGCTGGCCCGTTCCATCGGCGGCGACGATGTCTGTGGCGATGGTGGTGACATGGCGGCGGCTGGCGTCTTTGTCTGGTCAGCGGTGGCCGTAGCAGTTTGGGCGGACTACCAATTTATTTATTAATTTTCCATCTGCCTCCTTTCTCCCCTTTGGACTGGGACGGACCTGGGCACAAGCCACAGTGGGAGAGTGGCTTGTTTTACATCGGCAGCCCCATAGAGGTGGGAGCTCTATGGGTCATGCCCCACCCAGGGTGTACATTTTGGACCATCCCCGGGAGCAGACTCACGACCCGTTGTGAGAGGACGGGTTGTGGTCTGCCCCTGGGAGCACCCAACCGAGTGGCAGTAGGTTGGTTCATGGCCCAAATGTTCCACTCCTTACCCTTCGAACCTCCTATTGGACTTTTCAACCACGGGACTGCCTTCTCTGGACTTGTTCAGACTGTATGTATCGATACTCCAGCACGGACTTGCTCGCCCTCAGGGGTGTCCCCCTCTCCTGGGTGTGTCCTGCCTTCTTTGCCACTCCCAGTCTCGATGAAGGGCCCAATTATTGGGACCCTGAGAGATGGCCGGGTAAGGGCAGGGGTCCTCAATATAAATTTAATAGGAGGCCCCTGGTTAATTTTTTAGTGAATTTTTTTATGGGGTTAGGGAGAGGGGTGGGGGGTAATGGTTGTCTGACTATGGGGGGTGGCCACACAACCGTGGTTCAGGCCAGGCCTGGGTCCGACTGCGTTGGGAGGGAGCGGTGTGTGGTTACATCCGGGGCTCGGGAGCGGGTCGTGGGACTACCGATTCCCACGACATTGGGGTATGGCAGCAGGCGCATGGACAGAGGGCCGTATCGTTACCGGGAGGGCCGTCTCCGCTGTTTACAAGCGGTGGGGCGCTCTGACCCTCTGTTTCTTCCCCGAGGTGCCGGGAGCGAGGATGTGCAGCCTCCTGAGCTCCGGCTGGTGTATCTGAATGCCAGGTCCGTGATTAATAAGTCTCCCCTTGTGCGGGATTTGGTGGAGGGTGAGCATGCGGACCTGGCTTGTATCACCGAGACCTGGTTGGGTCCAGAGGGTGGGGTCCCTTTGGTTGATCTTTGCCCACCAGGTTTCCGAGTGCTACACCGGCCTCGGGCTCAAGGTAGGGGCGGGGGAGTGGCGGCAGTTATCAGGGAGACCTTATGTCCGCGGGACACCACCGTTCCTCAGATAGTCGGGTGTGAGTCTCTCTTTTTGAGGTTTGGTCCGGGGGCGCAGTTGGGCTTGCTGCTGGTGTACGTTTCGCCTAGTCACACAGCGGCAGTCCTGCCTGAGCTACTCGATGTCCTCTCCGGTTTGGTGATTGAGTTCCCCAAACTTTTAGTTTTGGGTGACTTCAATCTACCATCCCTGGGAGGGTCATCTGAGTTAGCTCGGGAGTTCATGGCTTCCATGACGGCCATGGACCTGACGCAGGTAATTTCTGAACCAACTCATGAGGGAGGCCACACCCTTGACCTGGTTTTTTTATCTGGACGGTGGTTGGATGATCTTGGTGGGGGCTCTCCATTTATTACGCCCCTGTCATGGACCGATCATTACCTCCTGCGGCTGGTCTTCCGTCTTGCCACCCCCCGCCGTGGGGATGCGGAACCGACTAGATGGTACCGCCCCAGGTGCTTAATGGACCCTGATGGGTTCCAGGCAGCGCTGGGATCCCCACCTGCCTCCGTCGCTCACAACTCGGCGGATGCCTTAGTGGAAGCCTGGGAAAGGGCAGCCACTGAGGCACTTGACTGAGTTGTACCCTTGCGGCCCCTGACCCGGTGCAGATCCCAACGAGCTCCATGGTTCTCTGCGGAGCTCCGGGAGATGAAGCATCGGAAACGGGGCCTAGAGAGCTGTTGGAGTTCCAGCCGATCCGAATCCGACCGGTTGCGGCTAAGAACCTATATTAGGTCTTATCTCGCAGCGATGAGGGCGGCGAGGTGTAATTACTTCTCTGCCCTCATCGCGTCCGCAGATAATCGCCCGGCTGCCCTGTTTAGGGTGACTCGCTCCCTCCTTAATCAGGAGGTGAGGGAGGATCCCTTGCAGGGTCGTGCCGAGGAGTTTGGTCAACATCTGTCAGATAAAATCGCTCGGATTCGGACCGGTTTGGACTCCAGCTGGGCAGAGTCTGACGATCAGGACACGGGCGGTCTTGTCAATGTTATCTGGGAGGAGTTTGATTCTGTGACCCCTGATGAAGTGGACAGGATTATGGGGAGGTTGAGCTCCACCACATGTTTATTGGACCCGTGCCCTTCTTGGCTGGTTTATGCAGCTAGGGAGAGGACACGAGGCTGGTTCCAGGCAGTTATATCTGCTTCTTTGAGTGAGGGTAATTTCCCCACCGTCTTGAAGGAGGTGGTGGTGAGACCTCTCCTCAAGAAGCCTGCCTTGGACCCAGCTGTGTTGAACAACTTTCGCCCAGTCTCCAACCTTCGCTTTCTTGCGAAGGTTGTTGAGAGTGTGGTGGCGCATCAGCTCCCTCTGGTCCTGGATGAAGCGGATTATTTGGACCCGTACCAATCGGGTTTCAGGCCCGGGTACAGCACGGAGACGGCATTGGTCGCTCTGGTGAATGATCTCTGGAGGGCCCGGGATAGGGGATATTCCTCTGTCCTAGTCCTATTAGACCTCTCGGCGGCTTTCGATACCATCGACCATGGTATCCTGCTGCGGCATCTCAGGGGATTGGGAGTGGGAGGCACGGTTCTTCGGTGGTTCTCCTCCTATCTCCTGGGACGTTCGCAGTCGGTGTTGGCAGGGGGGCAGAGGTCGACCCCTAGGTCTCTCGTTTGTGGAGTTCCTCAGGGGTCGGTCCTCTCGCCTCTCCTGTTCAACATCTACATGAAACCGCTGGGTGAGATCATTCGTGGTTTTGGAGTTGGGTATCATCAATATGCCGAAGATACCCAACTTTTCATTTCGACCCCAAACCACCCCAGTGATGCCCTCGCTGTGATGTCCCGTTGCCTGGAGGCGGTTCGGGTCTGGATGAGGAGGAACAGACTTCAGCTCAACCCTGACAAGACTGAGTGGCTGTACATTCCGGCATCCCGGGACATTCAAAATGTTCCATCACTTTCTATGGGGGGTGAGTTTTTACCCCCCGTGGATAGGGCCTGCAACTTGGGAGTCCTCCAAGATTCATGGCTTACCTTAGAAGACCACATAGTAGCCATGACTAGGGGGGCTTTCGCTCAGGTTCGCCTGGTGCGCCAGTTGCGGCCCTATCTGGACCGGGATGCCCTGTGTACGGTCACTCATGCGCTCGTGACCTCTCCTCTTGACTATTGCAATGCTCTCTACATGGGGCTTCCCTTGAAGACCACTCGGAGGCTCCAACTGGTACAGAATGCAGCTGCGAGAGTTGTCTTGGGAGTTTCCCGGTACTCCCATGTTACACCTTTGCTCCGCGAGCTGCATTGGTTACCAGTTGTCTTCCGGGTGAGGTTCAAGGTTTTGGTTATGATCTTTAAGTCCTTACATGGCATGGGTCCGGGATACCTCGAGGACCACCTGCTGCCGGCGTCAACTCCCCTCCGCCCTGTGCGTGCCCACAGAGAGGGTCTCCTCAGGGTGCCTCCGGTGAGGGAATGTCGACTGGTGGCCCCCAGGGGGAGGGCCTTCTCTGTGGGTGCTCCGGCACTATGGAACCAACTGCCAGTTGAGCTCCGGATGGCATCGGACCTTCGCTCCTTCCGCCACGGGCTAAAGACCCACTTCTTTGAACTAGCTGGTCTGGCCTGATGGGGAGGGTTTTTTAACGGGTTTTTTACTATTTTATTGTCATTGTATTTTAATTGGGCATTGGTTTAATTTCTTTTTAATTTTTGTACTGTTATTTATTTATATATGCCCTGTTAACCGCCCTGAGTCCTTCGGGAGAAGGGCGGTATAGAAATTGAATAAACCTAAACCTAAACCTATATTTAATTTGATTGTGACTTTTAAGTTTTGTAATTAGAAAGCTTTTGTTTGGAATGTATGCCATTGAAAGTGTCTCCAGTATTCCCATTGTGTGTGTGTGTGTGTGTGTGTGTATTCTTACTTGTGGTTGTTCAAAATTAATAAAATGGATTGAGGAAAAAAATAAATAGTGTTCTTTGACAATCAGTCCTGCATCATCGTAGAGGTACACCAGGCCACTTGAAGTAGGAAAAGAAATTTATCTACCCCATATAGATAAACATGGGGTGTCAACTCATGTTATAGATTACTGAAGTTACCAGGGATTTTATTCCAGAAAGATTTTATTCTTCAAGTAGCTGTAACCATTATATGTCAAGAATTCAAATGCATTGAGCTATTTTGTGAAGGAAATCCACTTCGTATAATCAAATCTGTAAGAATACACTGTGACCTTTCAAGTCCCCCCCCATTTTTTTATTTTATTTTTTTGTAAAATGACATACTGTACTAAGGAACTTATTCAGAGTTAGTATCAGGAAAATATGGGGTACTCAATGGCAGTATCACCTTTCATGAAAAAGCCATTATTGTATGCATTATTGTATATGGATAATAGCTTGATATGTTCTTCTGCCTACATTTCAACTCTAATTGGAAAACGTAGCTTCATATCTACTAAGCCATTAACTGCTAAAATAAAACAACACATGGTTGAAAAATTGTCTATTAACTTTCTAAATTAGCTCATCAGATTTGATTTTATATGAATATGGATTTATATGCTCCAACTGAAAAATAAATGTTTGAATCGATTTATCTGGAAAAGCACAATCAGGATCCTATCAGAGTTGCCTGAAATTTTCACATCATTTTATTCTTTTTATGTTGTACTTAAAGCTTTTGGAGTCTAAGATTGCTTATTAAGTAATTAAATAACATATGTTATGCAATTAAAATGGAATATTATAGATCTGAAAATGACAATTGTAAGATTATAGCATAAACCAGTCATGGTGGTTCCAATGATCATCAGCACACCGGGTGCCATACCAACAAATCTTGGATGGCAGTTACAAAATATGCAGGTTGACAAAATTTGTCAAATGCAAAAGACCATACTGCCTGGATTCACACGTTTACTATGTTGACACATTATGACTTCCTGGGTTCTTGGGATGAAGAACCTGATGCATATGAAGGTCACCACCAGCTAAAGAATTAGCAGCTGCAACTTCACATTGTTTTGAATTGAAAATAATGATAATAATAACAATATTATCATTTCTACAGACAATTAAAATCTTCATAGACAATATTACCTGCAGATGAAGATCCTCAGTCATCCAGGCAGAGTTGTCTGGAAGTTCAGTCATGGCCACTGGACTTCTTTTCTTGTTTGTTCAAAATGTTTTGCTGCTTATTCAACTAGCTTCTTCAGAAAGTTGGTTAAGGGGACCTCATATATGTCCTTCAGGGAGGTTTTATTTCTCATCTAATCTGGATAGACTCCTTAGATAAGTAGGCAGACAGTTGTTGGGATACAAATGTTCCAACTCCTAAATCCTTTATCCTAGGTGGGTTGATAAGTGTGGCCTCCCTGATGAACCTGTCAAATGGTATTAATCTTCCTGGGGACTGATGAAAAAGCAGCATTAAAAAAAATAGGGAACAGGTTGTGTCTGAGGCCTCCACCTCTATTGAGGGAAGGATTTTCCATTTGGGTTTCCTTCATTCTTCTCTCAAACCATCTATCTTCCCTGTCCAAAATGTAAACATTATTGTCCTCAAAATAGTGTTCTTTTTTCTTTTAAATGAAAGTATACTGCTTATTCTGTTTCTGTGGTGTTGCCTGCCTCAGGGGTCCCTAACTTGTGGGTCATGGCCCACTACTGGGCCATGGTCTAGTCGCAATGGAGCACCGATGCTCGCAGCCCCACTTGTGTGGGCAGCGGGCAGCGGTGCACACAGCCCCACTCATGCAAGCATCAGTAGCATGCGCCCACCTCTCACACAAATGAAGCTGTATGTGCACAAGCACAAGTGCGCAAGCGTGCAAGTGCCTGCCCATCGCACAAAACCATCCCCTCTTCCTCTCCCCCACACTGGGCCACCAACCCAGAAAGGTTGGGGAATGCTGGCTTACCTAATCACCTATGATAGTTGGCTGGTGCAAGAAGATCACACAGACTGACTACAAACAATGGCAGGACAAAATAGAAACAATGGTGCATTGGAAGATCTGCAAGTAGTACTCCTTGGTTTCCAAGAACTGGTGAGATCACAAAATAGAGAAGGTAATAGAAAATGAAGAAGTTAAAGTGCTCTTGGACTGAAGAATTCCAACTGACAGGCACATGTCACATAACCACCCAGTCCTAACAACTGTCGATAAGAAAGACCAAAAAGTACGGATAATGGATGTGGCAGTACCTGGAGATAACAGAATAGAAGGGAAAGAACAGGAGAAGATAACAAAATACAAAGACCTGCCAGTAGAAATAAAACAAGTGTGGCAAAGGGAAGCAAAGTTAATGCCAATAGTATTAGGAATGCTTGGGTGTAAACCCCAAACAACTGGAGCACCACTTGAACACCATCAGCACTGACAAAGTCACCATCAGTCAATTGCAAAAGGCAGTTTTACTTAAAACACTTTACATCCTGTGATATCTGTAAAACCATTAAACTTCCACATCTGCCTATCCCAGATCCTTGGGAAGGATTTGACAAGCGAACAAAAAATGCCAAATCTGAACATCTGGCTGACTGTGTGACCAACCATAATAATATACTAAAACATTCTAATGGTTTGGTAAATTCATGTATAATTATATCTTTTGTACTATTCTCTGTCTTCTGGTCTTTTAAATGTAATGTTTGGTTGCTTATTTCATTTTTGTTTTTTATTTCTTACCTGTGAGCTTTTCAGAGCTCCTCCGCAAGAGTTAAAATTGTTTTAGCAACACTGCAAAATTCCTTTTGTAACTTTGTGGAGGTTATCATTGTGTATAAGATTACCATCAAGAACAATAAATGGCTCTAGATAAAAACTGAACAGCCTGTACAAGGCAAGCAATTTAAGTAGCACAACCCACAAGACCATCAAAATAGATTAAAATTTACCTATATGAATGATTTGCAGAGGTTCGTTTTTCAAACGTATGATATATATGTATTAAAAAGGTGGGAATTAAATATTTTTTTAATTAAATGATTTCTCCCCTTTTCTTTATTCACAAAAGATGTGAAGATAAAGGATCATGTATTCATGCAGGGAGCACTGATATCCAGATGTCCACAGCAAAATATCATACTTTTTCTAAATCAGTGGTATGCTGAATCGGGAATGGCATTCGAAGAATGAAATAATTCCTCAAAGAACTTCTGGGGTGGGTAGATGTCACCTTATTTTTTCCTCCAGAAGCTGTTCCCTTTGTAAAGTATCACCGTTGCCAATGCCATCTTTTCTTTCTTCCAGTGATCATCAGACCGCACAATAATTGATGTGCCTCTGGCAACATATGACCCTATGTCTGTCCTCTCTTTCATTTTTCTTTTCAAGAGAAGGGATTTCCTCTTCATCAGTACCAAATTCCACATATGTGATACATGCCCCTTATTCTTTATTTGTGAGGAAGAAAGAATAAGGGGTATGAATCAAATACTGTATGTGGACAAAAATGCCAAAAGCCAGTCTTAAACATCTGGGTTACTGAGTGATTAACCATAATAATAACAACACCATCAAATAACACCTGCCTATCCTAGGTTCTTGGGAATGGCTTGATTTGTTGTTGTCATTAGCTGCGAAGTCGTGTCCGACCCATCGCGACCCCATGGACAACATTCCTCCAGGCCTTCCTATCCTCTACCGTCTTCTGGAGTCCATTTAAGCTCACGCCTACTGCTTCAGTGACTCCATCCAGCCACCTCATTCTCTGTCATCCCCTTCTTCTATTGCCCTCGATCTTTCCCAGCATTAGGCTCTTCTCCACTGAGTCCTTCCTTCTCATTAGGTGGCCAAAGTATTTGAGTTTTAGCTTCAGGATCTGGCCTTCTAAAGAGCAATCAGGGTTGATCTCCTCTAGGACTGACCGGTTTGATCGCCTTGCAGTCCAAGGGACTTGCAGGAGTCTTCTCCAGCACCATAGTTCAAAGGCTTCAATTCTTTGGCGCTTAGCCTTTCTTATGGTCCAGCTTTCACTGCCATACATTGCAACTGGGAAGACCATAGCCTTGACTATACGCACTTTTGTTGACAGGGTGATGTCTCTGCTTTTTAGTGTGCTGTCTAGATTTGTCATGGCTTTCCTCCCAAGGAGCAAGCATCTTTTAATTTCTTGACTACAGTCCCCATCTGCAGTGATAATGGCTTGATAGGTGATGGATAAAAATACCAAATCCAGTTTAAACATCTGGCTGACTGGGCAACCAACCATAATAAAGATGGGGAAGAGGATGGTCCAGGTGATTGAATGGAGTTAACCAGGTGGATTTCCTTCCTGACAAAAATGTCAAAATACTGAGATTCCTTTTCTTGATTACTGAAAGAACTTTCACAGAAGGGCCAAAATTATATACTTATCTCATTGACAAACAATGGAATGACTTATTAAGAGTTCATGTCTCAGATAACATAATAACAGATATTTATTTGTTAATTATGCCCTGACTTGATTATTTTTACAAATAACTCAAGGTGATGAACACTGAGTTAACAACACACCATCCTCCTGCTCCTATTTTCCTTTTCCTGCCTCTGTCTTTTTCTTATCAAGACACAAATCAGCAATGCAAATGGGGACAGTTTTAGGGGATGTTTATGCAATCTTACTCTGGAGAAATCATTATGAAGGTTTTCCTAAGGGTCCTGTGTCGAAGAAAAATGGGAATTTCCAAATTCATGGAAGGATTTGCGCTCTGGGTTCCAGGAGAAAATGGGCCCTCCCATTAAAAATCTGCCAAAATTTCTGGGAATTGAAAAAAAACCCCTTCCTTGTTTATGTTAAAAATTCTTTTTAAGAAGAGATTGGATAACCAATGGGTGAAATGGTATAGGGTTTCCTGCTTGAGCAGGGGGTTGGACTAGAAGACCTTCATGGTCCCTTCCAATTCTGTTATTCTCTCTTATCTTTCAGTCCTTTTAGTGTCATTTAGTATCATTTGAATTGTGTCTACAAAGTGAGTTGTAGAAAAGGCTACTGAAAGTTCTCCATTATTTTTCAACTACTTTTCTTTGCAAACCTTGAAATCTGTCATCATTATCATTAAGCTGGAAAATAGTTTTTATCCCAGAGCTGTAACCATATTAAATACCACTGTATAGTGCAACACTGAAGTGCAATATTAGGGGCAGCACAATGGTGAATAGAATGTGAAGGACGTGTGTATATAATGAATGTTCATATTTGTGGTTTTTACTTGTGTGTAGTGTGCACTGTGGACAGCACTTAATTTCATTATGAGTTACATAATAACAATAAAGATATTCTGTTCTATTCTATTCTGTTCTGTTCTGTTCAGTTCCGTTCCATTCCATTCCATTCCATTCCATTCCATTCCATTCCATTCCATTCCATTCCATTCTATTCTATTCTATTCTATTCTATTCTATTCTATTCTATTCTATTCTATTCTATTCTATTCTATTCTATTCTATTCTATTCTATTCTATTCTATTCTCTGTCCCACAAGTTCCAAAACTTGGGAATGTTAAAAAATATTGATGCATTGTGAATATTTTTCCAAACTAGCTGGGCCTGGAAAATCCCATTTACCTCAAACTAAGCTGGTGAGAACTCTACTTTCTCTAGCCTCTTCAGAAATATTCTTCCTAGTGCTTTCCCAAAAGTGCAGGATTTACTTTTTTCAAATAAACTGAGGGTCAATGCATTGCTTGTGACAGGAGTTCACTAACCAACTTATCACTCTAGGCCAGGGGTGTCAAACTCAATTTCATTGAGGGCCGCATCAGCATTGCAGTTGTCCTCAGGGGGCCGGGTGGGTATGGCCTGGGTGGGCATGGCCTACTGGGTGGGCGTGGCTAGAGTGCATATGGCCTACTGGGTGGGCATGGCCAGCTCTACATCGTTCACATCAAGGGTGCGTATGGGGGCCTGGGCAGGAGTGGGACAGATCTGAGGGTCTCTGGCAGAAGGAGGGTCTCTGGGCCAGGGCCAAGGCAGTGGGGGCCGTTACTGTTGCCAGGATGGCTCCGCGGGCCACATGAAACCACTTTATGGGCTGGATCTGGCCCCCAGGCCTTGTGTTTGACATGTCTGCTCTAGGCTGACATCATGGGCTGAGAGTGACTTGCCCAAAGTCAACCATCTGGTTTTCATACCTAAGGGAGGTCTAGAACTCTCAGTCTCCTAGTTTCAGGTCTGGTGCCTTAACATTAGATCAAACTGTCTTTCAAACTGTCTCTTCCCCCCCCCCACTCCGAATGTTCCATACCAGGTCCAGGTTCTCTTTTCCTAAATGGATCCTTTCATGCCATTGCAATATAATTATTGCAATTATAATTATACCCACCACTTTTTTGTTGTTACAGCACTGACTGAAAGCACTTTTACTGAAATCTTTCCCCACTTACAGGAAGATATCAAGAATTCAGCTTGGGACCTTTATGCAAAATATGTTTAGGCCATTGAATTGCTGCTTTTTCAAGGACTACCACAGCATTCATAGGGAATTGGATTGAGCCTTATGTACAGGGTAGTCCACAAGCCATCTATATTTAATAACTTAATTCTTTAAGTCAAAGCAATTATATTGTAAATTTTTATATACCTTAGCATTTCCCTTTTTGTTGAGCTTTACTTAGCTACCTATGTATAACATCATTTTCTAATGCAAGATAAAGCGGTACAATTAGATAGGGTGGCAGAGTGGGATCTAGCTGAGAAAAAGCACATGATATTTCAGTTTAGGATTTAGAGGTCATGCAGTATAATAGGTTCATTTAAACACATCGCATATAATTATTAGACTAAAGTGAAGAAGCAGGAAGTATAATTTATAATTTCCTGTCCTATTCATTTTTTCCATATAGCATCTCCCCCAAAAAAATGATTTGATGTATTAATTCACAATATTGGTACTAATTATATAAACCATTAAAACTGTGACCTTTGTTGTCCTTCCAAACTTATTCTCTGAAGGATCAGTGTTCTTAGTTTTAATCTAAATCCATTTTATTCATCTCACTTAATTTTCCAACGGTTTCCAATTATAGTTTCCCAGATGTTCTGTTCTGGGCCCAGTGCTCTTCAACATCTTCATCAACGATTTGGACGAAGGGATAGATGGGGAACTCATCAAATTTGCAGACAACACCAAGCTGGCAGGAATAGCCAACACTCCAGAAGACAGGTTTAAGATACAGGAGGATCTGGACAGACTTGAACACTGGGCGCTATCTAACAAAATGAAGTTCAGTGGTGAAAAAAGTAAGGTTCTACATTTAGGCAAGAAAAGCCAAATGTACAGGTATAGTATAGGGGGTGCCTTGCTCAATAGTAGTAACTGTGAGAGGGATCTCGGAGTCCTAGTGGACAATCACTTAAATATGAGCCAGCAGTGTGCTGCAGCTGCCCAAAAAGCCAACACAATGCTAGGCTGCATTAAGAGAGGGATAGAATCAAGATCACGTGAAGTATTAATACCACTTTACAATGCCTTGGTAAGGCCACACTTGGAATACTGCATCCAATTATGGTCACCCTGATGTAAAAAAGATGTTGAGACTCTAGAAAGAGTACAGAAAAGATCAACAAAGATGATTAGGGGACTGGAGGCTAAAACATATAAGGAACGGTTGCTGGAATTGGGTATGTCTAGTTTAATGAAGAGAAGGACTAGGGGTGACATGATAGCAGTGTTCCAATAACTCAGGGGCTGCCACAAAGAAGAGGGAGTCAAGCTATTCTCCAAAGCGCCCAAAGGCAGGACAAGAAGCAACGGATGGAAACTAATCAAGGAGAGAAGCAACCTAGAACTAAGGAGAAACTTCCTGACAGTTAGAACAATTAACCAGTGGAACAACCTGCCTCCAGAAGCTGTGAATGATCCAACACTGGAAGTTTTTAAGAAGATACTGGACAGCCATTTGTCTGAAATGGTATAGGGTTTCCTGCCTATACTATACCTCCAAGGTCCCTTCCAACTTTACTATTATGATTATGATTATGTGGATCTATTGTGACTCTTTCTAGCTTACTTACATAGTTTCTTTGGGAGAGTTGTAATATTAAACCTGTGCATTATAACTTACAGATTCAGACTCCAATATACTATGAAGAACTGATAAAATAATAAAATAAACCTTTGGCTTCAAGAATTGTACAATAGATTCTAATTTCCTGCAGGCTGCTGACCTGGGTTTTCCCTCCTTGTGAATTGTATTCTTCCTTATGGATTGTTCCCTGGAACTTTAAGAGGGCAAAGTACCACAAGTGTACTGCTGGGTGATAAAAAATAAATGCTGAAGACTCAATGGCTGGATGTTGGTGGAAGAGAGAAAGGTGCTAAAGTGGGCAGTCATGCTTGGAAGAGGTGAGACCAAATAGACTGGGTAAAGAGACTTGGAAGCCACCACAGCTGAAAAAGGAATAGCAAAATCTTATTCAGGTAGTCCTTGATTTACTTCATTTAGTGATAGTTCAAAGTTACAACAGCAACTGGAAAAAGTAACTTATGACCCTTTTTCACATTTACAAACATTGTAGCATCCCCATGGTCACATGATCAAAATTGGGCGCTTGGCAACTGGCATGTATTTATGACAGTTGCACTGTCCCATGGGATCACCATTTGAATCCTTTCCAGCTGGCTTCTGACAAGCAAAGTCAAAGGGGGGAAACCAAACTCACTTAACAACCGCATGATTCACTTAACAACTGCAGTGATTTGTTTAACTGAAGCAAAAAAAAATCATAACATGAGGAGCAACTCACTTAACAACTGCCTCAATCAGCAATGTAAATTTTGGGCTCAATTGGGATAGTAAGTTGAAACGTACCTGTAAACCAGACATGTTGAACTCACAATGTCCTGTGACGTCGCACAACGTATTGGGACAGTTTTGCCATTGCCAGCAATGGGGTGGCCACGGCTTCCAGATGACACGTCTGGCCTGCGGGCCAGCAGTTTGACACCCCTGCTGTAAACTCACAAGCTTTCCAATGATGCAGATCATCTACAGATAACAACAAGTAAGTGTTTTCTCCCTCTTACAAACTGATAAGAACTGAGACTCAGAGAAGCAACTTGGTAAAAGGGAACAATGCCAAACTTCAGCAGCAGCTGCTGAAGTATAAGGGCTGGAAAGCAGAAGAACTGACAGGACTAAGTATAGGATCAAGGGACATTAAACCCTGAGTAAATCCCAGTCCTTAAATGAGAGGACTTGGGAAAGGACTGTCGCAATCCTGCCTTCTTGTTGGTAAAGGTGATCATTTAAAAAAAACACAGGCAAAAAGGGAAACCTGTAAGTTGGTTAAGTATTATAATTTTTCATTTATAGCTGTAATATTGCCACTGATAAATATAATTAGGCACAGTAGATATATCCTGCATATATAGATATAGCCTGAACATATTAGTAATGTTATATTAATATATAAAGGGACGCGGTGGCTCAGTGGGTTAGGACGCTGAGCTTGTCGATCAGAAGGTCGGCAGTTTGGCGGGTTGAATCCCGAGTGCCGCGTAACAGAGTGAGCGCCTGTTACTCGTCCCAGCTTCTGCCAACCTAGCAGTTCGAAAGCACATAAAAAATGCAAGTAGAAAAATAGGGACCACTACGGTGGGAAGGTAACAGCGTTCCATGCGCCTTTGGCGTCTAGTCATGCCAGCCACATGACCACGGAGACGTCCTCGGACAAGCACTGGCTCTTCGGCTTTGAAACGGAGATGAGCACCGGCCCCTAGAGTCGGAAACGACTAGCACGCATGTGCGGGGGAACCTTTACCTTTACCTTTATTAATATATAACAACATATATTAGTATATACTGTTTAACCATGAAGGCTCAACTAGGCTGAAGGATCAATCAGGAAGTCAAACAAATATCTAAGAAAAAAGTAGTGGAAAACAGCTGCTCTTATAAATTATAGGTAGTCCTTGACGTATGAATGGTTGCTTAGAGCCTGTTTGAAATTATGATAGACTTCCCCAATGCTACTTATGACCCAAGATTTGACGTTCTGGTGGATGGGGCCTCTGTGGTCATGTGATCACATTTTAGGCACTCAGCAACTTATATTTGCAGTGTCCCACAGTCATGTGACCATGATTTATATTTTCTGCTGGAAACTGGCATTTCTTCTGGTTTCCAGAAAAAAAAAGACATACTGCAGACTGCAGTGATTCACTTAACAACCACTCCTAAAAAATCTTGTGGAAATTTCAGAAACAAACAGACATCTAGCCCACAACATGTCTGACATTGCTATTGTGGAAAAGAAAAAAATCTGGTTCATTGATATCACAATACCAGGTGATGCACGAAGAGAAACAACTAGAAAAAATAACAAAATACCAAGACCTGCAAATTGAAGTTGAGCGACTGTGGAGGAAGAAATCAATGGTTCTACCAATAGTAATAACAGCTCTTAGAGCAATACCCAAAGGATTGCCTAGATACATAGAAATTCAGAACTTATTAGACCTGAATATTCTGACTTTGCAAAAAACCACGCTAGTCAGAACCGCCTATATACTCAGACGTTACCTTAACAGCTGTTAGATCTTTGGTTAGGACTTGAACTGTTGAGTTTTTACCAGTTCCAGACTGAATTAAATTGAAAATAATAATAATAATAATAATAATAATAATAATAATAATAATAATAATAATATCCCAGTGAACCACTACCTTGACATGGTTGTGTGGTTTGTGTACTCTGAGGAAGATGAGAGCTATGCCAGAGGTTCAACTATACTCAACCATACTTATGAGACAGGTCTCATCAGAGGAGTCAAAGAGTGTCTCTCCCATAAAAAATATGATGAGATGTAAATTTGCACAAAGCCAACTATCTGGTTAGTATACTATATAGTAGTATACTGAAGTTAGTATATCAGGAAGGTTTACTGACTACTGGAGAGACCAAACTGTCCTACAAGAAAGACCAAATGAAGAACAGAATAGAGGCATGGGAAGACAAAGCACTATATGGCCAGTACATTAAAAGAGCCTTGGTGGAGCAGTGGGCTAATGCCTCCTTAAGTAACACCAGCTGCCTGCAGTTAGTGCAGGTTCGAGTCCCACCAGGCTCAAGGTTGACTCAGCCTTCCATCCTTCCGAGGTAGGTAAAATGAGGACCCAGATTGTTGGGGGCAATTAAGCTGACTTTGTAATAATGCCGCTTGGGGGTGTGTGTGAAAGCCCTAATAAGCAGGCATATACATAGAATGAAGGCTACTGCTAAGCTTGTAAGCCGCCCTGAGTCTTCGGAGAAGGGCGGGATATAAATGGAATTAAAATAAATAAAATAAATAAATAAAAAAATAGCTGGGAAAACAGATAATAAGACCTGGCAATGGCTAAGAGCAGGAAAGTTGAAGAAAGAGACTGAGGGACTAATTCTGGCTGCACAAGACTAAGCCTTAAGGACAAATGCATACAAAGTCAAACTTGAGAAGACAGCAATAGACAGTAGTGTTGCCTATGCAAAGAAGCTGAAGAAACAGTGGACCACCTGGTAAGCTGCTGCAAGAAGATCGCACAGACTGACTACAAGAATCAGCATGACAAAGTAGCAACAATGGTGCATTGGAAGATCTGCAAGAAATATCATTTGCCTGCAAGCAAGAACTGGTGGGACCATAAAATAGAAAAAGTCATAGAAAATAAAAAAGTTAAATTGCTCTGGGACTTTAGAATTCAAACAGACAAGCATGTGCCACATAATACCCCGGATTTAACAGTTGTCAATAAGAAAGACAAAAAAATCTGGATAGTGGATGTTGCAGTGCCTGGAGACAGCAGAAGAGAAGAGAAAGAACTGGAAAAGATAAAATAGAAAGACCTACAAATAAAAATAGAATGACTGTGGCAAAGGCAAGCAAGGGTAATAGTAATGCTAATACGTACCTTGGGTGCAATCCCAAAACAAATGGAGCACCACTTGAACACCATTGGCATTGACAAATTCACGATCAGTCAATTGCAAAAGGCGGCCTTACTAGGAACTGCTTCCATCCTGCGATGATATCTATAATACCATCAAACATCCACATCTGCCTATCCCAGGTCCTTGGTAAGGACTCGATAGGTAGACAAAAATGCCAAATCCAGTCTGAACATCTGGCTGACTGTGCAATGATTAATAATAATAATAATAATAATAATAATAATAATAATAATAATAATAATAATAATAATAATACAAGGAAACAGTAAGGTATCGTTAGCAGTGATTTCCCTACCAAGTACATTTGCTTCTGATTCACTGCTCAAACTACACTATGTGCCAGTAGATATGAAATAACTGCATGGTAAAATATGCCAGATGCTAACATATACTCAGTTAATTAATGTATGTATCTAATGACCAGAGGTTGCTCAGCTTCAAGCATAGTAGAGGGATTATTGCTATAGCAACAGCTTTATTTTTCTCCCCATTATGGAAAAAAATCTCATACATTCTAAATTTGAAACATATATCTCCTTTTCTCAGCCACAATTTCTGTTTTTGTAGATTCACTGCTTTCTGGAATAACATAAGAGCACATATTGTAGACATTCGTTACAAAAAGTGCCCCAATTATTTTAATACATATGATTAAAATTATTATGCATTTTTAAGTGTGGGAAATATGAGTCATTAATATACTCAATAAATTTGGCTTTTCTGTAATTGTAGCCCATAGGTTTGCAGTAGAATTGGCAAATAAATCTGGTGCAGATTTATAATCCATTCATTGAATTTGCAGCCCACTGGATTCCAGGACAAGTCTAGGTGGCTTACCATTTAAAACAAAAAAACCATAAAAAGAAACAAGAGCATCTGGACAATATTACATGTAGCAAATACTGACTGGGTTCTAAAAACATCCTACCTAAAGGCTTGGGAGAACAACATTACATATTCATTTATTAAATTTATATACCAGCCACCTCACAGTTTGAGGCAACTCTTGGTGGGTTACAAAATAATAAAACAGAGAGATATAAAAACAATTTTATCAAAATAAAAAGATTAAAATTATGAAAGATTAAATACAGAATATTTTTAAGTACCTATGGAACTTCATTAGGAAAAGAGACACACACTTTTTTATGTGTGTGGAGGCATCAGTTCAAAGGGCAGGTGATACATCCGAGAAGGCATGCTTCCTAGTTCCCAATAGGAATACTGAGTCATGCCCAATATTGCCTGCACCACTGCATTTTGGACTACTTGGAAGTAGTTTCCACTTGGAAGTAGTTTCTACTTGGAAGTAGTTTCCATGTGGTCTTTGGGGCAGATGTGACACAAAAGAAATGGTTGGAAAAGAAGGGGGGAGCTAGTTGGACATCTTAACATTATTTTCATCACAACCTGTTGAGGTGGCCTCGTGGAACAGCTTGCTGGTTAAGTGATAGTCGGATGAGCCACAAACAGATGATAACAGAGATAATGGAATAGAATTGCTTCCCTTTCTAATGTGCCTGTTAAAAGGGTTGGCATCAAGTGATACTTTATTATGTTACTTCCATAATGTTTAGAGTCTCTGAAAGGAACAAAAATGGTTAAATTAGGACATGTGAAACTTGTTCCTATTACTAATGGTTTTTCGGGAAATCTGTCCTCAAGATTTTAACTGCAGGCTGTCAACATATAGCAGTATATTTTGGGGCTGCATCCTACATCAACATAATTGCTCCAACTTAACCACACAGAAATCAGAGGGTCTTCTGCTTACATGCCTGCCAGAATTCACTCTCATGGAAGCAAAATGTTTCTCAACTCTGGCTGTTCCCAGTCCAACCTTTAGAAACAGGATATGGCATTGGATCACAATAGCTCTAATCAAGTCAACTTCTCTTAATTCCCTCCCTTCTCTGACCTCTTATATGTCTCCCCAAACTATTTCGAAAGGCCTCTCAAGTCTGATGCAGTGCCTGATCAAATTTTCCCATCTCACTGATAGTTAATCAAAGCTGAACCCATGATCCAGATACACTGGTATCCCAGCAAGATGAGATTTCATCAAAATGATGAGATTTTCATCATGATGTCACAAAGCAAACTCTGCCATTTATATGCATATGTGCAAACTTAAAATATAAGCACAAAAGGGAAGAATTTGTGTTTTCACAATCCATGTTTCATTATTTGCTCCCCTGCTGATGTCTGTATTCAGACTTTATTCATGAATTATTCCAATAATCAAATTAGCAAATATCCTAATTATGATATGTTTTTCTCTCAGACCTCATAAGCCTCTATCTTTGAGTATCTTTTGAATGTACATTTGATTTTTGCACTCTACAAGTTAAAAAAAAATGAGTTCTTTCTCATTAGAGCTTTGGAGTGTTTTTTAAACAGATGGAAGACCACTTATCCAGAACATTGTTATTCTCTGAGAAAATTGATCAGGTGACTTATTACTCCATAATAATGTATACCTATTAGGGTAATACATGCTTAAAAATTATATAGTGGTGTTTATTTTTTATTCATTAAAACAGGAACCTCTCTTTTAGCATGAGCCTGAAAATAGATGCTGCTGCTGAAAAAATCATACTAAATATTTTTCCTTTAAAGGTTGGTTCATTAAAGCAGCAACATACTTTTTTTCAAGCTTGCATGAAAGCTTAGTAACCTAAAAAGCTTCCAAATGATTTTTAAAACTTGGCTGTATCAAAAAGTGTGCACAGACTTATTGTGCGAGATAACCCAGGAGTAATCACAGTAAACAGTGGCCTATAGTAAATGGTAGTTTATTTTACACTATCTATGATATCATACACCAGGAATAATATACATATACATAATAATAATATTTATTTATTTTTTATTTTATTATATTTATATACCGCCCTTCTCCCGAAGGACTCAGGGTGGTGAACAGGGCACATATAAAAAATACAAAATACAAAAATTAAAAAAAGAATTAAATAGTGGCCCAGCTACAACAATCAATAACAATATAAAAATCCCCATTAAAACCCCAACATATCCCCCATCAGGCCAGGCCGGCTTGTTCAAATAGATGGGTCTTCAGACCGCGTCGGAAGGAGCGAAGGTCAGGTGCCATCCGGAGCTCGACCGGCAGCTGATTCCATAAAGCCGGAGCGCCCACAGAGAAGGCCCTCCCCCTGGGGGCCACCAGCCGACATTCTCTGACCGGAGGCACCCTGAGGAGGCCCTCTCTGTGGGAACGCACAGGGCAGAGGGAAGTTGATGCCGGCAGCAGGTGAAATTATGTATATTATAATATATTGTATATTATATTGTATATTATGTATATTATAATATACATAATATACAAGCTAATACAGCAGGATCCAATAAACCACATTTACACAGGAAACAGAAGAAGAAAGAAACATCAGCAAAGCCTTTCTTTTATATAAAGGCACTTAAAGAGACACAGACCCTGCTGAGTCATTCTCATTATTACATCTTACATTACATAAGCTGGTAAACTGTTAAATCAATACCTTGACAGACTGGCTGATTAGCCTATATAATAAATAAATCCTAACTTGCTCTTTCACTCATGCTAAGGGGGGATTTCTATCAACTTCATCTGCATCTTTGCCCCTGGATCATTGTCCTGATTATTTCAAAACTCCCCAACCCTTAGGAGCAGGTATCTGGGGAATATAAAGATTTGCAGAGAGAATGAATTGCTTAGACATCCTGACTCATATGTGTAAATTTTAATCATCAAAGCTTTACTGCTCATAGAATTATGTGTATTGTTAACACTTCTGTATACAATCTTCTGCAGTTAATTGTATGCATACACCATAAAATAAATACACCAGAAGATATACTGATAATTTAAAAATGGTTACTCTTGGCTGGCCTGGGATTTTAATCTTGATTCTCTTACTTTTCCTTCAGTACCAAATAGTGTGGTATATTATTGATTCATATTATCTTTCTGTGAATTTGCTAGATGGCAAGATTTTATTTTTCATTTTCTCCAAAAGCCAACCAATGTTTATTGAGCATGATGCATCATTGGTCTTTTGAAACAGTATTTATTTTCATCAAGGCAGGTAAAGCAATTTATGCAGAACCTATTATTAATTATAGTTCTTTATCATTTCTGCTAAACTGCCTCCAAATACGCCATAACTAGGTAATTATAGAGCTGTCTTAGTCTAAATAGTTATCTGGATACTCTTTAGCAAGTCATTTGTTAGTAGCTTGTGTCTGAAACCTGAAGATGGGGGATACCCCCAGAAAGAGGGCAGAAAGTATGCTAATATAACTAAAAAGTGGTGAAGGTTGACTTCTGTGCACCTGTGCAGAAAGCTTCCTAATTAAACTGAACAAATTGCTTCTAAATAAAGTGCTGTTTCCTATTCCCACTAAAGGCTTTTTACTACTAAATTTCCATTTTTTGTCTATTACAAGCCATTAAAAGAAGAATTGTAATTTAAATCTAGGTAGTAACAATCTTTATTTTGTGCAAATAAAATTTAGCAGAACAACTGCATTTAATGAGATCATAAATTATCAACGGCTGCAAGTAATCTTCCTTCTCCTCCACCCCTTCTCTTTAGGCAATGTAACTCTCAGTGCATAGATAAACTATGCAAGGAGAATGAAGTAAATATTGCTCATATTATTAAAAACTGGGCAAGTGCTTGATAAGATGGCTCTTGATTAATTTCCCTCTGTATGTTGATCTGGGAGAGTTCCTTGGTTTACTAAACACTCCAGAAGATGAAATCTTAAAAGAGATGCCTAAAGTAATGCTGGTGAAAAAGGAGGAATAATTATAACTGTACAAGGACATGAATGCTATTCAGAGCTTGCTATGGCCATAAAGAACTTAGTTCTCAGGAATTACACTATCTAGAGGCTCCTGCCCAGAAGCCTTGAGTGGGGTTATATATTCCTTGTTAGTCATATGTCAGAAGGACATCCATAAATGGATCTGGCCTTTCTGCTAACAACTTTGTGGACAAAATCATTCATTTTACTTAATATCTGATAGGCAGAACTCAGTTAGAGAAAAGGGAAACACTATGAACATCTGGGATTCATTCAACCTGTGAATTATGAACAAGTGGGCAGTGTTCTCTATGAAATGATCTCTGTCAGTTGTGAGCTTAATCCTTGTCCCACCTTGGTGGGGTTGCCAGGGAGAGGATGAAAGATTACTATGGGTGTTGCAAATTATTCTTTCAAACAGAAGATAATTATGCCACCTTCTTAACAGACTATCGTTTGACCCAACCAGCATGAACAATTGAGTTCTTTCCTACTTTCCCTTTGTAAAAAATATTGATGTGAAGGTGATGGCACTTATAAATAGTCCCTAGGGATTATTTGTATCCTTTCCAGTGAAAGTTCAGGCTCAGGTATAGGATGAATAACTGTTCTGGTTACCCTGGTTGCTCTTGATCTGTAGTAAGATTTTGATGGGGGACATCACTCCACCAGGTCCTGCATTACCTATTGGAATGATTCAGTATAATTGTTCATGGCAGTGTCTTTCAGTAGCTCTGGGAGTTGAAGACTGTTCTGCAACAGTTCTGCTATTTCCTGAGAGGTGTTTCACCTAGTTGTTAATGGGAGAAGAGAGCTTGGCAATCCCCATCCTCTTAAATATCTATATGGAAATACTGACAAGAGAGATCTTCTGTCATTTCAAGTGAGGTATCATTGGCATACTAATTATACCTGCTGTACGTCTCTACCCTAGGGGGCACAGGAGATGTGGTGGAAATCCTGTGTTGTTTCTATTATTGTTGTTGCCTGGAGGCTACAAGAGACTAGATGGGACAAGCTTAAGCTTAGGATGAATCCCAGTAAGATGGAGGAGTAATTTCTTAAGAAACATCTGGTTCCAGCACTGACCTTTAATTCTGGAGGGGGTGGTATTAAAGATCCATAGAGAAATCTATATAAATCAATAGTCTTGGGATCCACCTATAAAACAGCAGGTGGATGCCATAACAGATATGCTGATGATACCCAACTTTTCATTTCGACCCCAAACCACCCCAGTGATGCCCTCGCTGTGATGTCCCATTGCCTGGAGGCGGTTCGGGTCTGGATGGGGAGGAACAGACTTCAACTCAACCCTAACAAGACTGAGTGGCTGTACATTCCGGCATCCCGGGACATTCAAAACGTTCCATCACTTTCTATGGGGGGTGAGTCTTTACCCCCCGTAGATAGGGCTCGCAACTTGGGAGTCCTCCTGGATGCACGGCTTACCTTAGAAGATCATGTAGTAGCCGTGACCAGGGGGGCTTTCGTACAGGTTCGCCTGGTGCGGCAGTTGCAGCCCTATCTAGACCGGGATGCCCTGTGTACGGTCACTCATGCGCTCGTGACCTCTCGTCTTGACTATTGCAATGCTCTCTACATGGGGCTTCCCTTGAAGACCACTCGGAGGCTCCAACTGGTACAGAATGCGGCCGCGAGAGTTGTCTTGGGAGTTTCCCGGTACTCCCATGTTACACCTTTGCTCCGCGAGCTGCATTGGTTACCAGTTGTCTTCCGGGTGAGGTTCAAGGTCTTAGTGATGGTTTTTAAGTCCTTACATGGCATGGGTCCGGAATACCTCGGGGACCACCTGCTGCCGGCGTCGACTCCCCTCCGCCCCGTGCGTTCCCACAGAGAGGGCCTCCTCAGGGTGCCTCCAGTCAGAGAATGTCGGCTGGTGGCCCCCAGGGGGAGGGCCTTCTCTGTGGGCGCTCCGGCTTTGTGGAACCAGCTGCCGGTTGAGCTCCGGATGGCACCGGATCTCCGCTCCTTCCGGCGCGGGTTAAAGACCCATTTATTTGAACAAGCTGGCCTGTCCTGATGGGGAATCACTTAGGGTTTTAATATTTATATATATATTTTATTGTTTTTATTGTGGGCAATAATTTAATTCTTTTTTAACTTTTGTACTTTTGTAGTTTTAAGATATGCCCTGTTCACCGCCCTGAGTCCTTCGGGAGAAGGGCGGTATAAAAATTTAATAAATAAATAAATAAATAAATAACTTGAAATGTCTTTGCTTATCAATGTGACCTTTACTGGCCCAAGCAACAATTACTCGAACATCTGTCTAATGTTTAGGTTATTGTAACTTGTTCTAGACCAACCTGACCTTGAACACCATTTAGAAGCTACAGCTGCTGCAAAAGTGTAGCTGCTCACATGCAGACTGATAAACAATATTATAGCAGAAGCACAACTACCTTGCAGAAGTTGCATTGGTTACCACTTCATTTCCAGGTCCAATTAAAGATGCTTTAGGGTCACCAATAGATCCCTTATTGTAGAAAAAGACCTGTCCTTACTACCTTTGTGGCCATATGATCAAATTACAATCTGCTAGGTAATGCTGGGAGCCTGTAAATACCAGAAAAATATCCATAAGCATTCTTTTTTGGGAGGGAATAACAAAAGAGTAATAAACAAAGAAACACAACCTGCCAAGCATATCCTTGCCTGTTGAGAGTGAAAAAAATATCATTTTAATTGTGATCATCTTCTACTCATCAGTATACAGTGTAGCTGATGTGACAATATGGTAATTCTATGGAAAGACAGCAAGTGGATTTTTTTCCCCAAAGGAGCATCAAGATACTTAACTACTTCTCATAACTGCTAGATTATAAACACATTATTATTACAATTAACTAAAATTATAGTGTAGTCATCATGCACTTCTGAAAACAGCATTTTTTAAAATTTCACTCCAATATGTTTATACGTGTTTTTTCTAAAAAAAGAAAAAGAAAACTGAGAAATAAATAATGTAGTATGAACTTGACAGAACAATCCTTCCTTGAAGACTTCTGACTGATGCAGATCTTGTCCACTTCTGGTAGCAGATGAGATATGATTAGATAGTTTCCTATTTATGGTTAACTGTTAACTGTGCTGAATTATTTTAATATTTGTACCCAAGAGACCTTGTAGAAATACATTCCTACAATTCAACCAGAAACAGTTGTCAGGATCCTCTGTGTCATGAGAACACAGGGTTTTTGTGTTGTTGTTTTTTAAAGGTGCCTATTATAGGCATTCTATTCTAGCAGGGAAAATAAAACAAGCATCAGATCTCAGTTGAATGATATGTTTCTTAAGAAAGAACTTTATAAGAGGGTGCGCAAATTTTCAATTTCTTCAGTACCAATCTTCAGAGTATCAGGAAAGATAAATAAACAGTACATATTCATGCTGTGATTGAACTGCTGTAACAATTGCTTAGAAATGAGATTTCAGGGGCTCAGATAGATAATGCTTTGAAATTTGAAAATAGACTGTACTCCCAGCAGTGGGTGCTAAAAATCACAAAATCACAAACAATCACTGTACCTCCAAGTCAGGAGACCACAACAGTATGTGAACAGCCATTTTTCCACTCTCAGTTCAAGGCACCTTCTTTTGTAGAGAGAAAAAATTAGAGGAGATCCTTACATACCTCAGCTTTGATATCTGCAAAAAGATAGGGTATGATTGCAGCAAATAAAGTATTAAAAGAAGCTGCATTGTAAACAGATTGTTGGCATCGCTGTTGTGGGCATATTATTGCTTAGTCTCTTGTGGTAAGATGGCCTTCTCTGAAACTTAGATAACGTCCAAAACTTTGTAATTGAAGCTAGGCTGGATGAGGTAAAGGAATACTAATGACTAGCTCATGCCATGTAGACCTACATCACGTGTAAATTCTGTCCCTGCCTGCAATTTCCTGATCCTTTGAAAGCTCTGTTACCATCAAAAGGAAGCTCTGGCCTCATCACCTTTTCATTTGTGCATAAACAGTTGACACAATATGGTGTCTGTCTTTTCTGTGACTTGGTGGTTGGGAAAATCATTAGCTTACTTTGTGAATCCTGAGAATGGGGGGAAAAATGCATTATTCAGTGCTTTTCATTCAAGGTTTCTTTTTTTTCCCCTTTCCCTCACTGAGCAGATGTTTATTTTAAAATATGAAAGGAAAGATATTACAAAAGCTGACCTCTCTCCTTCTAATCTAGCTGGCCTAAAATTTTGATATTTCAAGGAAGCCTTCTGCAGTGTAATTCGGGTTGGTGAGGTTTTTTTTCTTTTCTTTTCGTATAGCTAGCAATATATTTGGCACTGAAACCATTAACACGAAAAAAAAGGTATATAAAGTACCTGGTACTGTATGTGTGCGGGAGGTACGTTATTCATTGCATTACATGATTGGGTATTGCTGATGTTCTTTAACTGGAGTTCTAAACAAAATTACAATGGGCTTTAAGCAGCAGTTGCTCAAAAGAACTGCATACATCATAGTCAGCTATACATATGCAATGTCTAAAAGACATTGTAATGGAAATAAACTGTCCGTGTCATATGAGGAAAGGTTTGGCTTCTAAATGTAGTGCAATTAAGTAGTGATCTGTACTACTTGTAAAAATCTATGGCTGCAAAGAAGTATTTTTTTTATAATAACAGTATGACAGTCAGCTAGTATATGTGTAATAATCTTGGCTTTATCTGCTTAATCTGCTACAAACACTGTGCCCATATGATTTCATGTTCTCTTGATTCTTGTCATAAGGTTCCAGCATCAGCAGGGGCATGGTGGCTCATGGGGTTAGAACACTGGGCTGATAATTTGCAAGCCCGCGTTTGAGACCCAAGTGCTGCTGTGCGATGAGGTGAGCTCCCATTGTTCGCTCTAGCTCCTGACATCATTTGCTCCAGCTCCTAGCAGTTCGAAAGTGTGCAAATTCGAGTACATAAATAGGTACCACTTCGGTGGATTCATTAATGGGGACATGAAAGGAGCTGCCAACTGGGGATCCCCCTCAGGCAATGGTGATGTCATCAGCTGATTTTTTTTCACAGTGGAAGCACCTAAGTGCTTTCAACACAGAAAAAAAAAATCAGCAGATTCTGGCCTTTCTAAAACACATCTCTTCTACAGGAAAACAGAGTACTGTACTTTAATTTTAATATCATGCCCCCAAATACAATTTGTGTATGTACTGTTGTTGCTCTCTAGCCCCATCTAGTGGCCAGGGCCAAATAACAATCTGTATTGTTTGGAAACTGACCCTGCCCCTTTAGGAGTGGTCATTCTCAAAGCTAGTGCATCCTGGGAGGTGAGACTCCATTTCCTTTAATATTCAGAAGGAAACTGAAGCATCAGGTGGAATCTACCCTAATCCACAACATATATTCATCTGAGGACAAAAATCCACATCCCATATACACAGCTTTGCTCATGAGATTTAGATTTATTTTATCTGCATTTGTTAATTGTTATGCTCAGCAGCAGCAACTCAACACTGCTCATTTTGTATTTCAGTTCTTATTGTATGGAATACTATTTTTCCCAGTTTCATCCATCCTGTTCCTTTAGTAAAGCATCACGATCTACACACATGGTCTGGTTTATAGGTGGATTTAGCTGCATGTCAAGCTCTATACAGGAAAACATGTAGCGAGGACAGAACAATTAATTTACTAAGCAGATTTAGTGATTGAGATGTTTTCAGAACCCAAGCCATTTGCAATGCCTGAGCTCACTGTTAATTCCTAAACCAAGGTTTAAGAAACCAGGATCCGAAAGGAACAACTACCATGTTTCTCTCAAAATAAGCCCTACCCCCAAAATAAGCCCTAGTTTTGGGGTCAGGCACATATGTAAAAATCAAGCAGGGGTGGAGGGGTGGAGCTGTTCATGCGCCCCACACCCGCTTACCTTAGGACTGCTGTAGCCAGGCATCCCATGCACTGACACTTATCATGCTGCTGTGTGAGTTCTTCTGTGGCCGTTTGCAGCTTCATGCCACATGGTGCATCTCTCTGCTGCCGCTGATCATGGCAGAAGGCCGCAAGGCTCATGCCAATCATGCCACTGCCACCATTCACAGCTTCAGGCCCTGAGGCTCATTGCATTGATCGCACCACTGCCACCACTTGCAGTAGGACGCTGTGTGGCTCCTTGCACTGATCATGCCAGTGCCATCACTCATGGCAGGAGACCACAGGGCGAATCGTCCTGATTGTGCCAGCGCCGCTGGTCACAGCAGGGGACTGCAAAGCTCATCATGCCTATTGAGCCTGCTCGCGATCAGTGGAATGAGCCTAGCGGCCTGCTGAGAGCAGCAGCAGCATGATGCGCCACATGGCATGTAGCCACAAGCAGCCACAGAAAAATTCAGGCAGCAGTGAGACAGGTATTGGGTGGGGGAGGCCTGGCTGCAGCAGTCCTAAAGTAAGATATCCTCTGAAAATAAGACCTGGTACCTCTTTTAGAGGCAAAAAATATAACACCGGGTCTTATTTTCGGGGAAACACAGTAGGCTGTACTGGCTTGAAGCTTTAGTGAAATGAAAGATTTACAGGTATGCTTAGGGAATTAAAGACAGAAGTACCAAAGGAATTTAATCCATGGTTGAGAACATGCATGGACAGCAGATGTTTTATATTGTCATATTTTACATCTTTTAGAATTTCTGGGCAAAACCACTATTATGTAACATTTGGTCAGAGATAGTGCCCTTCTAATTATACCTCTAATGTAATATATGTCCCTATGTTACTTATTTCCCAGCAGGTTCACATTAAGTTGATATTTCAACTTCTCCTTACTTTTTCTTTTCTCTTACTTAATTAAGTTCATGGTGAAAACAGCATACGTAGCATAATCTCTTTTATTTGAAAACAATAATTATTGCCATGGAACTTCCAGAGTTTTCAAGCAGTCTCTCATAGTACTGCTGCTAGACTAATTCGTTCATGTTTTGAAACATAATGGGTCTTTTTTTTTTAAAAAAAATCTACTTTTACATCTTCTAGTGAAAAACTAAGAACTGCTTCTATTTAGCAGGCATACTACAAAACAGGGATGATTCATTCCTCCCTGCCCCCAAAGTGTTTTGATCACATTTTGCAGATATAAGATGGAAACTGCTGAAGGATAGGAGGAGTAACACTGATAGTTAATAAGCAACTTCTAAGGATTTGCTGCTGCTTAGAAGCAGGCTTCAACTAATTCTGTGAGTGACTAGAGCAAGATTAATCACAAGAACTCTGTGTGCCACATCACAAGATGGCTTGCTTTCTCATAAAGGAAACATGGCCTTCAGATGTAAATTTCTACTGGGTTGTTACTTCAGAAGGACTCATCTCCCAACTCTCATGAATGTGCATTTCAAACAAAGAATCAGATATGCACCCAGTAAACAAAGTGGGGATCATGAATTATACTAAATATTAGATGTCTCTTGTAGGAATGCCAGCCCTATACCAGTCCCATAAAAAATAAATGTTGAAATAGTTGTAGTAAAGATTCGGTAGCATCAATGTAAGTTTAGTTTTTACTGTAGTTATAATGTTATATTTCATATTCCCATAATTATTTTTGATCTGTCTATCTCTTTACCTCTCTATCTCTCTATCTCTATCTATATCCAGTGCTTTTTTTCTATAAAAAAGGTGCCAGAACTCTCATCTTGTTAATCTTTTATATATATAATTTTATTTATATATTTATTTATATAATTAAATATATATATTCAATTCTTAACATAAATTTAATTTATTGTATTAAAGGCAAATGTTCATAGTAAATTCCAAAGTTTTGTCCAATTCTCATCTGGCAAATCTTTGAGATTTGAGCCAAGTTTAATTCATAATTGCCTTTAGTTTTTTCATCTGTTTCTGGCTTAGATGAAGTAATGCATCTTTCAGACATTCACCAAATAAACTAGAATTTGTTGTGAGCATCTCCTTAAATACACACAGCTCATAAGCTGGACCTACCTATATTAGCAACCACATTATTGATGGCTTGTACATACCATTTTAAAGATATGATCACATTGGTTCAAGTGAATGAGATGATCCTATAACCCAAAATGTTGTTAGTTGTGAAGTCGTGTCCGACCCATTGTGACCCCATGGACAACATTCCTCCAGGCCTTCCTGTCCTCTACCATCTTCTGGAGTCCATTTAAGCTCAAGCCTACTGCTTCAGTGACTCTATCCAGCCACCTCATTCTCTGTCGTCCCCTTCTTCTCTTGCCCTCAACCTTTCCCAGCATTAGGCTCTTCTCCAGTGAGTCCTTCCTTCTCATTAGGTGGCCAAAGTATTTGAGTTTCAACTTCAGGATCTGGCCTTCTAAAGAGCAGTCAGGGTTGATCTCCTCTAGGACTGACCGGTTTGATCGCCTTGCAGTCCAAGGGACTCGTAGGAGTCTTCTCCAGTACCATAGTTCAAAGGCCTCAATTCTTTGGTGCTCAGCCTTTCTTAACCCAAAATGCATGCTATTAATTCATCCCTGCCAAAATAGTTATTTTCATCAGACTTAGTTCATGATGAATTTAGAACACTAAGTTCTGTATTATCAAATTTATCATGAAAACAGCATAGTAGGCTGCCATGGGGTGAAAAATTGTGGGATAGCTCCCCCATGTTTACATACTGCAGGTCGGTATAGTAAAGATGAAATATTATTTTTTTTGTCTACGTGGAAAATGATGTGTTGCACTTTAATAGAGGAGACAACTTTTGCATATATAGTATGACATATATTGAGTTCCTTTTGGAACGAATAGCAGTGGGAGATAATAGATGTCTAATACAAGTGCACATGCTGCCTTCAACATATATGTGTTTAACTGATGGAGTCATGTTACTGACAAGATAATGAATTACAAAGAAATTGTTATTAATAGATAAGTTAAATGTTTTGTAAATTTCTTTACAACTGCTGATAAAAAATGGCCTGGCTATGTTCAAATTATACACACAAGAGAACGGGCTTACATGAGGGGGAAAGTGTTACAATTCAATCTATTCATGAATATAAATGAATATGTCTATAATTGCCCAGTGTATTTTAACAATGATATAGAACTGTGCTATGAGGAGCTTACAATTTACATTTCTTATTCTTGGGGAATTAATGACAGAAAGAAAATGGATTGGAAAAAAATAGATGCAAAAGTACGTAAGATTAGATAAATATGAGAAAATATAGTTGCATATATCCTTAAGTAATTTATGAAAAAATGCTTGAGATTACCACTTCAGATAGACGTACAAAATCTGCAGGAATCCAGATAACCACTAAAATAGTAGCCATGAGACACAGTTCTTGGCTGAGGGAGGTGACCCCCAGCCCCTCCAGACCACATAGGATGACCACATAGGTCAAACCAGGTTAAGTCAGTGCAGCAGTTCAGGGCCAATCCATGCAAGGTGATGTGTCTCCTGCAATGCACACCGATGGCACAGAGCTTGCAGTCACCAAGCCAGATGCCAGGACGGGGTGGCAGGAGGGCATGGGCGGAAGATAGGCTGAGGCGGCAGCAGACATTGCAGGCCAGATGCTCCAGGGTGGCCATGTAGGTGCACAGGGTGAGGCGGTGGTGGTGCAAGTCCAGCATCGTGTAGGCAACCAGCTGGCCCAGCCCATGGAATGTCAGTCGCCCGCCACCCTCCAAAGCACCTGAAGGCAGGACAAGAAGCAACGGATGGAAACTAGTCAAGGAGAGAAGCAACCTAGAACTAAGGAGAAACTTCCTGACAGTTAGAACAATTAACCAGTGGAACAACCTGCCTCCAGAGGTGGTGAATGCTCCAACACTGGAGGTTTTTAAGAAGAGACTGGACAGCCATTTGCCTGAAATTGTTCTGAACCAGCCTGCTACCGGCCTTGCAGAAAGGCAACCCCTGTACAAACGGCAGAGGCTGGAGAGCGTCTGAAGCTGGAAGGCGTCTGCCAAGATTTATTACACAAACAACAGAACAAGAAACAAAACACTGGAACTGTGATCCTCAAACGGAGCGGTTGCTTTCAGCAACCAGCCCTTCCCCAAACATTCCCTTTATTAGAGTTCAGGGCGTGGCCTCCCTGTGCCTCCTTCCGAGGAGTCCCACAGCCTTTCTCTGCTTGTTCCTGCTTGACTGCCTCCTGCGTCGGGCGTCCTTGAACAGGGCCAGCTGTGGGTCATCATCATCCGCACTGTCAGGCTCGCGCAGCTGAGAAGAGGGCCCTGGCTGGGGGCTCTGCGAAGCCTCCAAGCCATCATCAGCACGTTCGTCTTCAACACCCTCCTCCTCCCCCTCGTCTGAGTCATCCGAGACATCCGAGCCGGCTGCCGGACCCACAGGCTGGCCCTGAATCACAACAGAAATGGTATAAGGTTTCCTGCCTGAGCAGGGGTTTTTTAAGAAGAGACTGGACAGCCATTTGCCTGAAATGGTATAAGGTTTCCTGCCTGAGCAGGGGGTTGGACTAGATGACCTCCAAGGTCCCTTCCAACTTTATTATTATTATTATTATTATTATTATTATTATTATTATTATTATTATTATTATTATTATTATTATTATTATTATTATTACCCCATGCATGCCACCTCCACGCCCATTGCCCACAGCTGCCCTGCCAGCGCCACCTCCGTCCTGCTGCCCACCCACACAGCCCCGCTGTGTAGAGCGGGCCCCGTGGCTCCCACAGCACCATGGCATTGCCGCTCCCATCTCCTCCTGGTATCTTCAGGACTACCATTAAAAAGAGGTGGAGAGGGAAATCGTGTCTGCCAGGCCTTGCCTCCCCATTGGGCCAAGGGTCTCACAGAGGGCAGGGTGCATTTGACAAATGCGAGTTATTTGAGGAGGGGGTTTCTTTGCCACTGCATTTTCTCCTTTTGACTTGTGGGTAGCCTGGCTGACAGGAGGTGAGCATGAGGCAGGTGCACACATGTTTTCCATGCTTTGGTGCCAGGCTCTCCGTGCTGCAGCGCAACATGGAGAGCCTGGCTGACACGGGTGAGCTTGAGGCAGGAGTGCACATGGACTCTGCTTTTTCGGCAGGGCAGAATTAAGTGCTACTCCCCACCTCCCACTCCTGGTCCTCTCTTACTTACAACTAGGAGATGGTGTAGTTTGGCAGCAGGGAGGGGTGCAAAGTTCCTGCCAACTCGCCTTCATTGCAGACAACTTGCATGTGCAACGTTTGCCGGCCAGGTCTTTTGGCACACTCAGCAGCAATTCCTATTCGCTTTCGAATAGGAGTAATACAGCTTGTGCAAAAGTTGAAAAAATCCATCCAAAAAAGGTGCCGGAACTCCATTCTGAGCATTCTATGAGAAAAAAGCCTTGTCTACATCTATATGCCTCTCTCTCTGTGTGTATATATACATGCATACATATGGGAAAACATCTAGAATCCAGATGGATTGAAGTAGCATACATATTTATTTATTTACTTATTTGTATCCCCCTTTCTTATTTTTACAAATAAGTCAAAGCAGCCAACATATTTAACACACTTTCCTCATCCTATTTCCCCCACAACAGTCTTGTGAGGTGGGTTGGGCTGACAGAGAGTGACTGGCCCAAAGTCACCCAGATGACTTTCATGGCTATGATAGAACTGCAACTCACAGTCTCCCACTTTTTATTTGGTGCCTTAACACTAGACCAAACTGGCTTAACCACTAGATCAAACTAGCATTTCATAAATAAGCAAAAAAGAATAAACAAGGAAAAATTAGTCCACCGAAAGCCTTACATATGATTTATATAGTTCCTACAAAGCAGCTGCCACTTCATATCACTGAATAAAAGGACCTTAGCATGAAAAAATACTAAGTGCTGAACATCTACCTTAATATTAACTTACAAAATGTCTAAAATTTGTGTCCTGAATATGTTCACTGCCTCTACCAAGTGAGACAATAAAAATTCAATAGTAACTACAAATAATATATCCAAACTAAATTAAAAATAAAATGGAACAATTTATCCAGGGAGAGGCAGTTCCAGAAAGAAAACATCAGGACAGAGAAGGCATACATCTTAGGTCCTGCAAGATGAAAATGTTTTGCAGAAGGAAAATGGAGGCAGCCCATTTTACTGCATCTGGTAGAACAGATGGAAACCAATGTAGACAGATGGTGGCCTCAAGCATCTTGAACTGGATCTAGAAACCTACTGCGAGCCAGTGGTATTATTTGTACAGAGGGGTTACTTGGATGTTCTGCAGCATTCCAGACCAGCTTCAATTTCTGATTGCTCTTCAAGAGCCACTCATATAAAGCACATTGCAATAGGTTAAATGAGAAGTGACTATTAAATGGTGCCATCTTTTCAAGAGATAACACTGGAACTACTGGAGTACCTCACTGCAAAAAACAGCAGCTCCGTCTTGCTTTAGTTCAATTTTACCCTCTTTAATTCCATCAGTCTCTAATGGCTAGATATGCGAACAAGATAATTTTGGGTGGGTTTGAGCTGAAGCTTGTTCTTCCTCATTCAGGCCCTCACAGACTCCAGGTACTCTGACAGAATCTCAACAGCTTCCCCAGGACAGCCAAGGACAAAAGGTATATAATAGAGAATCATCATCATTACCATACTGCTGATACTGTACCCCATGCTGATGGAGGATTTCTTCCTGCAGAGGAGAGAAAGTGGGGAGAGGATAGAGACCTGAGTCGGCAGGAGTTTGGGGCTAGGCTGTTTCCCCCAAACACCAAGTGGAGGAAAGAAGCAAACAGATGCAAAATAGTGCCTCCCCATTCTTAACTCTTATGCTGGTCCAGAACACCATGGATGATGATTTGAAAGCCCCTGATAAATCAAAGAGGTCCAGGATGACCCCACTATCCTTACCATGCTATCCTACCACTGTGATCAAGGCACTCTCAGTACTGTCCTGCAGCCTGAAATCTGACTGAAAGGGATTTATTGAACTCCATAATAAAGTGAATGTATTACATTACATTACATTGATTCTGCATTATTATGTATCATACGTGCTCTAAAAATGTCAGATTGCATTAACTTTCAAAGATAGTGGGCTACAAAGGCAGGTTTTTCTTGTGGCAGGTTTCTAGGGTTGCCAATAACAATTGTGGAAACAAAATGATACATTGAATCAGATGAAAGATACCTGGATAACAGTACTGTACAGCAAAGATCCCCAACAGAGCCGCACACCTGGAGGTGAGGGTCAGGGAAGTGAGCAAAACCAAAACCTTCCCTCCCCTCGGTACAAGGAAAAATTGTTTTCCACAAAAGCAGTCCTTGGTGCCCAAAAGGTTGGGGACCACTGCTGTACAGGATTGATTCAAAACAGGAAAAATATCTAGGAAAATTCAATTTATTTATTTACTAAATAAACATAAAACAGAGGTTTTTATGGAATTATAACTGGTTTTATTTCTCTGGCAGGTTTTATTCAGACTATAAAGGTTAGGATTGCTGGTGGTGGAATTTTATCTTTGTTTCAACAATCACTTACAAGCAGAGTCTGAACAGCATAAAATCAACTGCTCTGAACCCTTCTGAATTATTCTCAGGAGGCATCTGTTCCAAGGAGTATCTGCTCTATCTCGTTCACCTCTTTCATTCTACCTTTGGTATTCCTTCTGTTCCTTCTCTGAGGTTACTGGGGTTGTAAACAGAAGGGAATGGAATTAGCTCTTGAGCAGAAATACAGTATGAGCAAAAAAGGTCAATAGCAGCTGCCAACTTTTCATAGGGCCTGTCAGAGAGACAGTGTGCAAGCAAGTATTAAAACTGCGGCAGTACTTTTCACAAGAAAATGCAAGAAAAATCACATAACATGGATCTATTCCTATGAACAAAACTGAGAATGTAAAGAACCTGAACAAGGCAGACGTTATAGACTTCTTTCAATCTAACAATGTTAAACTAATTAATAATTTTCTGTAATGGGTTCTCTTTAATTTTTACATATCAGGTTTACATCTACTTGGGTAATTTAAGGCAATTTAATAACACTAGTTCAATATTTGAAAATAATTCATCTTCTCCTTTCATATTTGCATCAGAGAATGCCTAACAATCATTTGTTTAGTGCAGGGGTAGGCAACCTTGGCTCTTTTATGACTCATGGACTTCAACTCCCATAATTCCTGAGTCAGCTATGCTATGCTGACTCAGGAATTCTGGGAGTTGAAGTCCATGAGTCATAAAAGAGCCAAAGTTGCCTACCCCTGGTTTGGTGGAACCGTTTTTATGGTTTTATGGTTCCAATAAAGGAAGTGTATGCCATTTGTTCATTGATTGTTCCAAATTACAATGGTACTGAACAAATGGTACTTATGCTTTGTCCCCAAAGTTATGGCCATTGCATGTGGTCAAAATTCCTCACTTCAGTCTTTCCACACTTATAACCACAGAAGTGCTTCATCTCCACCCTTTTGGCCATGCTTGCACTCCTCAGCAGAGGCAGCACTACTAGGGCTGATCCAGAGGTCTTCAGGAGTATCAGCCAGCTGCCCCTACCCCTGGGCTTCTGATGCAGTCCCAGTGCCACTGAAGAGTGGTGCCTCTCAAGCCCCATGCCATGGCCAGTCACCCCAGTACCCTAGGACAAAGCCTCCACCATCCCTGCCACCCCCCACACCATCTTGCACTTCACAGGTACTGCTGCACCCAGCTAACCTTACCATCTTCCTCTTGCTGATTTGGAAGTTTTTGTGAGGTTTTCTGAAGCCTCAGAAGAAGGGTCTGCCCACTGTTTTCAAAATATTCTGTGCCATTCTCTTCAGAAGCTTTTTAAAGGCTTTTAAAAGGCTTTTTAAAGGCTTTCTGAAACATTGCAAGAACTATGCATGGAATTTGGAGGATGTGAGCCATCAGCTGCCTCACATAAGACCAGTCTGGGCGTGTCTCAGCAGTGGCACAATGAAGATGGTTAAGATCATCAGGGCAATGGAGGTGGTTCTGGGGGGCTAGCCACAGCATGGCACTAGCACAAGCAGTGCTAGGGCTGAAATAAAGGCCTGGAAATGATGGTAGCTGTCTGAGACTGCTGAAGGCCCTATATCTCTATTTCAGTCCCAGCACTGCTGCTGCCAAGGAGGCCTGTTGTTTAGGGTTGGTCAAAATAGCAGAGATTAGGGAGAGATGGGCAACTAAGATTATTAAAGTCCTGGAGACAAAAACATATGAAGAATGGTTGCAGGAATTGGGTATGGCCAGTCTAGAGAAAAGGGGGACATGTTAGCAGTATTCCAGTATTTGAGAGGCTGCCACAAAGAGGAGGGGGTCAATTTATTTTCCAAAGCACCAGAAGGCAAGACAAGAAACAATGAATGGAAGCTAATCAAGGAGAGAAACAACCTGGAATTCAAGAGAAACTTCCTAACAGTGAGGACAATTAACCAGTAGAACAGCTTGCCTTCATAAGTTGTAGGGGCTTCATCACTGGAGGTTTTAAAGAAAAGGTTGGACAGCCACCTGTCTGAAATGGTATATAGGGTCTCCTGATTGAGCAGGGGGGTGGACTAGAAGACCTCCAAGGTCCATTCCAGCTTTATTCTGATTGAAAAAGTGGTGGGAATTGACAAGGGGGCAGAAGAGGTAGTTCCTTTACCGAGGCTTGGGACTGGGAAGGACCAAGATGGAAAAGGCTGTTCTGTACCAGCCTGCTACCGGCGCTGCAGAAAAAGCAGGGACAACCCCTTTACAAACGGCAAGAGGCTGGAATAAAGCCTGCCAAATTTATTAACATAAAACAGAGCAAAACAAGACACCAACCATGAAAGAGGAGCTATGAAACAGGAACTATTCAAGCGGTTGCCTTCAGCAAACCAGCCCTCCCACACATTCCCCTTTTATACAGTTCAGGGCGTGGCTTCTCTCTGCCTTCTTCCGAGGTGCCCCATTGCTTTCCTCTGTTTACTCCTGATTGACTGCCTCCTGCATCGGGCGTCCTTGAACAGGGCCAGCTGTGGGTCATCTTCATCCACGCTGTCAGGCTCACACAGCTGGGTCTCCGTTGTTACCAGGTGGGAGGGGCCTGGCTGAGGGCTCTCATCAGCAAGCTCTCCAACCCCCTCAGCAAGCTTTTCAACACCCCCCTCCTCCTTGAGTTGTCCGACCCAACTGCCGAACCCACAGGCTGACCCTGAATCACAACAAAGGCTTGGATCAGGTGCTCAACAACTGGTAGAATTTGGTTAGCAATGGCAATGGGGATTTCTGGGATTGCTTCACCTAGTGATGACATTGCACTTTATAAGTGCATCACTTTGCAACATCAATTCATATCCCAATTACCATTGTAACTCAAGGATTACCTGTAGTACGATCAGTGAACTGAAGATATGAATGATTGTATTTTTTTGTATCTATCCTTTGATCACTTTGAGGTATAATCTTCCAAAGTGTTGTTTAAGAAGATCACAAACAAGAATTTATGTTAATACTAGGACAATCTTCATCCTCATCCTCATCACCATCATCAGCTGTTTCTCTTGCATTAGCAAATGAAATCACTTGTATGAGTGACCCAATATTAATCTCTTCTCGATTGTGATGGCATAAATATAAACATTTCTGGTCTGTAGATGTTGGGCATTCTCAATTAAATGGATCAGTTAGTAAAAGTTTGATTATATATATATAAATATATATAAAAGTTTGATTCAGTATAAAAGAGTTCCTGCAAGTTAAATGTAACTTTTTTCTGTGTTTAAATCAAATGTGCCTTCACATTTTCCTTCAAAGAGGAAAAGAAGTAAGAAACTGTTGCACATATAGGAAGCTCTGCAGTTATCAATTACTTCTCATTGATACATAGATCAATACATACTCATAGCCTCTCCAATTAAAATATTTTGTTAGGTTTTCATCCATGTCCCTTAATCCTTTCAGTGATGTTCTCATATTCAACTACTATTTTTCAAAGTGTCTATTGAATTCATTTTGGGAAGGAACCATCACTCACTACCCAAATTAAGAAGCAGCAGTGATGGGATTCAGCCAGTTCGCACCACTTCAGCAGAACCAGTAGCTAATTTTTTGGTGCCCAGGCCCAGAATGGACTTCTGGAAGTGGCATCCACACAGAGAACTGGTTGTTCACATATTTGAATCCCACCACTGAGAAGCAGTCATAACGTCTTGACAATCTTTCTCTCAAGAGACCATTCTCCTTTCTCTGGTGCTTCCATATTTTATTTATTAAAACTGTATGAAATGCTTAGCATATGAGCTCTTGGTTCAAAGCTGAAGGATGGTGCACTTTAAGCTAATCACCTCTTTTGGGGAATTAGGAGAAAAAAAGGAAACCATCACATTTGAATACAACATGTCTATAATTGGAAAGAATCACAGGGCATCAAAATAAAAATATCAAGCAACAGAATAAAAGGGGCTAAATGGGAGGGGGCAGAATTTAACCATAGGAATTGCAAACAGTGAGATACGTTTCAATGCATCAGAGAAATAATGCTATTATTATTGGAGGGACTGGTAAAATTGACAGATAGAGGTTATAATTGGTAGGTACTTAAAACCACAATAAACGTTTGGTTAGAATGCAGTAATAGGAAAGCCATACTGGATCCTGAAACTATGTGACAAAAAGTCTCTCTAATTATACACTGATAATGTCTTGAACCAGCAGTGACTGACTAGGAATCGGAGAAGGGGTCTTCTCTAAATAAAGGATGTCAAGGAAATGAGAAAGAGGCAGAGACAAGAAGGGGAAAAAAACCCTTTTCAAAGATAAGTAGTTTTCTTCTTTGATGTGTGCATTCACTCAAACATACTAATTGTAGCTTGCATTTTGAAATGAGTTCAAAAAGATGCTGTTGGAACAATTCAGATCCAAAAGCTGAGCAGAATTGAAAACAAGGACAGCGTTTCTGCTACTTAATAGGAAGAGCTCTGATTTACTAACTCTTCACTTGGTACAAACCCAAAGTGTAGAATTGGATACATCCCTGTGTTTCTTTAGAAGGTGCTGAAAAGTGCACTTTTGTGGATGGTAATGGCAGGCTAAAGACAGCTCCTCTTTCACAGAGCCAATAACCATGGCAAAAAGAGGAGCCAGTGAATGGCTCAGCTCCTTGAAACTCCTCCCTGCATCAAGGAGAGGACATAATCACAATCATAATAGTAAAGTTGGAAGGGACCTTGGAGGTCATCTAGTCCAACCCCCCTGCTCAGGCAGGAAACCCTATACCATTACATGAATCACCCATGAGTTTCTTCCATGCAGAATCTTGTGAAGAGATTGTAAAATAGCAATCTCCAGGACTGGGGAACTCTGGGAACTGGAAAGGGGATCATATTGACTAAGCTATAGTTTAGTACAGACATGTCAAACACAAGGCCCGGGGGCCGGATTCGGCCCGCGAAGTGGTTTCATGTGGCCCGTGAAGCCATGCTGGAAACAGTGAGGGAACGGCCCCCACTGCCTTGGCCCTGGCCCAGAGACCCTCCTTCTTCCAGAGACCCTCAGATCTGTCCCACTCCTGCCCAGGCCCCCATAGGCACCCTTGATGCGAACGATGTAGAGCTGGCCACGCCCACCCAGTAGGCCATATGCACTCTAGCCACGCCCACCCGGCCCCCTGAGGGCAACCGCAATGCTGATGCGGCCCTCAATGAAATTGAGTTTGACACCCCTGGTTTAGTACCTTCAAAGGGACACTGGGTTCATCTGTTTCCTCTCTTAATTACTTTAAAAAGCTGGCTTTTATTGACTTTTTAGATTGACTTTAAGAACCTTCTAGAGGGTAAGTTTTATTATGCCTAGATAATAATCTCCTTCTACCCTGGATGAAAAAAGTTCTATGTAAGTTTAAGGATTAAAAAGAAAAAAAATAATAATTTTTGAATAATGGCAAAGTGGAGGGGGGGTTAGAATGTTGCTTTTGGAGAATTAAGGGACTAGATCAGCTTGATCTTTATTTTAAAAAATGCATGCAGTTTTTGAAATTCATTGTAAAAAATCTTCCTGTGGGAAGGTTTTGTTGATTGAAAACAAGAGACCTAAGGTTGACTAGAAGAAACTAGGAGAACTAACAAGTGTTGTGCAAGTGCCAATGGGCGCTTGCCGGATTTGAGTTTTCTGACTGATAAATGAGGAAGGTTAGCATGCACCGGTAGGAGTGAGTTGTTCGTAATTTTTCTGTGTTCTCTTACTAATGCATCTTGCCTTCGTAAAGCTGGCAGTGCTATATATGGCTCAGATCAGGAAGCCAGCAAGTCAGAATGGTTTTAGTACATCCGCTTATAATTCTCATGGTGTTGTTGAGTCTGATGTCAACTTGCTAGTGGTAGATGGTAGCTGTTAAGGCATACAGAGGCACAGTATTCTGCTCAGTGGTAGGATTAAAATATGTGAACAACTGGTTCTCTGTGTGAGTTCCGCTTCCAGAAGTCCATTCTGGGCCTGGGCAACAAAAATTAGCTACACTGGCTGAATCCCACCACTGATTCTGCTGCAGAAAAGACTAACCCTAGTGCTGATACCTGAGGCTCCCCATTTTTCTGGAGTATGTTGTTCCTAGTATTGATTTTTGCCTCTAAATTCTCTACTTAAATTAGATTAAAATATTTTTTTATATTTTTATTATCTTGGGAGCTGCATTACTAGCTGTCCTGGTCTGCACGCTGGGTTTAAAAGATGAGAGATCAAGAGTTGCAGAAATGGCATTTTTAACTCTTATAAATTGCCTCGAGAGATGTATAGACATAAAAGTGGATACAAATATAATAAAGACGTAAATGACATATACATTCGGCTCACTCAGTGGTGAACTTCTGGGATGTTCGCAGGGATTTCTCATTTTCCAGCTCAGCCGACATTTGGTCTCTGCAAGACAAGCCACCAAATAGGCTTAACTGAAAAAAAGTTCTTCCTCAGTTATGAAAATGCCCCCTGTGATTTTTCTTTTTCTTTTTAGAGATAAGAATTAAAATGGAGCAAGTTAATAGATAAGTAGGCAGGGGAAGCACAGGAAGGAAAAAAATATAGAGGTACTGACTGCTGATGGCTGAAACGGATTTTTCCTTCTTCAAGGTTTATTTAAATGCCTTAAAATAAAATCTCTTAAAATATTCATCACCCAGTAATTATGTATAAATGTTGCAATTACTTTTCTCAAAGCAGTTAAGTGGCAGGTGGGGAAAAATTAAACCCACTTAGGCAAAACAAGTGCAAAAGATCTACAAATCAGCTGAAATTACCATCAGCAACTTTCTTTAAGTCTGAACAGCCAGAAAATAAAAATTGTTTTAGAAATTCCTTGATTTTCCTGCCTCTCCCCCTTCCCCCCCAACGTATACCATTAGACACCAGTTTCAAATCAAGAAAGATGGTAAAGGTCAATCTAAATATAGGATTAGCAAAACCATGTTTTAATTTGCTGGCTCTGCAGATGGGAATTTGGATTTTTTTATCCTGACTTCTATAATATGGTTAAACATTTGTAAATTAATGTCTGCCGCATAGGAAATAGAGAATACACACACACACACACACACACACACACACACAAATGAATTGTTGCCAATTGTATTATTAATTTTTCAAACAAATATTTATCATCTGAGTAAGGTCTTCCACATTTGTCTCCTAGTTAATTTGGCAAAATTCCCAAGAAGCCTAGGGTTATGTGAGTGACTTCCTGAGACAGCTGCTGTCAGCTGCCACCTTATGCTTGCTGGTGCTTTGCTGCTATATGGTGACAGACTGCCATGAACTGTGGGGAGGGGGGAATGAAGGTGGGAAAATGTTTTGGGTAAAGTGAAAGTAAGTGCTATATCTCCTCAAGACACTGCCTCAATGTCACCCAGCTGGTAGATGGAGGGGACCACATACCAAACTACTTTTGGAATGACCGTTATGAAAACATCTTGGCTGAACCTGATTGGTTATAAGAGGTGGGCAATGAGAGACAGCCAAGGCAAAGTAGAGTTGAACATAGGAGTTTTGGTGCGTGATTCTCAGTTCTGGCTTTGCATTATTGCAATACACTTGATCTCTAATAAAACTACCGGTATATCTTTCTCAACAAATGGAGCTAAGGGTCATTTCTATTTAGAGGTTTAAGTTGTGGCAGGTCAGACTGCTGCTGAATGTTATTGCAGATTGTTTAAAAATAATGTTTGATAACTCAATTTGTGTTGCTCCTAATCTATGTGTCAACGCTGCTAACAGTGAATGTTATTGCTTGACAAGAGATGAAGAAGTAGCCATTTCATATGTTAAACTTCTGTATTGCTTTAAGAGATTGGGAGTGGGGGAAGAGGAGGATTGTTCCTCAAAGCCATCTGAAATTAAAGAAGATAAGAGCTTGGCGGGTTTTCTCACGGAAGGGAAACTGATTCTTTAAATTAATAGGAGAATAAGATTAATGACAAAATTAGAAAGGTGGAGAATTGTGTTTTAATATATTGTGCAAGGGGGCGGAGATTTCAGATTCCAGCTTCCTTCAAGCAAGCATTTGCTGGTGTGTTAGGCTAATAAAGGACTTTTAAGGTAAACAATGCCTCAGAGTCACTTGAAAAGCCCATAGGTCAGAAGCTTGACACCGTGAACTATTGAACTCCTCATACCTGAATAGGTACCACACTGTTTCTTAAACTTGGCAACTTTAAGATGTGTGGACTTCAGCTCCTAGAATTCAACAGCCAACGTGTGTGGAGTCAAAGTCCAGATATCTTAAAGTTGTCAAGTTTGAGATACACAGATATAGCAGATTTGGAAGGATATTGAGCCAAGGACAGCCTTCAGGTGTGAAAGAATCTATTTCTCATGTTTTCAGTGGTTTCTATTGGGGATTATACAACTATATGGCCAGTGGATCCTGGTGAATTCCCCATAACAGTTATAGAGTAAATTGGGCATGTTCTGCCATGCTCTAAAACATGCCACTGGCAATGTCTGAACATGACCTTAAGGAGAGAAAAATATTCATTGAACATGAATTGTTTTAGTTGAGCCCTTTCTAAATTAAGCAGGTGTGGTGCACATGTCATCTCTAATTAAGTTTCTATAATAGTTATGCTTCAAGGATGATCTGATTCATGGTCGTTATCTATTACACTATTTCATTTGAACTGAAAGGTCAGTATTTTTTTATTAAAATATTGGCTCTTAAAATAAATTACTGCCCTCTGAGAGGAAGTTGAGATGCTTGTTCATTTAGGGGGATCCATTCAAGCTAAAATTTGATCCAGTAATGCTCTCCCTCCGAAATGATTCTCTCTATCACTATGGCACGCATTTGGGGATGGAATGGTTGTTCAGCACTATGGCATCTCATTAGGTACATGATGCCTCAATGGATGAGATAATGGCTGATGATTCATTGTGATAGTAACAGTATTATGAAATACATGCTATTAGCATACATGCACATTTTCAATTAGTTGTTTAATAAGTAAAAATTAAATAGAATGCAGCCTGAAGCCTCCATGAGTGAATTACTGTACACACTACATTTAAGCAGGTTGTCAATGCTGCTAACATCGGATGTTCTTGCTTTGACAACTTATGGAAATGCAGCCATTTTCCTTCTTATGTTTTACTTTTAGAGATAGAAATAGAAGATACTGGGGTGGGGGGAGGAATGTGTATGGGGGTTAGTTAGACATAACAATATTGCAGTAATGTAAGAGTCAAGGTTTTTTGAAATAAGAGATGATAAGAAATGGCGGGTTGGAGAACAGGAGGGAAAGCCTGTGTTTCAAATTAATTGGAGAATGTTATTTATGACTGTTAATTAGAAGAGGGATTTGCACTAGATACTATGTGTTCAGGGGAGGGGAATTCAGATTTTGGCTTCAACTATGTTCGTCCCAATGCTATGTTACTGAATAAAGATTCTTTAAGTAAACAGTGCCTCAAAGTTCTTTGAAGAGTTTCATCTGTCGGAACTATGACACAGGTGATATCTGCGTGTGTATAAGAGGGATAAAAATAGAAGTCAATATGTTAGTCGTAACTATGCCATCAAAGCCCCATCCATCTCTAAGTGCCTATGATACATATAAAAATGAAGCATCTTGAATTTTTGTTCTCTCCAATATATGCCCCTGGTTATACAGTAATTATTGTTATATTGCTATTATTGTTGTTACCTTCACATTTTACATGAGAGATGTTCCAGCCAAAAGAAATTCTATAGGAAGTACATGTTTAAATCATGCACGAATAACTACCGTAGTTTCCGGCGTATAAGACTACTTTTTAACCCATGAAAATCTTCTCAAAAGTCAGGGGTCGTCTTATACACCGGGTGCTGAAAATTTAGGGACAGGGCTGGCTGGAAAACCTGGAGCGAATCTCCCATTTAGTCTGCGCAGGAAAAGCGGGACCAATTGGAGAAGAAGCTGCAGTCTGTGATTTTTTACAGGCTGGGGTCTGGGCGTCTTTCCTTCTAAAGTTGAAGAGCAGCTGTAGTATATCCCAACTTGAAAGGCAGGTGGGGAAGGCAGCAGCCAGAGCAGCGGCTTAGCTCTAAGGACACATTTGACTCAGAAACTGGGCGGGCTGGCTGGAAAACCTGGAGCGGATCTCCCATTTGGTCTTCTTTTTTTTAAGTCCCATTTATATCCTGCCCTTCTCCGAAGACTCAGGGTGGCTTACAATTTAAAGCACAAATCAATGTGCTTAGCAATAGCCTTCATTGTATGTATATGCCTGTTTATTAGGGCTTTCACCCCCCCCAAGCAGCATTATTACAAAGTCAGCTTATTGCCCCCAACAATCTGGGTCCTCATTTTACCTACCTTGGAAGGATGGAAAGCTGAGTCAACCTTGAGCCTGGTGGGATGCGAACCTGCACTAATTGCAGGCAGCTGGTTTTACTTAAGGCTCTGTGCAGGGAAAGCTTTAGAGTGAATTAGGAAAAGTGAAAAAGTGAATTAGGAAAATAGGAAACGGTTGCTGGAATTGGGTATGTGTAGTTTAACGAAGAGAAGGGTGAGGGGTGACATGATAGCAGGGATCCAATATCTCAGGGGCTGCCACAAAGAAGAGGGAGCCAAGCTATTCTCCAAAGCACCTGAAAGCAGGACAAGAAGCAATGGATGGAAACTAGTCAAGGAGAGAAGCAACCTAGAACTAAGGAGAAACTTCCTGACAGTTAGAACAATTAACCAGTGGAACAACCTGTCTCCAGAAGTGGTGAATGCTCCAACACTGGAAGTTTTTAAGAAGAGACTGGACAGCCATTTGTCTGAAATGGTATAGGGTTTCCTGCCTTAGCAGGGGTTGGACTAGATGACCTCCAAGGTCCCCTCCAACATCATTATTATTATTATTATTATTATTATTATTATTATTATTATTATTATTATTATTATTATTATTATTATTATTATTATTATTTAATCCACTTGCACTGTTTTATGTTTACATGTTTGATGACAAACAGCCTTATGTTTATAAGTGACAGTTTTCCTACTAAGCACCTGCATGTCATAAGCATTTGAATTAAAATTACCATATTAAAATCAAATCTGATGTTTTTTAATTTTTATTTGGTGTGCGTTGGAAGAGGGGTAGTCTTATACAGCGAGTATAGCCCAAACCCTATAATTTAACAGGAAATGTAGGGGGTCGTCTTATACGCCCAGTCGTCTTATACACCGGAAAATACGGTAATAAAGTGATCATATGCTTATGTACCTAGAAGGCAGGACAGTTCAAACACATTAAGTTTTACTTTTGAACCAATATTTGAGGATTGTGCTGCTAGTTGCTATATTGGACATTTTAGAAATGCCTGAAAAATCATGAAAGTTTCCATCAAAAACTTTCATTTGATGGTTGAAATCCCAATTGTTGAAAATATAGTTATTGAAAAATCCTTCAAGAGTAATTAGCATATAAAGTTGGGTTATTTTATTATTTTTCGTTTGACAATACATCATTTCTACATTGACCCATGCTACTTAATCTCTTTTCCTTAATATATAAAAGTATAAACATTGCCTACTTGATATAGAAAACAATTCACATTTTCATCCACAATGGATGTACAAAGGATTAATAGCTTCATGAAAACTGATGTTGACAAACTGTCCCTGAGGACACATCTTAACTGAATGATATTCAATAGTGAATTTTATTTATTTTAGGTTGGGGTTTTTTTCTTCCACTGGTTGTATTTCACTTATGGCCCAACTCCTTTCTCTTTGTCAAAGCCCTCTATTCTTGAAGACCAAATATTCCTTGACAGTCCTGATAAAGGAAAAATGCATCTTGGCAACTAGATATATTACTATGCAATTCTAGACAGCAAAGTACATTTCTTAAATTTTGAATGACTTTATCCACGGTCACTATTAACGATCATATTATTGAGCATTAGAATTCAGCACTGGATCAACAGCGGCTAATGAGATTTAGTTTTGTCCAATGCTGTCCTTCCTGATATCCTCTTGGACCTCAGTTATTCATTTTTATTCCGTGTGGCATTCGCCCCAGTCCATTCTTGTCCTTAGTAAGTCATCCCTTCTCAAGCATGTTATTTCCTGTCCACGTTGAATGGAGAATATTAAGTAAAGCAATTACTGAGATAAAAATAAAAATATTTATTCAGCTTTTTTGAATTCATACAAAAAGAGTTTTGAATGATTTGGAGGCTCTTGGTCTGCAGGATCAGGAAATACAGCTGTCATTTTTAAAAATATTCTAAACGCTGAATTAGAGGAATACCAAGCAATCCTTATCATTCAAACTGCCAGTGAAAAATTGTCCCTTTCAAAAGCTGGAATAACACAATAATTCATACTGTTTAAATAGCAGCAAGACCAGTAAACAGTACAACAGTGTTTTACAATCCTTACCTGAGATAGCAAATTTTCAGTGATTTGAAAATACTCGGTTTCCTAGCATGAGTATTTTTTTATTCTAAGATCACCATGATCAGATAGGTCAGCTAAATGCTAGCGATAAAGTGAAAGTGTTAATCTATCCCAGAAATGCAAAGCAGATTAGTATTGGAGCATGCATGAATAATAGCAGCTAATATCTGTCTGACTTAAGAAATTGCACTAAGCTTCTGATATGGAGATGCACTTCAATATTTTATCAGCTTACTGAACACAGTTCTTCTGGTTATTTTCCAAGTTAATAGATAAAGGAAACTAAATAAAACAGATAAAACTAGTCAGGAGAAGTCCAGACAAGGCTACTAGAATAAGTGTGTGATTAATTTGTGCTAGATTGTAAAGGTGAGTAATAATTACCCATAATTTCCATTTTTTCTAGCATTTTCCTGCAAACACAGAGTCTTTTTTTTTCTTTTCTGGATCAACCAAATGTGAATCCATTAGGTATGACAAGAATTGACTGAATGAATTGTCACTGGAGCCTGACATTGTGGGTTGGTGGAGTGACTGATCCAAAGTCACCCAGTTGGCTTTATACCCAAAGCAAAACTAAAACTCACAATCTTCTGGTTTCTAGCCTGGCACCTTCACCACCACACTAAAATGGCTCCCCAATTTCCCATAATTTACATAATAATGAAAAAACAAATATTTTTCCCCCAAATGAGTTAAAAATTCAATCAGAAGCTATGTTTGAACAATCTAATCAATCATGAAGTTTTGTTACTCTGACTGCAGCCATGAACTCCATCCATTAAGCAAATATCTGTGTTTTTTTGTTTTTTTTTTTAAGTATGCATTTCAAACTCAAAATAGATATTATTTCCAGTAGAATTAACCATAAAAAATGGCTGTGCCCTGGCACTTATTATCACATCTGTTGGACATTTAAGGAAGCTAAGAATGATTGGAATCAAGTATATATTTTAATTCAGAAAATTCTAAAACTGAAGATATAATTGAAACTAGAAGCTTTTCTTTTTGGTGTGATGGACAGATAGAAAAAATATGTGGAATTTTGATATCACAACATCAGCAAGGTTTCTTTGTGCTAAGAGATGGAAGGACTCAACATATACCCACAATGGAATAAGGGCTGGTGAGATTAATGGAATTGGCAGAGATGGCAAAATCGCCTATTTTGTTTAAAGAAAAAGCTTTATCTAGCTTCATTTCCTCTTGGAAACCATTCTTGGATTTGTTGCTTGAAACCGAAGGAAATTAAATTTCAACCTTGGGTTTTGATTATTACACTTGTTTACAATATAGAAGTAGGGTTTGTTATGGTTCAAAGGAACATTGATTTTTCTGTTTTTATCTGCATTAAAGAAAGTTACATCTTTTTGTGGCTTTTCCTCTTTTGGTCTGCAGTCCCCAATTTTGCTTTTCCTCTAACCTTCCCACTTTCTTTTCAATTTTTTCTTCTTTTTTCATATTTATAATTTTATGAAATTTAATAAAGTTTTGGGAAAAGAAATACAATCAACATTCCTTATTATACAGTTGTACAGTATACAATAAGGAACATCGCCAAAAAAATTTCATAACTAACCATCTAGACTAAACGTTCTCAATATGGGAAGCTGGATTCAATAATAAAAAGAACCAGTTGACTTTCCGTAATTCTTTGGGAGAATAGCAGACAAATGAAAGTCAAATTGAGATGCCGAAGTTCAGTAATGAGCAAGTCCCGGCTTTTAAACAGGCACTGGGACAATCCTAGGGCAGATTCAAGCACTTGATGGATTTGCAGGAAGAAAATCTTTTCAGGCTCCTAAATCAAAAGATCCACTGTCCTGCTCTATCCCCTGAATTTGGGATGCTCTAAGTTATAGCTGGAATTGACAGTTGGGAATGGATTAAGCTCAGTTGGGGGTTTATGGTTAAACCTCAAGTATTAACTGCTCAACATACTAAAGTTTATGTTGAAAGTAACTGCAGGTTCATTCTGTTGACAAGCTGTCCATGTAAGCTGTTGATAACAAGCATCCACACTGACCAAAAGAAATAAATGAAAAAATACAGTGTGCCTTGCATCGGGAGCTGCATTTTAAAAACTTGTGCTTTATAGGCAGAGTCTCGTACAACTTATATAAAATACATATATAGAAATACCTAAAGTATTTCTTACCAGTAATATAAGCCTGGTGTTGTAGCAATTTTGTCTAAAGAATAGCCTCAGGTGACATTCTTGATTGGCCTCTATCTCATCAGTGAATTCGATCATTATTTTAGAATAAAATCGGAACTAGCTTTAATGGCTTATTGGTTGAATTTAGATACCACCTATCTCACTCACAGAATGGCTCTGGGTGGTCCACAGTTAATGATTCTTGATTTGTATTCTTTTTTTTTTGTACGGCATATGTATTCAGGTTTGTAACAAAACTGGTCTGTGAACCTTTTCAAATCTGTTTTAAAATTACATTTAATAAAGAAAAATAAGCTTGCTACTTTCTGGATAACCTACAATTCAGACCTATCCCTCCTATCTGGAGAATCATTCTGATTCCAAGGAGCCCCAGTAACCAATCTCCCAAAGGCCCTCCAGCACTTTCCAATAATTTCTGTAGTCAGTTCAGTTTTGCTTTTTACCTTGACTGCATGCTTCTTTGACCTATCTGCACACATACCCAGCAGTCCTCTAGGGAAGAAGAGGGAAATATTTAAAAACTTTCTAGGTCGATTTTAGCACAGAGCACTGAAATAGGCCATCCTGTTCTTCCCAATTTGGTTTAGGAGGCTGAACTTGTCAATCAGATGGTCGGCAGTTTGGCGGGTCGAATCCCGAGTGCCTCGTAACAGAGTGAGCGCCTGTTACTCGTCCGAGCGTCTGCCAACCTAGCAGTTCGAAAGCACGTAAAAATGCAAGTAGATAAATAGGGACCACTACGGTGGGAAGGTAACAGCGTTCCGTGCGCCTTTGGCATCTAGTCATGCCAGCCACATGACCACGGAGACATCCTTGGACAAGCGCTGGCTCTTCAGCTTTGAAACAGAGATGAGCACCGGCCCCTAGAGTCGGAAACGACTAGCACGCATGTGCGAGGGAACCTTTACCTTTACCTTTAGTTATAGATATCAGGCAGAGATCAAGAAGCATATTGCATTACTGTGATCACTATGCAGACTCAACAAGAGTTGGTATAATGATTAGAATATTGGACTAGGATCAGGGTGAGCAAGTTAAAGACCATCCTAGAACATGGAAAATCAGTGGGTAGGTGCGTTTATTCAGTTTTTAACCAGCCTACCTCACTGGACATATTGCCTTGAGTTTCTGAAGAAAAGGCAAAATATAAACCTAACCAAATAAGTATAGTTTCACTACATCTCTAGCTTATTCTGCAGGGAAAATGTCAGAATAGAAGGAGGGAACAGGAGAAAAAAAAACAGATTGACATTTTGTTATTGAGAGCAATGAGCTTCTAATCTCAATCAGTACTTTCAATTTTAACCTCCAAGAAAAGTTTGTTGGAGAAATGTTGAAGTTGTTGTGTCTGTAAATAGTTGCAAACATGTAAAATAGCAGGTTGCAAAAGTAGGTTCTTGAAGCGGGAGATTCTGGTGCAACCATTGGTTAAAGTAGCAAAGAAGCGGGAAGATAGCGATTGATGATTGGTTACAGTTTAAACAGTTCTACTATAAAAGCCTGAAACATTTGACAGTTGACAGTTGACTTATGTGTATTGAATAAACTCTTTCATTGTGAACCACTCTGAGTCATTGTCTACCTGAACCAAACAATTGGCGACGAAGGTGGGATAGATGGCAGACCAGAGAAGGTTCGGCGGAACAGCTGCGCAAAGGCGGCAAATTTGAAAGAAGCACAGTCAACCAAGCGGCCGCGGCGGAATAAACAATCCTCCGAATGGCGCAAATTGGGTCCTTAAAAGAATTCGACCCAAACTTCTCAGAGGACTGGGAAGAATATATAGGACAGGTCGAAGGATTCCTGCTTGTAAACGGGATAACGGACGACCGGAAAAAGGCGGCAGCGCTACTGACAATTTGCGGCACACCAGTATATCGGATCGCTGTAGGACTTTGTCAACCACAGCCGGTCTCTAGTGTTACGTATGCCGATCTGTTAGCTAAGCTAAAAGTACATTTCACGCCTAGGAGATCCGAACTCTTTTGGCATCGTATTTTCGAAAAAAGGAACCAGAGACCGGGCGAATCAATTCAAAAATTCGTTGCCGCCGTCAGGGAAGCCGCAGTACGATGCAAGTATGACAACTTGGAAATCAGAATTCGGGACCGAGTAGTACTGGGCTTGCGAGACGAGCATCTACAAAATAGAATAATCGCCAAGCCCACCGGCGATTTGCAAGAAGTACTCGACGAACTATTAATGTACGAATCCACCGGGTATCGCGACCCCCCCCGTAGTAGCATGGCCGCGCCTGCCGAAATCAACCAAGAAGGCCTTGTGGACTGTGGGGAGGTGGACCAGCAATGGGAAGATGACATCGCCGAAGTCTCCAGACGATTTGGAAAAATGGCGCCAAAACCATCCCGAAGTGAGGGGCCTGAATCGAACCGCCGATGCCAACCCGCAACACCGCAACGACAAATGACAGCGGTCCAAAGACCATGGAGAGACTCCGCAACGAGACCGCGCGACAACGACAACCGGTGTGGCAGCTGCGGGGGCAACCATCCCCGCGCCACTTGCAGATTCCGTACCGCCAAATGTAGATCGTGTGGAAAGACCGGCCACATCCAAGCCATCTGCAGGGGTCGTGCACGCGACAATCGCCTTCACGAAGTCGACGTTTGGCCCGAAGGTAAGGTAACCCCTTACTATAGTGGCAAAGAGACCCCTAGACCGTGGGCTAAAGTTCTGAACCGTGGGGAGGTGGCGCGAGTCAATCATAGTAGGAAAAGGAAAAACAATAATTTTCCGGAAGGAAAATTAAAAATCATAGTCCATTTACAAGGGGTTCCTTGCAAAATGGAAATAGATTCAGGGGCCTCAGTGTCCATAATATCCAGTGAAACCCTGGAAAGGATTGAACAAATAAGTGGCAGGAAAATTCCACTTAGTTCAACCAAAATCCAATTAACCGATTTTCAAAAACCCCCAATAAAGATTAAAGGGAAAATTACCCTTAGTGTTAAATTTAAGGGGTTTAAGGGGGTTTTAGATTTAATAGTTACTGAGGGCCAGAGGACTAGTCTAATTGGCCTTAACTGGTTCCCTGCCCTGGGCATTTGGATTGGGGGAATAAACACAGTTATTAAAAATAAGACCCTCGAATCAGTCTGCAATGAATTCGCAGACGTATTCGATGGGTCTTTAGGTAAATACAAAGGGCCCCCAATTAAATTTAATCTAGACCCGTCGGTTAAACCCATCAGGCTTAAGGCCCGAAGGGTGCCTTTCGCCCTGAAGCAAAAAATCGAGGCCGAGCTCGATAAGCTTGTAGGCCAAGGCGTCCTAGAACCAGTCGAGGGAGGTTTGTGGGAAACGCCGATCGTCACACCCCTTAAACCTAATGGGGATGTGAGGATCTGCGCTGACTACAAGGCCACCCTGAACCTGGGAATGAAAAAACACGCTTACCCGGTCCCGACGGTGAAGCAGGTCCTCGCCACGATACAGGACGGCGCCATTTTTGCCAAGCTCGACTTGGCGCAGGCGTACTTGCAATTAACTGTTTCTGAAGAGGCTGCTGAAGCTCAGACAATAGTTACCCACAAGGGGGCGTTCCGAGTCCACAGACTGCAATTTGGTATTGCAGCAGCTCCAGGCATCTTTCAAGAAGTGATGGAGAGGACCTTAAAGGGCATACCTGGTGTATGCCCTTATTTTGATGATGTTCTGATAGCTGGAAGAAATGAAGAAATATTAGCAGAGCGTCTGGAACAGGTATTGGAAAGGTTTAGGAGGGCTGGACTAAAATTAAAAAAGGAAAAATGTTGCATTGGGGTTAAGTCCACTGAATTTCTAGGATTTAGGATAGACAAAAATGGAATTCATCCTACCCCTGATAAAATCAAGGCAATCAAATTGGCACCAGAACCAAAAAACAAGGCTGAATTACAAGCCTTCCTTGGCTTAGTAAATTTTTACCACACATTTGTGCCACACAAAGCTGCCATAGCAGAACCTCTCCATAGACTTTTAGATAAAAAGACCCCGTGGCAGTGGCTTAACAAACATAGAGTGAGTTTCCAAACGTTAAAAGACATTCTTTCCAGCCAATCAACAGTAACCCATTTTATTGAAAATAAACCAATTTATTTAGCGTGCGATGCTTCACCTTAGGGTGTAGGGGCTGTTATCAGCCACTTGGACAACCAAGGTGTTCAAAGGCCAATCGCATATTATTCCAGGACGCTTACTAAAGCAGAGCGGAATTACGCACAGATCAAATTTGGAAAACTCAACAGTGGCCACAGGATTGGAAAAGATCAGTTTACATTCCAATTCCAAAGAAAGGCAGTGCCAAAGAATGTTCAAACTATCGCACCATTGCACTCATTTCTCATGCTAGTAAAGTCATGCTTAAAATCCTACAAGCTAGACTTCAGCAGTATGTGGATCGAGAACTACCAGAAGTACAGGCAGGATTTCGAAGAGGCAGAGGAACTAGAGATCAAATTGCCAACATACGCTGGATCATGGAGAAAGCTAGGGAGTTCCAGAAAAACATCTACTTCTGCTTCATTGACTATGCTAAAGCCTTTGATTGTGTGGATCATAACAAACTGTGGCAAGTTCTTAAAGAGATGGGAGTACCAGACCATCTTATTTGTCTCTTGAGAAACCTATATGCGGGTCAAGAAGCAACAGTGAGAACTGGACATGGAACCACTGATTGGTTCAAAATTGGGAAAGGAGTCCGGCAAGGCTGTATACTGTCGCCCTGCCTATTTAACTTATATGCAGAGCACATCATGAGAAAGGCAAGGCTAGATGAATCAAAAGTTGGAATTAAGATTGCCGGAAGAAATATCAACAACCTAAGATACGCAGATGATACCACTCTAATGGCAGAAAGTGAAGAAGAACTAAAGAGCCTCTTGTTGCGGGTGAAGAAGGAGAGTGCAAAACTTGGGTTGAAACTTAACATTAAGAAAACCAAGATCATGGCATCTGGCCCTCTCAATTCCTGGCAAATAGATGGGGAAGAAATGGAGGTAGTGACAGATTTTATTTTCCTGGGCTCCAAGATCACTGCAGATGGGGACTGTAGCCAAGAAATTAAAAGACGCTTGCTCCTGGGGAGGAAAGCCATGACAAATCTAGACAGCACACTAAAAAGCAGAGACATCACCCTGTCAACAAAAGTGCGTATAGTCAAGGCTATGGTCTTCCCAGTTGCAATGTATGGCAGTGAAAGTTGGACCATAAGAAAGGCTGAGCGCCAAAGAATTGAGGCCTTTGAACTATGGTGCTGGAGAAGACTCCTGCGAGTCCCTTGGACTGCAAGGCGATCAAACCGGTCAGTCCTAGAGGAGATCAATCCTGACTGCTCTTTAGAAGGCCAGATCCTGAAGCTAAAACTCAAATACTTTGGCCACCTAATGAGAAGGAAGGACTCACTGGAGAAAAGCCTAATGCTGGGAAAGATCGAGGGCAATAGAAGAAGGGGACGACAGAGAATGAGGTGGCTGGATGGAGTCACTGAAGCAGTAGGCGTGAGCTTAAATGGACTCCAGAAGATGGTAGAGGACAGAAAGGCCTGGAGGAATGTTGTCCATAGGGTCGCGATGGGTCGGACACGACTTCGCAGCTAACAACAAAAAGATAGGGAAGCATTAGCAATCGTGGCAGGAGTAAAAAAGTTCCATGATTACCTTTATGGTAGGAACTTTACCATACTCACTGACCATAAACCCCTTTTGGGCCTGTTTACCACGGATAAACAGACACCCCAAATAATGTCACCCAGAATGCTGAGGTGGTCAATTTTCCTCTCAGCATATTCATTCTCCCTACAACACAGACCGGGCAAGGAAATGGGACATGCGGACGCCCTTAGCAGACTGCCATTAAATATCACTGAGGAAGACCCTGCCCCTGTGGGACAAATAATGTCTTTACAGGACATTCCTGACTGGCCTTTAACTGCTAAAGATATAGCTGTGGCAACAAATAATGACCATATCTTAAAAAGAATTATGGCCTGGGTCCTTAGTGGGTGGCCAAGTACTAACCCAGATGCCAAGTACATTCCTTATTTTAGAAGAAAGGATGAACTGTCATCTCATTTGGGATGTGTTCTATGGGGCAACCGTGTTGTCATTCCCGAGATCCACAGACCTTCAATTTTATTAGAACTACACGAGGGGCACCCTGGGATAGTACGTATGAAGGCATTGGCTAGGAGCCACTTGTGGTGGCCTGGTCTTGACAAGGACATTGAAGATTGTGTGTCTAATTGCTATTTATGTCAACGTTCTAGGCCTGAGTTGCAACACACACGTACTCATAAGTGGGAGTTAGCCAGGAATCCTTGGTCCAGGATTCATATTGATTTTGCTGGACCTTTCCAGGGGTTAACCTTTCTTGTAGTAGTGGACAGTTTCTCTAGATGGCTAGAGGTAATACCCGTCAGTTCAATGACTTCTGGTAAAACAATACAAGTCTTAAGGGGCCTCTTTGCCACTCATGGGTTACCTGATGTAATTGTTTCAGATAATGGGCCCCAATTCACCTCTGTTGAATTCCAGGATTTCCTCAGGGCCAACTCGATTAAACACACGACATCAGCACCCTTCCACCCGTCCACCAACGGCTTGGCTGAACGAAATGTGAGGACCACTAAAGACGCATTAAAGAGAATCATCCGCGGCGACTGGCACCAAAGACTGGCAGAATTCTTGCTGACCCAACATACGACCCCATGCACGGCTACTGGTAAAAGCCCAGCTGAAATGAGGTGGGGAAAGAGACTAACCACCAAATTGGACAGGTTACATCCTGACAGACTACCATCAAGTGCGGAACTGGACATTCCAAACAGATCATTCAAAATTGGGGACCTAATCTGGGCCAGGAATTATGCACAAGGGGACAAATGGATCCCAGGGGTGGTCACTGAGATATTGGGACCCTTGTCTTACTCTATTGAGGGGGAAGGGAACAGGGTTAGCAAAAGACATATAGATCAGCTAAGGAAGAGAACTATTGGCTGCATGCCAGTTGAGGGGGATCAAAGTATACACGGGGGGAACAGTGCATCAGGGGTTATTGATAACAATATGCCAGTTAGTGGGGAAGCAGAAATGCAAACCAGCCCGTCCACAGCTAACCAACAACAACACAGTCAAATTGACTGGGAACTGCCCCCTCTGAGTAGGCCAGCATTAGCTGAACATCAAGCACAACAACAACCACAAATTGTCAACAGAGAAGCATCTGAGCCAGTTAGCCAAGAGTCCAGGCCCACCAGAGTAAGCCAGCCAAGCAGACAATCTGATAGGAATGACTTAGGTATCCAAAGCAATAGATATCCTTCAAGAGTCCATAGGCCACCCAAATATTTAAGGGACTATGTCAATAAATAACAACAACTGGGGGGTAAGGGGTGTTGTGTCTGTAAATAGTTGCAAACATGTAAAATAGCAGGTTGCAAAAGTAGGTTCTTGAAGCGGGAGATTCTGGTGCAACCATTGGTTAAAGTAGCAAAGAAGCGGGAAGATAGCGATTGATGATTGGTTACAGTTTAAACAGTTCTACTATAAAAGCCTGAAACATTTGACAGTTGACAGTTGACTTATGTGTATTGAATAAACTCTTTCATTGTGAACCACTCTGAGTCATTGTCTACCTGAACCAAACAGAAGTAATATCACAGAAATATTCAAGCATTTAATTACCTTTGCTAGTTTTCCTATCTCAGAAGCAGGAATGTTTTGAGGGTGGATTTTAGGGAATAAAGCACTAGGAAGTGATTGTTTGACAAATAAGGAACAGAAGATGACATAACAAGAAGAGCTTTCTTATAAACACCTCCAATGTAGCCCCGAAATATCTCTTTCCAACCATCTTCATTGCACAAAATATGAGGTAAAACCTATCAAGTTAGTTCAGCCAGACTGGCAGTGGCCTCCCATAATTATCTTTTCCTGAAGAAACCTTTGTCAGAGAGGTTTTAAATGATTCTGAGTCCTCAGTTTGTAACAAAAGTCTCTCTGTATGTATGCATACATGAAAAATGAAGGTGATCAGCAAGTTCTTTTTGGAAACTGCAAACATTAAAGTTACAGCCACTATTAGTTTTTAAGGATATTTGTGGAATGTGTTAATTTGGATTAACTCTGAAGTCAAATTGGGAGGGGTGTGCTTATTCTAGACTGAATGTTATTGTTGGTAAATAGGTCGCATAGCTACATATTTTGTGCAAAAGATGCTGTTGATTTCCAAAAAGAGATTTAAAAATTACTTTTAAATTTCTTACTTTTAATTTTCTAGCAGACTAATTCTATTTATTTGGATAATTTTTAAAAGCAGTTCTCTCTGTGAACTGAAAAATAATTTTGCTTTGTGCCATAGATTGGAAATAGTTTGTACTCCCAAACAACAGCCATGATCAAATCAGAAGAGATGCCAACTTGAAATCAACTTCTGCTTCTTGTTTATTAATATCATTATCATCTAAATCCTCAGCTAATGAAAGCAATCAGGGATATGAACAGGAATAGGGGAGGCCCAAACGAAGTTTACCAAGGTGTCTAGCAAATTTGGTGAATCACAAAATCCAAGGTTATGTTTTAAATATATAACCATTAGGGAAGACACCCTCCATCTTCATTTCTCTGCATAGAGCTTATTAAGAGTACACTGTGTTTTGGATTCGAATTCCAAAATGGTGTTTCAAAGCTAGTGAGAAAGTCTATGGAGCACCTGCCTGCAACTCTTGAAATCCAGCATCTTTTTCCCTAGGATCTTGTGACAGCTGCACAATTACAAGACAAGACATAGTGGCATACAGAATTGCAGACGAGGGGTGTTTGGCATCCATTATAATACCTTTAAAAAAATATCTAATCCAAAGCATTGTACAGTACATTGTATAGTACTTTTCTGACCAATAGAAAGGGACACAGAAAGGGACAAGAAATTGGCTGATTTTTGAAAAGCAGTTGAAAGATGAATGCAATAATTGTTCATTCAATAATTGTGCTGGTGGATATTTCTTTATATTCAGCAGGAGATTATCTGTGTTGTACAAGCATGCATTGTTATTTTTATCCCGTAGACCAAACAGTATGTTTTCAATCAACAAAACAAGAATTGACTCTCTTCTTATTGAACTGTTTTGCAGGCAAAACTGCTGGGAGGCCACTATTGCACAGACTGCATTGATGCAAATAGAAAGAATCACTGAGGTTGGTTATCTGTGAAACAAGCCAACTACCAGGTTCCTCTATAAACAGTCCGGTGGAGAGAAGGCTGTAAGCAGAGCTCGGACCGCCAAGGCTGATGGCTGCCAATAGGCGTCCTCCTGGATACATGACTCAGTTTAGAAGATCATATAGGAGTCGTGGCCAGGGGGGCATTTGCCCAGGTTCGCCTGGTGCGCCAATTGCGCCCCTATCTGGACCGAGATGCTCTACGTACAGTCACTCATGCACTCGTTACCTCCCATGTTGATTACTGCAATGCTCTCTACATGGGGCTGCCCTTGAAGACCACCCGGAGACTTCAGCTGGTGCAGAATGCAGCTGCGCAGGTTGTGATGGGAGCATCCCGATACTCCCATATTACACCCCTCCTGCGTGAGCTGCATTGGTTACCAGTTGCCCTCCAGGTGAGATTTAAGGTGCTGGTTCTTACCTTTAAAGCCCTACATGGCTTAGGCCCGGGATACTTGCAGGACCGTCTGTTCCCAGGAACGACTTCCCTTCGCCCTGTGCGCTCACACAGAGAGGGCCTCCTCAGGGTGCCGTCGGCCAGACAATGTCAGCTGGCGACCCCCAGGGGGAGGGCCTTCTCTGTGGGGGCACCTGCCCTGTGGAATCAGCTTCCCCTGGAGCTCCGGATGACCCCAGACCCCCGGTCCTTTTGTCGTGACCTTAAGACATTTCTTTTCCAACAGGCCGACCTGGACTGATGATAATGGGGTTTTAATCTGGTTTTTAAGGTTTTATAGGATTGGGGCTACTGATAGTTTAATTTTAATTTTAATATTTGTATTTTTTGTATTTTATTGTTGTTAGCCGCCCTGAGTCCTTTGGGAGATAGGGCAGCATATTAGTCCCCAAAATAAAATAAATAAATAAATAAATAAATAAATAAATAAATAAATAAATAAATAAATAAATAAATAAATAAATAAATAAATAAATAAATAATAGTAAAAGAACTCAGATGCCAAGCTGCCACAAGATCCTACACTCAAACTCCCTTCCTTCCTGGATCTGTTCACATATACACTTCCTGTCCCAGTTTAGGACTGACACCTTTTGTTGAGGGACTTCTCTTTTTTAGGCTTAAGAGACATGTATGAAATCAGGAACAAAAGTAATAGAAAAGTTGGAGGGGCAAGGAGAATAAAAGGATCCCTCCACCAGAAGTTGGGGCTTCTTGCTCTTCTGCTGGGAGCAAATTCAGATGTCAGAAAGAGAGAAGCTAAAGCATCCATGTAAGGCTATAGGCTATTCAAAGATCACACTGCTGTGGTAGTGGTATCTTCTCCTTCCCTCCTTCACAGGTCCCTTTTTCTTTTGCATCACTCTTCTGCTATAGCCTTAGTAACGGCAAAGGGTTCGGAATACTCTTTCTAGCCACAGCCCTGAAACCATAGGCCAAGGATGGAGGTAACCTTGGCACTTTTATGACTTGTGGACTTCAACTCCCAGAATTCCTGAACCAGCCATGCTGGCTCAGGAATTCTGGGAGTTGAAGTCCACAAGTCATAAAAGAGCCAAGGTTCCCCACCCCTGCCATAGGCCTATCCCGCAATCAGGTTTGCAGAAGCCATGAGGCACAGAGGAGCACGGCAGGGCCTAAGGCAGCTACATCCTCTGTCTTCACTATCTTATATGACACTGATGACAAATAGGTAGCTAGAGATGGCATAGTGTGGTGGAATGTGGGGCCATTCCATGGTGCAGGAGGGAGGAGCTCTTTCCCAGCGAGCAAAGAGACAAAGAAACTTGGGCTCTTTGGTATGTAGACTGAGAATGAAGGTAAATTTCCCTTAGCAGTTTGCAGGGTTTACAGGTAGTAGTTATGCAAATACTGTAAGTGCTTTAATCTGGCAAGATTTCTCTCTAAGGATGAGCAGCAATAAACTACTCTGAAGTAACTCCTCATGTGAAAGCTCAAATATTGGACTGGATTGTGGCATTCACAAAAGATGGTATAACTCTTGCTGGTGTAATAGTTCTCTGTCTCCAGCTACGGAGATGTCATAGCACATACTGAAACCCTGTTGTGCTGGGCATCCATTAGACATCTATTTAGTGGATGATCATGGATGCAGCATACAGTAAAGATCTCTATTCTAGAAATTTCAAAATCTAAGTAAAAAACAAAAAGCAAATTCCAAGTCATGTTCTAGTCCTCCACCTCATCCCACCCCAACTCCAAGCAATGCCTCAGGGAAACCAATAGGACTTATGCCATTCTTAAAACATAGGTTTTTAAAAAAGGTTTTAAAAACTTGTGATGTTTTAAGCAGGTACATTTTATAAGAGATTGACCTAGTTTATGTATTTTAGCACATTTAGGCCATGGTAAGAATTTGATAAGATGGTTAAGATGGTCACAACATTTCTGCTCTGTTTGATGAGAAGAACAGAGATACATTTCAGACCGTGTTTTGGGATGGTGAGATGTTAAAGCAGTCAACACATTTCACAGTTCATGAGTACTGAGAGATTAAAATGATTAACTAGAACAGCAGAACCATGCATAGGGTGAACTTGCAACTTTAGACAGTGAGAAATTACTGTGATTAGCTATTCAGAATTATTAAAAGTTCATGGATGAATTGAGTTCCATGGACATTGGGAAACAGTGATTAAGTGTGCCATGTCCATTAATGGGCAATGGGGAGGACACTGATCCATGGATAGTAAAATGACTATTTACATAGCTACATCAATAGTTATTAACCTGCTTGCATCAATGCTGTTTGCAGAATGAACTTAGCTTCAAGGAGAGTGGGAAAGTATTAAGAAAGGAACTTAGCAGCAATGTAACAGAAAATTAAGATCTATGAAGAGTGGCTGAGCTTAATGCTAATACTTCAGCACAGACTTCTGGAGAATAGGTTCATAGACAAATATGCATTAACATGGATTCTGCCAAATCAGCTTTTCCTTTCTACCATGTGTATCTGAAGGTTATTTCGTTCAGAACTGAAGATCATATTAATAGGTTCAACAAAGTCTCAAAGTTAGGTCAGTTTCTTTGCAAAATGTGCTATTCAAAGACCTGCAGAGAAAAACTGTTGTTCATTGTTTGAAGTTATACATCCACACACCTCTCACATCCTCACAGAAACATTTTAAAAAATACATATGTATTTTTAATACATCTGGACAAATTTCCAGTTCTTAGATGATTCTGACTATGGGGAATCATTCTCCAGTGGGCATGCAGCTTTTGTTGAAATCTGCTTGCATATTTGAAATTTTTAGACTATATAGGTCCATTGGAAAATATTGATGCAAGCAGGTTGGCTAATTGCAAAGAAGAGGCAGGTAAGATTTAGTTAATGTTACCTGAGAAACCCCTGGAAATTCCAGAAATGTAAGGAAAACAGCATTGTTGTTGTTGTTGTTGTTTTAAAAAATCAAACTAGAAGTAGTTGGCAAGAAAATTATATGGATGTTCATGAATGAAGCTAAAGAGATTGAGTTAAATTCAAGGTTTTCTTTATTTTTTGGATCATACATATAAAATCTACTAATGTATTTTAGCATATAAGTTCCCAGTAGCAAAATCTAAAGTAATAATGGATCACATTTTTTAATTGGCTACTCTTTCTGTCAATTATATTGTTATTTTAATGTTGTTGTTGTTGTTAGTAGCAAAGTTGTGTCCGACCCATTGCGACCCCATGGACAACGTTCCTCCAGGCCTTCCTGTCCTCTCCAGTCAGGGTTGATCTCCTCTAGGACTGACCGGTTTGATCGCCTTGCAGTCCAAGTGACTCACAGGAGTCTTCTCCAGCACCATAGTTCAAAGGCCTCAATTCTTTGGCGCTCAGCCTTTCTTATGGTCCAACTTTCACTGCCATACATTGCAACTGGGAAGACTATAGCCTTGACTATACACACTTTTGTTGGCAGGGTGATGTCTCTGCTTTTTAGTGTGCTGTCTAGATTTGCCATGGCTTTCCTCCCCAGGAGCAATTGTCTTTTAATTTCTTGGCTGCAGTCCCCGTCTGCAGTGATGTTGGAGCCCAGGAAAATAAAATTTGTCACTACATCCATTTTTCCCCCATCTATTTGCCAGGAATTGAGAGGGCTGGATGCCATGAGCTTGGTTTTCTTAATGTTAAGTTTCATGTTACCTTAATAAGCATGTAATAATTATATATATATAATTGAGTTTTTTTAATGATAAAATAATACAAATGATGATAATCATTACTATTATCAAATTTATTTGCCACCCATCCCATAGTAGTAACAATTTAGAACAAAACTAATACCTACCTAGACTCCAGCAGGTCTCAAGTAGTGGGTGAACATATTAAATGTAACATGAGATAATAATAATGAATAATATGCACCATCTAATTTAAGCAGAACTGAAGCAGAACAGAAATGGTCTCAGCTGAAATTTCTGAAATGAAACCATTCTTTATTATACAAAAAAATGCATTGGTAGTCTTCCTGGCAAAAAGATACGAAAATATTTTATGAAAATATTAAAGGCACGTAAGAAAACCTCTGCTGGAGAGGGTGAAACTGAAACCCCCAGGATGTATCAGGAAAGCTCATGCACAAGACATGAGAAAAAAACCCTCTCCGTTATTGCTTTCAAACAAATTGTATTTAAACCATGCTGCCTTGGGGTCTGGAGGAAGTATATTCCCGTGATTAAGAGTGGCCATTGAGAGCAGTGTCTTTCATGAATGTCTGTGCAATATGAGCCATACCAATGGCCTATTCTACTTGGTGCTGGCAGTGATGATTGGCTGTGCTTCTTCCAGTTTTCTCATCCCATTGGAGATACCCAAAATGTAAAGCAAAGGCTCTTTCATATGGAGCCTTTATGTTATTCCAGATTCAGAAACAGAGCTTTGTGTTTCCACCCCATTGTTCAGTTTTGACAGCCCCACCTATTCAATTTCTGCAGTGTAGTGAATATCAGATTAAAACAACAGTCTTTTCATTGTGTGAAGTTATTACAGATTACAGTATGCATCTGTCTTCTCAATGGCAGGGAAATCTTGCTTCACTTCACCTTCTAGTTTCAGCTAACGTAGGTCCAGAAAAAAAGGTGCTTCATAGTTTCACAAATCCCCATTGACAGTAATTACTGAGATCTCAGAATACCAGAATAACAGAGTTGGAAGGGACCTTGGAGGTCTTCTAGTCCAACCCCCTGCTCAGCCAGGAAACACTACAGCATTTCAGACAAATGGTTGTTCAATCTCTTCTTAAAAACTTCCAGTGTTGGAGCACCCACAATTTCTGGAGGCAAGTTGTTCCATTGGTTAATTGTTCTAGCTGTCAGGAAATTTCTCCTTAGTTCCAGGTTGCTTCTCTTTCTCAGCTACGTGAATCCATATCATTCTTCTGATTTTACTACTAAAAAAAACAGCTGCAATATAATCTTTCTTTCTTTCTTTCTTTCTTTCTTTCTTTCTTTCTTTCTTTCTTTCTTTCTTTCCTTTGCAATTGTTTCTGCAAACCCAGGGGATCAGGTGAAGAGAGCGAGGGATAAAAATGAAAAGAGTTGTGTCTATTTGCCCTTTATCTTCCACAAAGCGCCAGTCTGCAGAAGTATGTGTATATAATTATGTGAATAAATATTTAGTTGTTTCACTTTTCTCTATATTAGTAATAGATGATCTGATTAAAGTCATAAATTATTATGGAACTCTAATTTATGCCAGGACAACCCACAACTGTATGTATGCATATGATAATTAAAAGCATGCATTATAATTTAAAAAAATGCTTGCTGTGGAAGGACCGAGATTATATTACCTGTACACAACCAAGTTCAGTAGACCTGTATTCACTTTTAAAATGTGATGCAGTAAAATCCTCATCCAAAGCCTTAAAGCATTTCAGCTCATTTCTAATGATTTCAGAAAAGAAAGCAATAGCATCACTACTTAGATTTATATACCACTTCACAGTGCTTTACAGCCCTCTCTAAGCGGTTTACCGAGTCAGCCTATTGACCCCAACAATCTGGGTCCTCATTTACCAACCTCAGAAGGATGGATGGAAGTCTGAGTCAACCTTGAGCCGGTGAGTATCCAACTGCTGGCAGTCAGCAGAATTACCCTGCAATGCTGTGTTCTAACCACAGGTCTCTAAAAGCATCTAAAAGAACACTGTTTTCTTTGTATTCCTTTGCATGGTCTGGAATTATAGTTCTATTTGCTTCTTCAAACTGAATGTATATATTTGATTCATGCTGACTAACTGTTATTGAAATTGAAGTCCATACCTGGAGAATACAGGTAGTTCTTCACCTCCAACCATTTGTTTAGAGACTGTTCAAAGTTACAATGGCACTTAAAAAAGTGACTTACAACTAATCCTCATACTTACCACCATCGCAGCATCCCCACAGTCCTGCAATTCAGACATTTGGCAACTGGCAAGCATGTATTTATGACAAATTGCCGCATCTTGGGGTCAGCTGTAGTTCTAAATTTAATTTATTCAGAAATCGTGTGAATTAAATTGGGTTTGGGATGCAAGTCTTTGCAACAGGGTGTTAAATAAGTCACTTAAATTACTAAAGATTCTCATATAGTGCTAATCTATCAGAGACCATCCTCAGTAAAACATCTGCCTGTTATAAGGAGTAGGCACTTTTCAACATTTGGAAAGAAAGCAAATTGCTTAAGAGGTGAAATTATTGACATTTTCTGATTGGAGTCTAGGGATCATTTTCAGTTACTAGGGACAGAATAAGTAGCAAATGTGCTGTTGGAGATCAGCTCCCTGTTCTCTAGGTGCTTGCCCATCAGGAAACTTAAGCCCTGGCAAGAGATGTTTAATTGGATGATGCAAGGAAATAGTTAACCTCTGTTTATATGAAGATTATGGTACCAGCATTTTGAAAGAGATAATGATGCAACCTCTCTGGATTTGGACGTTTTGATTAACCAGTTCAAATATCTTTCTCCACAGTAAAATGATAAGAGAGTTAGTGATTGATCAATTATAAATATGCTTGGAAGAAGCATATTAGCTAAAGCAGAAAAGTACAAATTTATCCAAGCTAAGAAACACATTTAGCAGTTGAATGCATGCCAAAATTATGCTGAATAGTATAAAGACAGAATAGTGAGTCCAGGATAAAAACAAAAATAGATTTCATTTTATTCATGTTTGATTACAATTGAAATAATATCATTAATGATTTTCCTTTCTGTCACATTACAAATCACAATATGAACTTTTAGAGATCTCTGGGAGTCATGCCCCAAATTTTTGAGTGGTGGTGGTGGTAATAAGGATTAGGGACATCAGATCACACACTTCTGATCTAAACCTATTTCAGTCAGGCTTTAAGCCTGCATATAGCAGGGAGACAACTTTGATTGTCCTGACTGATCAGCTTCTTTGATGCCCTGTTCTAGGTGTTGTATCACAGTTTTTCTGCCACATCAAATAGCTTCATTAATAACTTCCAGTAGTCTGCTATCCATGTGAAAAAAGACATTTCTGCCCATTTCTGGAAGTTATTAATGCAGCTATTTGATATGGCAGATGCAGGCAGGGGAAATGAAACAACCAATTTTGATGGTTTTGATTGCACAATGTTTTTTTCTTTCCTGAGGCACCCCTATGAAGCAGATTGCTTTAGCAACTGTATAGTGAGTGGACTTGAGGCAGCTCCACAGAATAAAACACTGAATTTCACACACTGGCTAATACAGTGGTTCTCAACCTTTTCTTCATCACGGACCCTCTTTAAATATCTTTTGTACCCACGGACCATGGCCATGAACCCCCAAGACTCAACTCAAGATTAAAATCATAACATTTCTTCAAGCCTTTGTGGATCTCCTGTGACAACATTGCGCCCCCCCCAGGAGTCCACGGACCACAGATTGAGAACCACTGCCCTAATATATTCACAATTGGATGCTGAAATGGGCTATTTTTTAAGTCTGCAAGCGAAATACAATTCAATTTCAGAATTCGCTAAATGAATCAAATAAATAGGACCTCATAGATCATTATATTTTTGCATGGTTCTGTTCAGTTAGGAGCATAGTGGATCATATGGTTAGAACACTGGGCTGAAAATGAGGAAGCCCACACTGAAGACCTGAGTGCTGCTCTGCGATAGGGTGAGTTCCCGTCATTCGCTCCAGCTCCTGCCCACCTAGCAGTTTGAAAGTGAATAATCACAAGTAGATAAGTAGGCACCCCTTCGGTAGGCAATTATTGGGAACATGAAAGAAGCCCGTAATCAGGCATCCCCTGGGCACTAGTAATATCACTGTCTAATCCTTTCAACTCATGCTTCTGGCATGAAAGCAGCAGCAGTTCAGTTTAACTCATGGTGTTGACTTTGAAATGGAATGCCCTCAAAGGTAAACTATGTATTAAAATAAGCTGTGGACCTCTGCTTATGACCCCACCTCTATCTATAGCCAATACTATTATGACAAAATGTAAGACTTCCTTTGAGGTAGTACCTCAATTATGGAACTCTCTCCCAAGGAAAGTACAGCTGCTACCACATTGCCTAACTATAAATGTTTAGGTAGGCTTTTACAAGGAAAAACTAGTACTGAACAAGAATTTGTTGTTTTGAGCCACAAGATTAGCAGCATATACTGTATGTTAATTTGATAAAAATAAATTTCTTTCAGAGGAATTTTGCTTAACTTTTGTATAGATCAGGGGTAGGCAACCTCGGCTCTTTTATGACTCATGAACTTCAACTCCCAGAATTCCTGAGCCAGCTTGCTGTTGCATTTTAATACTTTTTGTTAATGTAGTTCATTGTTTATTCTTTCATTGGTTTTGTTTCTGTACATTGCTCAGTACTCTTCCAAAAAAAGAGTTATATATTCAGTAAATATATCTTAACTGTATTAATTCTGATTCATTTCTTTACTACTACAAATCACTTTTATTTCCAAATAGAGACAATGGTAGGAGAGAAATCCAAGGATAAATGAATAATAAAAATAAACAGATAATTAGTATTACTTAAAACCTGTGTGATCTTGTGCTTTTTTACTTGAAAATAAACATCACTGTGTTTTGTAGCATTACCTTCAGATAAACATGTTTAAAACTATAGACTGAGAATAATATGATTATTAAATTTGTATACTGCCTAACTCTGGCATCATCCTGGTAGAACTAGTTGAAATGACTATCAGTAAAAAATTATTACGGTAGTGGAAAGCCATTCTGTTGTGCCTAGCAAGCTATTGCATACCACTTACCCAAGAAATTGTGACCCCAGTGTGTCAAGCGAACCTACCTCAGTGGTTGTTGGGAGCATAAAAAGGGGTAAATACTGTATACTGTTGTGATCAATTTGAAGTTAGAATGGGAACAGATTAATAAAAGGACACAATAAAGTCTTCATTTTTTGCCTGCGAAAGGCTGAAGGATGCCATGATAGGCAAAATTAATTGAGAAGCTGCTAAATTAATACCTGCTATACATAAGAGTATTTATGTTTTCTTAATCCCTTACATGCAATAATGTTTATTCAGCTTAAAAGAGGTTAAAAGTGCAGTGCAGAAATTAATTGGCTTGTTATGGGAAGAATTAGAATTTGTGTATGATTTTCTAAGGAGGGATAAATAATCATTTTAAATTCCAATCATGAATGTTTGTATTAGTTGAAAGAAATGAGCGTGCTTTCATTTCTCAGTCACAGCTTTGCGATGAACACACACACACACACACACACACACAGCTAATACAGAATATCATTAATTTAGAATTTAAAAACAAATACATGAATTCCTGTACAGATGAAATGCTGAGCAGCTGAGAAAGACAAATTTAACTTAAATACTAATCTCAGCATTAGTAATTTAACTATCAATAGTGAGAGCCAGCTGTTTTATTTGGCTCTTCTTTTGGTATTATTGTACCAATGTTGATTGTTCAACTTCAAGTGAAGATAAGTAGAAGCTATTTCCAATCTGATTAAGGTTGTTATTTAAGCTGATATGGCTGTGGACAGAAAAGACATGCTTGGCATGAGTAGGGATGTTATACACCAATTTATTATTCCTTTTCCTACATAATTTATTCATCCATGATAACTTTTATCTTTCAACTTTCTCTTTAGAATCCACATGTAAGGCTGTCCTCTCATTTGAAACTAATTTGGCTAAAAGTATTAAACCCCAAATCATCCAACGAGCTCCACGATTAAGTGGGAACTCTGGTCCTAATTTGCTACTTCCTTAACCACAAAAGTATCCTGGTTCTTCAAGAGGTTTCTGTCTCAGCTTGTTTTTCATTGATACAGTAGGAAAAAAAACCCTCAAAGGGCAGACTTAATGGTCTTTTTCTGCCATCAGTTTTCAATCTTTCTATGATACAGGCAATGTTCACTCCATATGCTGCAACCTGGTTTCTGAATTAACCTGTTTTCATGGTTCACATAATTCATTGAACTATACATTAACTGGATGGGCAGGATTTGTACACAAGGGAACTCACAGAAAACGTACCATGATTATCTTTAGTCATGCTTGGAATAATGAGCATTCTCTGGGTCTTTAACTGATCTGGTTAAACATGTTACAGTATATGAACACAGTGTACAGTATAATTTGCATTATTACTCTTCCTAGCTGGCAAAAGAAGATTTTAAAAAATCTCTGTTTTATGCCTTTTGTGTTCTAACTTTTACACCATCATTAGCTCCCACTAAGGAAAAAGCTACTTGTCATTCTAGATCACCAAGTAATTTTTTTTCACTTGAAAAAGTAGGTGATGTTTTGAGTCAAGGATGCTTTAACTTGATGGGCCAAAACTAAACTGAGATTACTTGGGAGCCAAGAAAGCACTCAAGCCATTGGTTCATAAACTTCACATGCAAACATAAACTTCATACACAAAATAACTTAATTTTTTTTAAAAGCAAAACTGATCATCCAGGACAGATGTGATTAATCCCACTTTATTTATTTAGAAAATTTATACTGCTGCCTACTGGCACATGGGGATTCAAGATGGTTTACATAGATATAAAAACACCCTATAAAAATAAAAAAGAAAAAGAATAAAATAATAACCTAACCTATATCCTAACCTACATGCCAATTTTGTTGAAAGTATTTTTTTAATGTTTTTTGATCTTGTGGATTAATATTGTATCAGGGAAAATTTTCAGCAAATGGCTTGTTTATCTACTATTCACATCAGCTAATACCCTAAGTAAACCAGATCAAGTCACAAAATAGTGTGAAAATATTGAAATCCAAGGACACTTTCTTATAAATAAGAGGGTTTCACAAAGCATTTACAGCATTGTTACAAACAAGCACTTTGCTTCAAAGCATTAAAAAAGCTATGTTGCTTGCTTTCAAAATAGGTGAGCTGCTCAGAGTAATAGCCTTCAACTTGGGTACAGAATTGGCTGTTCAATTCTTTCTCTCAAATCTCAATCTGATTGCTAAAGAATCTTTTGCTTAATTTCTTAGTTTCTCACTCCTGAATTTGGTTTTGCTTTATCTAATCAACTGATGGGTATTTTTATTGCACAATTATTTGTCCCAGTTTTGGGGAGGGGGTTTCCTCCATTTCATTTGACACTTGCCTATTTTTGTCACATGTTTTAAATGATTGCACCATTTTTTTCTCTCCTAAATTGCATTTGATCAATAAATCATTCCTGGTGACATCTGCGGCTTCAAGATGTCGTATCTAAATATTTTGAAAATTACCTTCTTGCCATTTTTTTCTCTTGTGCTTCCCTCCACACAACAATCCTCTGATTTGCCCTGAGAGAATACAACAGGCCAAAAGTCACCCAACTGGCTTTTGTGTCTAAGGGAGGTCTAGATCTCAGTTTCCTGATTTCTAGGCCAACATCTTCACCACAACAAAAACTAATATCATGCACAAATCACACAAGCTTAGCATAACTTTACTTTAATAAAAGTTTATTGTTTATTTGGGCCTGTGCACTTGTATCTAAATTCTGATGCTAGAATGTCTAAACATGGTCAAAGTTGAACAGTAGTTAGTAAGAAAATAGCTTAAAATATTTTCTGCAAAGCAAGCCTGAAAAAATATGTGATTTAGAGTGCAAAAAGGTAGTTGACAATATAAAGTTCCTATTTGTTATTTCTCTTTGCTTCCAACCAGTGGTTGTCTGTTTTTTTTCAATCCCAGAGTTCAAATGTTGCCAAAATAACATGTGTTGGGAAATACCCTTTTTGAATGTTTTCAAAGATCCCGGTGAATAAGCCATTAAAAAGGGAGTAGGGCAAACAAAGGGAAAATGTATTATTATTAAAGCCAGTAACTTTTTTAACTATTCAAACTTGGATTGTATGATGATTGTAATGCTAAGATGATTTCAGGTTGCACCAGAACTTAAGGACTTCTGGGACAAAAAAAGATCTAAGACAAAAGTTAGAGGACTTTATATAACAAAATCTGGGATTTTTTTTTAAAGTTGCAATTCTGAGTTTTTAAAAAAGTACATTGAAGCCAAATGAGATAATGATTAAACCCTAGTTTTAGGTAGTATACATTCTTCCACAGTAAGAGTCTATTTTTAAAAGATTAAATTTGTTACTATCACAACTGTCATGATTACTATTACTATTACAAAGCTATTTATAGTGTGACCATACTAAAAAACCTCTCCCTAGTTAATTTTTATAATTAAGGAACATCAAATGTATTTCCCATTCTGAATGATGCATATTTTTGAATTACCCAATAATTCTTTAAGATTGCTTAAATGGCTAAACTTTGGAGCATTATATTTGTCTTTACACTGATCTGAAACTTCTTTATCACAGCTATTGGTAAAGGATCAATTAGAACCTAGCAGTAGGTGATTCATAATGACTCCATAATGACTTAAATTCAGTATTAAAATTGCTTGCTGAAATCCACACAGTTGCTTCTCTTGCCAGAACCCAACTAATTAAACATCAATAGATGCAGAAAAGAATAAAACACGTCTTTAAGCCACATTTCACTTTAAAAAGCAGGCAAATATTGACAAATCTCTCCAAACTGTTTCATCTGCTCTCACAATAAAGTGATTTCTGCAGGATGACTTGTTCTGTGTTTAGAGCTTACTAGGCAAATTTTGTAGGTTTAGTTGATCTGCTCAACCATAGCAAAGCTCTGTGCCTCATTAGAAGAAAGTAAGACAAATTTTCCAGAAGGGCTTTATAAAATTAATGAGAAAGAGCCAGCTGGTCTGACTTTGAAAACGATAACCTTTTATATTATTAAGGGGGCTTAAGGTATAAAAAAGAGGACACCTTTGCATCCTAATTTATGCAACATTTCTGTAATTGGTATGTACCTTGGTCCAACAAGCTCAATTTTTATTCTGGTTGGGATAATAGCAGGGATAATAACAGCTGAGAGGCCCTTTGTCTCTTTTGAGATTGGCATCTACTCCCAGATAAGAAAGCTGCAGCTCCGTGTCTCAAGCAAGATCTTCCTGAGCAGAGATGAAGGTAGCCAAAAGAAAGGTCCCCACCACCCCTCTCTCTTGTCAGATGGAAATGGCATTTTGTTTTTGGGGAAAACCCAGACTGCTGCTGTCTGTGACAGTAGGGAGAGAAGCAAGGAGCTGTGTGCTGAGGTGGGGGTAGGGGGTAGGGGGAGATTCAAATTGGAATTTGAAGGAAGAAGGATTTTCCAGATCACAAATTGGCACAGTGCTTACATCTTTTATGAAGATCATTTATTTTCTAGATGAATAGGGGAAAAATGGCAGCTAAGAACTGTGTTCTGTGTGTTTAAGTCTAATTTATTGTCCTTGGGGATCATTGTCTCTGTTCTGGCATGTTTTATAGCAATTGACACTTCTTTACATCAGGCATGTTTCTAAGTAGGAGATTTGCACAAAGCCTTACATTTTGCTATATATTTGCTATATATATTGGGGGTTAGCATTTTTCTAAGATGTTGCCTGTGATTTGTGCAGTCCTATTCTCTACCCCTGAGTGTTTTGTTTGCCACAGTCTACAAACCTTCCCTCAGCTTCTTTTTCTTTTTAATAAAGTTTGATTCTATTTATCTCTTCTGAGACTAGTCTATTTTTTTATTGAAAAGTTTTACAATACATTTTTTAAAAAGACAAAACCCCTCCCAACCCCCTCCCCTCTCCCCAACCCTCCCCAACACCTCCCTCCCCTCCCCCTCCCCCCTCCCCGACTTCCCAGAGCTCAATACAGGGTATAAAAATACAAACAATCATAGTCTACCTTATGCAAACAACAATAAAATATTAAATCTATCACACTTTAACTCTTATAAAATAACTACAAGCAATTTAAATATCACATCAATACCTATTCAAATGCTAGATGAAACTTTTTCTAGTCTATCTTTTCATGACAGGAAGGGGAAGAAAGGATATTTTTTCTAGTCACATGCCTCAAGGAGGTAATGCTAGAAAACTGATTTCCTTTTTAATCACTGGTGGGTTGCCCCAGAGAGTTACTAGGAGAGGAATCTGAGACCTCTGATCTTTCATCCTACAAGCTCCGGCAATACAGGTAGTCCTCAACTTATGACCATAATTAAGCCCAAAATTTATGTTGCTAAGTGAGACAGTTGTTAAGTGAGTTTTACCCCTTAATGACCTTTTTTGCCCTAGTTGCTAAGTGAATTGCTGCAGTGTTAAGTTAGCAACATGGTTGTTAAGTGGATTTGCCTTTCCTTTTGACATTGTTTGTCAGAAGATTGCACAAAGTGATCACATGACTGCAACAGTCAAATATGAACCAGTTGCTAAGCATCCAAATTTTGATCACGTGACAATGGGGATGCTGCAATGGTTGTAAGTGTGAAAAACAGTCAGAAATCACTTTTTTCAATGCTGCTGTAAGTTCAAACTGCCACTAAATGAACTATTGTAAGTTGTGGACTATTATATCCCATTATCTATGGGAGATCCCAGGTTCTTTCAATTCTACTAAACTCACTCTTTTCATTCTTGATTTATTCTTGATTTTGTGTAGGGGCTCAAAACGACATACATAGTACTCTCTTCCTTTTTTCCCCTCACAGTGATCCTACAGGTGTTGGACCTGTATCCTTTTCTTTCCCTACCTAATTTCAAACCCATCTTAGGTATGGTTAAGCAGCTTCTTAAATTTTATTTAAAAGAAAAAAAGAGGGGGAAGAATTTTTAAGTTGTTAATACTCAGGGATAGAGAATAGGGCTGCGCAAATGACAGGCAACATCTTAGAAAACTGTCAACCCCAGTCAACCCCAACAGGAAAACATAAGGCTTTGTGCAAATCTCAAGATGTTCTCCTCTTTAAAAATGTGTCTGATGTAAAGAAGTGCCAGCTGATATCAAACATGCCACAACTGCAACAATGATCCCCAGGGACAATAAATTAGACTTAGAAAAAAAAGGACACTTTAATTAATTGGATGTAAATCATAAAGTTTGGCCATAGAACTAAAAAATCCACAATCAATTTTTCTAAGGGCAAATTCAACTGTTATTCCAAACCTATTAATTTTCTAATCAGAATAAATGTATATAAATATACAGGTATATATATATATTTATTAGAGATCTTTAATCTTGTTGAAGTACTGCTTTTTCATAAGTAGTTATAAGTGGGATTAAAAATGAGATGTTACACATTTCACTTAACATACTGCAATGCAGTAATCAATATAGGCCCATGATCCTTCCATAATGTTTACTCACAAGTAAAGTTTCAAGACTAAGATTCTTTTCCAAAAACAACGCTCAAATTGGTTGAACCTCAGATTTGTCAGGTTGGCGATTCTAGCTTTTTTGCAGGTTTGTCTGCAGCTCGAACAAAATACTTCTTCCAGATTGTTGTGATCATGCTGGCATTTCATAGCCAACTTTTTTTAACAAAGAAAAAAAAATCCTGCAAGCTTCTGAAAGTTGGAGATTGTATAAACGAATAAAACAGCATGCATAAATTCCATCTCTGCTGCTGTTGGCTGAAGCTAGTTGAGGAAAAGTGGAGAACAAGAAAGAGTCAATTAAACACACGCTGCTGCCTGCCAGGCAGGTGATTTTAATGCTGTTGAAAACATTTTCTGCTGGAGTCGGAGTTCATGGGTTATAATATAATGACATTGTTTCTATATCCTCTTTGTATATTATATCCCAAAGATGATTTTTCGGGGGGAACTGGACTTTCTTGTTTTTTCTTTGAAGACATTTTCTTTCTCATCCAAAAAGCTTCTTCAGCTGGGCCATTTAGAGTTTTACCTCAGGTGTCTTCAGGGTCACCTGAGCAGTGCAAATGTGTGTGGAGCCTTCTTGGCTGCAGGATGTTTTCTGCCCTGTGTCCCTTCACTGTTGAAGACAGGCTCAGGCTGTTGCGGATGAGTCTGTGTTATGTGCATCTCAAACTGAAGTGCAAATGGTTCCTGCACTCTGCAATGTTTTCTGGAAACCTGTTCATATTCCCACACCATTCAAAGGGTGTTCATTTAGCATGGCTAAATATCTATGGAGATTCTCAATCATGGTTGTCCCAGGGCAGAAAACATCCTGCAGCAGGAAGGCTCCACACACATTTGGTTTGTTCAGGTGACTCTGATGACACCTGAGGTAAACCTCCAAATGGCCTCAATGACTCTCTAAAAGAATGCAAATGACCAGCTATCTGCAAGGAATATAAATCCTTCTATCTCCCACCATCTAGTCAGAGCTGAAGAAGCTTCTTGGATGAGAAGTGAAACATCTTCAAAGAAAAACCAAGGAAGTCCAGTTGCCTCCTGAAAAAGCACCTTTGGGACAACCATGACATGGATGACTGAGAATCTCCATAGACATCTATGTATAATATAGTTCCTTTCTTAGTTCTGTGGTCAAATGCAAATAAGATCATTGGATATACATAATATTAAACCACAAATTTATGCTAAATACATCATGATAACTGAATTCACATATGATGGTATAATGAAACAATAATTGTCAAGTTTATACGTTATCGCTTGGTTGACAAAACATGGGTCATAGTTGCTCTGTAGCTGAAGAAGCAGGCAGGACAGCTGGCTAACGAAAAGCTCTTTATTAGGGAACCGGGCAAAGAACAGGTTAACAACGCTTCTATTTATACTTCAGCTGGCCGGTTGGCGGCCAATCAGGGCCGTGCCGGTTTCCCGCTGTTTAGTTTGACCAATTGGCGTCTGTGAGCATTTGACAGTTCGGAGCTGTCAAACTGCTTGCGCCTGCGCGGAAACCAGCAGTACTTGACAGCCGAGAGCTGTCAAACTGGTTGCGCCTGCGTAGTTGCTTCCCGGCAGCTTTTGACAGCTGTCAAAAGCTGCCGCGGTTTTACCTCAGGTTATGAACTTGTGTATTGATTCTAAACAAATGTAACTTAACATGTGAATACACAACACCCCTTACCCCTCCCCCTGACTGGTGTGGAGACTCTTCCGGGTGTGTTTTTGTGCCGACCCCCATTCGAAGTCTTTTAAGTACGCGGGGGGTTTTCTTGCTCTTTCCGAACGTCGGAGGGGTGTTTCTTCTGGAGGTTCAGCTTCCCTTGGCTCGGGGGGGTGGTGTGTCTGGATTGGCGCTTGGTTCCTGGGGTACCGGGTTCCGCTCGTCCGGCGTGTGTGGTGGGGGTGGTGTGCTTGGGTCGGGGGGGATGTGCTGTGTTGGGATTTTGTTACCACCCCTTCCCCCAATATTTTGAGGGCTTCGTTGATGCTGGTTGCTGCCGGCTCCGGCTGCAAATGTTTTTGTAAGTTCCCCATGAGATGAGGGAGACCGAGGATCCCGAGTCGACCTCCATCTCGCAGGGAACCCCGTGGAGCAGGACGCTCACCTTAACTTTGGGCTTAAGCACTAGATGTACTGTACCCTCCCCCGTACTTTTCCTGACAGTTAAAACTAAAGACCTAGAGGTTTTTTTCCCTCTGGACGTTGGTGGGTCCGTACCTGCGGATGTCACCTCCACCAAGTGGCCTCAATGACTCTCTAAAAGAATGCAAATGACCAGCTATCTGCAAGGAATATAAATCCTTCTATCTCCCACCATCTAGTCAGAGCTGAAGAAGCTTCTTGGATGAGAAGTGAAACATCTTCAAAGAAAAACCAAGGAAGTCCAGTTGCCTCCTGAAAAAGCACCTTTGGGACAACCATGATCTGGATGACTGAGAATCTCCATAGACATCTATGTATATTATAGTTCCTTTCTTAGTTCTGTGGTCCAATGCAAATAAGATCATTGGATATACATAATATTAAACCACAAATTTATGCTAAATACATCATGATAACTGAATTCACATATGATGGTATAATGAAACAATAATTGTCAAGTTTATACGTTATCGCTTGGTTGACAAAACATGGGTCATAGTGAATATTTTCTTACAACATTCTGTATCACGATATACTCAACTCTGTTTTAGCCTAGTTTAATGTGCTTGTAAAACAAGCCAGGTTGTTGCCATGCTGATCACATTTACAATTTCCAAACACTATATTACTTTGCTTGCTTATTAATTTCTCTGCAGAGGTTGCCAAAGGCCAAAATAATGTTGTGTGCCAGTAATCGTAAGACTGTTAAGTCAGTAGTCAGATAAGTTCATTTTTGCTGTTGTTCTGTTATCAAAGGACCATTTTGAAATGGATCTACTGTTACTGAGGATATAAGTTTTTTATGGGTGATAAATGGGGGAAAAGAAGAGGCTCCAAAAGGCAGGTTTCTTTTGATTGTCGTTAGCTAGCTTTCAGCATAAACTTTCACAGAGACAAAGAAAAATCAATATTTGATTTGATTTCTCCAGGTTTGCAATATTAAGATTGCAAGGTTGACAACCATCTGTTTGTGGTTTTAGGGAGAGTTAAGGTATAAAAGATGAGTCTGGATGAAACTTGGGGCCACTTGGCCACAAGCTGTCACTGTAATGACTGTTAGTCCAATTGGTTCTCATTGCAATGGGTTCTTGAATGTAAGTATTTAATGTGTGTTCTAAATTTTAATAAAGCAAACCTCTGAATTCTAAAGTGAGATGTTTCTGATGTGCTGTCTCTTGCCTTTATTGGATTTTTTTTTCCCAACAGTACCATTTCCGTGGGCACATTAATGGTGAAAAGCACCCCAAACCAGGCATTTCTCCAGGCAAGGATGATGTCACTGACCAAGCCTTTAAACCTGGAAGCACCTTGGTACTTCCCACACAAATGCACATGGTCCATTTAAGGAAGTATCTTCCTAGGAAAAAGATTGCCAGATACGCAGGTTGATATCTTTTGGGCATGAGCCATTTCTCTCCTTTTGTCTTTCTTCAGAACTCAGGACAATGTATATAATATCCAATCTTCTTTCTTCAATTACCACTATTTGAAAAATTTGGGCTGAGGGACAGTGACTGGCACAAATTTACTCACCAAGCTCTGTGACTGAAGTTGGACTTGAAGCTGATTCTCTCCAATGCTTTAACCACCATGCCTGTAGGAGAAGAACAAGCAGAGCCTGGGGGTGGAGTCAAGAGAGGAATCAGCCTGAAATCACTATGTTCCCACAAACGATACAAGTCCAGCCTCCCCTTGAATTCTGTTAATTATTATCTAGTGCCAATTTAATGCTGACCACTAGTTGACTAGATTCTTGTGTATAGGCTGGAGCAATAAATCAGCTTAACTGGAGCTTAACACGTGATTCTGATTCTTTGCACCTGACACTACCACACTCATCTGAAAGCAGATTTTGATTTAGTTCACCACTGGAAGCCATAGGTGAAACTATCAGCTTCATCTACCAACAGCCTCTTTCAACTGATGATGGTGCTATGTAAGGGCATGTTGAATGTAGTCAGTAGTGACTTGACAGCTCCCATTTCTACTCAAAGAGCAGTTAAGCAGAGGTGTATTCTTGCTATTTTATTATTCATGTTTTATGGTAACGTGTCTGCACAGGCCCACACAAAATGTGAATTCCAACTCTGAGTCTGGCCCATACCTCAGGTCCCATTCCATTCTTTCAGTGATGATGCCATTATTTTATCTATGTCCCAAATTACACTTTGGCAAAGCTTTTAAAACTATAAACTTGCTGTGAGAAAAAATATCAATTAATTATTCAAAAATGTATTCATCATTTCCAACTATTTCGGTAACAGAAAAAATTAATGATTGCCATACTGAACAGGTTAAGACTTTTAAATATCTAGCCATCTATATCCATTTTTTTCTACCATTTCAAGACATCAAACTGGTTACTTTGATAGCATGGCTACAAAAGACTACTCATGAAGCAGATTAACAAGTCATAAAGGCAGTAACTATGTTTTTGTGACACTTAAAATATGTAACTCTAAGGTGTTAAACCACCTGCAATATTTTACAGCTTTGCTCTTAAAGGCATGCAACTGCTCTAGAAGCAATTCACTCAAAATTTTTCAGACCGTCGTTTCCATCCTATCCATATACTACTAAAACTCTCCCGTTTGTCTGTAACCTTCAATTGATTGAAGTTGTGCATCGTAGGGCAATAATTTTTGAAGCAAGAAACCTCAAATGGGATAAGTTAAAGAATTCATCCAAAATCCAGGACTCATGTCTACAGTGGAATTGAAATGTTAAGGATCTTCTGATTTGTGGCTGCCACAGCACCATTATACCATTGCAGTTAGCCACACTCATTTGATTGTGATTTCCAATGCTCTGTGCCAGCTCTCCATAAGCAATGTTAATGGGGAAGCCAGAAGGAAGTTAGAAATCATTCCCTATGTACGAGGGCAATTCAAAAATAAACCTCCATTTGGTTATCAATGATCGACACTCGTTATACACATTAGAAAACTACAACATTACATTATGTTTTGACATAATCACCATTCAAATTGAATTGTCATAACATCTTACAAGGTTTGAAATTCCTTAGTAGTGGTCACTCAGCACCAAATCTGAGCTATTTGGGGGGGAGGTGGGGGGGTGATCCAAAACATCCCAACGGAACTGCTTCAAAAGTTCTTGGGTGCATCTAGCAGTGTGCGGGCAAAAATTATCATGAACTAACACCACACCGGAAGTCAGCATTCCCCAACGCTTGTTATGGATGGCTCATCTGAGATTTTGTAATGTTTAACAGTAGACTTCTGAATTGATGGTCGAATCATGCTTCATGAACTTCACTAGCAGTACTCCTTTGGCATCTTTACATTTGGTGGAACTTTCTATGGCACCTTTTCCGGTGTGGTATTGGTTCATTATGATGAACCAACATGGAGGGAAATGTGTAGTAAGGTGCCCCAGGGCTCTATTCTGTCCCCAGTGCTCTTCAACATCTTCATCAATGATTTGGATGAGGGAATAGATAGGGAATTCATCAGATTTGCAGACGATACCAAGCTGGCAGGAATAGCCAACACTCTAGAAGGTAGGCTTAAGATACAGAAGAATCTTGACAGACTTGAATATTGGGTGCTATCTAACAAAATGAAATTCAATGGTGAAAAAAGTAAGGTTCTACATTTAGACAAGAAAAACCAAATGCACAGGTATAGTATAGGTGGTACCTTGCTCAATAGTAGCAACAATGAGAGGGATCTTGGAGTCCTAGTGGACAATCACTTAAATATGAGCCAGCAGTGTGCTGTAGCTGCCAAATAAGCCAACACAGTGCTAGGCTGCATTAACAGAGGGCTAGAATCAAGATCACGTGAAGTGTTAATATCTCTTTACAATGCTTTGGTAAGGCCACACTTGGAATACTGCATCCAGTTTTGGTCACCACGATGTAAAAAAGATGTTGAGACTCTGGAAAGAGTACAGAGAAGAGGAACAAAGATGATCAGGGGCCTGGAGGCTAAAACATATAAAGAACAGTTGCTGGAATTCGGTATGTCTAGTCCAGGGGTCGGCAACCTAAAAAAGAAAAAGAGCCACTGGGAACCGGTTCCATCACAAATTAAAAAAAGAGGGAGCCGCGTGCGTGTGTCCATGCACGCGCATGCGCAAAAAGGTTTTTTGCGCATGCGCGGACGCACGCGGCTGCCATTTTTTAAAAAATGAGATGGAACCGGTTCCCGGTTGCCCGACGGCGACGGCCCGTCTGCAAAGCTGCCGCTTTCGGCAGCTTTGCAGACGGGCCCGTGGCAGCTTCCTCAAAGAGCGGCGCCCCTGCCCATTCCGAGAGGTGCGCGCACACCTCTCCGAACGACCGGAGGTGCGCGCGTACCTCCGCGCGAATGGGCAGCGGTGCCGCTCTTTGAGGAAGCTGCCGCGGCCCGTCTTCGAAGCTGCCGCTTTCAGCAGCTTCGCAGACGGGCCGCGGCAGCTTCCTGAAAGAGCGGCACTGCTGCCCATTCGCGCGGAGGTACGCGCGCACCTCCCCAAAGGTTTGGGGAGGTGCGCGCGCAACTCCGGTCGTTCGGAGAGGTGCGCGCGCACCTCTCGGAATGGGCAGGGGCGCCGCTCTTTGAGGAAGCTGCCGCGGCCCGTCTGCTAAGCTGCCGCTTTCGGCAGCTTCACAGACGGGCCGCGGCAGCTTCCTGAAAGAGCGGCATCGCTGCCCATTCGCGCGGAGGTACGCGCGCACCTCCCCAAAGGTTTGGGGAGGTGCGCGCGCAACTCCGGTCGTTCGGAGAGGTGCGCACGCACCTCTCGGAATGGGCAGGGGCGCCGCTCTTTGAGGAAGCTGCCGCGGCCCGTCTGCTAAGCTGCCGCTTTCGGCAGCTTCACAGACGGGCCGCGGCAGCTTCCTGAAAGAGCGGCACCGCTGCCCATTCGCGCGGAGGTACGCGCGCACCTCTCCAAACGGGCGGTGCCACTCTCCATTTGGAGAGGTGCGCGCGCACCACTGCCCGTTGGAAGAGGTGCACGCGCACCGGGCGGCTGGGAGCCGCAAGAGACAGCTCAAAGAGCCGCATGCGGCTCCGGAGCCGCAGGTTGCCGACCTGTGGTCTAGTCTAATGAAGAGAAGGACGAGGGATGACATGATAGCAGTGTTTCAATATCTCAGAGGCAGCCACATAGAAGAGGCAGTCAAGCTATTCTCCAAAGCAACTGAAGGTAGGACAAGAAGCAATGGATGGAAACTAACCAAAGAGAAGCAACCTAGAACAAAGGAGAAACTTCCTGACAGTTCGAACAATTAATCTGTGGAACAACCTGCCTCCAGAAGCAGTGAATGCTCCAACACTGGAAGTTTTTAAGAAGAGACTGGACAGCCATTTGTCTGAAATGGCATAAGGTTTCCTGCCTGAGCAGGGGGTTGGACTAGATGACCTCCAAGGTCCCTTCCAACTTTATTACTTCTTCGTCTTCTTCTTCTTCTTCTTCTTCTTCTTCTTCTTCTTATTATTATTATTATTATTATTATTATTATTATTATTATTATTATTATTAGTAGTAGTAGTAGTAGTAGTAGTAGTAGTAGTAGTAGTAGTGTTTGCCCACACAGTGCTAGATGCACCCAAAAACTTTTGAATCAGTTCCATTGGAATGTTTTGGATCACCTCCTCATAGCCCAGATTTGGTGCCAAGCAACTACTACTAAGTAATTTCAAACCTTGTAAGACGTTATGACAAGTTCCTCAATCTGAATGGTGATTATGTCAAACAGTAATGTAATGTAGTTTGTAATGTGTATAATAGAAATAATACACATTAATAATAATGTGTATCTGCGTGTGTCTGTCATTGATAAGCAAACGGAGGTTTATTTCTGAATTGCCCTCATATTATACTAACACAACAATTTTTGAATGAAGTTACAGCTGAAATAAACAATGTATAAAAAATCCAAGACTTTATTCCTGCGGAACTGAAATTTCCATATCTAATTTAATAGTATCTCTTTGGTCACCTGATATAGAAACTCTTCTGAGCGTTGGATACAAGATGGAAGGAAAATGACATTACTTGCTGCTTATATGTATACTGTGAGCTTATTCACTGGAGACAAAAAAAAATGTGTGAAGAAAAGCCTGATAAGGGAAAGATGCATGTTGTTGTAGTGATTTGAGAAACTAAGATCTCAGATGATATTCCTGTTCTTTATATTCTAGAAGCTAATTAATTTTAATTTCCAGAAACACTTTTCAAGGGACTCTGATTTCCTTTCATGGATAAGACTGGGAGTGTAGAAAAAAAATATTACCATCTGTGAGAAAGTATTCATTCTTGTAACAAAACAATTTGGTCCATAATTATTTAGAAAGCTGAAAATGTGGATGAGGGAGAATGAGAAAGCATAAAGTTAACATAAACTATCATGTCCTACAAAGACCTAGCTAACATTTAGGTACAAGAGCTTTCCCCATTGCTTAACATTACTGTCATTCCTTCTTTCCTGCTTTGTGTGTCAGTAACAATAGGGCTTTTTTTTTAATCAGATACTGTAGTTCTTTTTTTAAAAAAAATCATTTTCAGTTCCAAGGTATGTAATGTGTTTTAAGGTCTCTTTTTCCCCATATCCCACTGTTCTATTTTTGATAGCAAATATAAATAGGATATAAAGAAATCCATCCCACCTATAAGGCAAATAATGCACTGATAAATTAGACTTCAATGGTGAAAAAATTATCTGTAACCAGAATTGATTTCCTTGGTGTCAAACGTAAGGTTCAATTACTGTGGTCCTCAACAGCTGCTTTTGTTTCCTTGTACATCAGGAAACAATAGCATGCATCATGTGGAAGTAGTAATTTCCAACTGATGAGTTTTATCATGATGGGGAGGATATTAATCCTTCAATCAGGTAGACCCATTGATTATATTCAGAATAAATTTCAGGGATTTCCAGAAACACTGCTTCCGTTCTTTTGTAATCACACCCTACTGCAAATAATTTTACCACATTTTATTGTTATCCGTTTTTGAAAGAATGTAAGAAATAAATGGTACAAATGGAAGAATTGTGTACAAGTAATGAAATACTGGCAGATGAACAACAAATCTGACCAATTGTAAAAGTTAAATATTTGAATGCTTCATTAGAAATTAACGATTTTATAAGATATTTCATATCCATTTTCTAATCAAATTCTATATGCCCTTCTTGAAACTTAAGTTCAAAGGGCTTGGTTAATACAATCCAAATCACTTAAAAACTGCTCTAAGTAGTAAGCAACACTGTAAATCAAACTGTAAATTATACATCAAATTAATATACTGTACGAACTCTGAAACCCAGATGTTGGATGTGGCATGATTCCATGTATACAACTGTAGTAAGCATGGTTTCCAATTCTGCAAAAATTATTAAGATGTACATTCTTTCAGAAACCACATACTGTTTATTGCTGAACTTTCTGATTACTGCATTAAAGAGCATGACACAGAATCTTGCAGTTGTCCTATACAAACTACACAGCTGGAAAAAAATTAATCTGTTTTTTGCTTATGCCAGAAGGAAACCAATGCCTATGCTGTGAGAAACATAGATAAATACTGCAAAAAGGACATTACTGTTTGCCATTGTTTTCCTCAAACAACACTCAAATCACGATGAAAAATCCATATTGGGATATTTGTTCTCAACAAGAAATACCCAGTACTATCTGAACAGATCTGAAGTAAAATCAAGACTTTAGAACCTTTAGGAGGAAAAGTCGAATAGGAAGAACTAGATATATTTAGTGATAGATAATACTGGATAGAACCTGGAAGTAAAGACATGTTTTGGGTACATTTATTTATTTATTTATTTATTGGTGAACTCTCTTACCTGGTCCCAAGAAATCAGAATGGATAATGATTTCAGAGCACAAAATAGGGTGGGGGGATCAGAAACACCTAAAACTACCTTTTGCAACCTGAAATTTAAAAATGTTGGTGTTCAGGTCTCATAATTCTACAGACACCATGGCCATTATAAAAAATAATGTTACTCCAGGCTATTTGAAGGACCCTAGATTGGGGAAGGTTAAAACCACTACAAGCCTTAACCTTATTATAATTTACCCAAAAATGTTGCCTTCAATACAAAGATCTCAAAGATCTGTCTAAAACAGTCCCTGAAAAAGAAATAATATGTACCAGAAGGTCATCATCAAGGTTGCTCTATGTTGTAATGATCATCCTTTAGTTATTTTTGGTTTTCTTCCCAGCAGGAGGGCTTGTATGAAAAAAAATGGCCAGAGAGAACATGTTTGAACTCTATCAATTAGTTATTCCTATGGTTAATTAAGTCTTCTTCATTGCAATAAGCAAGTTTTAAAAAAGGTTTTTTTAAAAAAAAATGCAGAATTCAAAGTTCTCCATACTTGGGCTATGCCAGGCATGTTAAACTGCCGGCCCGTGGGCCAGATGCATCATGCCAAAACCACACCCACCCCATTGCTGGCAATGGGGAAAAAGTCACAATACGTCATGCGACGTCATGTGACATTGCGAGTTTGACATGCCTGGGCTATGCAAATAAGTCCATGATGCTAATGAAAACCAAGGAGAAGAGGAAAGTATGCTTTCACTTTCATGCGGATTTATTTTCAAGATAGCCCAAATCACCAGAACAGATGTCATAGATATCCACAGATTTTGGACTGGTTATTTTTTGACCTCCTAATGTTGAAGTCATACCATATACAAATTCAAAACTCAAACAGAAACATATTGCCAGGATTGTCTCCTACATGTGAATATGCTAGGGGGGGGGGGGATAATGGATTGTAGAGAAATATTTGATTGTCAAATTGATGGGACTGCAACTCTGAGAAATCCCAACCATACTAAAGACTCAATTTGATGTGAATCATATATAAATGTGACCACCTAGACAAAATTGCATCATTAACATTCCAAAAGATATTTCAGGAGTTCCACAGATACTCCCTTTAATGCCTGGGAAAGTTGGAAAAAAAGGATAGAAGCTAACTGGGATAGAAATAGGAACAGCATGGGAACAGGAGTTCTCTGGGAGGCAAGCCACTGAATTGCACCTTAAAGGCTAACCCGATCCCTAATACAGCTAGAAATACTGAATTTTTGACATTTGGACCATCTTTTGGTCAGATACCTATGGAGATATCTATGGGGATTCTCAGTTATCCAGGTCATGGTTGTTCCAAAGGTGCTGTTCAAAAAACAACTGGACTTTCTTGTTTTTTTTCCCTTGAAAACATTTCACTTCTCATCCAAGAAGGAGGATCAGGTGACTCTGAAGTCACAGATAAAGCCCCAGTGGCCTCAACAACTCTCAGAGTGCTAACGACCAAGATGACTGCAAAGAATATAAATCCTTTCATTCTCCACCAGTCAGCCAGAACTGAGGAAGCTTCTTGGATGAGAAGTGAAACATTTTCAAGGAAAGAACCAAGAAAGTCCAGTTGCCTTTTGAACAGCATCTTTGGGACATTTTGGCCAGATAGTTTCAGGTTGTTATTTAGGTATTTTGAGTAAAATTTGAGTATTTTACTTCCTTGACGTTTCTTTGCAGCCATAGTGGCACAATGGTTATAATGCAGTATTACAGGCAAACTCTGCCCACAGCCAGGAGTTCGATCCTGGCTGGCTCAAGTTTGACTCAGCCTTCCATCCTTCCAAGGTCAGTAAAATGAGGATCCAGATTGTTGGGGGCAATATGCTGACATTTATAAATTGCTCACAGAGTGCTGCAAAGCCCTATGGAGCTGTCTAAGTGCTATTGCTATTGCTATTATTCCCAAGCCACTCTCCAAGAAGCGCCCCCACATCCAATTCTTTCTGTGATGTTATCATATTGCTGATGATGTCCCTGTAGCTTTTCTAAAGGAGTGAGAGAGTGTGCTCCCTGACCCTGAGAAAGTTGTTTAGTTGAGTTTCAGTGCTTTTATTTATTTCTTGATTATTATTTTTTTTTTTTAAATTCCATTTATATCCCGCCCTTCTCCAAAGACTCAGGGCGGCTTACAAACTTAGCAGTAGCCTTCATTCTATGTATATGCCTGCTTATTAGGGCTTTCACACACACACCCCCAAGCGGCATTATTACAAAGTCAGCTTAATTCCCCCCAACAATCTGGGTCCTCATTTTACCTACATTAATACATCACCTGGAAATAACCCGCACCTTGAAATACAGACTAAGAAGAAGTTTGTTATTACAGTTCTCATGGAAATCATGAACAATTCCTTGGATTTTTGTAATTCAAAGGGATAACTATCTGAAAAATTGCAAAACACTCAACAGTATTTATGGTACAGTGAAAAAAATCATATCAGCACAGAAGATAGTTATTTACTGTCAACATACTGCCCATTCAATTCAAACCATATTGAATTTTAGGTGCTGGACTGTGTTAGCAAATATAATCTATTGTTAACTTTTATCTTGGATCTTAAAAGGGATAGACAAAAAATATATTCTTCATCTCCATATCTACATTCTATAGCTACAGAGCAGTAAAGAGTAAACTAAGCAGGCTTTGAAGAGTGCTGCTCAAAGCTCTTTTTTATTTAGATTCACAGAAGATAACATTGTTTGGACAAATGACTTGTATTTCCCCAAGCATCTATAATAAATAATGTGTACAAGTAATAAAAATGACAAGGGACTTCTTTGTGAGAATAAATGGTTCTCTCTTACATGGCTGTGAAAATCTTTGAAGGGTGCTTTGCTTTTGTGAAGTTTTCTGTGAACCCTTCCCCCAACACACCTTACAGTTGCTTCACAAAGCAGAGCCTCTTCACTTCCAAGACCTAAAAGAAGTAACCATGATCATGGTCTGCTTTGCGGTCCCCTTCAGCATTCTCAGGACCTCAAGTTGAATAGAAGTCTTTTTGCTGGAGAAATTAAGAGGAGTCCTATGATATGACACTCTTCTGTTGGTGTTCTTTGAAAAGCAAGCACAGGAACCTCTTTCAGGTTTTGACCAGAAGAGAAAGCAATAAGGAAGCTTAGAGATCACAATACAAATACAAATACAATACAAATACAAATACACAATATAAATCACAATACTTTCATGATTAAAATCTCTTTGTCAAGATGAATCTAAGATCTCCACACCATCCCTTTCTTGAGAAGAAGGATATCTATGCCATTTGGGGAAGTGCTGCCCCCCCCCAGGTATTCCAATTATCATGCCTCAGAAATGTGTCAGAAATGAGACAGGCAAAGTTGTCACCTTCCCATGAGGGCAGTGGCTTCTGCTGCAACTGTTGGAGCAGAGGAGACACTGCTTCCATGAAAGACCAGGGATGGTAGCTGAAGTTTTAAGACACGGTTTGCCATGATAGGAGGCCAAATCATTATTATTATCTTGTCTGAGATGGTTCTCCTCCTTGAGTGGCGGGATGGACTAGAAGACCTCCAAGGTCCCTTCCAGTTCTATTCTATTCTATTCTATTCTATTCTATTCTATTCTATTCTATTCTATTCTATTCTATTCTATTCTATTCTATTCTATTCTATTCTATTCTATTCTATTCTATTCTATAGAATGACTTTGTTGAATGCATTCCTTGAGGTCACTCCTCCTTTTAGAGCCAAAATAGAATTAATAAATAAATAAACTTCTGGGCAAGATTTTGTTCTACCTGGCAGCTAGAGGAGAAATATTTATGAAGGTATAAAGCCTTGTGGAAGGACTGGAGGGGACAATACTGCAGTGGACCAAATGGAGGCCTGAAGGTTACTGACCTAGCTCAGGATCCTCACCAGATAGAGAAGGCTTGTTCCATTTCCCCCTGAAAACACCACTTTCTTGCCAGACTCTTTTGACAGGGCCTTAGCCCCAGGATGAAAGCTCTGTTGTGAGGGCATGTCCTCAACAAACAGAAAGGAAGCCATCTTGAAGCTGGGAAAGTAGGTTTATAGATGAGTCATGAATTATGTCTTATGTCCCTCATAGGAAACATGGAGCAATTTTATGCTGGACTTCCTGCTAGGAGTGTGTGGACTAACCCAGATTTGACACAGATTGGGAAGGGCAGGATTTAATACACGTTTGTGGTTCAGAATTTAAAGTCAACTAAGGCACCCCTTTTATGCTTTGCAACACCAGAGCTATGGTGGTGCAGTAGTTAGAATGCAGTATTGCAGGCTAATTCTGCCAGCTGCAGCAGTTCGATTCTCACTGGCTCAAGGTTGACTCAGCCTTTCATCCTTCCAAGGTTTGTAAAATGAGGACCCAGACTGTTGAGGGCAATGTGCTGACTCTGTAAACCGCTGAGAGAGGGCTATAAAGCACTATGAAGTGATATATAACTCTAAGTGCTATTCCTATTGTATCATAGTGAGATGAAAGCGGTATGAGGGTTAAGGTTTGTTCCATGAGCTTCTGGTTGGTTTCTAAACATTTCATTACCAAGCTAGGAAACATCTTCAGTGGAGTTTAGAGGCTGTCAGTGTTCTTCTGTTTATAAGGGCTTTGTGTGGTCAGTAGGTCTTGTGATGGTGAGGTCATGTCAGATGAGGGTCCCATCAGGTCACGATCTTGTGATGGGCTTGTGATGTGTCAGATGTGAGTGGGTCAAGAGAGGGTCTTGTGGTGGGTCTTGTGATGGATCACCCACACCTGACTCTTCACAAGACCCATCACAAGACCTTGACCTGAAGGGGCCCTCACCTGATATGACTACACCATCACAAGACCTACTGACCTCACAAAGCCCTTATAAACAGAAGAACACCGACATGACATCATCTAAACTCCTCTGAAGATGTAGTTTGGTAACAAAACATTAGAAACCAACCCACAAGCTCGGAAAATGAATCTTCACCTTCATCCTACACCTGAGCTACAGACATTTGCCATTATTGCAAATGAAAGAGATATTTGTGAACATTTTCTCTCCAGAAATTGGAATAAGAGTACTACTGTATAAAAAAAAATCTTCTTAACACAGTTCATAAACCTGTACAAGAAGGCTATACAATTAGTGTTATTTTTATATTTCTTATTTAGTCTCTCCCAGTATAGTAATTTATGATGAAACTGTGAAACAAATGGTTGAGTTCCATATGCAGAGACTTAAGTGACAGAAATTAAGGCAAAGCAAGTAAAATCATTTAGGTAATGAAAATAGAATGGCTAACTAATCTCAGTTATTAATCTGTCAGGGCTGTAAATTGGGTTTCTTCCATAGGTAACCTTGTTTCCTTAAACATACATTGGACATGAAATCGGAAAGGGGGAAATTCACAGCTTTTGAGTTCTAGCACCAGTTGGCTCAGATTGGCTAAGTCAGGAAAAGCAAATAATAGGTTATGCAGATGGTACTTCAACTCAAGGCTTCCTTCTTATAGAACAGGATGAAGTGTTTTGAACCCTGGTTTGTTGAACAAGGCACAGTAGCTTCACAGATACATGAAGCCATGTCATAACAACTGGGCTCATACATCATCCTTGGCCATATACAATCAAATGGTACATAAACTCAACCAATCCTTTAGGCAGGAATTGCTGGATTTTTAACATGAATCTCCTGCATTTGTAGACTTACTTTCTTCCACTTTCTTATTTACTTTCACTCTGTTTTCCATCTCAAAAAAAAACAAAAAACTCATGGCTGAAAAGTTCTTGCTAGAGTTTTAATTTTTCACATTTCACATTAATTGAAACAAATGAGGTTTTATGCCCAAATGCTATTTATTTGAATGACTTATAGAACTAATCCACGTCATATAATGGGGTTGACTTGAGTTGTGTTAATGCTTCATAAATAACCTAAGATTAAAACCACATGTTGCCAACCTGCCTTTATTAAACTCCTCCTTAGAAGAGATATAAGTTCATAATAAATCCAATTTCATTTCTTCTTTTGTATGGAAGCCAATGTTAATAAAGTAATTTTGTTCAATTCATGGTTAGACATTGTAAACAAATGATTTCACAGTTGGAACTCAAGATAATACCTACCTAATTTCCACCTGCAATTTGAGTCATAAAATTAGTCCTGTCTACTTTAGAAGGTTACTCCATGATGCTCCAATATGCTTTATGTTTTCCTCTTTACCTCTCCAAGTCCAATTAAGATTATTTTTATTATCAGAGAACCTAATCATGTGTTTTCAGGGGATTAATTCCAAGTCAAAACCTCACTTTCCTAATGCTGATATTTACGAAATAAAATTTCTATTTTTTACATCTCGTGTCACTGTGGGATCAAATGGGGAGAACTTAATTCTATCAAAGGCATTCAAGGACAAATCTAATTTAAACTGCTGTTGAAACTTCAAGAGCCACTGACAAACTATAAGGAGAAAACTTACTGAGTTATCTTTCTCACTACTTCCTCAAAAGTGAATTGGAAAGGAATTTCATTTCACCTACTTGTATCTGTGTGAGCTATGGCCATTAAGTTTAATTTATAACATTTGAATTGATTTTAAATCCTTTATAACAAAATATAATGCAAGGACATTATCGTATGACATAGGATAGAACATAGTGTACTTATACAACCCTCTACCACACTTTTTAATCTGTTCTGCAATAATATGTAACATGTATAATTCTGAGAATACTTTGCCATTTAATTGGCTAGTTAATGATCTTCCACCTCAGCTTCCTACAAACCTAGCTCTAGGCCAGTAATTACTGGCAGGAAAAGTCAGCCGTCACTTTCTCTCTCTCAGTTAGAATGAGGACACACTCAGAAAGTTTTGGCAATGAGGAAAAGATTGCTATTTTTATTTTAGTTTAAGGGTTCTAGACAGAGATTGAGCTGGAATCTTTTTTCATTGCGATTCAAGATGCAAACTAAGAGTAGGGAGGGGGAAGAAGGAAGGATAAGCTGTTAAGAAAGCTTCAAGAGGCTTGTAATTGTTTCTAATAATGGCTGTTATTAAATTTATGAAGAGGCTAGAGGAAACAAGCTGCTTTTTGAGAGGAAAAGGATTTTTTTTAAAAAAAAAATAACTTGGAATTCAAATTATAAAAGCAAATCATTTGGAATTTCAATGTAAACTTTCAGATTTGGAATCCAGTGCTGCAATTTCTGTCAGATTGTTAGCCAGCATGTTAAATCTTTCATTCTCCACTATTATTAATACTCTTCAGAATCATGCAAAATTATCCTGTCCTGGCTCACACCACTTGCAATGTTTTCATTCTGTTTGTGTTAGCCAGCCAGAATCTTGCATATGAGTTGGCGTCCATATAAACTTATGAAATAAATAAACTTCTGCCATTTAAAAGAATTTCTCTCATTTAAATCACTTTCATCTCAGGGATTTATTCACCCAAACAGTGATAAGATCATAAAGATACAATACTATCAACAAAGTTTACTCTTTGTTTACTTCTAAAGTAAGTAAATTTATCTCTTAATAATCTACATTTTGATTTCTTATGCCTTGTACGGCACATCACTTGTTTAAATATGATCATTACTTTTATTTCTCAATTAGCAGCCCATCAGTATAAGCGGTGTTTTCAGTCTTAATAGATTTTTGTATCAGGTACAACTGTTGTGAGTACGTGAATTAAAATAATTAAATGCTATTAATGAAGCAGCAATATTCTGGCTTCAGACAAAACATATAGTTAATTCCATTATATACAGTAACAATAATGCTTACAGCCATGCACTGAGTGAAATGAGACTGAATCTATGAATCTGCTACATAAGATAAATTCACTGAGTGTGAAGGATTCCAGTTATATTCTCCACAGCAGAGTAATCCCAAATTGTCGGATTAGTTTAATGATTAGAGACAATATAACCTGCCTTCTTAATGTGTGTTGCAATGATACTTAGCTATGCAAAGCTGATGATAAACAAGCAATCCCAGAGCGTAATAGATAATTTGAACAAGGTAAAATAACCATGAAACTTGACATTCTGGTAGTGAAGAAAATGAATTAAGAATGAAGCAGCAGATTCATTTTTTCCTAGGGAACAGAATTTCCCACTGAAATTATGTATACATGTCAAGCATAAATAAATGTATAATATGCAACCACTTAACAGTTCTCTACACCAGGGCAGGAGGGTTAGAGGCTGTGGGCAATGATACTGTAGTCTCCTGCATCTTTTCCCTATTACTTCTGGTTATTGGGTGTTTGTTTGTTTTAATTTAAAAGTTTTGGAGGTGGATGCCTTCAAGTCAGTTTACATCTCTGAATTAATCGCTGCAGGTTTGCTGGCAAGATTTCAGAAGTGATTTGCCCTTGCCTTTTTTCTAGGGCTGAGAGAGAATGACTGGCCCAATGACCACCCCCACCCCCCATGGCTTTGTGCCTCAGGTCTGACTAGAACTGACAGTCTCCTTGTTTCTAGACTGATGCTTTAACCACTACACCAAACCGGCTGTCTTAATTTAAAACATTACAAAAGCAGAACTCCAGTTTCCATCAATTTTATTTCTAAGAATGTCCAAAGCTCCTACATAGATCACACTGACATTCTTAGTATTCTGACTCTGACTGTTGTTTAATTATTTATCCCCTTGCTGAGACCCCTGTGCCTGGCCTGTATAAGCGGATACTATTACTGTTAACAGCCTTTGCCAGATAGCAGAACTCATGAAATTACCTTTTAATCATCCAGAAGGACCTTTATTTGCATGTAGAGATTACAGCAGACAAGGTGTGGTAGATGAAGAAATGGATGGTATTTCAAGGTCAAAACACCAGCTGCCTGCAATTAGTGCAGGTTTGAGTCCCACCGGGCTCAAGGTTGACTCAGCCTTCCATCCTTCCGAGGTAGGTAAAATGAGGACCCAGATTGTTGGGGGCAATAAGCTGACTTTGTAAAAATGCCGCTTGGGGGAGGGGGGCAAAAGCCCTAATAAGCAGGCATATACATAGAATGAAGACTATTGCTAAGCACATTGATTTGTGCTTCTTAGATTGTAAGCTGCCCTGAGTCTTCGGAGAAGGGTGGGATATAAATGGGATTTTAAAAAAAGACAGTAATGATCCTGCCTGTCCGCATGTATGGTGGAAGTGAAAGAACGGAGTTTAAGAAGGAGGAGGAAGTACGTCACAAATGGGAGGGGTTGGCTGAACAAATTAACATAATGTTGTAGTTCCCCAAATTAACATAATGTTGTAGTTCCCCAAACAACCACATGGTGGCAGCACAATATGCACTGCATAGTGCTTTATGGCTGATGTAACAGCACACTTAGAAACTAGAAATTATGGATTTCTGAGGCCTAGGGCAGGGTTCTCCAAACTTGGCAACACTAAGACTTGGGGACTTCAACTCCCAGAATTCCCCAGCCAGCCATATTATATCCTACTGGTTCTATTGCATCTCAAGCAGACATGTTATTATTTTCTTTAAAATCTATATTTTATTTATCTTAGCACCTCTGAAGACCCTATTTCTTCTGGGGTTTTTTAAAAGCAATTTGTTACAGACCTTGCCAACTAGGTATTAACTCTCATTTCTTCTGGCAAACCCCAAAATTTGATACCTTTAATTATTTCTCTCTAATGCAGACTTCTGAATTGCATAGTGCTATTCTTCTTTGCAAAATCTTAAGGAATTCTTCATGATATGAGCAATTAGTGAAATGTGTCATTAATTTGTACATGCTCTTACATCTAATTTCTTGTTCCAAAGGTTCCTTTTTTAATTTTTCTATTTTTACTATGTCTCTTCTCCCTCCCATAGTGTTAAGATTCTATTTCAATTAACTGTCCCTTATCTTGGTGTTATATTTTGACTGCATGCTTTCTTGGTCAAATCTTTCTGGCACTTATTCTCTTTTACTTTCTAAATATAACCCTTGCGTTTGTCACCAATAATTCATGATCAGTTCCACAATTTGCTCCTGAATGCATCCTGGCTTACTGTGAATTGCACCTGTCCGTATCTATTTCTTATTATATAGTCAGTTTAATTCCAAAGGAACCATCTGGTGATATTCAGATGTAAAATCTGCATTTATGCATTTATGTCTGGACATTTATTTATCCTCTGATTTAAGATCCTCCTTTTAATTATGGGTTTGCCTCTGCTGGACCCTCATGGACAATTATGGCTTGTTTACATTACTCCAGCACAGATTTACTCGCTCTTAGGGGTACCCCCCCTTCCTGGGTGCAACCCGCCTGTTTTTCTATTTCTCCTCTTGATGACGGGCCCAATTATTGGGACCCTGAGAGATGGTTGGGTAGGGACAGGAACCCCTTGTATAAATTTAAGAAGAGGCTCCTGATTTGTTTCTTATCTAAATATTTTATAGGGTTAGGGAGGGGGGAGGGTTTGCGTTCTTGGTTGGATTTTGGGGGGTGTCCACCATTCGCTGTTCAGGCCAGGCCTGGAATAGATCACGGTCGGATGGGGCTTGGGCGGGTTGCCTCCGGGGCCCCGGAGCGGGGTGTGGGAGTACCTATTCCCACGACGTTAGGGAATGGCAGCAGATGCTCGAACAGAGGGCCGTATCAATACCCGGGAGTGCGTCCCCGCTGTCTTCAAGCGGTGATGTGCTCCGACCCTCTGGTTTCGTCCCGTGGTCCAGGAACAGGGATGAGCAGCCACCTGAGCTCAGGTTTGTGTATTTCAATGCCAGGTCCGTAGTTAATAAGGCCCCACTCATCCGTGATCTGGTTGAGGAGGAGCGTGCGGACCTGGCTTGCATCACGGAGACCTGGTTGGGCCCAGAGGGAGGTTCCCCCTGGTTGATATTTGCCCACTGGGTTTCTGGGTGCTGCACCGGCCTCGGGCTCAGGGTAGGGGCGGGGGTGTGGCGGTAGTCGTGAGGGAGACCTTATGTCCGCGGGAGGCCACCGTTGTTCAAATAGCCGGGTGTGAGTCTCTCCTCATGAGATGTGGCCCTAGGGCTCAGTTGGGCTTGCTGCTTGTGTACCTTTCACCTAGTCGCATAGCAGCAGCCCTGCCTGAGCTTCTCGATATCCTCTCGGGGTTGGTGATTGAGTTCCCCAGATTTATAATTTTGAGTGACTTCAATCTGCCATCCCTGGGGGGATCATCTGAGTTAGCTCAGGAGTTCATGGCTTCCATGACGGCCATGGACCTGACGCAAGTAATTCAGGGCCCGACTCATGGGAGGGTGTCACACGCTCGATTTGATTTTTCTATCTGGCCGGTGGTTGGATGATCTGGGTGGGGGCTCTCCAATTGTTATGCCCCTGTCATGGACCGATCATCATCTTCCATTTTGCCAATCCCCATCGTGGGGCTGTTGAACCAACTAGATGGTTCCGCCCCAGGCGCCTAATGAACCCTGAGCGGTTCCAGGCAGCCCTTGGGTCCCCACCTGCCACCTTAGTTCACAGCTCGGCTGAGGCCCTAGTGGAAGCCTGGGAAAAGGCAGCCACTGAGGCACTCGACCAAGTTGTACCCATGCGGCCCCTGACCTGGTGCAGATCCCAGTGGGCTCCGTGGTTTTCCGCGGAGCTCTGGGAGATGAAGCGCCGGAGACAGGGCCTAGAGAGCTGTTGGAGGTCCAGCCGGTCTGAATCCGACCGATTGTGACTAAGGTCCTTCACTAGGTCTTATCTCGCAGTGATGAGGACAGCGATGTCAAACTACTTTGCTGCCCTCATCGCGTCCGCAGATAATCGCCCGGCCGCCCTGTTTAGGGTGATTCGCTCCCTCCTGAATCAGGAGGTGAGGGAGGAGCCCTTGCAGGGTTGTGCCAAGGAGTTTAGCTAGCATCTGTCATTCAAAACCGCTCGGATCCGGACCGGTCTGGCCTCCGACTGGGCAGAGTCTGACGGTGAGAACATGGGTGGTCTTGTCGATGTCATCTGGGAGGAGTTCGACCCTGTGACTCCAGAAGAGGTAGACAGGATTATGGGGAAGCTGAGCTCCACCATGTGTTTATTGGACCCGTGCCCCTCCTGGCTGGTTTATTTGGCTCGGGAGGGGACACGAGGCTGGCTCCAGGCAGTGATAACTGCTTCTCTGAATGAGGGTAGTTTTCCTGCCGCTTTGAAGGAGGCGGTGGTGAGACCCCTCCTCAAGAAGCCTGCCCTGGACCCAGCTGTTTTAAACAACTTTTGTCCAGTCTCCAACCTTCGGTTTCTTGCGAAGGTTGTTGAGAGTGTGGTGGCGCAGCAGCTCCCTCTGTTCCTGGAGGAAGCTGATTATCTAGACCCGTACCAATCGGGCTTCAGGCCCGGGTACAGCAGGGAGACGGCATTGGTCGTGCTGGTGAATGATCTCTGGCGGGCTCGGGACAGAGGTTGCTCCTCTGTCCTAGTCCTATTAGACCTCTCAGCGGCTTTTGATACCATCGACCATGGTATCTTACTGCGGTGTCTTCGGGGGTTGGGAGTGGGAGGCACCGTTTTACAGTGGTTCTCCTCCTATCTCCTGGGACGTTCGCAGTCGGTGTTGGCAGGAGGACAGAGGTCGGCCTCGAGGCCTCTTGTTTGTGGAGTTCCTCAGGGGTCGGTCCTCTCACCTCTCCTGTTCAACATCTATATGAAGCCGCTGGGTGAGATCATTTGTGGTTTTGGGGATGGGTATCATCAATATGCTGATGATACCCAGCTTTTTATTTCTACCCCAAACCACCCCAGTGATGCCCTCTTCGTGATGTCCCGTTGCCTAGAGGCGGTCCGGGTCTGGATGGGGAGGAACAGGCTTCGGCTCAACCCTGACAAGACTGAGTGGCTATGTGTGCCGGCGTCTCGGGAAATTCAGAATATTCCATCGTTAATTATGGGGGGTGAGATATTACCCCCCGTAGATAGGGCCTGCAACTTGGGTGTCCTCCTAGATTCACAGCTCTCCTTGGATGATCATATAGGAGCTGTGACTAGGGGGGCCTTCGCCCAGGTTCGCCTGGTGCGTCAGTTGCAGCCCTATCTAGACCGGGATGCCTTGCGCACAGTCACTCATGCACTCGTGACCTCCTGTTTGGATTACTGCAATGCTCTCTACATGAGGCTGCCCTTGAGGACTACTCGGAGGCTCCAGCTGGTGCAGAATGCAGCCGCGCGAGTGGTGGTGGGGGCTTCCTGATACTCCCATGTAACACCTCTACTCCGTGAGCTGCATTGGCTTCCAGTTGCCCTCCGGGTAAGATTCAAGGTGCTGGTTACGACCTATAAAGCCCTAAATGGCATGGGTCCGGGTTACTTACGGGAGCACCTGCTGCCGGCATCAACTTCCCTTCGTCCAGTGCGCTCCCACAGAGAGGGCCTCCTTAGGGTGTCGTCGGTCAAAGAGTGTCGACTGGCGGCCTCCAGGGGGAGGGTGTTCTCTGTGGGCGCGCCAGACCTTTGGAACCGTTTACTGGTGAAGCTCTGGACAGCTCGCGACCTTCGCTGCTTCCGACGTGACCTAAAAACATATTTATTTGAACAAGCCGGCCCGGTCTGATGGGTTTAGGGGTATTTTAACGCTTTGTATTAATTTATTGAATTGGGCTGTTGTATTTAATATTTTTTTAATTTTTATATATTATATTTTATTGTATTGCCCTGTACACCGCCCTGAGTCCTTCGGGAGAAGGGCGGTATAAAAATTAAATAAATAAATAAATAAATAAATAAATAAATAAATAAATAAATAAATAAATAAATAAATAAATAAATAAATAAATAAATCAGTGAAATTATATCCTTGCCAAACTCCATTCACTTTTTTTTCTCCTGATTACCTCTGTTGGCCAGTCCAAATAAACCTGTAATCCCATTGTGATAAGTTTTATATCCAAATATATTTTATTCCTTATACTTCCCTTAAAATATTAGCAGAATCCACAGTGGTCTGAGAATCAGTGTCTCCAAGTTAATCAAATTAGCAAACTTCCTCCAACCCTGAAATAAGTTACCTAGACCTAATCCATATATCAAAAGATGAAGTCTGCAAACACAGAGTTAATTAAATTAAGTGTCCCAGCAGAACTGTATGTTTACAAGAATACACACACACACACATACGCCCTCAGCACATACACACTTCCACACCCCAGACAAGCTCCCCATATAAAAGTTTGGCACTGTACCCTGTTTCTCTGCAGCCTGCTTTTAGGAATAAATATTTTGTTTTGCTTTTAGGAATAAATATTTCTTCTTTCCTCACAGCTGTCTGGATCTCATTTTTATTTATTCTTCTGCAACCCTGGCTCATGTTGGAACTCCAAATTATCCTTCGGACAATATGGCGACTCTGGTGACACGTGACACCAGGTTCCTCTTTTTCACCATTTTTGGCATTTCAATCATGAATTACATCCATTCTAGATGTGAGACGGGGCTCCCACTGAAGACCTCTCAAAAACTGCAGTTGATCCAGAATACATAGTTCAGTAAGCCCAATGTGATACTACTGCTTGCAGAGATGCAGCAGTTGCCAATAGGCTTCTGAGCACAATTCAGGGTGCTGGTTATCACTTATGAAGCCTTTCATGACATATTTCAAACATCACTTGTCTCCCATGGTTTTTGCCAGTCTGATAAGATCAACTAGAGTTGGTCACTTTGGGTACTTCAATGAAATAATGCAACTTTGGAGTAAGGTATTTTGGGAGTCCTGGATAGTTGGCTCTTGTAAAGTTGATCCAGATGCTTCAATCTTTTTATTGTTCTCCTGTAATTTATTGGGTTATTCTTGAGCATATATTTAGCTGTTTTCTCATTTGAATATTATTCTGATTCTATTCCTTTGCATTGTTTCATGTTCTGAATAGTTTGTCAAATGATGATTTGATTTAAAATGGTCTATTCTAGTCCATTAGTCTAGTCTTATTACTGTTTAAGGCATCTAATTTAATTCACTTCCTTTCTGCTTTTGATCATTAAAGTTGTCCTTGGCTCATCCTTCTCACTTTGTGTGTTCCATTTATTTATTTAATATACTTACTTGCTGTTTCCTATGCTAAAGCATCTTGAAATGGTCTGCAATAAAAGCAGCAATAAAGTATATCATAAAACAGTACATTAAATGATATAAAAAAATATTCAGTGAAACCTATTCTTTTAAAAGGTTGGAGGAAAAGGGGAGGCAGAATCCTTTTGACATTCATTTTGGGGAGGTAAAGCAGTGAACCTTTAACAAGTACATAGAAGATGTTACAGTAATTGCCCACCAAATTTCAAGGGCAACAGTATTCTTGAATGTAGATGCCACTACAGACTCACTTCCTATCACCACCATTACCAGCCACCAGATTTCTCATGACATGTAAATATACTACTCAAAAAAATAAAGGGAACACTTAAACAACACAATGTACTGTATTTAATAGTAGGATGTCTTACCTTGTGTTCCCTTTATTTTTTTGAGCAGTATATTATCTCAGGATGTGACCACTTTCTATAACAGCAAAGCAGGTTTCCAGGTATCCTGATGCTAGGCTGTTTAGAGTCTTAAATGTCATATCCATACTTTGAACCTGGCTTAGTAGGTAGTTGACAAGCTGGGACAATTGTGTCAACAAAGGTATAACATATAGGGGACATTCAGGAACCGTATCCAGCAATCCACTCAGCCAAAGAACACACAAGGCAAATAATTAAGATTACTTAATTTGGACAACACATCCAGCCCATCAAATATATAAGGTGATGGTAAACAAAATAATTGTACATTTTGCTCCCTTTATCAATAACACTGCCAATATTTTAGACCAGGCATGTCAAACTGCCGGGTCAGATGCGTCACGATGAAACCATGGCCACCCCATTGCTGGCAATGGGGAAAAAGTCAGGATACATTGCACGATGTCACATGACATTGCAAGTTTGACATGACTGTTTTAGATAATTTAGTGTCAGTAATCAACATCTAAAGACCAAGCAGTGTCAGTTGATATTTTGTGTTGTTGCTAATTCTACATGAAAGGGTTGACTGATGGTCAAAGTACAAAATGTAGATTATTAAAATGCCACTGGGTAAAAACATTAAATTTAAATATAAATGTAAATTCAAAGGATCCAGATATGGTTTGTAAGTTAATTGTCTGACCAACATAGTAAGATAGTTCTTACCCTGGGGTAAATAAACTATACATATTCTGGTGGGGTTATTTTTAGGCCATTAACATCTTTTTTTTCATATTGGCAGAAGTGAAAAGAAAGGATATATGTTTGATTTGGTCTATTGATATCACTATAATCAAACAAATTCAGTAAATGTAAAAAGACCTTTTGAGAACTCAGAAGAAAATTAAACATTGGCACAATTCACCCTGTTGGAGATTGTAAGAAAACATTAAATCCAAACAGATATTAAAAAAACCAATAAACTGTATCTCAGTTGAATCTACTTTAAAAAGTGAAAGAAATATGGTATAATATTATTGTTTCTGGTGCCATTTTCTGGTGATGTGCTATCATCATAGTAAAGAATACAGGAAAACCCTCTTTTATGGATTAATCATGTGGGATGTAAGGGCAATCTGGCTGCGACATCTGTCATCCCATTGATCGCCAGGGTTGATTCAGCTGATCTGGCTGTCTAGGTGGGTGTCCCCTTCCTCCCTCATCGCTCCATGTGCATCCCTCCCAAAGCTGCTTGCTCGGTGGAAGAGGACAGCCATACCAGATAGAAGAAGTGTACCGATCTTCGGTCAAGGGTATACGATTAATCATGTGAAGTGCTTTCCATGGAATGACCACAATGCACAGTGATTGGTTCCCTTTTTGATCCTGGACACATTATCCAGAAGGCTATTTAAGGCCAGTATTTCCTTTTTAATATAATAATTTTATTAAAAATTATAGTTTTATACAGATAAAATAGTAATACAAACCATAAAAAATAAAAAGTGCAGAAAAAGAAAAGAGTATTATAAAGAATAAATAGAAAAGGTAATAATAATAACAACAACAACGATGAAGATGATGAAGTTGGAAGGGGCCTTGGAGGTCATCTAGTCCAACCCTCTGCTCAAGCAGGAAACCCTATACCCATTTCAGACAAATGGCTGTCCAGTCTCTTCTTAAAAACTTCCAGTGTTGGAGCATTCACCTCTTATGGAGGCAGGTTGTTCTACAAGTTAATTGTTCTAACTGTCAGGAAGTTTCTCCTTAGTTCTAGGTTGCTTCTCTCCTTGACTAGTTTCCATCCATTGCTTCTTGTCCTGCCTTCAGGCGCTTTGGAGAATAGCTTGACTCCCTCTTCCTTGTGGCAGCCCCTGAGATACTGGAACATTACTATCATGTCCCCCCTCTTCCTTCTCTTTGTTAAACTAGACATACCCAATTCCAGCAACCATTCCTCAAATGTTTTAGCCTTCAGTCCCCTAATCATCTTTGTTGATCTTCTCTGCACTCTTTCCAGAGTCTCAACATCTTTTTTACATCGTGGTGACCAAAACTGGATGCAGTATTCCAAGTGTGGCCTTACCAAGGCATTGTAAAGTGGTATTAATACTTCACGTGATCTCGATTCTATCCCTCTATTAATGCAGCCTAACACTGTGTTGGCTTATTTGGCAGCTGCAGCACACTGCTGACTCATATTTAAATGATTGTCTACTAGGACACCGAGATCCCTTTCACAGTTACTACTATTGAGTGAGATACCACCTATACTATACCTGTACATTTGGTTTTTCTTGCCTAAATGTAGAACTTCACTTTTTTCACCATTGAATTTCATTTTGTTAGATAGGTAAGAATATAGCAAAGAAAATGAAAATAAATATATAAAGAAGGAACTTCCCCCTTTGTCACAACAAGTATAAACATTTTAACAACTTATAGCATTCTCTTATAGCCAAAAAATCTCTTCATCCCATATCTTATCTATATACAGATTTGTAAAACCTCGTCATTCAGTCCTAGCCTGCAAAATCCTATTAAGGATTACCAGAAATAACCACATATCTATTTTAACCTTGAACTAAACCCATTTTTATTCCTTCCTTTTCCTTTTAGCCATCTTGATCTTTAATCCCTTCAAATAATGTCCTAGATTTTGTTTTCTTTACATTTTTCTCAAACAGTGTTCTTTTTAGATTTTCCTCCCCCAAAAACCTTTCATATCCTTAACAAATCTCTTCTGAAAAATCTCAAATAAAATTATCCTAGCCACTCTGGGATCTGCCATTTGTATATCCTTTGTAATTGTCAAGACATCAGCCATTTTCATTTGTAAACCCAACGTAATGTCATATATATATGTTTTCTGAGGTTTTCGCGGGTGTTTGTATGTGGATCTTTGGTCATTCGGGTTTTTCCCCACGTAGAATTGAATATATATATATTGCTGAAAAAAATAAAGGGAACACAAGATAAGACATCCTACTATTAAATACAGTACATTGTGTTGTTTAAGTGTTCCCTTTATTTTTTTGAGCAGTATGTGTGTGTGTGTGTGTGTGTATATATTATATATATGTATATATATATATATATATAATTTTTATAGCTTGTCATTTTTAAATCCATGTTCATATCTGTCTCAGTCTTATCCAGTAAAACTTGTTCCTCTTCCAAATCATTTTTTCAACACAGACTGTTTACAGAGGCCAGGGAGTAAACATTGCCTGCAAACATCTAGTTTCCCATAAACCCTCATTTGGCCAGTAGTTCTTCACATGCAGGCTACTTTTTCAAAGAAGTTTCTGTCAAAGTATGAACTTCCAAGAAGTAGGGTCAGGTGACCTATCAAGAACATTCAGAGGTTCTACATAAACCTAATCACAGAACTATTGTAGCGTAGAAAGGAGAGGAGTGCTGGAATCAAAGATTTGTTTCAGTTAATTATTTTTATTTGCTATAATAGTGGTGGAAAAAGAAAAAGAAAAAACACAAAGAGAATTATTATGGGATTAGATAAATTCTGAAAGGGGCAAAAAGGCATAAAATGCTTGTAAAGATTAAATATAAGCAGGAAAAAGAAACAAAGTACAATGTGTCATTGTAACAGTTAACAGTTACAATTCAATATTCACTTATCTAATGCAAATATTTGTTCCAATGCGTATATTTTCATTTCTACATATCTAACTATCATTCTTTTAACCCTTTTTTGGAAAGGGCAAAAGAAAGATAGGGCAATGATTCCAGCTATTAGGGGTGAAAGAGATGGAATGTATAAAACTTCAATACATTAAGTAGTCAATTTGTTAAATTCTATTCAGAATTATAATACAAACCAGAGAATGTATTAAATGAAGATATAGAGGCTTTTTAAAAATAAAATTAACCTACCGCATTTGAATAATACACAAAAATAGCTTCTTCGTTTTTTGGCTATTTAGCGCCTCTATTTAAAAGTAGAGATTAAACATGTAATTTTAAAAATGGCAAGTGGTAAAACACCAGGACTGGATGGATTCCCTGTAGAGCAGTATAAAACATTTATAGACCTTTTAGTGCCAAAACCTTGTCAATTGTATGAGGAGATAAGGGAATTTTATTTCTGGCACTGTGTCAGGCTTATATTACGGAATTAATACCCAAACCAGGAAAAGATACACTCTGTGTGCTAATTATCATCCAGGCTCATCTATTAATGTTGATGCAAAGATCTTAAATGCAGTGTTAGCAAATAGATTATTGCACGTGATGCTGTTTGTTATTAAGAATGCTCATTGGAATTTATGAAAAACAGGCAAGCACCAGACCACATTAGGTTAGTTATAGATGTAATAGATTTGAATAAAAACAAAGATCAGTTTGTAATTTTTATGATTAGATGCTGAAAAAACATTTGACAAAATATATAAACAATACATGCTTGCCATATTAAATAGGTTTGGATTTCCTTCTGAATTCATAACATGGATCGAGATATTATATATTATATAAGATACTATATGAGTTGGCATAATGGTTGTTAAACGAATGGTTGTAATTCCAGAACTACCTATTATTTATGCTCAAAGTGGTGTTTGCCTTGTTTTTACAACCATATTACACTGCTGACTTTTTTTGTGTATGTGGTGAACTAGAGTTTAGAAGTCTTTTTCACAAATTCTGTTGTCAGCCTGTCCTCTACATGTGCTTTGTGTCAATGCTGCAAACATTGACATGTTTTTGCACTGACAATATAAGAGGCAGCCTTTTGCCTTAACTGTTTGGCTTTGAATCAATAAAGCATGGGAGGAATTCAACCCGGATGTTTTGAGAAGACAAGGGATAGCACGCTTCAGAAGGGAAGTGAAACTTTGTGTGTTAAACTAATTGGTGAATGTGATTCATGACATGTAATTAAGGGAGGGAATTCTGTATGATATGATGTATCAAGGGGAGGAGAATTCAGATTCTGGCACCCATCCATGAGTGCCGATGCTTCGTTCTCATTATTATAGACTTTATTTCTGGCACTGTGTCAGGCTTATATTACGGAATTAATACCCAAACCAGGAAAAGATACACTCTGTGTGCTAATTATCATCCAGGCTCATCTATTAATGAAATGTTCTTTGATCTGTCTCATTAGTCGGAACCATGACTCTTTGATTTCTTTTTCCTAAGTGAGGTTTTTTTATGTTCTCTCTTTGGGAAAAAAAATTCTTGGAAGCCAGCCTCCTATTAAATAGGATGGTGCTGCCACCTCCCAGAGAAATAGTGTGAGTCAAGAAGAGCAGTCAGGTTGTGCTATTGTCTGTTTGTCTGTTGTCATCAACTAGCAGCAATCTTCTCACCCCTGAACAGTTTTGACATAAACTTCAATTGACAGGTTCATCCTTTCTGAATTTTATTTGCATACCTATTGTCAACTCTGCAACGAACCTGACTGAAGCCATCCTGCCTGTTTTTGGTTGTCACAAGATTGGGGGAAGGGATGGGGAGTTTTATGCTAGTCTAAATAATTGTCTGTCCCATGGGAACCAAGGTCATTTCTGTTTGTTAGCCTAGGGCAGGGGTAGGCAACCTCGGCTCTTTTATGACTCATGGACTTCAACTCCCAGAATTTCTGAGTCAACTACACTATGCTGACTCAGAATTTCTGAGTCAACTACACTATGCTGACTCAGGAATTCTGGGAGTTGAAGTCCATGAGTCATAAAAGAGCTGAGGTTGCCTACCCCTGGCCTAGGGGTTGAGCCTAATGTTAGAAAGCCTGCCAAACCATTCTATTTGGAAACACAGTTGATTGCATAAGTTATGGGGTGGGAAGTTTAACTTTGTAATACTGTTACTTTTTTAAGGGAACTTTAGTCTTGGTTTCACTTTTGACCATGCCAATACTTTTAAACAATAGACATGTTCTTGGAGGAAAACTCAGAGTTCTGCTTTAGTTAGTCTCATCTATCAGAACCATGACACCTATACTCTCAGCCTTCCCAGGTAGACCAGACAGGAAACACAACTACATATGCTAATTCTATTTTAATTTAATGCTTTATTAGAAAAATCTTACAAGTCTGATAGTACACATCTCCCCCACCCCTTTGTGTATTTTATAGCCTAATAAGTTAGGAAGGCTTCTTTCTGAGTTTCTCTTTCCGTTATGCAGCTGCAGGCTGTGTTCTTTTTAATTGGTCATTCTCTAGACATCAAGGGACGTGGTGGCTCAGTGGGTTAGGACACTGAGCTTGTCAATCAGAAAGTCGGCAGTTTGGCGGGTCGAATCCCAAGTGCCGCGTAACAGAGTGAGCGCCTGTTACTCGTCCCAGCTTCTGCCAACCTAGCAGTTCGAAAGCATGTAAAAATGCAAGTAGAAAAATTGGGACCACTACAGTGGGAAGGTAACAGCATTCCATGCACCTTTGGCATCTAGTCATGCCAGCCACATGACCACGGAGACATCCTCGGACAAGCGCTGGCTCTTCGGCTTTGAAACGGAGATGAGCCCCTAGAGTCAGAAACAACTAGCACACATGTGCAGGGGAACCTTTACCTTTTTTACTAGACATCATCTTCTCCCCTCTTTTCTCCTAAGATCCTTCCCACATACCATTACGTACACACACAGAAATGATATGCAGAAGCAATACAATGTTTTGAGTAGGTTGCTAGTGCAGCTCCACTGCAGCTCCTACCTCAGCACAGAAATTTATCTTGAACTTGAGCTGGCTCCCCAAGAAAACTCCCAGTTTAGGACACCTTCAGCTTCTGCCCAATTGTGCTTTGCTGCCAATTACACACACAGGGATTTACAGCAGATGTAAATAGTTTACATAAACACATCACATCACATTTAACTCTCTTCTTAGGAGAACGAAAAGGCAGGGGTTTTATTTTCAGATAATCCAAGGAGACAAAACACTAGGAATGACCGAAGAGTGGTTGGTCTCTAATCCGAAGTAGCATATAGAATAGATACAGAAGATAGGAGTGCAGGTGGGTGGAAGTGAAATACTGATTGTCACAAAGAATCAGTTTAGTTGCCAGTTTTTTTATACAGACCTTATTACAGGCTTGATAAAATCACACTTTTTTTCTTTCAAATAAGTGGATTGATTTACCTTGTTCTGCTTTCCCTAATCTGCAATGTATTGGTGGGCTCCTGACCTTGTTTAGCTCAAGCTCCGGATCTACCAACTCAGCCTGCACCTGTGACTCCTTAGGTGTATTCTCTTCAGCTAATTTCTCCTGATGTAGGGTGTGTAAAATCTTCAGATTTTGAGCCCAATTCCTGGCCCTAATTCTCCTTAAACTAACCCATTGGTAAATCTCCAAACAGGGATCCACAATTGGCTTCTCCATTCTGGATCATCCATTTTTCTAACCCAAATATGTTTTGATGAAAATAAATCTAATTTATGTTGGAATCCATACTCTAAATGCCACAATATCTAGGCATCTGAGAAATTCAAACAGTTTTCTTCTTGGAAATTATTACCTTCTGGTTTATGGTCTGCTTATGATAATAGCCTTTTCCCCCCCCTGAGACAGAAGACTTTCTTATTCATTTGTTATTTTAATGAAGAAGAGTCTCATCATAAGCCTTGTTAAAGTGTCATTAAACAATTACAAAAGAAACAAAGATGTTTGAAAGTGAACATTAAAAGTAATCTCTGTCCATCAGAGCAGAAATTATAAGCTTCAGAGAAGCTTGAAGAGTCAGTCCCAAAAATAAAACCATTACTGTGCTAATAAAATTGTAGCATTTTTAAAATTGTTTTGGACACTAATAAGTCTTTTCATGCATTTTAATTCTCTACATAGTCGAAGCAAAAAGAAGAGAAAAAAAGGGAACAATTATGAATATAATGCCACCATATTTATAATTGAATATTAAATTTGTGTGAAATTAAACAACTCTAAAGGAGGATAGGAGATTAAGAAAGAGAACAACATTTCCAAAGACTTTGTATCTAGTGCCAACAAGGACAAATCAAAATGTTGAAAGCTGGTTTGATACAGAGAAGGGAGGAAAGATTTATAAAACTTCCCAACATACGTATGCAGTCCACAGCATCATCAGATCTTATGTGACTTCCAAAACTCCCTAGATGTTGCCTCCAGCCTCATGCCACCACCCGCCTTCAGAACTGGATTCCTTGTTTCCATACCTGTCCTTTCACCTACTGCTTTTTCTCCTTCAAACTGCTTTTCCAGGGCTTCTTTCTCTGTGCTAATTGAAATCTGTCAATAGACAAACCTGTCAATATTTTGATAACACAGATTTTTTCCCCATTTAGTCCAATTTGTTCCTGAATATTATTTTTAGAAAGATAGCAAATTAGGACAAATTGGATCACTTGCTTACCTTGCAAACATACTGAAGTATTTTATGTAGATGAACATTTCACAGCATACACACATAATGAATTATGCCTATAGTTGTGAGTCATAATTGGCAGATCCAAAATAAACGAACAGACCTTGATTTGACAAGGCTGAATGCTCTTTCCAGATGTTCCTTCCAATCTGAAAGAGCTGATTGATTTCAGCAGAGCACATTTAACAGTCACCTGGCTGAGTGCAAAGCAAGCAAGTAGCTTCATGGCACAAATTTGTCTAATGTAATGGGTAAAGATTTCCACTTTCTAAGGACTTTTCTCATGTATCATTACTAATTATATTAAATAAGATGTTTTATATTTCATGGATGTGTAAAGAAGCTAAAATATTTTGGTTACAAATACATACATCAATTAAGATTTTAAAAAATAAAGTATAACTGAAACCATAGATTTTTCTTTGGGGCTAATGAATAGGCAACTATTCTCTCTCTCTCTCTCTCTCTCTCTCTCTCTCTCTCTCTCTCTCTCTCTCTCTCTCTCTGTGTGTGTGTGCGTGTGTGTGTGTGTGTGTTTGTGTGTGTGTGTGTGTGTAATATATTCATTAGTCCCAAAATAAAAACCTGTGGTTTCAGTTGTACTCTCTCTATATATGATAACTGTAGCAAAATTATTATATGCTCAAAAGCAGAAAAGATGGACGCCACCCATAATGAAATAATGGTTGGTGAAGATGATGGGACTTGTAGAGAAGGAATGATAATAATAATAATAATAATAATAATAATAATAATAATAATAATAATAATAATAATAATAATAATAATAATAATGAAGAAGAAGAAGAAGAAGAAGAAGAAGAAGAAGAAGAAGAAGAAGAAGAAGAAGAAGAAGAAGAAGAAGAAGAAGAAGAAGAAGAAGAAGATGATGATTTTGGAAGGGACGTTGGAGATCTTATAGTCCAACCCCCTACTCAGGCATTTCAGACAAATGGCTGTCCACTCTCTTCTTAAAAACTTCCAGTGTTGAAGCATCCAGAACGTCTGGAAGCAGGTTATTCTAACGGTCAGGAAAGTTTTTCTTAGTTCTGTGTGGCTTCTCTCTTTGATTAGTTTCCATCCACTGTTTCTTGTCCTGACTTCAGGTGCCTTGGAGAATAGCCTGTCTCCCTCTTTTTTGTGGCAACCCCTGAGATATTGGAATACTGCTATCATGTTATCCCTCGTCCTTCTCTTCATTAAACTAGACATACCCAATTCCAGCAACCGTTCATTATGTGTTTTAGTCTCCAGTCCCCTAATCATCTTTGTTGCTCTTCTCTGTACTCTTTCTAGAGTCTCAACATCTTTTTTACATAGATTTGATCAACATCAACAGCTACAGTCAAGAAACAGGGCTGACATTTAGCTGCCAGGACCACAAGCTATTGTAAGCAGCCAAGCCTGCTTGATCAATGCCTGGAGCTTCACTTGGGAGCTCAGCTTGGTGCTCTACAGGAATATTAACTTAGACCAGAACTTGAGTTTAGAGCATCTGTCCCCTAATCATCTTTGTTGTTCTTCTCTGTACTCTTTCTAGAGTCTCCACATCTTGGCTTTTTTGGCAGCTGCAGCACACTCGTGTATCATATTTAAGTGATTGTCCACTAGGACTCTGAGATACCTCTCACAGTTACTACTATTGAGCAAGGTACCACCTATACTGTACCTGTGCATTTAGTTTTTCTTGCCTAAATGTAGAACCTTACTTTTTTCACCATTGAATTTCATTTTGTTAGATAGCACCCAATGTTCAAGTTGTCAAGACCCTTCTGTATCTTAAGCCTATCTTCTGGAGTATTGGTTATTCCTGCCAGCTTGATGTCATCTACAAATTTGATGAGTTCTCCATATATCCCCTCCTACAAATCATTGATGAAGATGTTGAAGAGCACTGGCCTAGAACAGAGCCCTAGGGCCCACTACACACTTTCTTCCATGTAGATGCAGTTCCATTGAGGACCACACACTGAGTACGGGCAGTCAGCCAGCTGCGAATCCATCTGGAGGTGATGCTGTCTAACCTACATTTTTCTAGCTTATCAAGTAGTAGGTTGTGATCTACTTTATCAAATGCCTTACTGAAGTCCAAATGAATTATATCCACAACATTCCTCTGGTCTACTAATTTTGTCTCCTGGTCAAAGAATGCAGTAAGATTTGTCTGGCATGATCTGTTTTTGACAAACCCATGTTGGCTTTTGGTTATGACTTTGTTTGCCTCTAGGCCAGGTGTGTCAAACTTGCAATGTCATGTAATGTGTCTCAAAATATTGGGACATTTTTCCATTGCCGGCAATGGGGTGGGCACAGTTTCAGCATGATGCATCTGGCCCACAGGGTGGCAGTTTGACACCCCCGCTCTAGGTGTTAGCTGATTCATTGCTTGATTATCTTTTCCAGAATCTTCCTGGGCATTGAGGTCAGGCTGATAGGTTTGTGATTTCCTGGATATTTTTTCCCCTTTTTTGAAGATGGGAACTACATCAGCTCTTTTCAAGTCCTCTGGCTCCAGGATCTTTGAAAGATATAGTCCAGTGGTTCTGAGATCACATCTGCCATATGTCAATGTTGCTAACATTGGATGTTCTTGCTTTGACAACAGATGGAAATGCAGCCATTTTCTCTATTGCTTTTAGAATTAGTTGCTGCTAGGAGGGGGAATAGGGATAAGAGTCCAGCTAGTCATAACAATAATAATTTAGCCATCGGAACCCAACGACATTGGGCCCAGAGCTGATAGTGTTTTGGCAGGCTGGAGAGCTGGGGAGAAAGCCCTTGCTTTAAGCTAATTGGGGAATGTGATTTATGACTGTTTATTGAAGGAGGGAATTGCACTTTGTTACTTTGTATCCAGGGGAAGGGAATTTAGTTTCTGGTTTCAACTATGTAGTGCTGACATGTTATTTCTCGAATAAAGATTCTTTAAGGTAAACACTGCCTCGAAGTTCTTTTGAAGAATTTCATCTGTCAGAACCAGTTCCTTCAGAACCTTGGGGTATAATTCATCTGGTCCTGGTGATTTGAACTCATCTTGGTTGGACAGGTGCTCAGTTACGATTTTCTTGTCTATCTTAGCTTGTGTTTCTAGTGTGTTTTTTACGGTACTATTTCTGATAGGTTGGACCATTTTTTCCCTTTGTATAAAGACAAATGAAAAAACAAGTAAAGTAGTTCTGCTTTCTCCCTGTTGCTTGTCACTTTCTTGCCACTTTCTTCCACTAATGGACCAATCATTTACATGTTGAAATAAGCTCTTTTTTGTTATTTTTTACTTTTGTTGCAAGCCTTAGTTCATTTTGAGCCTTAGCTCTCCTCACTTAGCTTCCTTGATCAGAGAAAAGGCAGTATCTACATTGATAGTTGCTTGGAAACAACTTGTACAGTAGAATTTCTGCATAAAATGGAGAAACTTATTGAACTTATTACTTGTAGTTTTGATGAATAGAAAAATGGATAATAGAAAAAGTGGGATTTTTGTCGTCATAGAATAGGAGATAATTTTGTAGTCATATTTGCTGCAGAGGAAGTCAGAAACTTCTATATTTTTTTATTACTCCTCACTGTACTTTTAATTTTTTCCTTCTCTCTTTCTTTCTTTGTTCTCTTTATTTCATATTAATTTGTGTTTTGTTTTATGTTTTCTTTAAAACTTTTAAATAGCAGTTTTTAAATGGCAGTAGATGGTATGAGAAGAATAAAACTCATAGATACTTCCAAAACACTATGTAAGAAATTCACTACTTTCTGTGTGGGAAAAGCTAAAAGCTAAAATCTACTTGAAAATCCCAGGATGGCTCTCAACGATGGAAGCATTTGTTCACCCAAACATAGTGCAATATGAAAATTTTTTGACATATAAAGATATTTTGGATACTGAAGGGAAACTAAAATCTAAACAAGAACTTTTAGACCAGGGTATTGACTTATCATGGTGGCCTCAGTCGCAAATGCAATCGAGATATAATGCAATGAGATATAAAGATGCAAAAATATATGGCTTTTATAAAAAACAGACAATGTTTGATCAGATATTGTTGACCTCTGATGAAAAATTGATTAAGAAACTATATAACATTCTATTAAATTTGAAAATGGAGGATGAACAAGTGAAACATACAATGATACAATGGGCAAAAAACTTTGGATATAATATAGAATTAGAGAAATGGCAAAATCTTTGGGAAAGAAATTTTAAATTGACAATGGCAACTTCTTATAAAGAAAAATTATATAAAATGTTCTATGTTTAAAAATATGTCTAGTAAATTTTGGAAATGTAACCAAAAATCTGGCAGATATTATCATTTGTGGTGGACCTGTGTTAAAGCAAAAAAAAATGTTGGACAAAAATACACATTTGGTTAGAAAAGATGTTAGGAAAACATGTAGATTTTAAACCTGGACTTTTCTTACTAGGTATGATACCAGAAAAATCTGATAAGGAAAGTGTATATTTAATATTGCATGCACTTAATAGCAGCTCAGCACTGGAAGAATGAGGAAACACCACTAGACGAAGAGATAATTAAGAAGATATTGGACTGTGCTGAAATGGATAGACTTACATTGAGGATCGAAGAGAAAGAAGATACAGAAAATTTTCAAACATGGAATATATTTTATCAATGGTTGGAAAAAAGGGGTAGAGACTAAGAATATGAACTTGTTTTATTAAGCAAACAAATTAACCCAGACAACACGATGTTTATTAAGCACTAATCAAATGTAATAATAGAAAATTAATAGAATTTTTTTTGGGGGGAAATGGCAGTAGATTCCCAAATTAACTGGGGTAGGGGTCATTGTTAGTATACAACTATTGGTCATAATGCCACTTACCTGCTTGTTTAGTTTAAGCAAGTATCTTTGGTTTCCTTTTAAAAGATTATTTCTGTTGCATAAATATAGCATGATGAATTTTGCTCTTCAGCTGTGCAAGCAATGAAAATTTCCATCTCTGTTAAAACTCTGGACAATAAGTTCTATCTTATTTCAGGAAGTGTGAGCAAAATTACATGTCCAGAGTCCCATAGTACTGACTGCAAATTATGGTTAATGCACATCCCTTGATTCAAAAGATTCCAGATCCAAGTTTGCATTTTGGGGATGAGGCAAGTGCAGTTGGGCAAACTTTCATGCCCATCTAGCTACCCCTTTCTTCTTCTCCCAGCTTACCCAGTGAAAAACGCCAAAGCAGCTGGTGGGTGTAATGGGTCTCTTCTCTTCCTCAGAGGCTCTGAAAAGCTCTCTAATAATCCAGTACAGAATAACCTCCACCATAAAAATATCACATCGCCAAAGATAAGATTAGTAAGGAAGACACCAGGGAAAGACGTGAGAATGCAGGATTCGGGCATGGTACAATCTATGTCTATGATTTTCATCTGTAACAGAGTTAAAAATTGACAAATGGGTGGCATAGCATCACAATGCAATCCACCCCTCCCCTTTTATATGGGTGTACAATAAAATGCCTAAGAGCAGTAAGACTTGAATCCTGACACTGCACATACTATCTTGCAGATTTTTCACACCCACTCCCCATAAATGCCACTGAATTGTCGTACAGTATAACTTAGTAAACATGTATTTATTGATGATTGTTTAATGGACAGTTTGATGGAGAAGGATAGAAAGAAATGATGGCTTCAGCAAACAATACTGTATTTCGAATGAAAATTCTTGAATCCCACAAACCCAAAGCTTACCATTTCCTGATATTTTTCATAGGACTACTTTCTCCACAGTTGATGCTGTTAGCAATTTCTCTGAATGATCCTGTGGATAGCAGAAGCAAAAACTCACTTCTTCAGCTGACTGCCCTGTTCGTTTCACCAATCTAAATTACTTTTGCAGATTTCAAAATGAGCTCCAGAGAAGTTAGGTGATGGCTTTTCTGTTTCCTCTACATAGAATTTGGTCAAATCCACATTCCGAGGAAAGTCAGGCTGTTTTAAGTATGAATTTCTGCTTAGCCAAGCAAGGCAAGCTATTTCTGAAGGAGTCAGAACTAAATTGGAACATTGCAAATTTTATGTCTAATTTGGAGCTTTGAAACACATCTACATATTATGCCTTTTCTTTCATAGGGATATATGCATTCAATCATAAAGGATGTAAGAATAGAAGACCCAACTCTAGTGGACTAGGGCAGGGCTTTTCAACCTTTTCACCCATTGTACCACTTTTAGGATATGGCAACACCCGAGTACCACCAGTCGCCTAGCAAGGTGTCAAAAACCTGATGCCAAAAAAAAAGGAAAAAAGTGATGAAGTACAGGTAGTCCTTGACTTACAACAGTTCGCTTAGTGACTGTTTGAAGTTACAATGGCACTGAAAAAAGTGCCCTCCAAGCCACAGCCGAGCAAGATACCTGCCTACCTGCCTGGCGGTGCTCTTCCTCCTGTCCGAGGTTTTCATTGTTGTGAGCATTTCTGTTGAGGATTGGCAGTGAGGGTGGGGTGGGGGGTGTTTGGTTTTTATCCCCCCCGTCTGCTTGGTGGTTGCAGCAGGTTTTGGTCACTTCACATGACCCTGGGACCATCATAAATATGAATCAGTTGCCAAGCATCTGAATGTAAATCACAAGACCCTGGAGATGCTGCAACATTCCAGCTGATCGGTGCTTCTTCTGGACTCAGCAGAAGCACCAGGATCAGCGCCGAGCTCCAGCTGGAGCCTGGCGCTGATCCTGGTGCTTCCGCTGAGCCCTGACAGCCCTGCAGCTCCAGCCATCTCTCACTTAGGCTTGTGCAGTGCTGCCACCAGTTCAACTCATTCCCCTCCCCCGCTGCTGGAATCATGTTTCTTTGGATTCTGTATTGCTGTGGCATCTGCAATGGGATCAAATCCACTGTCAGGAGTTCTAGGCTATGAGTAACAGGGAAAGTAGTTTCCTTACACTTAATTTATACCAAGGCAACCAGCTGTATGATTTCCACTTATGGAATGGAGCACTGCATTACACACATACACAAACATACAATTATTGCTCAGGAAATAGCAGTATTTCTGGGAAGAACAAGAAATATGATTGTGGGATCTTCTTAGAATTTGTCAGATGTGCCATTGTAAAAATAGGCTTTATGCTACCATGTTTAAATGGGTGACCCATAGCTGATAGAATTATTTTGTAAAAAAGACAATATATTACAGAGTTAGTTTAGTAAAAGACAGAAAAAGACATTTAGTTGTTTCAGCAAGTTCTTGAGCTGTGACCCCAGGCTCTCAGTACGTCTATCAGCTTTCAACTTAACTATATACAAAAGTACTATCCACAAGACAGTTCCCTCCTCAAAAATAATATATTTTATAATCATAGGTTTTCAGGTAAGGCTGTAAATTGGTTTAAGGCAGTTTCCTTAGCTTTTTTGAATCTGTAGTAGCTGCTGAATTAATCTGATGCTCATTTGTACCAAAATCAACAAAATGTTGTCTGTACCTTTATAAAATGGCCTAGGTACTTCACATTTATCAATAAGCTCTATCTATCAACTATGTCTGTCTGTCTATCTATCATGCCATTGATAAAAGTCACAAGTCTTTTTTAGATGTTTGCTTAAATGCACAAAGAAGTGAAAAGCATGGGAGAAAAGTCAATCTATATTCTGCCACCTCTAAAGTCCAGATTGTTCAAGCAGTTGGGTTTGGTCAAACTTGAATCTGAACTGGGTGCATTTGAACAGCTGGATTCTTCTAGAGTACTTCCCTAAACCGAATTGTATGTCATGGTTCCAACAATTAATATGTATTATTTATCTTCTAATTGTGACTACAATGAGCTAATTTAGAAATAGATTGCAAATGACAAAATATTATCGTTTGCTGAACAAAAGCTTACTGAAATTATCAATTCTACTCTTAATTGAGTAAAACAGGCAAAATCATTGACAGGAGGGTAGAACACACACAAGTTTCATAGTGTTGTTATATAAATCTTGTTGTTGTTAGCTGCGAAGTCGTGTCCGACCCATCGCGACCCTATGGACAACATTCCTCCAGGCCTTCCTGTCTTCTACCATCTTCTGGAGTCCATTTAAGCTCACGCCTACTGCTTCAGTGACTCCATCCAGCCACCTCATTCTCTGTCGTCCCCTTCTTCTATTGCCCTCGATCTTTCCCAGCATTAGGCTCTTCTCCAGTGAGTCCTTCCTTCTCATTAGGTGGCCAAAGTATTTGAGTTTCAACTTCAGGATCTGGCCTTCTAAAGAGCAGTCAGGATTGATCTCCTCTAGGACTGACCGGTTTGATCGCCTTGCAGTCCAAGGGACTCGCAGGAGTCTTCTCCAGCATCATAGTTCAAAGGCCTCAATTCTTTGGCGCTCAGCCTTTCTTATGGTCCAACTTTCACTGCCATACATTGCAACTGGGAAGACCATAGCCTTGACTATACGCACTTTTGTTGACAGGGTGATGTCTCTGCTTTTTAGTGTGCTGTCTAGATTTGCCATGGCTTTCCTCCCCAGGAGCAAGCGTCTTTTAATTTCTTGGCTACAGTCCCCATCTGCAGTGATCTTGGAGCCCAGGAAAATAAAATCTGTCACTACCTCCATTTCTTCCCCATCTATTTGCCAAGAATTGAGAGGGCCAGATGCCATGATCTTGGTTTTCTTAATGTTAAGTTTCAACCCAAGTTTTGCACTCTCCTTCTTCACCCGCAACAAGAGGCTCTTTAGTTCTTCTTCACTTTCTGCCATTAGAGTGGTATCATCTGCGTATCTTAGGTTGTTGATATTTCTTCCGGCAATCTTAATTCCAACTTTTGATTCATCTAGCCCTGCCTTTCTCATGATGTGCTCTGCATATAAGTTAAATAGGCAGGGCGACAGTATACAGCCTTGCCGGACTCCTTTCCCAATTTTGAACCAATCGGTGGTTCCGTGTCCAGTTCTCACTGTTGCTTCTTGACCCGCATATAGGTTTCTCAAGAGACAAATAAGATGGTCTGGTACTCCCATCTCTTTATGAACTTGCCACAGTTTGTTATGATCCACACAATCAAAGGCTTTAGCATAGTCAATGAAGCAGAAGTAGATGTTTTTCTGGAACTCCCTAGCTTTCTCCATGATCCAGCGTATGTTGGCAATTTGATCTCTAGTTCCTCTGCCTCTTCGAAATCCTGCCTGTACTTCTGGTAGTTCTCGATCCACATACTGCTGAAGTCTAGCTTGTAGGATTTTAAGCATGACTTTACTAGCATGAGAAATGAGTGCAATGGTGCGATAGTTTGAACATTCTTTGGCACTGCCTTTCTTTGGAATTGGAATGTAAACTGATCTTTTCCAATCCGGTGGCCACTGTTGAGTTTTCCAAATTTGCTGGCAAATTGAGTGTAGCACTTTTACTGCACTGTCTTTTAAGATTTTGAATAGCTCAGCTGGAATACTGTCACCTCCACTAGCTTTGTTGTTGCTCAGCTTTTCTAAGGCCCACTTCACCTCACATTCTAGGATGTCTGGCTCGAGGTCAGTGACCACCTCATTGTGATCTCTATATAAATCTTACACTTGGACTATTATGTGTAGTTTTGGTTGGCCTGCCTCAGATAAAGATAAAAGGAGGAGGAGGAGGAGGAGGAGGAGGAGGAGGAGGAGGAGGATCTAGGAGTTTTACTCCATCTCTCCCAATCTAAGAAGTGCTGCTAGTCTAAAGAAAAGCAGAAGATTAGGGATCAAGAAAAGAGGGTTTTTATTTTTATGCAGTTCTTAATTAATCTTTCCTGAAAACTTGGCAAGGAATACCAACAAAGATAGCTTTAAAAGGGATTAGATGAATTCCTGGGGGACTTGGAACCTCTAGATTCATAAATGCATGTTTCTATGAGATGTCAAAGGAAACAATGGAAGATAGCACTCCCCATCCGTCTTTCTGGTGAGTTTTCATGGAGAGCTGGCAGGACACCATACGAAAAAAGATTCCTGGCATTTAGAATGCTGGTAGAGATTAAAACTGAGAGAGGGGAAAGGATTTTCAGAGAGAAAGTGACTGACAGTAGAAAGTTTCAACACCTTGGTATTGACTGAATCAATGGCAGTTCTTTTGATAACTCTTTGTTGTCCAAATTGTCTAATTGGTAAACTACACGTAAGTTCACTAGGCAAAATATTTCCCCAAACCCCTGCTCTTCCTATGGTTTGGATTGCTTTCTAGAGTTAGAGTGCTCAGATTTATTTTTAATTCACTCTAATTCCCCCCCACCAACTTGCAACAGAAACTCATGCTAGAAGTAATAGGGGCATTCATTGGGTGCTTCTGTCAAAAAAGTCCAAATGGCAGCCACAACTCAAAGTTCCACTACTTTTTAATGTTTGTTGCATGCACAACACATGCAAAAAAGAGACAAGGTCCCTGGCAGCATTTTCTTGCCTCTGGCTGTAGTTCTGTTGATCTTGTTATTCTACAGCAACTTATTTCTACAGACATTTCACTAAGAAAATGAGTTTTGCCTTGATATATTGGCAAAGTCTTACAAGATTCAAAGGGAAAATGTGGCTCTTTTCTTTATAGCCAAGTTAAACTACTATCTACCAGTTCTTAGCCAGCAGAGAAATATACTGGCATAAATGATGCTGCCCTCATTGCCAATCACTCTGCTGTCACTCTGAATTATCTACAACTGCATGCAAACATTTAGGCTAACCCGGTCAGTCTATATGTTGTGATGAATCTCAAAGTGAACAGAAGCTGACATAACCTCCACATGGCACAGAGTTAAACATGACATGTTCCTGCAAATGTGAATGCATACTTGCTGTTTTTGTGTAGATGTTGATGCTTCAGAATGAGAAAATTGAGAATATAGACAGTGCAAAGAAAAATCCAACATCTTTTCAATCAATACTTTGTAACATCACCTTGGGAAAAATAACAGTTTCCAGCCATTTCCTGTAAATAACAAGAAGTTTTTCTATTCTTTATTCACTCTTTGCTGCAGCAGCTTAAATATACAGTATTCTTAGATTTTATTGCATGCCTTCTATTATGAGCCAAGCTAAGGTAAGGGATTGTAAACATTGTTATGTGCTCCTGGCTACTTTCCTTCATGACCAGAGGCAAGCTTGCCTGACCAATAACCAGCCAAGGCACAGTAAAGGCCTTTTGTTTTGTTTATTGCAATAAGTGGGGACAGAAGCTATCAAAGCTTGGTTTTCTCCAAAGGTCTAACCCAAAATATTACCTTCTTTATATAACCATGTCCCGGCCACCACATCCCTCCTTATTCCCCATTGGCTGAGGTAATATGAAGTCACACTCTTTCTGACCACCTTCTACATATTTCCTGCTACCTTCCTTAAACATTCTAAAACATACATGTACAGTAATAATATATTAGACATATTTAATTGTTTGTTTTTAACTTCTGGGCCCCTTTTTTATGGCTCCTTAGAACAATAGAGTTATATCTTTGGTTCTTTAGGCATTAAGCAAGGCGAAGTGTTGAAACAGCAAATAAGTTTATTAACTCAGAACAGAAGCATCCCTAATAGCTGCTCTGCAGCTATTTATACAGTTAGCCTCTAGGCAGCGACCAATAGGTTTAAAATATCAGTTTCCCGCCCAGAACCTAATTATCAGCCTGGAGACAGCAAGTCTAGCTTTCAGTAACAGCAACTGTTACATAACACAGAAATCTAGGTCAGACATTAAGCAAGTGATCAGACATTAAGCAAGTGATTTAAAACAGTTATGGCCAATACATTACACCCCTTCTGTTCATAAAAGAGCCGAGGTTGCCTACCCCTACCCTAGATACTATAGCTCAAACTCTCAATTGTTTAACATAGTCTTGCAGATATTTAGGCGGCCTTCTTGGCCATTCAGAATGTCTAAGTGTTGCAGGGATCTCCAGGTCTACTTGTTTGCCTGCCAGGCTGGGTAGACCAGGACTCTGAAGTTCATTGGAGTCGGGTTGACTTGAGTCCCTTTGGCTGGCCAGTCCCGGTTGGCCCGAACCAAATTCTCAGCCAGAGAATTCTGAGTCAACCAGACTTGCTTGAACTTACGGACACTGGTCTACCCAGCCCGGCGGGCAAGCTGGTAGGCCAGGAAGTGCCTGGGTCTCCCAAGCGTTCCATGAGGATTTGCAAGCCTCCTGCTTATTTACAAGATTTTGTTCTGAAATAACTGAGCTATGATGTTGTCTGTATCATTATTGTGCTGCTAGCTAGGAGACCCTCTGTATTAGCCAGTATGGAAAAACGTGTATATTGCACATTACTGTTGTACCTCTGTAAATTCGTATTGCTGTAATCATTTTCATTGTTGTTATAATGTTTGTACATTCTATGGGGGAGGGGTGTAATGTATTGGGCTTTGTCTTGTTAAGGGAACATCACGTGGGTTAATTGCTGGTAGGTTGTTTAAGCAGGGAAGCTGGCTAACGGCTCCCAGCTCCTGAGACAACCGTCTCCAGTGCCACCATTGGCTGCCTCTAGGGCGGCAATGGGTTACTTTAAACCTATTGACTTCCGCCTGGAGGCCAGGGTATAAATTGCTGCATTCGCAGCCCTGTTTCTCAGTTCAGTTCCTGCAAGCAATAAACAATGATCTTTGCTTGCCTCGTCTCGTCATTGAAGCCACGAACCCAGAATCTAACAAAAAGAAAAAAAATATTTTGTTGTAGTATCAAAGAAGGTGATAAGTTACTTGAAATTGTACTAATGATGAAGGGAAAAGTCATTTCTTTAGATATTTATATTTTCTATATTTTTCTTTTTCTCTTTTATTTCTCTTTTTCCCTCCACACCATTTTTGCTTTCTTTTTTTCTTTTTTTGTATTTTTCTTAATTCGAATTAGTTTTTTTATTTTTATAACTGTAAACTTCTATAAAAACATTATATAAGAAAACTAAGATAGATGTTGGAAAGGCAAACATAAGTCAGGTACTTATTATCATGTATGGTGGACGTGTTAAGGCAAAGAGATATTGGACAAAAACACATTTGTTGTTGTTAGCTGCGAAGTCATGTCCGACCCATCGCGACCCTATGGACAATGTTCCTCCAGGCCTTCCTGTCCTCTACCATCTTCTGGAGTCCATTTAAGCTCACGCCTACTGCTTCAGTGACTCCATCCAGCCATCTTATTCTCTGTCGTCCCCTTCTTCTCTTGCCCTCAGTCTTTCCCAGCATAAGGCTCTTCTCCAGTGAGTTCCTCCTTCTCATTAGGTGGCCAAAGTATTTGAGTTTTAGCTTCAGGATCTGGCCTTCTAAAGAGCAGTCAGGGTTGATCTCCTCTAGGACTGACTGGTTTGATCGCCTTGCAGTCCAAGGGACTCACAGGAGTCTTCTCCAACACCATAGTTCAAAGGCCTCATTTCTTTGGCGCTCAGCCTTTTTTATAGTCCAGCTTTCACTGCCATACATTGCAACTGGGAAGACCATAGCCTTGACTATACGAACTTTTGTTTACAGGGTGATCTCTCTGCTTTTTAGTGTGCTGTCTAGATTTGTCATGGCTTTCCTCCCGAGGAGCAAGCGTCTTTTAATTTCTTGGCTACAGTCCCCATCTGCAGTGATCTTGGAGCCCAGGAAAATAAAATCTGTCACTACCTCCATTTCTTCCCCATCTATTTGCCAGGAATGAGAGGGCCAGATGCCATGATCTTGGTTTTCTTAATGTTAAGTTTCAACCCAAGTTCACCTGCAACAAGAGGCTCTTTAGTTCTTCTTCACTTTCTGCCATTAGAGTGGTATCATCTGCATATCTTAGGTTGTTGATATTTCTTCCGGCAATCTTAATTCCAACTTTTCATTCATCTAGCCCTGCCTTTCTCATGATGTGCTCTGCATATAAGTTAAATAGGCAGGGCGACAGTATACAGCCTTGCCAGACTCCTTTCCCAATTTTGAACCAATCGGTGGTTCTGTGTCCAGTTCTCACTGTTGCTTCTTGACCCACATATAGGTTTCTCAAGAGACGAATAAGATGGTCTGGTACTCCCATCTCTTTATGAACTTGCCACAGTTTGTTATGATCCACACAATCAAAGGCTTTAGCATAGTCAATGAAGCAGAAGTAGATGTTTTTCTGGAACTCTCTAGCTTTCTCTATGATCCAGCGTATGTTGGCAATTTGATCTCTAGTTCCTCTGCCTCTTCGAAATCCTTCCTGTACTTCTGGTACTTCTCGATCCACATACTGCTGGAGTCTAGCTTGTAGGATTTTAAGCATAACTTTACTAGCATGAGAAATGAGTGCAATGGTGCGATAGTTTGAACATTCTTTGGCACTGCCTTTCTTTGGAATTGGAATGTACACTGATCTTTTCCAATCCTGTGGCCATTGTTGAGTTTTCCAAATTTGCTGGAAAATTGAGTGTAGCACTTTTACTGCATCGTCTTTTAAGATTTTGAATAGCTCAGCTGGAATACTGTCACCTCCACTAGCTTTGTTGTTGCTCAGCTTTTCTAAGGCCCACTTCACTTCACATTCTAGGATGTCTGGCTCGACGTCAGTGACCACCTCATTGTGATTATCAGGGACGTTAAGCTCATTCTTGTATAGTTCTTCTGTGTAATTTTGCCACCTCTTCTTAATCTCTTCTGCCTCTGTTAGGTCCCTGCCATTTTGGTCCTTTATCATGCCCATTTTTGCATGAAACGTTCCCTTCATCTCTCCAATTTTCTTCAAAAGATCTCTGGTCCTCCCTATTCTATTGTTTTCTTCTATTTCTTTGCACTGTTCATTTAAGAAGGCATTCTTATCTCTTCTAGCTATTCTCTGGAATTCTGCATTTAATTGCATGTATCTTTCTTTTTCTCCCTTGCCTTTCGCTTCCCTCCTTTCCTCAGCTATTTGCAGAGCTTCCTCAGACAGCCATTTTGCTTTCTTGCATTTCTTTTTCTTTGGGATGGTTTTGGTTGCTACCTGTTGTACAATGTTGCGAACCTCTGTCCATACTTCTTCAGGCACTCTGTCTATCAGATCTAATTCCTTAAATCTATTTGTCACCTCTACTGTATATTCAACAGGGATATGATTTAATTCATACCTGAGTGGCCTAGTGCTTTTCCCTACTTTCTTCAGTTTAAGCCTAAATTTTGTAATGAGAAGCTCATGGTCTGAGCCACAGTCAGCTCCTGGTCTTGTTTTTACTGACTGTATAGAGCTTCTCCATCTTTGGCTGCAGAGCACATAGTCAATCTGATTTCTGTGTTGACCGTCTGGTGATGTCCATGTGTAGAGCCGTCTCTTGGGTTGTTGGAAAAGAGTTTGCTATGACCATCGTATTTTCTTGCCAAAATTCTATCAGCCTGTGCCCTGCTTCATTTTGTACTCCAAGGCCAAACTTGCCTGTTATTCCGGTTATATTTTGGCTTCCTACTTTAGCATTCCAATCCCCCATGATGACAAGGACATCATTTTTTGGTGTTAGTTCTATAAGGTGCTGTAGGGCTTCATAGAACCGGTCAATTTCATCCTCTTCAGCACTGGTGGTTGGGGCATAGACTTGGACTACTGTGATATTGAATGGTTTGCCTTGGATTCGAACTGAGATCATTCTGTCATTTTGGGGATTGTATCCCAGTATTGCTTTTCCTACTCTTTTATTGACTATGAAGGCTACTCCATTTCTTCTGAGGGATTCTTGCCTGCAGTAGTATACCTGATGGTCATCTGAATTAAATTCACCCATTCCTGTCCATTTTAGTTCGCTGATACCTAAGATGTCGATGTTCAGTCTTGTCATCTCTTGTTTGACCATGTCCAGCTTTCCTTGATTCATGGATCTTACATTCCAGGTTCCTATGGAGAAAAAGTCTTTACAGCATCGGACTTTCCTTTCACCAACAGACACATCCACAGCTGAGCGTCCTTTCAGCTTTGGCCCAGTCACTTCATTTTTTCTGGCACTACTAGTACTAGCCCTCTGCTCTTCCCCAGTAGCATATTAGATGGCTTCTGACCTTAGGGGCTCATCTTCCAGCATCATATCTTTTTTCCTTTTGGTACTGTCCATGGGGTTTTCATGGCAAAGATACTGGAGTGGGTTGCCATTCCCTTCTCCAGTGGATCACATTTTGTCAGAACTCTCTGCTATGACCTTTCCGTCTTGGGTGGCCCTGCACGGCATAACTCATATCTTCATTGAATTACGCAAGCCCCTTCGCCACAACAAGGCAGTAATCCATGAAGGGGCAAAAACACATACTTGGCTAGAAAAGATGTTGGGAAAACATGTAGATTTTAAATGAACTATTTATTGGTTATTATGCCAGAAAAGATTGATAAACAAAGTATATATTTGATTTTACATGTGATAACGGCGGCAAGAACCATATTTGCACAATATTGGAAAAAGGAAGAAATACCATCAGAGGAAGAAATAAAAATACTAGACTGTGCGGAAATGGACAGACTAACTGAATTTGAAAGAAAAAGAAGAAACAGAATACTATCAGACTTGGGACTTGTTTTAACAATGACTGGAGAAAAGAACAAAGGATTAGGAATTAAATTTGTATTGGTGAATGATAAACTCAAACAACACAATGTTGAATAAGTACTACTGAATTGTGTGGGGGAAAATAATAAAAATTTTACAAAAAGAGAAAAGAAAACTAAGATCTGCACAACCATAGAAAGTTACATTTCCAGAAAATAAAAGCTTTTATTGCACTACTATATGTTTCTGATATGTTTCAGACCAATTCTGAAGTGTTAGACATGCTTTTAAAAAACTGTTTTTCAAATGCATGCTTTTGTAGTCTGTTTTAAATTTAAAAAGTTATAATTGTAAAATTCCTAAGCATATATCAGAGTTAATGCTAAATTAAGAATATTTCTATTCTTTTTTATTCATCTATGTTAGCAAATATAATTTTATATGCAACAAGGTGAATTTTCATTACCTTCATAATTATGTGGCTAGAGGTATTTTATCAAAAGAATGAAAGAAACAGCTGACAATTCTCTTATATATAATCCTTTTCTACATTTAAATTCACTTTGAGGTCTAAAAAGATGGTAGTGGTGAGAAGAATCATATTCATATTCAGTAGATGAAGTTATGTGGAACATAAATGATAGAGATAATAATAATAATAATGGAGGAGGAGGAGGAGGAGAAGGAAGAAGAGAAGAAGAAGAAGAAGAAGAAGAAGAAGAAGAAGAAGAAGAAGAAGAAGAAGAAGAAGAAGAAGAAGAAGAAGAAGAAGAAGAAGAAGAAGAAGAAGAAGAAGAAGAAGAAGAAGAAGAAGAAGAAGTCCAACCCCCTGCTCAGGCAGGAAACCCTATACCATTTCAGACAAATGGTTTCCAGCCTCTTCCTAAAAACCTCCAGTGTTGGAGCATTAACAACTTCTGGACGCAGGTTGTTCCAGTGATTAGTTGTTCTAACAGTCAGAAAATTTGTCCTTAGTTCTAGGTTGCTTCTCTCCTTGATTAGTTTCTATCTGTTGCTTCTTGTTCTGCCTTCAGGTGCTTTGGAGATTAGCTTGATGCCCTCTTCTTAGCTATTGGAACACTGCTATCATGTCCCCCCTCACCCTTCTCTTCATTAAACTAGACACAGCCAATTCCAGCAACCGTTCCTTATATGTTTTAGCCTCCAGTCCCCCAATCATCTTTGTTGCTCTTCTCTGTACTCTTTCTAGAGTCTCAACATCTTTTTTACATTGTGGTGACCAAAACTGGATGCAGTATTCCAAGTGTGGCCTTACCAAGGCATAGTAAAGTGGTATTAACACTTCACGTGATCTTGATTCTATCCCTCTGTTAATGCAGTCTAGCACTGTGTTGGCTTTTTTGGCAGCTGCAGCACACTACTGGCTCATATTTAGGTGCTTGTCCACTAGGACTCCGAGATCCCTCTCACAGTTACTACTATTGAGCAAGGTACCACCTATACTGTACCTATGCATTTTCTTGCCTAAATATAGAACTAGATGGATGATAGATAGATAGATAGATAGATAGATAGATAGATAGATAGATAGATAGATAGATAGATAGATAGATAGATGATAGATAGATAGATGATAGATAGATAGATAGATAGATAGATAGATAGATAGATAGATAGATAGATAGATAGATATTAGATGAGAGATATGTATACAGACTGTCTCTAAAATATGAGTCTAAAAGCCAATCTCACAACTAAGGAACTCAAGACCTTAATATTTTTACTGTTTTTCAAACATATTCCAAAATTATAAGAGGCAACACCATTAATTCCTGAGCTACCATGCATTTCATAGAACATAGATTTGGAAGGGACCTTGAAATTTTTCTAGTCCAATCTCCTGCTCAAGGCAGGAGACCTTATACCAGCCAGGTAAAATAGTTGTCCAGTCTATTTTTGAAAACCTAAAATAATGGGTCTCTGGGAGGCAACCTGTTCCATTGGTTAATTTTTCTCACTGTCAGAAAATTTCTCCTTACTTCTAGGTTGAATCTCTCTTCAAGCTATCACCCATTCCTCTTGTCCTATCCTTAAGAGCTATGGTGACAGACTCTCAAATACTGGAAAACGGTTATCATGTCCTCTCTAATACTTTTCTTTAATAAAGTAAAGCTCACTGTGTTTTGGAGGGAGATGAGCAATTAATTTGCCCAAGAACAGAACAGAACAGAACAGAATAGAATAGAATAACAATTGGAATAACAACTGTTGGAAGGGACCTTGGAGGTCTTGTAGTCCAACTCCCTGCTCAGGCAGAAAATCCTATACCATTTCAGACAATTGGTTGTCCAATATCATATGAGAAATAGGAGAAACTGGAACTATTATGGAGGGCCACCACTGTCATGCAGCTGCCACCCCCACACACACCTCACCACCCCCCTGCCACCACCACTCTGCTGATGCTGCCAAGCTACCCTGCTACCTCTGCCCCCATTGCTCCATTGCCACAAACCCACTCCCCTGCCACCATTACCCTAACCTCCACCAGTGCAGCCACAGGCTGAAGGATGAGATGTGGTCCACAGGGTGTAAAATGGCCAGGTCTGGGCTAGACATACCTAGCTCCGTCAACCATTCACCATACAATTTCACCTCCAGACCCTTCATCATCTTTGTTGTTCTCTGCACATTTTATAGGGTCTCAACATCTTTTTTGTATCATACTGACCAGAACTGTACGCAGTATTCCAAGTGTGACCTCACCAGTGCAGTATAAAGCAATACTATCATTTATCATGATCTTGATGCTATCCCTCTGTTGATGCAGCCCAGGACTTCCCTTGTTTTTTTGCAGCTGAAGCACATTGCTGGCTAATAGTTAAGTGATGGTCTAGTACAGGGATGGGGAAATATGACCTGTGGACTTCAACGCTCAAAATTCTGGGAGTTGAAGTCCACAGGTCAAAAAGTCAGCATATTTTCCCACCCCTGGGCTAGTAGGACACACCTAGATTTATCTCACAGTTATTACTGTTGAGACAGGTACCACCTATTCAGTACCTATGTATTTTATTTTACCTCCTAAGTGCAAGACTTTACTTGCCTCACCATTGAACTGCAACTGTTGGCTTCATTTCATTTCAGCACTACCTCTCTTTCAGAAGGTCAGGGAGACACATGCAGCACTTCTTCTTTTAATCTTCCCAGCCAAAATAACCCTTGCAAAGTACGTTGGACTGAGAAACGGGGACTGCCCCCAAATTTCTTAGTGATTTACCATCTCCCAGCTAACAACTTAACCACTGTACAGGCTCACTGATACTTCTACCATATAAAGTGTACTTTGAATGGATCTGCCTTAGATATAGTTTTCTGTGTTTACAGAATCTCTCTTTTTAAAAAATGTATTCCCTTGGAAACTTTGCAATGTCTGAGATCAAGGCTGACTATAGGGATTATGCACACATTGTGATTATAACATAAGAAACAGGATGTTTGAATAGAAAGTGTTAGTTGGAGATTACTGATTAAAGTGGGCTATTTGTGGCCAAGTTTTGTTAAATGACAATACTGTGAGGGAAAAAGGACACAAATTGAAAGAAAATCCTCTGGGCTTGGAAAAAGCAATGCTGAAAATACTGTTTGGAGAAGCTGCTGTCAAGTAGAAACAGACCCCACCCCATTCCCAACACTAAGCTTGACTCGTTCCCCCCAAGACTCTTGCCAAACTCTAAATCTCATCCCCGTCCCACCATTGCTGAAAGATGCAGACCAGACAGCAAATACTCTTCACTCAGGTATCTACACCAATGTGGCCAAATGGTTGGCTACACCCAGTTACTTGACTGGCATAATAGCATCCACTGCTAGCTAATTTAGCCATATGCTTTTTATTTTACTAGCTTGTGAATTTAAGGATATAGTGCAGGGGTGTTCAAACTTGACCCTTTTATGAGTTGAAGTCCACAAGTCATAAAAGAGCCAAGTTTGAAGACCCCTGATATAGTGTGATAGTTTACACACTCTGTTAAGTCTCCCTGTTTTGGTATTAGAATGTAGATTGCCCTCCAATCTATGGCCAGAGTTTTAAGATACTTCTTCCATCTTAGTTTGATCTCCTTTGCATTGGGCACTATCTGTCCATTGGCATCTTTGAACATAGAAATTTGATTTGGAACCTCCTTCTGAACTCCTCTGAAGTTCTTTTGAAAAACATTCCTTAATTTTGCATGTCTATTTCCACTTTCAGTATCATTATAATGTTGTTAATTATGATGTGATGCTGCTTCTTGTCTTTCTTAACAGCTTTCTTTTTGTTAAATTCCCACCTGAGATTGGTGTCTTTCTTGGCTTCGACTTCTCTTCTTGACAATTTCCATGGTTTGTTCTTACATTCACTTTGCTTTTTTCTGTCTCTTCATTTATGGCAATTCTTTCCAAATTCATCCTTAATTATTTATGTTTGCTCCCTAGTTCTTCTGGCTCTTTATCAATGATGTTCAGGACTTCAAAGTGATTCTTAATGTTCTCCTTGGGTAGGTATATGTTCAAGATCATATTGTGGAAAGTGACCGGATTTCTTCTTCTTTAATGGGATTATATTATGCTTCATAGGGAAATGAAAGGGTACTTCTAAGACTTGACATCCAGTATTGTAGGATGCAGAGGGACAGGTAGAGAACCTTTGAAGACAACCTGTTTCACTCACTTCTAGTTGTAGTCTTCAGGAATGATTTTTTTTTAAAAAAAAACTTCCTCAATAACGTAAAAGCTTCAGCCAATGGAGAGGAGATAGTTCCATCTCCATTGGGTTCACATCACTATAAATAATTGCTCAATATCTTCTATATTAGTGTTATACAAATCATTACCGATTCAATCATAGCAAATATAGTTGCCACCCCAGTTGTCCCATTGTTGCAATTAGATAAAAAGTGACAGAACCATTTTCTGTCTACATCTTGTCCACAGGACAAACACATCATGTGTACTCTTCCTATTGCCAATCATTAGAACCAGAGCTTCATATTTTGCAAATATGAAGTGGCTAACATCTTAGATGGTCCCACATTTTCTGATTAGTTAATGGACTCTGTATATAACTACAGCTTGCTAGATAGTAATGATCACAGAAGTATCAGACTGACAGAAGAAAGTATGGGAAGTCTTACAGGTAAAAAGCAAATCAGACAGAAGCTGGTTCTTATTAAATACTAGGTGCAGTATGAAGAGACCTCAATCCACTCCATTGAAAGAAAAAAAAACACAATGAGCTTTAATCAAAATGCTGATGAAAAGAGAAGGATAACCTTGGGGCAAGATGCTCTTTTCACTTAGTTTTTGAAGCATAAAATGTGAAACCAATTTGAAAACACTCAGGTGGTTTTTTCCCCTGCTCTTAAAAATGGAAAACAAATGTCTGACAATATTACAAGAGAGTTTTTTTCCCCACACGGTAAGTTGTCTAAGTCTACTAGCATCCACATTTAGACATTATTGCAGTGCTCTGACGGTCATTGATTGGATTACCTTCTCTACTTCTGGCACCCCGCCAACATTCCCCTGGAAATAGGTACCACAAATATCACATCATGTTCAGCTTGCAAAACTTTCAACATTGCGGTTCATACTGTATAACAATGGCTGATGAAACTAAGTATATAAGTCAGAGTACAAATCAACAGGAGTATTTAAGTTTGTATATAAGAATGTGTCAACCATGTCTATAAGAAGTATCCTTGGACTAATTTAATTCATTTATTCCAGTACTAGTGATGCTAGATAATTTTAGACCATAAACGTCAGAGTTATGTAGGGATATGGACCACTTTATACATTCTCCCTGGGAAAGGCATACTGAAAACGTATAATGGGCATCTGCAATTAAATGTGTGCCAAGCCAGCCATCCCTGATTGGAATTTTTTTTTTAAGATAGAAGTTTAGTTGGCCAAGTGTTCAACCCTGCATTTTAGAGCAGTTAAGGAAAAAAATTAAACAAATAAACAACAACAATAATCTCACCAAGCACAATTTCTACATTCCAACAATTAAAATGGACTTTACAACTTTATGGTCCAGGATCTGAAGGCAGTTTTTTTTTAAAGGTAGGCAGGGTTGGAAGCCACCAGATCTTGGAGGGCAGGAGAAATGTTGTTCCAACAAGGGCATAGCAACATTATCCTCCAGAATAGACCAAATGTGAATTTGAAGCATCCCAAAGCTTTATTGATACATAATAATAACCACTATATTCATTATCAAACAAGCATGGAAATGCCTTCCCACACAGTACAAGCTGGAATGTTTGTGTATTTTTATTTTAATAAATGTTTTTAAGTGAATAGTTGTATCTTCAGGCAAATACATTATTCTCCCCAATAACATGTCTGCTGAATTAAGAAGTAAATCAAATTAACCTTTGGGTGGAAAAAATCAATAATATCCACAAAATATAAACAAATCTGTTTGAACCACTCCCTCCAAAACACAGTGAGCTTTACTATCATATACTTTGAAAAACTGTCAAAAATGTGAAATGGCATAATAGGCAGAGAAAAACTTCCAGTAAAGATTTATATGTGCTAAAAACATGTTGCATTTAGAAAATTGCAAAAAAAAGAAGAAGAAGTACAGTAGTTGTTGTTGCTGTTGTTGTTTAGTCAGTGTAAGCAGAACTGAATCTATTTCTCAAGAAATGGCTATGGTTGTGTGTGTGTGTGTTTTTTTTAATTTATTTTAAAATGCCTTACAGGCATTTGAATTTACTGCATTGAGGTAAAAGGGCTTCCTACTTCAGAAAATAATTTGTCCATCGTCTTAAAAATATGGCTACGGTATTTAGGACTCATCTTTTCACCTGAATAGTATAATACCAAGATGGCCCACTAATGATTTCTCTGTGGTTTGATGCACGTAGCAGAGATGTGTTTGAAACATGCCTTGAAATGTCAGGATCAGGGAACTCTCCCTGACGATAATATTAACTGCAGATAAATTGGTCCTTCAGAATGCAAAAACAGTACTAAGGCTTCCCACAAGCAACCCAATCCTTTTCTTAGCTGTGAACCAATGAGGACTGTGGGTAATAACATCACATTCCTCAAACAGAAAGATGACCTGAGCCTGTAGAAGGCCATCCTGAAGTATTTAAACTTGTTTGTGACCTGGGCCTATCCTCAGAAAGTCCTTCCTCCTTTCTCAGGCCTTGAGCTATAGATAGGATATAAGCAGTGCTCTTCCATCTACCTGTTGTGACTCAGGGTCAGCCTGTGGGTTCGGCACCCGGCTCAGATGTATCGGATGACTCAGATGAGGGGGAGGAGGTGTGTGTGGGTGACGAACCGGCTGATGATGGCTTGCAGGCTTGGCAGAGCTCCCAGCCGGGGCCCTCTTCTCAGCTGCGTGAGCCCGATAGTGCGGAGGATGATGACCCACAGCTGGCCCTGTTCAAGGACGCCCGACGCAGGAGGCAGTCGAGCAGGACCAAGCAGAGAAAGGCTGCGGGTCTCCTCGGGAGGAGGCAGAGGGAGGCCACGCCCTGAACTCTAAATAAAAGGAGTGTTTGGGGAAGGGCTGGTTGCTGAAAGCAACTCTTCCGCTTGAGGATTCAAGTTCCGGTGTTTTTGTTTCTTGTTCTGTTAATTGAGTAATAAATCTTGGCAGACGCCTTTCAGCTTTGGACGCTCTCCAGTCTCTACTATCTGAATAGGGGTTTGCCTTATTACAAGGCCGGTAGCAGGCTGGTTCAGAACACTACCTTCCCTCAGACAGGCTTTTAGCTATGTTAGGGACTTTCAGTTTTATGCCCTCTAGATTTTTCAGTGCCACCCAAAGACTGATAGTCTTCTGCCCAATGTCTCATTATTGTGGATTATTGCTGCCACAGAAGATCTTCTACTGAATGAGGATCACTATTTTCCTGCTCTCTGGGATTACCTCTTATTCAAACAGCTGCTCCCCTTTATCAGCCTGGCCACTCACACACCCAAATTTTCTCTTTGATATATCATTTGAATAGGCTCTATATATGAACCATAGCAATCAGCACAGATTAAACTCTTTGTTTCTTTACTTGATTGAATACAATATTGCACTACCAAATTCAGCATCTCAGTCTAATGAAGCAGGAATACACAAAGGAGAGAGAGAGAGAACAGAAAATAAGAATGAGGGAAAGGTCTCAAAAATCTTTATGGGAGGCTTTAACTAAAGTTTTGCTGTTTGTCTCACCATCTGTTCCTGAGTCTTAGTGTTCCATTGATCTGTTCAAAGTAGTGCTAGGAGAGGAAGGAGTGTTGGATAATATTGGAATCCAAGAGCCATCTGCTCTCTGAGAGGCAAGAAATCCTCATCCCTTCTGAATGGGCCTCCCTCTCAGCCCTTTAGGAATCAGAGGCAGAATCTTTCCAATTTCAGCCCGTCCTTAGCCATAGTTCCTTACCTTGGAGGGTAAGATGTTCCAAAGGGCAAGCACCATGGCAGAAAAGAGTTTTCTCCTGGACCCACCAGCCATAATTCCTTAACCAATGGGGCTTGCAGCCTGACCTTTCTGCCAGCAGAGCCATCCCCACTAGGGTGAGATGGTTCCTCAAGTAATATGGACCCATGCCATGCAGGGCTTGAATTGCACCTACAAGCAAACCGGCAGCCAGTTGCAGCTCATGAAACAGTGATGTAACGTGGTCCCCTCTAGGAGCCGGAAGAACTAACCATGCTGCTGCACTCTGCACCAGTTGTAGCTTCTCAATGCTCTTCAAATGACTATCGTTTAGAAATATTAAAAAGTGTAAATAGAAATATATATATCACTTCCCACAAATGGGGGGGAGAATAAAATGGATTTGGTTAAGATGAAGATACAAACTGTTCAGTGGCTGGATTCAAATACCTGAACAACCAGTTCTATTATGTGATGCAGGCCTGGACCTCCGTTGCCTAGAACAGACTTCCGAAAGTAGCATCAATGCACTTCCGGTGGCTGTTCTAGGCCTGGGAGGCCTCCGAGGCCTAGACTGGACTTCCAGAAGCCAGCCGGTTCTCCAAATTCAGACAAATTTAGCTACCGGTTCTCCCGAACCGCTGTGAACCAGCTGAATCCCACCATTGAAACTGTTTTAAACAAAGACTTTTATTTGTTTCTAATGTGATATTGCTTCTGGTTTTTATGCTAGAAGTAGAAAAAAATGAAATTCAGAATTTAGTTTGAAGATTTAATAATTGTGTAGTTCTACAACTGGCTTGTAATAATTATAGGTAATGTAAAAAGTTGAGATTGTTATTGTATTAGTATTCGATTGTGTTGGAAAGTATGGGAAATCAACACCTTTTTTCTTTTTTCTTCTCTCTGTTTTTCCCCCCAGCCTGCACTCTATCCCCTTTTTAATCTTTATTTTCGTTGTATTTTATGCTATAATAAACCTTGTTTTGTTCTCTGAACTTGTTTAGTTTCTGAACGTTTCATCACCAATGGAACTTCAGTTGTAGTGAACAGGTTAATCAACAAACACATCGATCTGCAACCAGTCTACAAGTCTGTAAGAAGTTGGATCAATCAAGCAACCAACCAACAATGGTGTCAACCACCAGCCAACTCACATGACCTCTAGTCAGGGTGACCCACCACCAGATTACCCTCGCATCGGTCACATGACAAACTGACCACATAAGACCTATAAAAGCAGAAGGGAACTGAAACAAGTTCTGCTGCTGATATTACCTAACTTTGTGATGAAATGTTGGAAACTATCCAACAAGCTCGGAGAGCAAACCACCACCAACATCTATCACCCGAGCTACAAATATTCTCCACAATTTCTAATAATAGACCTTAATAAATTAATAAATTAAAAAGAACAAAGTAGCCTATGTCAGTGTCAGAAAATGTGGTTTGTCTTATTCCTTTTTATTTTTTAGGTATAATTCTGCAATGGGAATACCAGTCACATGTCTAGGAGAAATTATGGCAGGGGGAGTTTGTTTATTGGGCAGAGCAGGTAGAATTTGGAAGTACCTTCCTGATAAAAGTTCTGAATACAATAGTGAATGAAGGTGATTTCTTCCACTAGATAGGAATGGATATTGGCTAGGAACAGAACCATAAAAAGAGAAAGCACTAATTGGAGTCTAAACCACTGGTCCCATTGACTGACTGAGATTGAATCCTACATTAATTGGAGTCCCTATCGTTTCTCACTATATTTGTACAGATGACAATAATCCATTCTGGTTGCATGGTAAGAATAGACTATGAGAGTAGAATAATTTATGCTGGCTTAATTTCCTCCTAGTTTACAGCTTTGAGGAAAGCTAATTAAAAACATCTTTGTGTATAAGGCCTTAAATGTAAGGCACATTTAGCTTTGGGCACAGTCACAACTGAGGTGGCTTTTGTGTTTGTAAAATGGATGTGATAAGCAGAGACAAGGTAGATTTCAAGAAGAAATCAGTTGCAGAAAAAATATAGTTAACATGCAGTACATTTATTTTGTGCAATGTAGACACTATTGAAATGCACTGCAGATAGAATTTCATAAGTGAGATTTGTCACATCACCCAGCTGGAAATATCCTGCCAGCTAAACCTCTTATTGTCATAAAGTTATTAAAGAATAATAAATTTTCTCCTGCCAGTTCTGAATTTTGAAACTAAAGCAGCTTCTTGGATAAGAAACTAAACTTTTCAAAGAAAAAAAACAAGAAAGTCAAGTTGCTTTTTGGAAAAAGCACCTTTGGGATTACTGTATTCTGTTGTACCAGCTCATCTTATCAAAATAACTTCAGTAGTGCCATCTAACATAAGGATTTCCAGTTATGGATCAAGAGCATTATATTTTTATAAGTGGTAGAGAATTTGGGTTAGGGCTTTATTGCTACTTGATTCAATTTCCACATAGAGGTTGCTTAGTTCAAAGTTATAATGGACACAAAACTAGGGTCTTATTATTCAGATTTTACATCATTCCGCCCTCCCCGACATTCACACGATTGTATTTTGGATGCCCTGTGACTGGCCTACATTTGCAGCCATTTGCAGCATCCTTTGATCATGTGACTATGATTTATGGAAACCAGCATTTGCTTTCAGTTTTTGGTAAAAAAAACAAATCCCAAAACCTGTCCATTGTGGACAATAGTTTCACTTAATAACTGCTACAAAAAATGTTGTAAAATCAGGTCAGTCATATGATGACCTGCTTAATTACTGGCCTGACATATGACAGTAATTCTGGGCTCAATTAGGGTCCTAAATAGAGGGCTATCTGTACAAGACCTTCCTAGAATGAGGAAGATGACTGTTTCTTCTTGTATTCTCTCTCCATCTTGACTCTTGTGGAATGGGCCCACAGGGCTTTGAATATGGCAGAGTTTCTCCCATGTCTTTTGGCAAAGCCTTCTCAGGGTTGTTTTGCTGGGTTATAATGCAGCAATCATAAGACTGTTGTACATTTTAAATAGGAGTTAAGTTGGAGGTAGTTGAAATAATATCCAAGTAACATCATTAATGAAATATGGAAAATGAATTTAACGCAAAAGATGGAGCAATTATCCAGAATGCTATGATGCAAAAATGAAACTTTGTTCAGAAAGAACTTCAGGAAGGAAAAGTGAATGATTTTAAGTCCCTTTCATGGAAAAACATACAAGTACCCACCAGGCAAGACATGCTGAAAGGAGGAGATGACTCTTGCTAAATTTCTGAATGGATCTAATTGGGCAGCTAAAAAATTATTTAGTTCAGGCCTCCTATGTTCCAACCGGCCCTTACCTGAATATTGAGGTACGATGTGGGATTAGCTCAAGGCTTGACTGATCTTATTACGGTATCTCTTTGGGGGAGTTGAGTTTATTACTGGCTCCATTCCAGTTTACTGGAAACCACGGAAAAGCAAGTTTTCCTCTGAACTGTAATCACTCTGAAAGCATATGGGTAGTCCGTCTTTTTGAGTCTTGGAACTTTTGCCGCCTCCTCCTCCTCCTGGACTCATTATTATTTCCCAACCCTTACTCAAGAATCATTACCCTATTTCTGGAGTTAGTGTCTTGGCAAATTAGTTAGAACCTAGTCATCCTCCTCCACTCCAGCTGCTTGATTCCTGGGCAGGGGGTTGGACTAGAAGACCACCAAGGTCCCTTCCCACATGGCATAATCCCACAAGCAGCTGTCTTTTTCTGAGCAAAATATAACACTGGGAAAGCTAAAGCTAATGTTAGGAAGGAAAAGAAAGCCTTTTTTTCTTGCTTTTCCTTTCTAATGCTAGCAAAGCTAACCTTGGCAAAGCTAAGGCTAGCAACAGTGAGGAAATGAAAACCAAGAGCAAAGCTGGCAGGGGAATCCAGGGTTCTGAATCCAGCTTAAAGTGGGCCAGGTTGAGAAAGACTGCCCTAGGTCTGCCATCAACCAATCTGTTGGGGGTTTTGTTCTTATTGTTGCTGTGTTGTGTTTTAAAGGATAGATGCAGGAACTGGCCTTCCTTGCAGCCAAACAGGTACTGAATCCAAGAACCAGACAAAAGGAGATGGTCACATAGCAGAAAATTCTGGACCAACTGTATCTAAGCAGATCACCACTTAACTGTGTCTTGTTCAAGTCTCCTTCTCCATGTGCTATATTTTTTTTAATTCCATTTATATCCCACCCTTCTCCGAAGACTCAGGGCGGCTTACAAGCTTAGCAGTAGCCTTCATTCTATGTATATGCCTGCTTGTTAGGGCTTTCACACACACACCCCAAGTGGCATTATTACAAAGTCAGCTTAATTGCCCCCAACAATCTGGGTCCTCATTTTACCTACCTCGGAAGGATGGAAGGCTGAGTCAACCTTGAGCCTGGTGGGATGCGAACCTGCACTAATTGCAGGTTAATTGCAGGTTAATTGTACTATGTATTAAGGTTTTTCTTATTTTGATACATATCACAGACACAGATTGCCTTTGTTCTTCCCACAAAAACCAGTTTACTATACACAATTAAACTCCTAGTTCTTACTTCTAATCTTAATGCTAATTTTATGCTTGCTTTTTTTATTTTTCTACCTATCTTAATTTACTGTTGTTATAAGTTTACAACTATTTTTATCTTATGAATGAAGGCAACTAGAGACTATTTGCAACTAGAGACAACTATTTCTATCTTATTTAATTTATGACTTTAATCCATGAAATTCTGTCCCTATCACTTTGTTTTCCTATTTTAACTATATCCTACCTCTTTGAGTCTTAATATTTCCCCAGGTCTTCAGTTCTTGTAACCAAGCTCAGTTTGTTAGCATTTGAAATCCTTTTTTACTCTTCTACAACTACCAAATAGGACTTTCTTCTGTGCATGATAAAAGATACCATATAAACTCTATTTATTGATGATTGATGTAAGTGGAGAGAAAGGAACTGGGCCTGTCTTCTCTAGATATCCAGACATATAGTATTTTCAGAACTATTTTCTATTTTGGCTCTAAAGGAGGAATGACCTCAAGGAATGCATTCAACAAAGTCATTCTACAGAATAGAATAGAATAGAATAGAATAGAATAGAATAGAATAGAATAGAATAGAATAGAATAGAATAGAATAGAATAGAATAGAATAGAATAGAATAGAATAGAATAGAATAGAATAGAATGGAATGGAATGGAATGGAATGGAATGGAATGGAATGGAATGGAATGGAATGGAACGGAACAGAACATTCTTTATTGGCCAAATGTGATTGGACTCACAAGAAATTTGTCTCCAGTGCATAAGCTCCCAGTATACATACGAGCAACAAAGTGATAGATCATGAATCATAAGATACAATCATAAGTCACAAGATACAAATAGGAGTAGATAATATGAAAGGTGAGAAGGATAATAGTAATACAGTCCTACTACATGACTGAATGTACTTAGGCATAAGACAGTGATGTGGGAATTATGTGTTTAGCAGAGTGATGGCATGGGGGAAAACTGTTTTTGTGTCTAGTTGTTTTGGCATGCAATTGTTCGACATAGCCATATCTGAAACAGAGAAAATGGTCTATCTCATCCACCTCCCTATTGTTCCTTGTTCATCATGCTTTGAGTGACACATGCAGAAATATTGGCACCATTTTAAAAAAGGGGGATGAGCAGAACATGGCAGTCCCTATTAAAAATTTAAAATCCCAGCTTATTTATAAGGCAGTGGCAATATTAGTAGAATTCTCTGGATGGCATTAAATTAAAGTGAATGGCTTATGTCAGATGATGTTATTCTGTAGATGCTAAGTGCTAAATCCCTTCCCATAGCACTCAGCTCAGTGTAGCTATGGATTGCAGTGACATATTTCACTTGTTATCTCATTTTAAACTTCTTTCCATTTTTATACCCATAAGCAAATACTAAGAAGTTTGAAGGTTTTTTTTTTTAAAAAACTAAATCTGATTTTAATATAGATGTGATCTCGAGGGAACACAGAGAACATTATTCTTATAAATTTTCATAATGTCATTTTCAGATTAAAGCAGCAGATGAGTAACCATTGCAAACAAATGCTGTCTGGAAGTTTATTAAAGTTGAAATATCAGTGACTGTACCACGTAGTTGCAAGATCCATTTGTTTTTTACTGGCTAGCTAAGTTGCCACAGCAAATTTTGCCAGTACATAGTGTGACAAGGGAAGTTGATTTTCAGCTGGATTGGCATGGAGCCTAACACTGTTTTGAGCTGAGAAGCAGAAACTGGCCCAAGGTCACCCAGTGGTTTCCAAGCCTAAGGGAAGACATAACCTTAATCTCTACTCCAAGCTGACTCTCACTAGTGCTTATTAAGGTTATGCCACCTATATGGAAATGAGATAGGTGGAGTCCCTCTCTCTCTCTTCATGGACCTATAAAAAAAGAACAGTACAATGTATCAGACTAACTGGAACTATCCATGGGCTGTGCTGACATGGATTTTTTCCCAGAAGAAAATGCTTAAGTTGCATCTAATCATGTTGCTTTGTTAGTTCCACCTAAGGACTCTAATAAGATCACGCTGCAGGTCAGAAAGCTAATTGAAGCTCAAGAAGCCTCCTGAGAGGGATACGTCTTTTCACTTCCACCTTGAAAATCTAGTAATGAAAAAATAAAATCTATTACGGTGAATATTCATTTGTGTTCACCTGTGGTTGTAAAAACAAATGCAAATATTACAAAATGTAAATCTATAACATCTATCTCCAACCCAGTGGTGGGATTCAGCCAGTTCGCACCACTTCAGCTGAACAGGTAGCTAATTTTTTTGTTGCCCAGGCCCAGAATGGACTTCCAGAAGCAGCATCCACACAGAGAACCGGTTGTTCACATATTTGAATCCCACCACTGCTCCAACCTCAAAATCTTTCAGTTATTCAGGAGATTTGGGTTGAGAGGTCATGACAACTTACATACTGAAGAAAAGGTTTCGTGAGGTGCTTTTACCTAATGGCCTACAGCAAAGACATAGGATGTGAAAGAGTTTGAAAAGGAAATATTCAGGTCCTGGATTTCTCACTATTTTTAGTCCTCGTATTGCCTAAATCTGACATATGGGTGCGTTGTACCTGAAAGCTGTTCTGATTTCAGGTATGCTTTCAGCAACAGTCCTGAATTCCTCACTCATTCTGTAAAGTTATGTTTTTGGTAACTCATTGTTTTCCCCTCTTACAAAGGTAGAGAAGTGCTCCTGTTTGTTTTTGGGTTGTTGTTGTTGTTGTTGTTGGCTACATCAGAGAGCTAATATACCCTCTGAAAACCACAGCAGGTCAAATTTAAATGAATAGACTCAACCTTCATTCTCAGAAGAAGCTAGTGTTTTGTTTCATTTTTGGGGGGTCCTCATTCCTCCCTCCCTCCAACTCTCTTTGCCTTTTAATGTAGGAAACATAACAGCTGACTGAATTACGCGGCTTTATAGCCACAATTCCAGGGTTATTACCCTCCCAGTATTATCCATAAATGGTTTATAATAGAGAAGTACCTCATTTAGGCCTGGCTTGAAGCACTTGAGCAACAGCGAATAATTTCTCAATGACAGATAAATCTCTTGCTTAGTAACAAACAGCTCTGAATCTGGAAAATGGGAGAGCCTTTAGTGCCTGGCAGTGGTAAATTAAAATGGACTTGGCATTTACGATTAAAGCCCTTGTGGCACATCAGAATTGCTTAGGAGAGAATAGAGTTACACTGAACTTTATGGGCAGGTTTCTAACTATTATTTCTTTGTGGTACTGGTGGAAGAAACCATGATTGAAGAGACATAGTTATTCAGCTAACAAAATAACCCCTTTAGAACATGTTAATTCAAAAAAGAAAATGAAGACTGAAAACTAAGGGAGAAACAGACCAAATTGAAGGCATTTCTGAAATGAAATGTGATTTCAGCATATCATAGTACAAAAAATACACCTACTGTGCATTTCAAGAAAAAGTGTATGAGAGCATCTCTAATATACAGTATAGTGTGGCTGATCCCTTTGCCCCAGTTTAAGTCATACTGTCCAGACCTTCTATTTATTGGGCATTTTCTAAAAGGATCTCAGGACAGTTAATATGTCCCCCCTCCCCAATGTGATTCTTTACGTCAACCTTCTGAAGAAGCCTAGGTTAAGAGAGATGGATTAATCCAAGTTCCTTACAGAAACCAAATTCTTAATCCAGGAATTCCATTTGATGCTCTTGGTTGTTCATTTTGAATACATTCAGTTAGTGACAATTGTTTGTTAAATATAAGAGCCATTGTGAGAATACCCATGTTATTGTACCAAAGGTGCTTTTTCAAAAGGCAACTGGACATTCTTTGTTTTGCTTGAAGACATTTTGCTTCTCATTCAAGAAGCTTCTTCAGCTCTGACTGAATTCTGACTCCATGACCTGGATGATTGTCTCCATAGACCATGTTATTGTATTTTTTTAAAAAAATCAAACAAAAAAAACTGTGCAAGTGTAATACAATCAGGGAAGAGCCCTCCATTTTAGCCTGTCAAGTACTATGATAACTATCAGAATAATATCTAGATATAGAGAAGCAGGAAATGCACACTCACCCGCATGTCTGTGGAAGGAGTTTTCCAAATATAGTATGAATAAAAAAAAAGCTCATATCATAGAGGAGAGTCATACTTAAAATGTGATAAGAATGTTTTCCTCACCATTTCCCAATTGTTAAACCTGATTTTGTTACATATTATGCACTTGCTTCTTTGGGTTGAAAGTATTTCTTACTATTATAAGAGCTGACAAAAATATAACAAGTAATTTCTGAATATGTTATCTGTTCATATAGCGTACGCATGGAATAGCAACTTGAAATTAGTTACTGCATGAAGATGCAGCAAAACATTTCTGACTTCCCCAAATATTTAGAAAGAAAGGAAAGAGATTGTGAAGAAGCTAGAGATGATAGAAAATGTGATAAAACAAGATAATCACACACACACAGTCTTTGCCATCCCCATTAGAAATAAAATACAAAACACAAATAAACATTTAAGACGTATCAGATTTTCTAAACTGCTGATAACTCTTATCTACTGATCAGATTTTTACACACAAACACACCCCAGGCTTCAAAAGCAGCAGGTTTATATCCAAAATCAGAATTTTATTATAGTGATTACTGAGAAAGTCTCACTTTCTATCTGTGTTCACATCTTTCAGTACAGTGAACCGTGTGGCATGACAAATCCTATAGGCCTTCATTTCATGAGCATCTTCCATGTTAGCATCCAACAGAAGAGAATATATGTAGTTTAGGGTTGAACTGTGGAGCCCTGGATGCTCTCTGATCTTGGTTATTTGCATGCAGATGTTTCATTATCCAGCTAGGTAACATCATGATGTTACCTAGTTGTATAATAAAACATCTGCAAGTAAACAATCAACCTTAGAGAGTTCCATGGACTCCACATATTAATATCCCATTATCATTGGTGAGCCTGATATAGAAAATGGAAAGTAAACATTCAAATCAGTATGCAACTTAAACAAATGTCTTATATCCTTGGCAAGTTATTTCTGATAATATCTGTGGTGGAGTTGATTTGAGTTTATAGTACAAGTTGTACTAATTTGATTTTGGAAGGGAAGATTTCCATCCTCCATAAATGCTAATTGAGAATAGGAGATCTGACAAAAGTTTTTTTTTCAAATAAAGCTGAAAGTCTTACGGTAATTCTTGCCCATTACATTTATAATGGCTGGTAATAGTAAGCTACTTTGTTTGTCTAGCATGTTGTACAGATTTGTGGACTATTAGATCTGGGTTTTATATTATTCTTCTGGCCATTGTAAAGATTTAAAAAGTTAAGTTAGACATCTACTGTATACCCAACCGCTACAACCTGGACAGTGTATCTATCAATGAGGGTTAAGAAAACTACCTTTTATCTTTTTCACAGTTGTGTACAGTTAATTTGAAAGCATAATATCCCAGTTACTATTGTTTCATTTACTCTCAATCCTTCAATGGATTCTTCAAAAAAGTGCTGCCCAGAAGATGAACTAGCTAGTGCAGGGGTAGGCAACCTCGGCTCTTTTATGACTCAAGGACTTCAACTCCCAGAATTCCTGAGTCAGCATAGTGTAGTTGACTCAGGAATTCTGGGAGTTGAAGTCCATGAGTCATAAAAGAGCCGAGGTTGCGTACCCCTGAGCTAGTGGAATGTATTAGAAGGTTATGTGCAGATTTAGAAAGGGATGGTCTTGTTTAAACTATCTCAGGAACATAAAGAAGTTCCATTTCAGGAATTCAGTGGAAAAATAGATAGGTCTTGTATCCTTATATCTATTTCCTTGGAGGAAGCCCTGTTGAATTTATTGGGTTTCCTTCTGCATTAGCATGTATTAGACTGCCTTGTAATGTTCCAAATATCTACATCAAAACATTAGAAAGTTGTATTTTTACTAGTAATTACATCTCATTGAATTCAATGGGAGGAACCTCTGTAGTACTCTAAGATCATCCCCTGAGGCCCTTTTTCACATGCCCCCAATAATAATATTTCAAAGGCGACAAGGAAGCAATATCAATCTCCAACCTGAAATAATAAAGGCTTTAAAATGGTATCCAGAGACAATTGAAAGAAAGCACCATGAAAGCATGAGTAACAGGGAAAGTAGTTTCTTTACACTTAATTTACACCAAGGCAACCAGCTGTATGATTTCTACTTATGGAATGGAGCATTGCATTACACACATACACAAACATACAATTATTGCTCAGGAAATATCAGTATTGCTGGGAAGAACAGCCCTGAGCCTACTGGCCAACACTTCTGGGGATTCCCCTGCAATAAGAACATCATCAAAATAAGGGCAGATGCCCTGAATACCCTTGAGTGTAAGTTAAAAGTGTCTTGAGAAATGATTGAGACTGCAGAGCCAGAGTCCAATTCCATCTTACATGGAACTTCTTGTAGCTCTACCATGACCTTAAGTTTGGGTTTGAGGGGGCATCAAGCCCCGGTGCGGCATACACTTCTACGGCTTCTGAAAAATCCCACACTAACTGGACCCTGGGCCCCAGTACCTCTCCTAGTCAGTTTTTCTGACTGGTGTTTGGGTGGCCGGTCTCTCTGGCAGGGTCTGCAAACCACCACGATGTAGCCTGTCCTTCCACAAGCTCTACACGTGGCTGAACAAAATCTGCAGTTGGCGCAAAAATGGTTGCCACCGCACCCCTTACATCTCAGTAAAAGAAATGCCTTGTAATTGTCCTCTCATGGCTGGCTGTTGTGGTGTAGTGCATTGGGTTGCTTTTGAAGTCGTTTGATTTCAGGTTCTTCTTCCTCGGAGAGTTCTTCAGTGCATTTGGAGTCCTCACAGTGGACCATTTCTTCAAACTTTGTCAATTTGGCAGGCTGTACTGTTTGAACGGTGCCCCCGGCAGCTTCGTCAGCCATCACCTCATCTTGTGCTTCAGAAAACGTTAAATTTGGCCTAGCAAATAGTCTCTGCTGAAGTGTCCTGTCCCATAGGCCGCAGATGAGCCGATCTCATAGTTGCTCTTCTAAATTTGAAAATTTGCATAGGTGTGTGGCCTGCCTTAGGCCTGCTATGAACTCCAAAACTGACTCCCTGGGAAGCTGCACTCTTTGATTGAACTTGAAGCGCCAAGCCATTTCAGACATCTTGGGCTGGAAGTGCCCAGTTAGCTTCTTTTTGAGATCTGCGTAGGAGACCGCTTCAATTGGTGTCAGCACGAAAAGATTCTCAGCTAAATCAAAGGTTGCTGGGCCGCACATGCAGAGTAGCGTTGTGGCCTTCAGTCCTTCTTCCATGATCTGATTGGCTCTGAGGTTGTTTTCTACTTGTGATAAATATGATGGCCATTCCTCCAGGTGTTTCACGTTGAATTCTCGCAGTTTGCCAACCTTCAGCATTCTTTCTTGCTCGTTCCTGCATTCTTCCGGATCCTGCTTCAGGCTCAGGGAAAGAGTCCACTGAGCACGAAGTCACTAGCATAGCTTGCTAGCCGACCTTGAGAGGGGGGGGAATGCCTCTTCCCTCCAGCGTGTGCTGCCTTTCCCTCGTAGACTTCAGCTCTTTATTCGGTGAAGCAGGATCCCATCCTCATCGCCACTGTTATATAACGGGTTCTTCGGCGCAGGAATGAAGACACGGAACAGAGTACAGGGTAACTCATCGTTTATTTCATGCTGGAACTGTACTGGGGAAATGGCTGCAACTAGACGCAATATATAGTCTAGCCCCTAGGCGACACCCAATAGGTTTGAATCAACCATTGCCGCCTGGAGATAGCCAATTGCAGCACAGGAGACTTGTAGTCTGGGTTGCTGGAGAGCCATTAGCTGCTCCAGCAACCCACATGGTGTTTCACAAAAGCCCAATACATAACAGAAATATACAAGAGCTATTTTCTAGGCAAAAGGAGCTGAAATATTTTTAACTCTAGAGAAATATTGATGTGGCAAAGGTAGATGCTGGAATATAAGAAGGGGAAGGAGATGCAGACCTATTATTATAGTCAAGCTTAATAAAAATAGCTATAGCCTCCCGGGGAGTTGATTTCCTGATCAAATCTATCTAGTGGAGCTGACATTACAACAAGATGGGCTTGAGCCACATGATTAATGATGATTACAACCGTAAGCAATTGTGATATACCTTTGTGCAGGTCACTGCTTCAGAAATAGCACCATGTTCCTGAGTAGGGCCTGGAGGGGCTGTCTCCCTACTGTTATTAAAGAGGATTTTTGATTTGCCCTATCTTTCAGCTCCTGGGAGCCTATCATAGCAACATGCTGGTTCTGTGAGGAAAAGGGCACATTCTCAGTAGGAGTTTGGAAAGCAATAGAAGTCAGCTTTATTTTTATGGCAGCTGGAAAGGATGTTTGCTTAAACCTCAGGAAGTCAAGGGAGGTACGCAGTTCCTGGCTGCAAGCAAACACGAACTGATGGAAAGTTGTGTGGCTCGAAGTTTCGGCTGGACTTACAAACTTACCTCTGCTTCTGTTCTTAGCTCCCTGAGGTCCAGACAGATCTGAAAATAGTCAGAATAGCTCCGATCATTCTGAGATGTACTTTAAACTGAAATCAGACATGCTAGCAAATGGAAAGGTCACTTGTCTGGAAGAAGCTACTCTGCAATAAGCTTTGTGAGAAAAAAAATCAGTTATAGCTAAGCTAATGCTTTTCTGCTATCACATTGAACTTGGTCTTAAAATAATGTAATTCTGATATGAACACATATACTTTCCCAAGGACCAGAGATAAATTGCTAAATGAGGGAAGCTTCTGAAGGACATATTGCTGGATTAGGAACCAAGGAACCGACAGGGATTAACTTTTTTCAATTAAAAAAAGAAAAGTGTATCGGTTCTCTCTCAAAGTTACCTGGGGAAGCATCTGAAATGAACTTTGTTCTAGCTGTGTTTTTGAAAATCAGTGGGTGCCCTATCAATAATTAAAATGAAAGCATCCAAAGCTTTCTTCCTGCCTCCTCTTCATATTATCTTTCAATTGTTCAGAATGTTTGTTTGTTACTGCAATGAAGCAATTAAGCACAGCACGTTAAAACAATGGAGATCATAAAGTCAGAGCCAGCAAGCAATAGCACGGGAAAATGTTAAAGAAAAGATCATGACTATAATTGAAAATAATTAGATGATACAGCTCATTTGGTCAGCACTGACATCTGCTGTGTTTTTTGGGTCTCTCCAGCATGCATCAGCAGCTACTTCTCCATCAGAGTTCCAACTTGGGACTTCTTTTTTTTCTTTCTTCTCCTTCTTCTAGAAAGGGAAATCTACAACTAATCACTGCATACTATGCCTTGTCACTCTAGAGACACCGATTATTCATTGCAAAGGATCTCTAAATAAGGCGATTACAACCAAAAAGAATTCAATCACAATTCAAACACATTCATGAGAGTCTGAAATGGAAACATACATGCATACACATACACATTCCTTTATAAAAACTAACCCTAGTATTACTGACAACTGATAGAAGACTTGTCAAGTGGCTAACCCTGCTCTGACAATAAACATAGCAAAATGTCTTTGCCTAAAAGCAATAGAAATCACGTACTCATCCACATATTTTATTGTTGACATTAGCCTTAACAGAAATTTATGTGAGAAATGCAAAGATTTTTTGGTTTCTCTTAGAAAAAGCCATCTGATACCTATAGACTGTCCAGTTAAAGTATAACAAATAATGTGATCAAAGGAATTTGCTGCTTGAAGAGAACTTGCTTCCCCTTCAATTCCATGTAGGTCGGGGTATCATTCTACACTGCGCTTGAAGGTGGTAGGCTAGTTAGGAGGGCACAGTAATGCCATACAATGACAACTTCTTTTTCAAGCAAGTTGTGGATTCTCCAGCCTCCAAGAGATGCAGCTTTGATCGTGCAGTCAAAGCCACTATCTTGACTTGTTTGAATCCGTCTGCAGTCAGCCCGGCTGTCTGAAGTATTTATTTGTCATTGCTTAATGACAGAGTTGGCCATGTTGCTTCCTTGGATTAAAAACTTCAGGAGATGTTGTTTAACTGGTAGAAGTTGAAACTAGAAACCTATGTTGTTCATTTTCCAAATCCAGGCTAATATATTTCTATTCCATCAGCTGTTTGAGATTATTAAAATTCAATAGTTCATTTCTGAATTCACATCAGAATAATAGTCCTATTTTTATACACTTTGTTTTGTTACTTTTTATAGCTTTATACTTTGCTATAGTTATATAACAGTACAACACTATAATCTTTATAGTTTTTAAATCTGTTATAACAAAGACTTCTACTGTTAGTCCATTACAAATATAATTATTCTAATTATTCTAGAGTGGTTCTCTTTTTCACCCAGAGCTGGCTCCAGTCAGTGTTGGTTGGTGGGGGAGAGGTTGCTCCATCAGCCACTCTTTTGTGGGGTACCATGGGATTATACCCATTTGCCCTTTTAAACATCTACATGAAATTGCTGGGTGAGGTCATCCACCACTTTGGAGTTTAGCATCATTGTTTATATGTCATGAATCCAGGCTGACCGGGTAAGGCTATCAAGATTTTGTCCCAGCACCTAGAAGATGTGTATAGGGAGGAATTATCTCCAATCCTATCAAGACCAAGATCCTGTGAGTATTTGGGCCACCCAGATCTGGAGATATTTCATCTCTGATCCTGGATGGTGTTTCACTTTCCCCATTCAAGAATAATGTGCAATCTGGAGATCTTTCTGGAGTCACAACTCCTGCTCAAGTAGGGTGGGAAAGTTAAATAGAAGGTATAACAATTTTATTGGGGCATTGAGATTTAAGCTTTTGTGGCAAACCTTCTAAGAAGGACAAATTGCTATATCTCACCCATCCTGATATATTTTAAAGATGAATCAGAATAATTAGGATTGCTCTTGTAATGTAATGTTCATGTAAACTGGGCACACACAAACTTAACCTTTAGTTAGAAGCAAAGGAGAGAGAGGCCTGAATCTGTAACTGCTACCAATTTCCCTAATTTGGTGTGTGAATACGTAGGATCACATTTGAAGGAAAAATACCCAGTCAGGACTGCTGATACCATTAGTAATTTGATGGAATGCTGTGTTTTACATCAATGGAACATTACTTTACATTTCAGAATAAATACACAGGTTTTGCTGATTTCCAACACAATTGTTGGGAGTTGAGCAGCATAACAGAACAGAACAGAACAACAGAACAGAATAACATAAAAATAAAACATTAGTAATGTTTTATTTTTATGTTATTATAATAACATAAAATGTATTATTATTTTATTTCCTCCAATATGTCTGTTTCTTTACTAATGTTTTTAACATTATTTGCTGCTTTGAATTTAAACATGACAATGTCAAAGCTTTTGTGTGAAAAGAGTCTGTTCAAATGTCAGGAGATTTGGAGCATAATTTTGTTGCCAACTGTAGATTCATTACCAAAAAATACAGGGCATATACAAACATTGCCAATTCCATGATTGCACCATATTGTGAATGTTGTGTTGTGGGTTCTGAAGAGCAGGAAAGATGCCAGGCATATGAGTACAGAAGAATCATAGCTTTATTGCAATAAGACTGTACTGTACTGAAGCTTTGGGTTAACGTTACACAATATATATATAGTCCACATGCTCTGAACAACCAATCAGATTGAACCCATTATTCTCGCCATGTTAACTGCTGCCAGGACTGTAGACGTCCTATCTAGGTTGCTGGAGACCTGTTAGTTCTCCAGCAGCACCCCTTCCCCTTTTAAGAACAAATAATATAACCATTACAAGTTTAAAGAATACAATTCACTCCCAACTTCCAATATATAAGTGAATGTTCCCTCTGAGGAAAACCTGAAACTCAGCAGTAGTAAATTGAACCCCATTATCCGAAACCATGACATCAGGTAGCCCATGTGTAGCAAAGAGTTTTCTCAACACCTGGATGGTCCTAGCAGTAGTCATATTAGGAACTGGAATTATTTCCAGCCATTTTGAATGACTATCCACTACTACCAAGAAGAGCTGTCCTTGAAAAGGCCCAGCATAGTCAATATGAATTCTGGACCAGGGAGTATGAGTCTCCTCCCATCTATGGACAGGCGCTTGGGGCATTTCAGGCCTTGACCTCTGGCAGATATATCACCCGTGTACTTGCTCCTCAACAGCCTTTTCTAAACCTGGCCACAAAAGGTAGCTTCTAGCTAATGCTTTCATGCGCACTATGCCTGTGTGTCCTTCATGCAATATAGACCACATGAGCATCCTTGAGGATAATATGTGGGGGGGGGGTTGTTTATCTATTGTAAATAATCCCAAAAGGGGTTTGTGATCAGTGTACATAGTGAAATTTCTTCCATATAAATAATCATGAAATATTTGACCCCAGCCACTATGGCTAAGGCTTCTTTGTCAATTTGTGCATAATTGCGTTCAGCAGCAGATAAAGTTCTGGAATAGAATGCTATGGGAACTTGTTCCCCATTCTTTTCTATGTGGCTTAAAACTGCCCCCACCTCATAAGGAGATGCATCACATGCAAGACATACAGGATTAAACTATGTAATGAGTGACTGTGGATTTTTCTGATAAGAGGGCCTTAAGGTCCTGAAAACTCTTTTCATGTACACTAGTACCTTGTCATACAGCTTTCTTATCGAGTAGCCTGTAGAGGGGCTCTGCTATAGCTGCCTTATGAAGTAGAAATGTGTGATAAAACTTCAGTAACCCCAAAAATGCTTGTAATTCTGCTTTGTTTGTAGGACTAGGAGCCATTTTGATGGCCTTTACCTTTGATTCTGCGGGGTGGATTCCACTGGCATTGATATGGAACCCCAAAAATTCCATTGATGAGACCCCAATACTACATTTATTCTTTTTCAGTTTAAGGCCCGCCTCGCGAAGTCTTTGGAAGACATCCCTGAGCCTAATTGCCAATACTTCTGTGGATTCTCCAGCAATGAGAACATCATCAAAATACGGGCAAACACCCTGAATGCCCTTTAGGGTGCGTTCCATGATCCCTTGGAATATCCCTGGTGCTACGCTTACACCAAACTGCAACCATTTGACTTTGAAAGCTTCTCTATGTGTCACTATTGTTTGGGCCGCTGCTGTGGCCTCGTCTACTGGCAGTTGTTGATACACCTGCGCTAAATCAAGCTTAGCGAAAATGGTGCCCCCTTGCAAAGAGGCTAGACTATGGCTGACTATCAGAACCAGGTAGGTATGCTAGTTTAAATCTTTGTTTAGGGTACATTTGTAGTCCGCGCAAATGCAAACCTCTCCGTTTGGTTTAAGTGGGGTGACGATAGGGGTCTCCCACTCTCCCCCTTCAACAGGCTGTAATACCCCTTGCTCTACTAATTTATCAATTTCTGAATCGATTTTATGTTTTAATGCAAAAGGAACTCTGCGTGGTTTGACTCTGATTGGTATTACATTGGGGTCTAATTTAAACTAAATAGGTAGGCCGGTATAAGTTCCTAATTTAGAATCGAACACATCTGCGTATTCTTCACAGACAGCTCTGAGGTCCATACTCTGTGTTCAGTTGATGCCTGTTATCTGAATTCCTAAAGCCACAAACCAGTCAAGTCTTATAAGACTTGTTCTCTGACCCTCTACTACTACGACATCCAGGTGCCCCGAAAACGCTTTAAATTTTACTGATATGGTGGTCTCCCCCTTAATTTTAACTTGGGCATTCTGAAAGTCAGTTAAGATAATGCTCGAGGGCTTCAATTTAACCCAGTGATTGCTGCATTTACAGACATATTTGAATGTCTCATGCGAAATGATGGAGACTGCTGAACCGGAGTCCAATTCCATTTTGCATGGAATGCCTTGCAGTTCAATGGAGAGCTTAACTTTAGATTTAAGGGGACAACGAGCCCCTGTGTGGCAAATACCTCTCCCACTTTTGAAAAAACCCACACTGGTTGGACCCTGGGCCCCAGTACCTCTCCTTGTCGGTTCCCCCGACTGGTGCTTGGGTTGTCCGTCTTTCTGGCAAGCCCGGCATACGACTGCGATGTGTCTGGTCCTACCACAGGCCCTGCACATGGCCATACAGAATCTGCAGTTTGCGTGGGAATGGTTGCCTCCGTACCCCATACATATAGGAAAAATAACTGCCTTGTAAGTGTTTTCTTTTTGTTGATTTCCGCGTTCTTGTGCACCCGGCTGTTTCTGTAGCTTGTCTATCTCTGTCTTTTCTTCCACTGCTGGTTTGCTGCCAAATTTAGTGACCTCGTGTGAACGGTTTCTTCGACCTTGAGAGGTTTGGTGAGTTGCACTACTTGCACGGCTCCTCCGGCTGCTTCGTCAGCCATTATTTCATCTTGTGCTTCCAAGAATGTTAAATTGGGTCTGGCGAATAGTCTCTGTTGGAGGGCTTTGTCTCTGAGGCCGCAAATGAGCCAATCCCTCAGGCGTTCTTCAAGGTTTGAGAATTTGCAAAGACGCGCGACCTGGTGCAGGCCCATGATGTATTCTGATGCCGATTCTCCTGGACATTGTACCCTCTGGTCAAAGTTGAATCTCCACACCATTTCTGACATTTTTGGCTTAAAATGTCCGTTAAGTTTTTCAGGTTGACAAATGATACTGCTTTGATTGGCGTGGGGGCAAACAGGTTTTCTGCAAGGTCGAACGTTGCTGGCCCACAGATGCATAGCAGCATTGCAGCTTTGAGCCCTTCTTCAGTGATCTGATTTGCCCTTAAGTAATTCTTGACTTGAGAAAGATACGATGGCCATTCTTCTGGGTGGCGAATGTCGAACTCCCTTAATTTGTCGACCTTTGGCATCTTGACTAAATTTCCTGCATTTTTGATCCTGCTTCTTGAGCTCAGACGGGTAATTCTGAGCAAATGGCCACTAGCGTAGTTTGCTAGCTAGCCAAAGGAGAGGGGAGGGGAAGATGCCTCTTCCCTCCAGCACATAAAGCCGACCCCTCATGAGTTCAGCTCTTTATGGTGAAGCAGGATCCCATCCTCATCGCCAATGTTGTGTTGTGGGTTCTGAAGAGCAGGAAAGACACCAGGCATATGAGTACAGAAGAATCATATCTTTATTGTAATAAGACTGGACTGTACTGAAGCTTTGGGTTAACGTTACACTATATATATAGTCCACATGCTCTGAACAACCAATCAGATTGAATCCATTATTCCCGCCAGGTTAACTGCTGCCAGGACTGTAGATGTCCTGTCTGGGTTGCTGGAGACCCGTTAGTTCTCCAGCAGCACACATGATTAAACCCCCAAAAGCTCAGTACATAACAGTGAACACATCCAAAACACAGCTTTTAAATAAATAAAGCTTTCCATATTCACTGGAAGATGGCAGAAATACTTAGCCAAAAAAATACCCAGCATTATCCTTAAGAAGTGTCATTTCTTCAGCAATATTTACTGAAATAAAGAGTAATGTTTATTTCTTCTATTTATTCCTAGTAATATGTCACATTGTGCAAAATCATAACCCTAATTTATTCATGTTAAAAGGTTAGTAATGTGTAACGTCTAATAGCCTATTGTAAATCTAATATTGCAGATTATTTTCTTTTTGAAAAGTAATCATTTCAAATTATCCCTAATAAGTTTTGTTCCTCATAGACATATTGATATGTTATTGCCATTATTATTATATCATAACAATATCCAGTGAAATGCAGTGGTTAAGGTGTTGGTTTAATACCAGGGAGACCTAGATTTTAGTCCATTGTCAGCCAAGGAAGCTCGTTGGGGGACTTTGAGGCATTTTTTCTCAACCCAATTTATTTTACAGGGTTGCTGTTGGTATAAAAATGAAGGATGATCCCCAGATAAGCTATGTAGATGCTAATGAGACTCTTGATGCCTTTGGGGTTACTTGCACAACAGTATATGTTGTTATTTGTTATTTGTTATTCAATATTACTCTCAGTACAGGCCTGGGCCCATAACCAGTGTTAAGGAATTTGTTGTGCAGAGGTCTCCTTGTGCTACCAAAGAGTTGCACAGACAAGGAAGGGCACTGAGAGCAGTAAAAGTCACACAAGAATACACTGAGTTATAAAAACAAAAAGTAGTTTACTTTTGAGGTGGTGTAAGAACAAAAATGCACAGTCAAAAATAAACAGTCCAAGTCATACACAATAGCAACAGTCCAAGGAGTAATCCAAACTACAAAGTCTTCTTACCGGTCCAGAGGTCAATACACAGTTCAGGTTACAACAGTAGTAAACCAACAGCAGAGCAAAAACAGTAACAGTAGAGAGCAGTGAATTCAGAGAGAGAGAGAAGCTACGTTCCTAGCTTCCTCTTATGGCCATGAGAACACTTACACACCCATTGGCCAATTAACTTCTTAAAGCCATAGCATTATGGTTAATATATTTTCAACCCAACATTGTAGGCTAACACCATATGCCTAACACATACCAAAACTTAAACTTATCAAGAATTGCTTTCAGCAATATCTAAAGATGTTTTATCTCCTGGACAGATGATACAACAATACTGTTCTCTGCACATTACCTTTCCACATACAAATGTCAGACAGGCTGCCAATGAATTTTATTCCAACCCCGGTAACCGGAGAGCACTCTCATCCTAATCTAAGGCATCTTCTTAAATTTCACCACCATTCTTCAACCAATTGTCTCATTCCATCTAGAGCTAGAACCAGTCCAGATGCCTCCAGCCACATTTAGAACATGGCATAAGGAAGGCTCTGACCTAAAGGGTAATAGGAATAAATGATATGGAACATGATTTAGTGATATAAAAGAAAGAAAATCAATACACTACATCTTTGTAAAGCTAAGATAAAGGGGAAGAATGTAATAGATCTGAATGAAAGTAATCTGAACTTCTTGGTGAGAAATTGATGAACACATATAGGAAAATGAAGGTGTAGGCACAGCTATACACGCAAAAGCTAAAATGTATGTTTAAAAATTATTGATTAGTCTAGTTTGTGAGTGGGTGTGATAGTAAGAAACCATGGTTTAGTGATAACCCTATGTTAAAAAGGTAAAGGTAAAGGTTCCCCCGCACATGAGTGCTAGTCATTTTCCGACTCTAGGGGGCGGTGCTCATCTCCGTTTCAAAGCCAAAGAGCCAGCACTTGTCTGAGGACGTCTCCGTGGTCATGTGGCCGGCATGACTAGACGCCAAAGGCGCACGGAACGCTGTTACCTTCCCACTGTAGTGGTCCCTATTTTTCTACTTGCATTTTTACATGCTTTCGAACTGCTAGGTTGGCAGAAGCTGGGACAAGTAACAGGCGCTCACTCTGCTACACGGCACTCGGGATTCGACCCGCCAAACTGCCGACCTTCTGATCGACAAGCTCAGCGTCCTAATATGTTCTGATAAATGGTGATAAAGAAGAACCAGGGATATGTTTGGGGAAAACAGATTTGTAACATTCACCCTGAATGTGATCTATAGAGAAACATATTACGTGGCCCAAGTGGATGGCTAATAGTAACAGGACCACAAAGTACAGAAAAAAATATTAGAGAATGGTGATTGTTTGGTGAGCATCTGTTTACCAAAAAAGTCTCTTTTAAATATGTGGCTTGAACCTAACTGATTAATTGTTTATGATGAAAGATTGTGAAATTTAATAAAATTTACAAAGTTGATGAGCAGTGTTCAATGTTGGATTGACCATTATTTATTACTGTAAAGAGTAGATTTTGGAGGGAAATGGACATTTTAAAAAAGGAATTGAAAGAAACAATAAAAAATAAAATGGAAAAAGAAAGGATCAATCTTATATTAAAAAGTATTAGAAAGCACATCAATTCTCCCCCCCCCTTAAAAAAATGACTGGAAAATGAATATAAGGAAAGATTGTGGAAGTTGCTTGGAAATAAGTGAAAAGATTTATGCTAACAGGAATTATGAAAAACAGTGCTTGATGGAATGATGTAACACAGTACCTGAGAAAAATGCTTCTAAGAGAATGATTGCTGCAAAAATTAGATGACAGATATAGAATACAAGATATATAGTGAGAAAAAGAAGAGCAAGGGATGATTAAGATTAGAAAAGACAGAGAGATTTTATAAACAGGAAATAAAAACTGATGGGTTAAAATGACTAACAAGCAGAGTGAATGGAATGAAAAACAAAAGTTATGAACTCATTTGGGAATGCTAGAAGGCACATTTTAGAGTTTTGTATGGGAATGATAGTAATATGTTGAAGAGTGGAACTGAAATGAATGCTATCAATTTTAATGTCCAGGAACAATGATGAAATGGAAATAACAAATTGCAAATGTTAAAGGCTGCAGGTGTGGACAACAAAACTAGTGGACTATTAAACTATGAGTAGAAAGGAGTGTGTATCAGTTAGTAAATAAGTAACTACTCTGCTTATAGAGTACTTCTGTGACTTGTGTAATGTGTGTGAGAAGACTTCATCACTGCCTGATATTTTCAAGGATACTGTAATTGTTCCTTGTACAAAGGAAAGGAGACAATGTGAAGTGTACAGGGGGATTAGTTTGTGAAGTGTGCCCTGGAAGGGGTTTGGCACTATTATAGCTGAAAGAGTAAGAGAGGTGATAATGAGCAAAATCTTGGAAGTACAGCAAGGTTTTATTCAGAAAAAAGTCCTTTTTCTTTTTCAGCAGATAATTGAGAAATGGATGAACCTGACCAAGAAAGTTTATTGCTTTATAAGAGCTTGTGGATTTCGAAGAAGGTGTGAAAAAGAGAAAAGATTTGAATTATGGAAAGTTTTGTTTGAAGATTGGTTGGTGAATTTATAAAGAGTGGTATGTGTAGAAGTATGAATGAAAATAAATGGTACACTGAGAAAAAAAAGTTTCAACAGTAAATAGAGAATAAGACAAGGATTTGTGATATCTTCTTAACTGCTTAATGTATTTATGGATAAATGTATAAATAATGCTTTAAGTGAAATTAGAGGTATGTAATTAGAGATGAAAGGGACGCGGTGGCTCAGTGGGTTAGGACGCTGAGCTTGTCGATCAGAAGGTCGGCAGTTTGGCGGGTCGAATCCCGAGTGCCGCGTAACAGAGTGAGCGCCTGTTACTCGTCCCAGCTTCTGCCCACCTAGCAGTTCGAAAGCACGTAAAAATGCAAGTAGAAAAATAGGGACCACTACGGTGGGAAGGTAACAGCGTTCCATGCGCCTTTGGCGTCTAGTCATGCCGGCCACATGACCACGGAGACGTCCTCGGACAAACGCTGGCTCTTCGGCTTTGAAACGGAGATGAGCACCGGCCCCTAGAGTCGGAAATGACTAGCACGCATGTGCGGGGGAACCTTTACCTTTACCTTTACCTAATTAGAGATGAATGACTTTTGCATATAGTTGATGTACTATTGTTTGGGAATTTGAATTACTTGCAACAAAATTTTAGATAGCTGGTATGATATAGCAAAGGATATAAATCTGAAAATTAATGCATCAAAGGCAGTTGTGTTTGACAGGAAAAATGAAGTACATTGTTATAAGTTATACCTAAATAGCAAAAAAGCGCTCTAAAACAATTAGATGGATATCTTGGTAGGAATTTATTAAAGATACAGAAATTGATAGAGAAGTTTTCAAGTATTCAAATTCTGGTAGAATTGTACTGGATAGTATACATCTGTTTGGGGGAAAAATGGTTGTCAAAAGAAGCAAAAATGACTGAATGTAAGAGGGTGGTTCTGCCTTTTTAGTATTAGGAGTGAGCATGGAGTACAGTAAGTGGAAACATAACTGTAAGTTGAATGAAATGAGGATCATGCAAGCATATAATTGCAGAATACTGCAAGATTCAGGAAGGATGTATGGTTACTGAATGTGAATTGAATAGAAAAGTACATAAATAGCAGAAAAAATATGTTCATATGGTTGGTTATAGAGACAGAATGGGGAAAGTCTGAACTACAAAACAAATACATGAAAGAAGAATGAATGGCTTCAGAGGAAAGGGAAGACTGAGAAAGCCATGGATGCATGACATAGTGTACAGATTTGGTGGAACAAAGGATGATTTTCTGTGATAAAAAATATAGAGATATAATGACTGTTGTATTTATAAACTAAATATAAATACTGTACATTTCTTTCGCCTTGTTCTCATCTCATATCTTCCATTTCTTACTACTTTTCTGAACTTTCTATAATGTTGTTCATTCAAAAAGGAATACATAACACGATGGGTATGTATGTATGTATGTATGTATGTGTGTGTGTGTATGCATGTATGTATGTATGTATGTATGTATGTATGTATGTACAGTATGTATTGGAAATTTCTCAAGTAGTTTTCCTATGGATAATGGTTTTAACATGAAAACATCTCTGAAACATTCACAAAACACTGAGTAGCTATGTGAGGAGGGGACAACTTCTTCAGCATAATTTGATGCCAGGCCTGGTACTTAGATATGGATAGACAATATAGTTGTAAGGATAGAAATAGAGATAGTCCTCTGAATTATTTTCAGTCTTTTTTACAATAATCCTCAGCAAAATAAGCAAGTAAGACTAAGAAGTTAATAGAGTTGAATTTAGTGAATGTTCCCATTCCCGTAACTCTGAAAAACAAACCCAAATTCTAATTATTGACACAGGGAAAGAACCAGTAATTTCTCCTTGCCTTGCCTTCATTTTCTGAACCCTGATTAAGATACCTCACATGGACAGAAGAATTAGTTGTAGCAGTGACAGAATGATAAGAGAAGACTCAGCCAGAGAAGCCACCTTGTGATGCCAACTCTGCAAAGAATAACTAGTCATCTTTTCAATTAGCACTGTGGCTACCCCAATTGTTAAATATGTGAGACTTTTATTCTGGACAACAGGTGCTAGGAGGTAGCATTTTGTCCTTTACAATAAGCAGCAAATGCCTGTGGCAGGAATAATGTGCAATAGGAATGTACAAGATGTTTGCCATAAATTTTGCTGGAAACTAATCTGGCCATTCTGTTCCCAGAAGGCTTTGGCACAGCATGAATTCTAGCATCAAAGAACATAATCTTTCCCCAATAAGACATCCACAAAATATTCTTAAATAAGTTGCATACAAAGAGCGGTATTTTTGTTGGAAGGTGACAGCTGTTAGGCAATTTGCATGTAAACCTTATATGGTTATGTGTTTAAAAAAATGTAGCAGAGAAGTCCAGCAAAAACAATAGCCTGAATGCAAAGAGACAAAAGCATCTATTACAGGCAGGAAACCTGAAACATCATCTGTCTCATCATAATTCAAGTAGAAATCAAGGCAATCTAATAAACACAAAGGAAAAAAAGCAAAACAGGGATGATGAATACATCTGCTCACTACATTGCAATAATAAAACATAACAAAAAGAACCTAGAATTTGGTAGAATTCTTTCTCACTAGGATGTAAAAAGCAATCCACGGACTTGCATTAATTAACTGGTTTCCAACATGACAACAGGATGTCAAGGACTGATGCATCAATGTGTCTGAAGAGAAAGCATAGAAAGGTTATCAGGAAGAACCCAGAAGCAAAAAAATCATAGTATGTATCTGTTCATAGAATTTAGATGTCCACATATTGCATAAGATCCAAAGAATCTAGCAGGCAAGATATGGAGGAAGTTTAATAATTTAAGGGCATATGCAGGGCTAGGCAGTGAAATCAAGAATACAGCTAATGCCCCGGATAATGAATCATTGTCTGTCTAGACCAATATTGCCTCTTGGTCCTGGCCAACAACAGGTCTTCTGTCATCTAAAGATAACAGGGACTTTATCAGATCCACTAAAGCGTGGAGTCCTGAGCCTAGAAAGAAGCCATTTGAGGAACTCAATAGGATGTTCCAATCCATTGTACATTTCTTCATCTAATTATTCAGTTTGAGATTTATTTTAGAAGTTTCTAACTTGGCGGAAATGGCAAAGATTTCAGCCTATTTGAAAGACCAATCGCAACAGAGATACATTGTGTAATGGAGGAGATGGATTGATTATATCCAGAACAAATATGGGACAAAAAAGTTTCATTTAGCATTTGAATAAGTAGTGGATCTATATGATGTATAATTAGTTTGTAGTTATTTTATTATTATTCGGACGATGGAGAGTTAAAGTGCGATAGAATTTAATGTTTTATTGTTGTTAGCATATTTTAAATTATGTTTATTTGTATTTTTATACTCTGTATTCAGCTCTGGGAAGTCGGGGAGGGGGAGGGGAGGGGATGGGGGGTTGGGGAGAGGGGGGGAGGAGGGGGGTTTTCTTTGTATTTAAAATGTATTTTAAAACTTTTCAATAAAAAAGAGATTTATTTTGTCATGAAATTAACAGAAGAAGAAGAAGAAGAAGAAGAAGAAGAAGAAGAAGAAGAAGAAGAAGAAGAAGAAGAAGAAGAGCAATATAATTACAACTTAATTAAAATAATATACCAATAATTCAATAATATTTAAACAGTTTAAAAAGCCAAGTTAAAAAGTTACAAAATAAGGAGAGGCCATCAGATTTTAAACACCTTACTCTACAAAGCAGCACACAAATAACTCTATTACTGATCTATCAAACTTTTGACACTTTAGGAAAAAACTCAGCAGTCAAGAAAAGTTGTGTCCAGTTTCTTATAAGAGACTTTTAAGAAGAAGGAAAGGAAAGCCATAGTAAGCTCCATAAGGAAGAAAGACAAGAACCACCTATCAATTGCAGCAAAGAAATAATTCTTAGGTCATCAAGTAGCAGTAAGTGGCATAGGTAAGTATGTATTTGAAGACACCTTAACTGTACTTTCCAACCATAGAAGAAGTATTGATTCACAGGCAAAACTCATAAGCAATGCATGCTATTTTAGAGGAATCCATGACAATAATTTTATTAAAAGGGGGTGAAATGTATAAGATTTGTGGATGACTTCTAACTCAGTTTGTCCACTTTACTGCATGTCATCTTCCCTAGTCACAGATTAATGCCCGGCCATCCCAGGTGTGGGGTAAAGAGAAATATATGTGAGAATGATTGAAGGTTACTTAATATTTAATAAAGCCTGTTGCTTTTTGCTAAACTTATAGACTCTGGGATACCACATCAATTGCTGCATAAGATCTTGCCATTAGTTCTGGTCTCTCAGCACCATCACTTTCTCCATCAGAATGTAGAACATGGAGGTGCTCAGGTTTAAATTTTCTGAATTTGTAACAAGTTCCAGAGTGGGACCATCTCTTTTGACTGGAAAGTCTAATAGTCCATTTGAACCATAAGATACATTTGATATTATTATTGTTATTGTCATTATTATTGTTCAATGCACAGTCACCCAGATGTTTAGACTGGGTTTGGCATTTTTGTCTACCTATCAAGCCCTTACCAAGGGATAGGTAGATCTGGATGTTTGATGGTGTTACAGGTATCATTGCAGGATGGAAACTGTCCCCAGTAAAGCTGCCTTTTGCAACTGACTGATGGTGAATTTGTCAATGCTAATGGTATTCAAGTGGTGCTCCATTTGTTTTGGGATTGCACCCAAGGTGCCTATTATTATTGATGCTACCCTTGCTTGCCTTTGCCAGAGTCATTCTATTTTTGTTTGTAGGTCTTTGTATTTTGTGATCTTCTCCAGTTCTTTCTCTTTTATTTTGCTTTCTCCAGGCACTGCCACATCCAGTATTTAGACTTTTTTGTCTTTCTTATCAACAGTTGTTAAATCCAGAGATGTTTTTGTTGCTGCTGCTATAGATTAGTCTTAATTTGATTCACAGTCTCGGACTTAACAGTTCAAGTCCTAATCAAGGACCTAAGAGCTATTAAGTATATAGGCAGTTCCAAGTAGGGTGGGTTTTTTTGCAAAGTCAGGATATACTACTAAGTTCAAAATTTCCATGTATCCAGGCATCCCTTTAGGTATTGCTCCAAGGGATCCTATTACTTTTGGTACAACCATTGATTTCTTCCTCCATAGTTGCTCAACTTCAATTTGCAAATCACAATATTTTGTTACATTTTCTAGATATTTCTCTTCAATTTGTGCATCACCTGGTATTGCAATATCAATGAACCAGACTTTTTCCTTTTCCACAATAGTGATGGCAGGTGTGTTGTGGGACAGATGTTTGTTTGCATTTTATAGACCCACAAAATCTTGACCTGTTTATTTGCAAGAACTTTGTCAATTTGGTGCTCCCAGTAATTTTTGCTGCATTTGAACCCAAACTTCTGGTAAAACTTCCAATATATGATTTTGGCAACTCAATCATGACATTGCAGATAATCAGTTTGGGAGATTTTGCTGCAGCCACCGATAAGGTGATCCACTGTTTCATCTTTCTTGTTGCATAAGTGACATTTGCTGTTGTTACTGACATGTTGAATTTTTGCTTTCATGGAATTGGTCTGCAGGGCTTCAGTTTCTTTCTTCAGTACCCCTGATCTTAATCATCTCCATGTTAGCTTTGTATCTACCTTTCTTTCAATGTCCTTCAGGTATTGACTGTACATAGGCTTCTTTTTCCAGTTAGGAACTTCTTGCTCAATTGTTTCCTTTCGATATTCTACTTTCAATCTCATTGTTTTCAAGAGGTTTCCGATGTTCACCTCCTTCCGCAGAGGCTCTTTTGCTTTTTTTTATGTAGTCATTTAAACCATGTAGTCATTTAAACCATGTTTTTCCTCTTCCACAGTTTGTTTCACCTGTAAGAGTCCTCTGCTGCCCTGAGATCTAGGCAAGTACAATCGACCAATATCACATTTTGGGTGCAGAGCATGGTGCATTGTCATTAGTTTGCTGCTGCTGCTGTTGTTATTATTATTCACATCCTGTACTAAGCAAATTGGGCTATAGGCATGCACCACAGTTCTCAAACTGAAGGTATAATCTCCTCATCCTTCCATTTAAGATTAATATTTTGCAGGTCTTTCTGAAATGTTTGGTGCCAAGTGTTCTGTGGCCTTTCTTTATCATGATAACTCTCTAGATATTAATAGCATTCTTCAATTCAGATTTGGACAATCTATCAAATAAAAGACTGTAATCTATAAAGTAAAGTGTATGGCCATTTTATTCAATATAACAAATTGCCATTTTATCAATAACGCGTTTCCTAAAATGGATATGTTCATACAATTTCTTCAAAATCTACTTAAAAGAAATAGAGGAGACATCGAAGGGTCCATTCCTACTCAGAAACTCAAGCAAATGAACTTGATAATGATGTAGAGAGCATGTTTGAAAATAAATAGAGCACCTGTGTTAAAATTAATGGAATAAGAAATAAAAGCAATACTTTTGTTAATGTCTACTGTTGTCCATCCAGTCAAGGAGACAATGTGAAGGAATTCTTCTAAAAGGTAACTGCAAATCTTTCAAAACATAAAGTTGTAATGATGGGGAATTTTAATTAACCCAGTATACTGGAAGGCGGTGGAGGGAGAGGAGATGGTTCCATGTGAATGAACCTTTATTGTCAAAGTACAACCATGTATACATTGAGATTGGCTGAGCCTCCCTTCGTGCCCCCACCCCCAACTTACAGTGACACAAACCCTCCATCTTATTACACCATGTGAGCTAATTGCACAACACACCGGCCTCGCAAGTCAATCATGCATAAAAGTTTATAAAATTATTTCCCGTTGAAAAGCCTAACACCCCATGGATAAAAGATATTCTTCAGCCTGTTGGTACGGCTGGCTATACTCCTATATCTCCTACCCAATGGTATGAGAGTAAAGAGATACTGTCCAGGGTGTGAGTTATCCCTGAGAATTTTCCTCACTCTTCCAAGGCAGCGAGCCCTGGCAATGTCATCCAGCAGTGTCAGGGGACAGCCCACAATGTCTTGTGCTGTGCTCACCACCCTCTGTAATGCCTTCCTATCCACGGCTGTCAGACCAGCATACCAAACCACAATACCATACGAGAGGATGCTCTCTATAGTAGACCGGTAAAAGAGGGTCATAAGCCGTTGTTCTACCCTGTTCTTCCGCAAGACCTTGAGAAAGTGAAGTCTCTGTTGGGCCTTTCTGGCCACCTGGGTAGTATTAACTTTCCAGGTCAGATCTTCACAGATCTTCATGAATAGCAGGTTCGTGCAAATGGAGCTTTGCACGCAAGCATGAGCACCCAACACTTGAGCAAGTAGAGCTGTGTGCATGTGCATGTTTGGCCAACGCTTGTGTGGCCCGGTTCCAAACAGGCTGCAGCCTGGGGGGGTTGGACACCCTGCAGTATATGTTGAGGGAAACAATTCTGCCAGGCATGCTCCTTCCTGAAAATTTCTGGCTTCTCTTTCTAACAATATTCTAGTTTAGAAGGGGAAGGGGAAACACAAGAGAAACAGCTATTCCTGATATTAACCAACAAGGAAAGAAATGAAAGTAGCAGAGGAAGATAACTCTGGCTGATGACCTAAAGATCAGAATTTAATGACCTAAAGCTGTGTTCCTCAACCTTGGCAAATTTAAGATTTGTACACTTTGACTCTAGAATTCCCCAACATCCTAGTTAGGGAATTCTGAGAGCTGGAGTCCACACACCTTAAACTTGCCAAGGTTGATAAACACTGACCTAAGTAACCCCTCCCCTTCATGGATTACTGCCTTGTCGTGGCGAAGGGGCTTGCGTAATTCAATGAAGCTATGAGCTATGCCGTGCAGGGCCACCCAAGACGGACAGGTCATAGCAGAGAGTTCTGACAAAACGTGATCCACTGGAGAAGGAAATGGCAAACCACTCCAGTATCTTTGCCATGAAAACCCTATGGACAGTACCAAAAGGCAAAACGATATGACGCTGGAAGATGAGCCCCTCAGGTCGGAAGGTGTCCAATATGCTACTGGGGAAGAGCAGAGGGCTAGTACTAGTAGCGCCAGAAAGAATGAAGCGACTGGGCCAAAGCCGAAAGGACGCTCAGCTGTGGATATGTCTGGTGGTGAAAGGAAAGTCCGATGCTGTAAAGATTTTTTCTCCATAGGAACCTGGAATGTAAGATCCATGAATCAAGGAAAACTGGACGTGGTCAAACAAGAGATGACAAGACTGAACATTGACATCTTAGGTATCAGCGAACTAAAATGGACAGGAATGGGTGAATTTAATTCAGATGACCATCAGGTATACTACTGTGGGCAAGAATCCTTCAGAAGAAATGGAGTAGCCTTCATAGTCAATAAAAGAGTAGGAAAAGCAATACTGGGATACAATCCTCAAAATGACAGAATGATCTCAGTTCGAATCCAAGGCAAACCATTCAATATCACAGTAGTCCAGGTCTATGCCCCAACCACCAGTGCTGAACAGGATGAAATTGACCAGTTCTATGAAGCACTACAGCACCTTATAGAACTAACACCAAAAAATGATGTTCTTATCATCATGGGGGATTGGAATGCTAAAGTAGGAAGCCAAAAGATAACTGGAATAACAGGCAAGTTTGGCCTTGGAGTGCAAAATGAAGCAGGGCACAGGCTGATAGAATTCTGTCAAGAGAATACAATGGTCATAGCAAACACTCTTTTCCAACAACCCAAGAGACGGCTCTACACATGGACATCACCAGATGGTCAACACAGAAATCAGATTGACTATATGCTCTGCAGCCAAAGATGGAGAAGCTCTATACAGTCAGTAAAAACAAGACCAGGAGCTGACTGTGGCTCAGACCATGAGCTTCTCCTTGCAAAGTTTAGGCTTAAACTGAAGAAAGTAGGGAAAAGCACTAGGCCACTCAGGTATGAATTAAATCATATCCCTGTTGAATATACAGTAGAGGTGACAAATAGATTTAAGGAATTAGATCTGATAGACAGAGTGCCTGAAGAACAGGCACTCTGTCTATGGACAGAGGTTCGCGACATTGTACAACAGGTAGCAACCAAAACCATCCCAAAGAAAAAGAAATGCAAGAAAGCAAAATGGCTGTCTGAGGAAGCTTTGCAAATAGCTGAGGAAAGGAGGGAAGCGAAAGGCAAGGGAGAAAAAGAAAGATACACCCAATTCAATGCAAAATTCCAGAGAATAGCTAGAAGAGATAAGAATGCCTTCTTAAATGAACAGTGCAAAGAAATAGAAGAAAATAATAGAATAGGGAGGACCAGAGATCTTTTCAAGAAAATTGGAGAAATGAAGGGAACGTTTAATGCAAAAATGGGCATGATAAAGGACCAAAATGGCAGGGACCTAACAGAGGCAGAAGAGATTAAGAAGAGGTGGCAAAATTACACAGAAGAACTATACAAGAATGAGCTTAACGTCCCTGATAATCACAATGAGGTGGTCACTGACCTCGAGCCAGACATCCTAGAATGTGAAGTGAAGTGGGCCTTAGAAAAGCTGAGCAACAACAAAGCTAGTGGAAGTGACAGTATTCCAGCTGAGCTATTCAAAATCTTAAAAGACAATGCAGTAAAAGTGCTACACTCAATTTGCCAGCAAATTTGGAAAACTCAACAATGGCCACAGGATTGGAAAAGATCAGTTTACATTCCAATTACAAAGAAAGGCAGTGCCAAAGAATGTTCAAACTATCGCACCATTGCACTCATTTCTCATGCTAGTAAAGTCATGCTTAAAATCCTACAAGCTAGACTTCAGCAGTATGTGGATCGAGAACTACCAGAAGTGCAGGCAGGATTTCGAAGAGGCAGAGGAACTAGAGATCAAATTGCCAACATACGCTGGATCATGGAGAAAGCTAGGGAGTTCCAGAAAAACATCTACTTCTGCTTCATTGACTATGCTAAAGCCTTTGATTGTGTGGATCATAACAAACTGTGGCAAGTTCTTAAAGAGATGGGAGTACCAGACCATCTTATTTGTCTCTTGAGAAACCTATATGCGGGTCAAGAAGCAACAGTGAGAACGGGACACGGAACCACTGATTGGTTCAAAATTGGGAAAGGAGTCCGGCAAGGCTGTATACTGTCGCCCTGCCTATTTAACTTATATGCAGAGCACATCATGAGAAAGGCAGGGCTAGATGAATCAAAAGTTGGAATTAAGATTGCCGGAAGAAATATCAACAACCTAAGATACGCAGATGATACCACTCTAATGGCAGAAAGTGAAGAAGAACTAAAGAGCCTCTTGTTGCAGGTGAAGAAGGAGAGTGCAAAACTTGGGTTGAAACTTAACATTAAGAAAACCAAGATCATGGCATCTGGCCCTCTCAATTCCTGGCAAATAGATGGGGAAGAAATGGAGGTAGTGACAGATTTTATTTTCCTGGGCTCCAAGATCACTGCAGATGGGGACTGTAGCCAAGAAATTAAAAGACGCTTGCTCCTGGGGAGGAAAGCCATGGCAAATCTAGACAGCACACTAAAAAGCAGAGACATCACCCTGTCAACAAAAGTGCGTATAGTCAAGGCTATGGTCTTCCCAGTTGCAACGTATGGCAGTGAAAGTTGGACCATAAGAAAGGCTGAGCGCCAAAGAATTGAGGCCTTTGAACTGTGGTGCTGGAGAAGACTCCTGCGAGTCCCTTGGACCGCAAGGCGATCAAACCGGTCAGTCCTAGAGGAGATCAATCCTGACTGCTCTTTAGAAGGCCAGATCCTGAAGCTAAAACTCAAGTACTTTGGCCACCTAATGAGAAGGAAGGACTCACTGGAGAAGAGCCTAATGCTGGGAAAGATCGAGGGCAATAGAAGAAGGGGACGACAGAGAATGAGGTGGCTGGATGGAGTCACTGAAGCAGTAGGCGTGAGCTTAAATGGACTCCAGAAGATGGTAGAGGACAGGAAGGCCTGGAGGAATGTTGTCCATAGGGTCGCGATGGGTCGGACACGACTTCGCAGCTAACAACAACAAGTAACCCCTTCTGCCTCTACATTCTGCTGTTTCCTTGGGCAAAATAACATAAAATCCAAAGATAATCTCAGCTTAAGTAGCCATAATTGAATTTAGGGCTATATTTTGTGATGTTCCAATGTCAGATTTTCTTTACATTATCTGCATTTAATTTTAATTGCATTTAACCACATTTAAATTTCAAGCTGCCTCTTATAGTTCAGAATGTCAGTTTTTCCAAATGAATTGGATAAAGCATTAGGATAGCCCATTGTACCGTTTTACCAATATTTAGCTCTAAAACTGATTTTGCATCTCTTCTGTAGATGTATGCATCATCTAGTTGGGAATTTGGTCAGTTTTATCACGATCAATTCATCCTGGATTGTGATGTGCACCAGGATACATTGGAAGTTTTTTTTTTCCAACCAGTGCTTCCCTATTGGACAACATTTTGGGATCTATGAATAAAGTTATTAAAGAGAAAGAATCAGCAGCATCTGAAACAAGCCATGATGATGCTGAAATGGTAATTTCTGTGACATAATGCTACTGCACAATTGGTATGATTTGTAATGTTTCATGATATCTAATACATGACAATACATAATTAATATATTTAAGGAATGGATGTGCATGTCCTCTTTTGACACAACCTCTCTTCAACACAATTATCATACTAAGGACTTCCAAAAAGCATGACAAACTGAAGATTGCTCCACAGGAGAGCAGAGCCTATGACTAGTGCAGAAAAACAGAGCCAGTGAATGAATTCTCTGGATTAAAGAGAGGACCTGAAATTAACATAGTTTTTCATACAGATGCACCCTATGATAGACCATTAAACAAAGGTCTCCAACAGGTTTTATTGCTCTGAGGGTCAGCTTTGCCCAAGCTGTAATTAGGAGCCTTCAACGGGGACACTGTATTCACCCACTTCCTTTCTTAATCACTTTCATTGGATATGACTTGTAAATTGCTTTTGGATATTAAGAACTTTCAGAAGGACATGTTTTATTACAGGAGTCCCCAACACCTGGGCCACCGCCCAGCTGTTTTAAAACAGGCTGCTTAAAGGGGCAGACAAGCACATGTGCAGGCACGCATTCTGCCCTTACAAATGGAGCTGTGCTCACACATGTTCTTGCACACCACTCATGTGGAACCATCCCCTCTGGCCCCCTCCCCTATGCCAGTCTGCAAAGCTGGAAAGGTTGGGGAAATCTGTTTTATTACACTGGATGATTTTCTTTCAATCCTCAGTGAAAGACGTTTCTTGTAAGTTTAAGAACTTAAAGACAAAATCTTTTTATTTGAAAAGAAGCAGAAGAAGGGCAAGTAAAACATTGATTTTGGAAAGTTTTTAAATGGATTACAGAGCCAGATTGACTGGAAATAAGATTATGAAATAATTATAAGAATATTTCCCGTGGTTTCTTTAAAATCCTATTAAAATATATGAAGATTTTGAATTTAAGCAATTTAAGCATATAAAATCTTTCCCTGAGAAAATGTTGTGGATTAGAGAAAAACATGATAAGAGAAGACCTTGACGGCTGGTTACTAGAAGCAGCCAGAATGAATTAAAGATTATAATTAAATGAGAAAAATATAGTACACATAATACAGTATAGAAAAAAGTATTTTAATTCTGGAAGAATTCAAGGATATTTGGCAACAGTGTATTTAGAACTTTCTTTTCACATTTTCCATTGCTATAAAAAGGGATCAAAAGAGGAAAAAGAAGAGCATACAACTGAGAATCAGGCTGTTTAGGATATGGATTTAAAATGGGTAGGATACAAGAATGATACTGACAATGATGTTATACAAGGTTTGCAAATGAAACCATTTGAAGGTTGATAATCTTAATAGGACACAAAAATAATAAATCAGAAGAATGACTTGGATGTGTGGATTTAAACTCAGAACAGTGACTTGGACAACTTTCTATTTTGGACTTACAAAAGATATGTATTATAGCAATGAATATCCATATACACATATGGATGTGTGTGTGAGTATGTATACAGTATATACAGCATATTTATTAACATATTTTTCTTTCCCCTCCCTCTTTTTTTCTTTGCACTTTTTTCTTCTTTTTATATTTTTCTTCAGTATTTGCATCAGTATTTTTAAACTTCAATAAAAATTATGATTAAAAAGGAAATAGTATCATATTAAGAACTGTGAAACTTCATTGGCTGATGTAATCACTTTGAACTCAGCAATGTCTCAAAGTGTTAATGAGTAATTTGTAGACTCAGTATCTCTTTCCACCAAGTGTAGACAAAAGAGCTCACACATTCAACTTCAAATTGCAGATTGCATATTCAAAGACAGAAAATCAGATATAAGGATAAAATTCAGGTTTGGATTTTCAGTTATGACAAACTGAAAGCATAAAAGAGTAAGATACGTTTGGAAACTTCTAAGACAGAGCTACAAAGTATTATTAAAATATCAACACAAGGGATATTTAATTAGAATACAAAAGGGATACGATACTGAAGAAGATGTCTTAATCATTGGTTTTCTTGGAAGGATGTTCAGACTTTTCTATCTTAATTGAGCTATATAAATAATCACGTCTTGGAAGGCTGATTGAATAGCTAACCTAAGCAAACAAGCAAAGTGCTTAACTACCAGGAAGATCCAATGTATGCTTGACTGAAACATATAGAAAGCAAACTCTAAACCGTGGAAGATGCAAAATCTACCATGTCTATCATAGATATGAAAAGAAATCCATATCTTATCCTAATCTACCAAATACAAAAATCAGCACACTTCCCAAATCCTCATGACATTGTTTCATAAGACTTGGAATGCTGACCAATAAACTTGATTCCTGCTCCTGCTTAAGAAGAAAAATTATGAGGACAGTTCTAGGGACAGGCAGAATTCCACTGGTGGAACCTCTACCTCAGGGGTCTTCAAACTTGGCCCTTTTATGACTTGTGGACTTCAACTCCCAGAATTCCTCAGCCAGGCATGCTGGCTAATGAATTCTGGGAGTTGAAGTCCACAAGTCATAAAAGGGCCAGGTTTGAAGACCCCTGCTCTACCTCATTCTGTTCCCCAGCTCCTGCAGTTCCCCAGTAGTCTTGCCATCAGACCTATGTCTTCTACAGTCACAGCACACATTTCCACAAAGAATGATAGATACAAAGGAAGAACAAGAAATGGGGCAGAGTGTTGGATCAAAATTTGGTGGAACATTCAAAAGATTTTTAAGAGAAAGATAAAGTTTTCTCCGCAATTATTTTTATTGGGTATTGTTGTAGATTGTGATGTTAAAGAAACTAATTTGATGTTGGATATGATATCAGCAGCACGGTTACTGGTGGGACAATATTGGAAGAAGGATAGTTTGCCCACTATAGAAGAATGGGTGTTTAAAGTTTCGAATCTTGCAGAAATGTCTAAGATTTCTGCTTATTTGAAAGATCATTCACAGGAAAGATATATTTCAGTTTGGAGGAGATGGATAGATTACATTCAGAACAAATATGGGACTAAAAAGTTCCATTTAGCTTATGAGTAGATTTTAGTGGGATATTGTTATTGGTACTTTGTTTGTAGTTATGTTAAAGGGGAGTTAAAGCACATTATGAATTTGGTTAATTGTATATTATGCATAATTTTTATTTAGAATATGATTATTGTAACTATAATCCTGTATTTAGCTCTGGGAAGTGGGGGGGGGAGTGGGGGGGTTTGGGGTGGGAGGGATTTGGGGATATATTGTAAAATTTTGTTTTTGTAAAACTCTTTAATAAAAAAATAAAAAAAAGAAATGGGGCAGAGTGCAGGCTAGCTACTGTTTTTAGCACCTTGCATTGGTCATATAGGAAAAGTGCTGTTTGGATAAAGTGAAGGCTATTGCTAAGAGTGGCATACTGACACAAAAACAGTGGTTACATTTGAAAAAGCAAAGTGTCAGAAACTTAACAGAATGAGTCTTACAAGGAATCAGAGTTTAGAGGTCAGCATTAAGATATAAGAAAGATCAGTCCATAGTTGTTGGCCTCACTGGATAAACCAGACCAAGAACTGAATCCAATCTGGATCGGTCACCAGGACCAGAGGTCCTGTAATCAGTTTGTTGTTGAAGAAGCAGCTGTTTTGAAATTTATTTTTCAAACAGTCAGTAAGTTGTGCCTTTCATTTCTTAATCATTTAAAGGACTATTAATATTTATTAAACTAAGAGAGGCTGTCTTTAGCCACAGCCTGTTATTCCTTTTTGAAGATCTGCGCCATTTGGGGGATTTTTTTCATTGTTGAACAAGAAGGAAGCAGACTGCTAAGGCAAGCTAAAATAAGCAAGTGTGGTTTATCTTTTTCAAAAAAAATGATAGGGAAATATAAGGGTAGAAAGTTGTGTTTCTGGTTTATTATTTTTAGTCATTTGTAGCTTGGTCTGCTTTGCTGTGGGTGGCTAAAAATTTTTGATGATTCCTGATTGGGCAGCAATTCTTCTGTGACTTACCAAAAGGCTAGTCTTTGACTAAAGAAGGAATTAAGAAGGTGGAGGAGCAAACTATTAGAGATGTATTTGAAAAATCCTTAAATAAATTCTGACAATTCATAGACCAGTTATGCTCCAAGAATGTTAAAACACTACTCAAACTACTTCAAAGATGCAAATACGTGTGGGGAAAGTTACTAAAGCACTGAGGAAATTTCACAAATAGCTAACATGTACAGGAATCAATTGCAATTTTGGAATATAAACTTGACACCAATCTTTATTATGATGGTTTAAATATAAACCTCCCAACACAACTGAAAGAAGAGTTACAACAAAATCTGCAGCTTTCAAAAGGACAAGTATGTGACTTTTTCTTCATCGACACTAACAAGGTTGAGAAATCCTTGAGAAAAAGAGAAATTATAATTACTTGAAAAACAATACAGAGAAGAAGAAAAATTATTTCATGAAGATAAGCTGGAAGGAGTGATTTAAACTAATGAATCAATTGGCATTAGGATGGATTTTTATTGGTATGATATTTGTAATTTAAAGACAGTTTTAATGTAAAGTGGGTTTGAAAATACATTTTCCTTTATATATAAAATGCTTTAGTAATTTTTAACGTTTGTAAAATATTATTAAAAGTGTATTTGAAAGTATCTATGTTAAGAGAAAGTTAAAGAAAAAAATATTAGCTTAAAGAAAAGGTCAATGCTTTAAAAAGGATGTATACAGGAAGAAAATTTTATTTTATGAGAGTAACTTGGAGGAAGTGATTTAAATTTAATGAGTTAATTGGAATTAGTTGGAACTTTATTGGTCTAACTGAAAATGAACTTTAAAAGAGGAAGTTAAAAAATTGTATTAGAACTTTTTGATCTTAGAAATGTTTTTAAAGAAAAGTTTAGTGTTTTAAAATTGATGAAAAGAAGTATTTTTTCACTTTAAAGTTAAAGAATCTGAAAGAGTACAGTGATTTTTTTAATATAAATGGTGATAGTTTATAAAAATTATTGTGCAAAAAGAAATATATATTATAGCCCATAACAAGAAAGAAAAAGCAGAAATGGTTAAACTGATTGCTTTATTCAAAGAGGAGAATATATTTAATTAGGTTTTCTATTCAGAAATCACTTCTAGATTTTGTGTTTGTGATAAAAAAAATTAAACGTTGACTTTGGTTTTGCCAATTAGATAGATTTGTTGCTATAGAAATGGCTAAGGTAAAGGTAAAGGTTCCCCCGCACATGCGTGCTAGTCGTTTCCGACTCTAGGGGCCGGTGCTCATCTCCGTTTCAAAACCGAAGAGCCAGCGCTTGTCCAAAGACGTCTCTGTGGTCATGTGGTCAGCATGACTAGATGCCAAAGGTGCACGGAACGCTGTTACCTTCCCACCGTAGTGGTCCCTATTTTTCTACTTGCATTTTTACGTGCTTTCGAACTGCTAGGTTGGCAGAAGCTGGGACAAGTAACAGGTGCTCACTCTGTTACGCGGCACTTGGGATTCTACCTGCCAAACTGCCGACCTTCTGATCGACAAGCTCAGCGTCCTAACCCACTGAGCCACCACGTCCCTAAAATAGAAATGGCTAGTATATACTAATAAAAATACTAATAAAATAAAAAGTTAAGGCTGTAATGTTGTTATCTTCTATTGTGCTGAAAAGAATTGGAAGCCAACACTTTTTTCTTTTTTCCCTTGTACTCCATATTTTCTTTCCCCCTTTATTTTCCTTTCCCTGATTTCCTATTTCTATTTTCCTTTATATTTTACACTTGGATAAAACAATAAAAATTGAAGTTAAAAAAAAGAAGGGTTCCAGCATGAGTCTGAAAGCTCAAAAGATGAAACCTCGGGTTCTGGTGACTGACCCAGATTGGATCCTGCAACCTGGGACATGTATATTCGCCTTCATTTCTGAGACCAAGAACTGCACAGGGAAGTTAAAGTTACTTTTACTGAGATTGACTATAATAACAGAATTTTATAGTTCAGTGAATTAGGGAAGCATCTATTTGAATGGTTTTTGATGTCATCTCATTCTGGGCTTGATGCATAATCCTTCCCCCCCCTCCTTTTGCCTAGGTAAGGGTTCCTATATATCTCCATCAAGGTCATCTTCCTAATTCTCCACAGTCGGACATAGTGGCCAATTGCGTGCATTTTGAAGCTCAGAAACCTCGACTGAAAGTTGATAACTCTCTCCTACTGTCACTTTCCAGCAACCAGCTTTGGAAGTACATTGCTTATTTTAAGCAGGCAGAAAACAGCCATCCAAATTAGCAACAACTGACAGTCTGATTCTCCACGAACACTTCCTCTTTAAAGCAATCCAAGCTGTCTGTTGTAATCAAAACTGTTGGCAGAAAGTTCCACAATTTAACCTCATGCTGTGGTTTTGGGGTGTTTTTTTAAGTACTGCCTTCCATTGACACTGATTTTACTGCATTTAGTTTCACTGGGTCACCTTGAGCCATTACACTGTGAGAGAGGGAATAAAAATGATTTCACTGTCTCCAACACTGCACCTAGGTCTATATATACTACTTTCATGTTTTCCTTTACCATTTTCATAATAAACTAAAGATCCCCAATTTCTAAAATATTACCTCATAGATCCACTCCAGCTCAGAATACATTTTATTAACCTCTTTTTTTCCTTTCTACCTTTTCCTTCTTTCTATATCCTTACATAAGTTATGTAGTAGTTACGTAGTTATGTAATCATAAATAGATACTATATCCAATTACAGATATGTATGAGGGCATTACTATACTTGCAGTTTTATTTTCAATTTGTTGCCTAAAGATACCAAACATAGAATTCCTTCCTTCCTTCCTTCCTTCCTTCCTTCCTTCCTTCCTTCCTTCCTTCCTTCCTTCCTTCCTTCCTTCCTTCCTTCCTTCCATGGTTAAATTTACTTTAGCCTATTAGTTATACTGTAAGCTATACTGTAAAGCTATACTTTAGCCTATTAGCTATTATAGCATATTCTTACAATATAACTAACAGGCTAAAGTAAATTTAGCCATGAATATAAGGACACTAGGACACTCAGTCAATTGTTCTAGCATAGAACATATTTCACAAACTCTGATTAGCCTAAATGACCAAACCCCATATTTCCTCTTACCTGCCTGTTAATGAAATGAAGCTAAGAGCCAATGTTTTCTTTGTCCAAGGAAATTAGGCATTTTGGGGAAAAGTAGAAATATAGGGGGGGGAGTCTATATTTCCCAAATGGTGACTTTGGGCCATGTTTCATTGATAAAGTATAATCAAAACCAACAAGACAGAGAGCTGACTAGGTTAGTGGCTGATTAGGTTAGGGTTAACTATGAAATGGGGTCACTGATTATGCCGTAGCCTGGAAGGGTGTGCAAGAGGAGGCACAGCTAGGGCAGTCATCAATGGTTGGCAGATGCATTCCTAGAATCTTCTTCATAAAGTTAGTACGAAACATTGTACTAGATTAGAATCTTTGCTGGATCCATTTCAGATAAAACCCTATGAAAAATATGCTTAAGGATTAGAGAAACGTCCACTTAAAATAAACTAATTTAATGCAGCCTCTATTTAATATGGATTTGTTAAATGCTTTCTGGCAGGTTTTTCACAAAATGCTTAACCCAATCAATGAAAGTTTCATTCATACAAGTCAGGCTTGGTTGATTTAATCTGTTAGCATTTCCTCAAGTGATTATAAGTAAACATTGTGTTTCAGATGCAGTCCACTTGCATCCACCTCTCTGTCTCACTTTCTTCGGGAAACACAACATACTTATATGTTGTTCAGGAAACACGCTTGGTAAATTCTCCCCCCGCCCCCCGCAACATACAGCCTTGCTTGTTTTCTCTCTATTACATAATTCTATGCCATTCTGGGCTCTATTCCAGCTCCATTTCCACCTCCTTTTATAGCAATTTATATGGTGATATACTTTTTTCCCAGCGCCCCCCCCCCCCGACCTTTGGCATTTGTTCCAGTTATTCTGAAATATTGAGGTTATGTTATAATACTTTATGCATTGTTGCAATATTAAATTGTTAGTTTTAAAATACATTTCAGACTCTCTCACACTTATAAACATGAATACACATTAAAGATAGCAGAATAAAGTTATCTGCCCAAACTCAAGGCTAGAAAGTTAAGCACTGTTTTTTTGATATGCGTTTAGGCAAGCTGCTCTTTATGTAATTATCATGTTTATTAGTTCTGACAACAAGATTTACCCCTTTCCTGTTGACAAATTGATGCAGGAGGATTGTTACTGTACTAAAGTGAATGAGAATCTTGCCCAGGTGTTTTAATACATTATAACTACTGTAGGTAGAAATGGCTAAGTTCTGAGATAGCTCACTGTTAGACTGCCAGAGAACATAGAAACATAGAACAACAGAGTTGGGAGAGACCTTGGAGGTCATGTAGTCCAAAGCCCTGCTTGAGCAGGAAACCCTATGCCATTCAGACAAATGGTTGTCCAGTCTCTTCTTAAAAACCTCCAGTCAGGGAGCATTCACAACTTCTGGAGGTAAGTTGGCCCACTGATTAATTGCACTATCAGGAAATTTCTCCTTATTTCTAGTTTGCTTCTCTTCTAGAACTAAGGAGAAATTTCGTCAAGTTTGCATTCTGGATCAAACATGCACATCATCACCACAAAGGGCCTATAATGAGCCCTACCCTTTCATACCCTTTCATTTCCCAAGTCATTGGCATAATTTGCACACTCCTAGAGTGTTCAGGGAAGGGAGCAGAAGGCCACTGCAAGTAGCAGATTAGTTGGTCTTTATCTCATTAGGTGAAACTAGCAGCCTGTGCATCTAATGATGTGTGAAATTTATCAGATTAATTAGCTTCCCTCATTTTCATTGTTTTTAAACATATAGGATTCATAATGTTTTGCTTCTGTTTTCTTCCCCCCCTTCTCCCCCCCCCCCCAAGATTATACTTCCCAAAGTACAAGAAAGTATACAAAGGAACAAGTGTTTGGACTTGAATAATCTTTGAGTGACATACAAAAATACATAAGGTGTATCTGTGATTAGCTTCAAGGTATGTTACATGATTATATCCCTTCCTGAGGAGAACTCCAACTATTCCTGCACAAAGTGTAAATCTTGGTATTGCTGGAGAAAAATATGGAAGGGTTGGAGATATATCTGGCCATATCGAGACTCATCAGTGAAAAAAAGAAATGTCTATGGATGAATGCCTGCAGAATGAAAACATAAAGAAAAGACTACTTCAAAAAGTTATCACTAAAAGCCAACATGGGTTTGTCAAAAACAGATCATGCCAGACAAATCTTATTGCATTCTTTGACCAAGTGACAAAACTAGTGGACCAGAGGAATGCTGTAGATATAATTTACTTGGACTTCAGTAAGGCATTTGATAAAGTAGATCACAACCTACTACTTGATAAGATAGAAAAATGTGCGTTAGACAGCATCACCACTGGATGGATTTGTAGCTGGCTGACAGGCCGTACTCAGCATGTGGTCCTCAATGGAACCGCATCTACATGGAAGGAAGTGTGTAGTGGGGTGCCCCAGGGCTCTGTTCTGGGCCCAGTGCTCTTCAACATCTTCATCAACGATTTGGATGAGGGGATAGATGGGGAACTCATCAAATTTGCAGACGACACCAAGCTGGCAGGAATAGCCAATACTCCAGAAGATAGGCTTAAGATACAGAAGAATCTGGACAGACTCGAACACTGGGCACTATCTAACAAAATGAAATTCAATGGTGAAAAAAGTAAGGTTCTACATTTAGGCAGGAAAAATCAAATGCACAGGTATAGTATAGGTGGTACCTTGCTCAATAGTAGTAACTGTGAGAGAGATCTCGGAGTCCTAGTGGACAATCACTTAAATATGAGCCAGCAGTGTGCTGCAACTGCCAAAAAAGCCAACACAGTGCTAGGCTGCATTAACAGAGGGATAGAATCAAGATAACATGAAGTACTAATAACACTTTACAATGCCTTGGTAAGGCCACACCTGGAATACAGCATCCAGTTTTGGTCACCACGATGTAAAAAAGATGTCGAGACTCTAGAAAGAGTACAGAGAAGAGCAACAAAGATGATTGGGGGACTGGAGGCTAAAACATATAGGGAATGGTTGCTGGAATTGGGTATGTGTAGTTTAATGAAGAGAAGGGTGAGGGGTGACATGATAGCAGTGTTCCAATATCTCAGGGGCCATCACAAAGAAGAGGGAGTCAAGCTATTCTTCAAAGCACCTGAAAGCAGGACAAAAAGCAATGGATGGAAACTAGTCAAGGAGAGAAGTAACCTAAAACTAAGGAGAAACTTCCTGACAGTTAGAACAACTAACCAGTGAAACAACCTGCCTCCAGAAGTGGTGAATGCTCCAACACTGGAAGTTTTTAAGAAGAGACTGACCAGCCATTTGTCTGAAATGGCTGCCTGAGCAGGGGGTTGGACTAGATGACGTCCAAGGTCCCTTCCAAATTATTATTATTATTATTATTATTATTATTATTATTATTATTATTATTATTATTATTATTTTTATTATTATTATTATTATTATTATTATTATTATTATTATTATTATTATTATTATTATTATTATTATTATTATTATTATTATTATTATTATTAAAAAAACAACACACCAATCAAACAAACAATTGTTTGTTTGGTTTTTTTGTTTCATGTTGGAATGAATAACATTGCCAGAAAGAGTCTGCAAAGAATGAGGGACTTAAAGAAATGAGGTGGTGAGGCAAAAAAAAAAAGTTTACAGCGTAAGTGGTGATTGCAGTCATACTTTCAAATGAATGTAATGGCCCAAGGAAGGAATGGAGGATTCTGGAGGTAAAGCAGAAACAGGCTTAAAGGATGGTGTTACCAAGAAAACTCTGGATTTTTGGATAGTGGTCTACACCATCTACAGGAAGGGCTTCTGGTAAGAGATAAATTGAACCTCAGTAAGAGATAAGCTGAATCTTCTGTACTATTCTGTACTAAATTATCTCAGTATGGCTAGGCCCTATTGCACTCAGTGGAGTATATTGTTTAATAGTTAGATATAACACTACTTTATTTATTTATTTATTTATTTATTTAAAAGATCGTGTTTATAGTCCCTGCAAAGGGACCTGATATGTCATATACAGCTTTAATTGAAAACGGAGAGCTTAATCAGGAAAGGATCTAAGAGCATTGTCAGAACCCATCTATGGGTCAATGTCAACACACTTTTAAAAGCGGAGAACAAAGACACATAGCAGGAAATGCTGCATACATTTCCTACACTCTGATAACAGTTACATCACTGTAGTATAGTTTGGGTATTTATTTTTTTATTTTTTTAATTCCATTTATATCCTGCCCTTCTCCGAAGACTCAGGGCAGCTTACAAGCTTAGCAGTAGCCTTCATTCTATGTATATGCCTGCTTATTAGGGCTTTCACACACACACACACACACACACACACACCCCAAGCGGCATTATTACAAAGTCAGCTTAATTGCCCCCAACAATCTGGGTCCTAGAGAAATGCAATTGAAATTCAGTATGGACTTGTCAGTCGCCTAGAATTTAATTTATTACTTGGTTCTATCTTTTTTTTAAGAGAACCTTTTTTTAAAAAAAGAAACATGGCCCTATTATCTCCTGCAATGTTTCCTAGTGTATTAATTTCCCCAAATGTGTTGTTTTCTGTGATCCTGTCTGCTTATATATATATTTTTAAAAAGGTATACACACACACACAAACACACACACACACACACACAGAGAGAGATTTTATTTCTTCATTGATCTTTCCAAATATATACTTTCTGTGAATTTTTGAGCAGTGATGGATATTAACTGGCACTATTCATTTATATATTCATTCAGCGTAGTGCTTTTAGGCCAATAGTAGCAGAAGGAACTGCTAGAAATTGTCAGTTCCCTGATTGTTTTTGTTGGGCTGCAAAAAACAAAACAAAACAAGCCTAAAACCTCTTACTTGTAGATACATGAAACAAAGAACAACCTGCAGGATGCTCCGGTTTACATACCAGCTTCATTTGTTGACACAAAGGCCTTTGAGCAAACAAGAAATTAATAAAGCCTTGCCCGCTCAATGGGAAACTGACAACATCGGTAATGCTGAGGTTGCTTTATGCAATGGACTGCATATGAATGAGCCCACAGATTGAGTCATAAAAATGCTGATCATGAAAAGTAGCCTATTTTCTAAGGCAAACAAGACAGCCAAGCACACATTACCATGTCTTTCATGCGTAGAAACTCATGATATATCAGAAATCATATTTAAAAGGGTAGAGAGTGAAACCTTGACTTCTTTGGACTAAAAAAAAAAGTTAATTAACATAGATATATAGTCCCTCTCCAAAAGTTGCTAGAGGGCAAGGATGATGAAAGGGTATAGGTAAGAAAATCTAAACTATGTTGGAGAGTAGAACATAGATGAAAGGTCATAAAATAACATCAATATGCAATATCAAATGAAGCAGACTTTTTTCTTTTCCACAATACTGTTTGCAGGCATGTTGTGGGCCAGATGTCTATTTGGATTTGAAAGTCCCACAAGATCTTGATCTGTTCAAATTGTTGTTGTTGTTGTTGTTGTTATCTCAAGCCAGCATGGCAAGATAAACCATCTACTATAGATGGATGACTTAAAACTGTATGCGAAAAGCCACACTGAACTTGTTCAATACTCAACGCAGTTCAGCTGTTTAGCAGCCACATCAGAATGGACTTTGGACTTGGAAAATGTGCTATATTATCCATGCAATGAGGAAAAATGGGGAAAATAGAAGGAATAGAACTGGGAAAAAGAAGTATTATGAAAGCACTAGCAAAGGATGACGGTTACAAATACCTAGGCATATTGGAAGCAGATAACATCTTGAATGGAAAAGTCAAAGAGTCAACACAAAAGGAATACATCAGAAGAATCCGCAAAATACTAAAATCAAAGCTGAATGCTGGAAATATAATTAAAGCCATTAATACATGGGCAGTCCCAGTGATACACTACCCAGCTGGAATTATCAACTGGACATTGGCCGAATTGGAATACCTAGACCAGAAAACGTGTAAACTTTTGAACATGCACCATGCTCTACATCCATGAAGTGACATCGACAGACTATACCTGCCAAGAAGAATAGGGGGCAGAGGGCTACTGCAAATCCACCAAACTGTAGAAAAAGAAAAACAAAGTTTGAATGACTATGTGAATCAAAGTACAGAAAAATTGCTGCAGGCTGTGAAAACAGAAAGCATTATCAAAATAACAGAAACAAAGGCAGAATATAAGGAAAAATGGCTGGATGATAGATTAAATAGATGGAAAACCAAAGCTTTGCATGGACAACATTTGAAAAACGTTGAAAGAAAATGTGATAACAACTTGACATGGGCATGGCTTAAGATGGGAACCATCAAGAAAGAAATGGAAGGCTTAATACTGGCTGCTCAAGAACAAGCACTGCAAACTAATGCCATGAAAGCAAAGATACAAAAATCTACTGACAATCCAAATTGCCGACTTTGCAACAACAAAGTTGAAACTGTTTCACATTTAATATGTGGGTGCAGCAAAATTGCGCAAACTGATTACAAAGCTAGACATGACCGAGTTGCTAAACTAATCCACTGGGCATTGTGTAAAAAATATGACTTGCCTGTGTCCGAAAAGTCGAAACATAGGGTGGAAAAAGTTGTTGAGAATGAGAGGGTGAAGATCTTGTGGGACTTCCAAATACAGACAGATCGCCATTTGGAACACAACACACCAGATATCACAGTTGTAGAGAACCAAAGCGTACAGTTGATTGATATTGCTGTACCAGGAGATGCCAGAGTCGAAGAAAAAGAACTGGAAAAAATTACAAAATACCGTGACCTGGCCATCGAAACTACACGATTATGGATGAAACACGTAACAGTGATACCCATTGTCATCGGGGCACTGGGAACTATGTCCAAAAACTTTGCAAAACACATCAAGAAATTGCAGCTTCCTGCAATAACTCCAGCAAAGCTACAAAAAACTGCACTACTCGGAACATCTTACATTTTAAGGAGATACCTGGTTGATACCTAGGATGCTGGCAGCAACCCGTGTCAACCATTAGTGCCAGTCAATTTGAGTGTTCAGTTGACTGAGTTTCATACTTTATGAATAAAAGTTTTATAATAATAATAATGGTGGTGGTGATGATGATGATTATGATTATGGAAGGTAGATTGGAGGTCATCTAGTCCAACCTCCTGCTCAGGCAGGAAATCTTATACCATTTCAGACAAATGACAATCTGCTTCTGGAGGCAGATTGTTACACTGATTAATTGTTCTAATTGTCAGGAAGTTTCTCCTTAGTTCTAGGTTGCTTGTCCTTTTGGTCAGTTTCCATCCACTGCTTCTTATCCTGCCTTCAGTTGCTTTGGAGAATAGCTTGACTTCCTCTTCTTTGTGACAACCCCTGAGATATGGAACATTTCTATCAAGTCACCCCTAGTCCTACTTTTCATTAAGCTAGACATACCCAATTCCAGCAACTGTTCTTTATAAATGTCAAGACCATTTTTGTTTTAAAGGCCTTAAGTTAAAGTGACTTTTTGCACAATGTGTTTTCACTGACACTTTTTGTCAGGACCTCAGCAGGGAGGAAAGAGAGCAGGCTAGATCTGCTAGATGTGCTCATCTTATTGCCAGTATGGCCCACCCATTATTTCTTGAGTACAGAATTAGATGGCATTGTCCTTTATCAGCTTCCGGGCCATTACAAATGGTTCTTCCTTCCTATGTTCTGCCTCAAAATTACTGTTTTACATTCCAAAGCATATGAAGAGCCTCCAAGGGGTATTTATTATGCTTCATTCAACTGCAGTAACTTCTATATTTCTGATTGGCTCTAATGTCTATCACACCCTATTCTCTGAAGCAGCTGATTGCTGCCCAAGATGGATGAAACATATTCTCCTTTTTTTCCAGTCCTGGACTCATTGTACTCCAATGATTCCTTTTTTCTTCCTTTTTAAAAAAAAATGTTAAGTTGTAATGTAGGCATGTTGAATCCAAGTTACACAATTTAACCAATGCTACTTCTTTGTCTCTGTGAACCCAAAGCATTGTCGCTACAAAGTTTCTATGGTCCCACAATGGATTGAAGAAATAGCACACTTCCTTTCCTTTAATCAGTACATGATTGAAGCAATGATGGCAAACAGGTGGGCTGGGTGGGTAAATGGAGAGAAGATGTTGTGTTAAGTGTCAGGAGAGAACGTGCAAAGAGACATGGAAAGGGCGTGAAAGATATCCCACATCTGGGAAAGGTATGCAAACTCATAAAGGAGAAGGCAAACATGGCCACCGACACAGGGGCCATACCATCACTGGATAGATACAAAGAGCAAAAAACAGTGGAATCAGGGTTTGTAATGAATGTAGTCCAGACTGGGCAGCCCCCCAGGCCCCCTTACCAAACCACTGTAATCCAGAATGGTTTAATCCAGCTTCAAAAACCACTGGAAGCAATAAGAGAGACCAGCAGATGCTATGTGCAATTGCCTTCACTCTCCATGTCTAGTGTGATACCAATAAGAATTAGTCCTTTGCTACAGCAGCCATTTAACCATAGGAACATAGGAAGATATAGTGGAAATATTAATGGATATTCTTCTATAAAAAGAAAGGAAGCTACATTGTTTGCTACTCCTCTCTCCTGGCTGTGAAAAAAGGGAAAAGGGAGCTATACTAAAAAGAATTGCATTGCCCATACATTTTCTATGGAAAAGAGATGTTTTTAAGTGTAGCCTATAAATCCAAAACTATCTCTTCAGAATTATGTCACATTACGCATGGCCATGATGTTCTTTTCATTTGCCTGAGAACTCTTCATTCTTATCCATATATTTATTTGATAATTAAAATGTGCGAATTACTTAAGGTGATCCTTAGCTGCAAAATTCAACAGGTGTTCTTTGGTATTATGAAAAGGCTAGAGAAAGATTTATAGATAGTAGGTGGAGGCATTTTTTTCATTAATACACCTTGGAAAGAAGAAAAAAGGTGCAGGATATTAATACAGAAAAATCCATCAGTGTTTTAGCATGTGTCAAAATGTTTTGTATTAATAGCTACATTTGCTTGGATGCTTAAGTAAAATCCAGAAGTTTACCCATGAAAATTTCTTCATGTCAGAAACCTGCAAACCTGATCTTCTGCAAGATCAATACTGTATGTGAAAATCAGGGTCTGAATTGGTGGACACCCTTCTGAAGCTGTCAGTTGCTTGCCTGAGTGAAGAAGCAAAGAATTCCAGTGTGTTATTAGCATTAAACCACATACATATGGAATGTGTGTCCACTCTGACATATTCAATGGGGCTCAAAGTGGCAGGCTAGTTACACATTTACTCCGTGCAGTCTGCAGTCATAATAACATTTCCTGCCTTTTATTGACAGTTTTTCAAAGTGCTAACGTCAGGCTGTGAATACAGAGGATGTTTAAAAATAATTTCTCTGTTTATGGTGTGATAAATAGATAGATAGATGATAGATAGATAGATAGATAGATAGATAGATAGATAGATAGATAGATAGATAGATAGATAGATAGATAGATAGATAGATAGATAACCTTTATTGTCATTTTTTACTGTGGGCACAATGGCATACATTAAAAATGAAATTTTGTGGCTTGCTCTCAAAGTGTACACATACATAATACACATTTAAACATACTACACACAACATATGTACAGACCTACACCCTTACATATAAATAATATATAAATATTAATCACTGTCCATCTTGAATACATAATGGAAGAAGGAAGCTTTAGAGTTCACAAGGTTAATACTGTATGGAACAAAACTGTGACTGAATCTGAATGTTCTGCTTCTGATACCACGGAGTCTCCTCCCAGAAGGTAACAAAGAAAACAGGTTGTGAAGAGGGTGTGTAGTGTACCAGACAATCTTGTGGACCCTGCTCAAGCAACGCTTATACGCTATGTTCTGGATGGAAGGGAGGGAATTGCCAATAATCTTTTCTGCCATTCTCAGCACTCTCTGCACCGCCTTCCTGTCTGAAGCAGTGATGCTTCCAAACCAGACTGTGATGCTGTATGACAGGATGTTCTCGATCGTTCCCCTGTAGAAAGTGGTAAGGACAGGGGAAGAAAGATGAGCTTTTCTCATGAGACACAGAAAATGCAGGTGCTGCTGTGCCCGCTTCACCAGTGTCTCACTGTTGAGCGATCAAGCCAGCCTACTTGTTAACTGCATGCCCAGAAAGTATGTGCTGAAATTATGTAAAATATTTATAAGATTTGCTTGCTTCAGATAATGATATTTTTATAGAAAGATGTTATAAGGGTGGGAGGAACCTGAATTAGAATGCACCAAGCAGAAAAATATGGGGGTGTAGAAAGGGAGTCAGGCTCAAATTATCATAATTCAGATATTATATGAAGACTTTGTTTTTTGGAGAAGGCTCTAGTGCTGGAAAAGGTGGAAGGAGAAAGAAGAAGACAACCAGAAGCAAGATGGATGGATTCAGTTTCAGTGTACAGGTTAGGGACCTGCAGAAAATCTATCAGGGTGATTGCTAAGAGTCAACAATGACGTGATCAGCACATCATTAATCAATCAGAAAGGAAGTACTTAAAAACAAGGGCAGTAATGTGAAGGAAAAGGATAAACACATGGAAACTACATATTGGTCATTTGAAAGGATGGTCAGATTCTTAACAAAATAAAAACTAAATTAAAAGAAAGCATGTCAGCATAAGAAAAAATATAGATAGATGGATCTGAATATATGGAAGAAAGAATAAACACAAATGTGGGTGATAAATATTATGTGAATCTAGACTTATATTTATGTTTACTCTTTATTCTATCTGTATTTACTCAGAGACATAAATTTCACTGAGTGACATAGTAACTTGCAGAATAAAGAGAATAAATATAGTACTACTCATTTGTCTGGATTCATTGGATGGCAGCCAAAATATCTGAATAATCAGAAGGATACAGTTTGATTTATATGCCTGGGGGGGATTTGTCCCACACAAGGTGATCTTGAAAAGACAGTGCTTAAAATGTGATCTTGTGAATGAGTCAGATTTAAATTTAATAACACAGATGCAGGTAGGCAGAAATCTTTTAACAAATAGATTTCCCAAGCAAATTAATTAGCATATAAAATATTCAGCTGGAGCCCGTACAGTTCTGTTTCTTGGTTTTTGCCACTGATCAGTTCAATAGCATTACTAAACTGCCTCACAATTATCAGTATTTAAAATCTGGATTGGTGGTCCCATGACTTTCAATCAATGAGAAATGGCAAGGGGGGGGCGTATTATGTCACACTGTCCATTTTCATTTCCATCTCTGAAGCGTGAATCCTTCAACTTTTTCGATAATGCACTTTTTGCATTCTGTCCAGTCTAAGTGCCCAGGTCAGCTGATATATGCTTACTTCTCCTGGTTTATTTGGGATGACTTTTCCAAAAAGGAGCAACTATTTTCTACAGCTCTTCATCTGTTAAAGGCAGGAAAGGAAAGGTAAGGTAAGGTAAGGTAAGGTAAGGTAAGGAAAGGAAAGGAAAGGAAAGGAAAGGAAAGGAAAGGAAAGGAAAGGAAAAAAGGAAAGGAAAGGAAAGGAAAGGAAAGGAAAGGAAAGGAAAGGAAAGGAAAGGAAAGGAAAGGAAGGGAAGGGAAAGGAAAGGAAAGGAAAGGAAAGGAAAGGAAAGGAAAGGAAAGGAAAGGAAAGGAAAGGAAAGGAAAGGAAAGGAAAGGAAAGGAAAGGAAGGGAAGGAAGGGAAGGGAAGGGAAAGGAAAGGAAAGGAAAGGAAAGGAAAGGAAAGGAAAGGAAAGGAAAGGAAAGGAAAGGAAAGGAAAGGAAAGGAAGGGAAGGGAAGGGAAGGGAAGGGAAAGGAAAGGAAAGGAAAGGAAAGGAAAGGAAAGAAAGGAAAGGAAAGGAAAGGAAAGGAAAGGAAAGGAAAGGAGAGAGAGGAGAGGAAAGGAAAGGAAAGAAGGAAAGGAAAGGAAAGGAAAGGAGGAAAGGAAAGGAAAGGAAAGGAAGGGAAGGAAGGAAGGGAAAGAAAGGAAAGGGAAAGGAAAGGAAAGGAAAGGAAAGGGAAAGGAAAGGAAAGGAAGGAAAGGAAAGGAAAGGGAAAGGAAAGGAAAGGAAGGAAGGGAAGGGAAGGGAAG